>NC_080593.1:114631385-115831385 GCF_027887145.1 Ammospiza caudacuta | reverse complement strand
GACTGCTAAGGGCATGTCACAGCAGATTTGTATATTAAACAAGCAATTTTATTCTGCTTGGCCCTGCAGACTATGAAGAAAAGTTTTGCATTACTCTGGTTTGCCCTACATACATTGCTTCTCACTTGCTAAATACCTGTTTATCCTGCAGTTCAGGCTGTTGAAATAATTAATACATTGCTACATTAAACACAAATATTGGAGCATTAGTAAAATAAACTAACAGACCTAAAACTCCAGGACTGAAACGATCAGGGATGTTATTACATATATAAATGCCTCAGAGCAGTTATTGAGTGGGGGTTTTTTTTAAACACAGGAGAAATACCAAAAGAGCAGTTCCTGTGCTTCCCCTTCCTAATCATGCATTTCAGTTTGGCAATGTCAGAAGAAAGGTTGCCTGTGCAAAATTAATCTAGTCCCTTTGGTTATACCCATTATGGTACAGGCTTGTAATTGCACATTCATGCACTGTTTTCTCCCTCAGGACCACTGTTGTATTCAGTTAACAGGAAAGAAGAGTGGTCTGCTAAAAATCAGCTGGACAAGCTTCAGTTTCTCTTTTGTTTCGTCTTCCAGTGTTGATATGTGGTCCTGTGCCATGGTATTTACTGCTTCCTGACCATCCTTGCTCCAGTAACAGAGTCAGCATTCTCATTCCCTTTTCAGCAGTGCTTATCACTGATACCCAAATGATTCACATACATTAACTGATTTCTTTTCTGAGCACTTCTCTATTATATATATATATATATATATATAGTATTATAACTCCTCCTAGTCAGCACGTGAGGAACTGCCTGGAAATTCAGGTATGAATTTCCACTCACCTTGAGTGGGCTTAAACCAAGAGTTAATGAATTCAGCTGAGCACCCAGAAGAAAAAGAATAGATGCAATCAGTGTCCATTTGTGGAGGTCTGGTTAAAAGATTTACCTAGTGTTCCATAGAACTTATGGCAGGTATAGAATCCAGGTTCACAAAAGAAAATTTAGCTGTCTTGATCCTGAAACTCTTTTTCCGAGCTGCCTTGTGCCATTCAGAAACTTTCAAATTTCGCAGAAGATTAAAAGGCATTTTACAGAAAAACCCCAAGCTCTGTTACTGCACAGTCCAAATTCACTCCATTTCTCTCACCCACTCTAAGAAATTTGGTAATGTGCTCATTGTTTGACTCCTTCTGCTTTGTCTCTCTTACTATTGATTCTCCTTGTAGTCTCCCCCCTACACCACATTTGATGGCAGAATAATTTTATTCTAGACACAGTCCAAATCCCATTGAAATTTTGGAAAGACAATCTACAGACACTATCTGTAGACAAATCTGTAGACACTAAGTTTTCAGAATAAGCAATTTCTGCTGGTCACTGTAGAGCCTGGCACATGCAAAAACAAACATCTTTAAAATAAATTTACCAGAACTTTCATGCCATTTTAGTGAAAATTGGTGCTTTTATTCAATAGCACACAAATGGGGAAAGAGATTTTCTTACAGTATTGTCCTTTATTGAAAGAATACTTACATCTGCAGGATCTCGGACTGTTCATGCCTAAATTTCTTTGGGTATTTCTTTGGTTTCTTTGGAAACTTCTTTTGTTGACTTATGCACTTCTTCAGTTGGAGACATTCAGTCAGTTTTATTATATAAATCATATCAGTGCATAATTTTTAAAGCATGAATAGTAATGAAGTTGCATTTATGATGCTTAATTTGATTTTTAATTTGGCCTCTGTGGGTCAGTGCCTCAGAAATACTGCTGCTGCTGATAGGCATCATCATGTGAAGAAATCTGCATTCAGGCCAGCTGTGTTTATGTATCATTCACACTGGTACCATACAATGAAGAAAATCACAAATTTGACTCTAATTGTGGCAGCTGTGTTCAGTGAAGTGTCCAAATTAGAAGCGACCTATAAAAGACTGTATTACTTGTAAAAGGAATGTGCTCTGGGGCATTTTCCACACAATGGAATATTTGGAAGTAAGCTTTCAAAACAAATAGGAGATTATATGTGAATAAAAATCATGAATGATGCATGTAACCATGAATGAACTTTCTGAATGTACCTTCATGCCCTTTGATAAAAAATATTTGTCAAAAGTCTCAAAAAATTTGCATTTCAAATTCCTGTAAAACTGATTGAAGTAGGCCCTGACAAAAAAAAAAAAAATCATTAAAGAACAGTGTTAAGAGACAAGGGTAAGAATATTCTGCAAATATTAAAGCTACTGCTCTGCATACACTGAAAGCAAAAAATGTCACTTCTGCAGCATAGACTGTCAAGCCAAAAACCATTACCTCATCCAGAGATCTGAATCCAGGAATTCCAGCCAATTTGCTACCTGGTGGTTTTGTCAGCTCTATGCTGGATTTACTTATAAATTATATCTAAACTCTTCTGTTGGGCCACACAGATCTCACTGACTGAAGGACTTACTGAAAATGCTGTGCTGCAGTTAATGACACTTCCCTTGTAAAAAACAAAACAAGCCAAGAACATTCACATAAATTTTTAGACATAATTGTCTAACTTAAAACGAAATGTTTTTAGTTCACTTTTTATTCAAAACATTGGCTTCCCGAAAGTGTCACTGTTTTCTATACATTCAAGAAAATAGATTTATGGAAATTTCAGCATTCAATATTTTTTCTATTTTGGTATAGTGTGCATCACAATAATAACCTGACACTTGGTTCACTGAGCGCCTAAAATTCTTACAGAATAAAATAAATTTAAAATGACTGAAGCCTCTCTTGACTTCCAAAAAAAACCCAGAAAAGTTTTAAAATTTCTGAGTGAATCAGACCCTGACAAGATTTGGAATATGCATGTCCTGGTTCTGGGTTACAGCAGATTTGTTGCAGAAAGATTTAAATAGAACATTCAATTTGTGGCTTAGTACTTCAGCACTCCAAGCATTTTTTGCTAACTCCCCAAAATACAACTGAATTCTCTATCTCCTAAACATAAATTCCACTCTTAAGTAGGTCATTAAGGTTAACTTTATATAAAGCAACCCATAATATGAAGAAAGCAGTAAGACACTCCCACAGACTTAGAAAACATGGTCTAGATGAAATGCTCACAATGGCGCATTTTCTGCTTGGAAAAAGCTCTCCCAAAGACCTCTTAAAATAGGGTTTGGTCAAAATGAAATGGTTGTCCAAAAAGACCTCTGTGTGGTTTCACCTGAAACCCATATCAGTCTTTTTCAATGGATGATGGAACAAAAGGGGCAAGAATTGTAGATATTCCAGAGGAAGGATGAAAACTCAGTGGTACTGGGAATTTCAAGGAATAGCCTCAATTTGATCCTATGAGATGGAAGATATGAAATCTCAGCATGCTTGGCAAAAAATACGGAGTATATAAATAAATAAGTAACAGCATGCTGGACAGTAGTGGCATCAGGAATAATAGCAGATTATGGACAAACAGGGACTAAGAGCATGATGACGTTTCAGATATGTATCCAGAAGAAAACCTTCAGGTCTACTTAATTAATACTGATACAGCTGGAATACCATGTCTGTTGTTGCCCAAACATAGAGTAAGGCAGTGACAGGCACACTGGGGATAATTCAGAGGACTGCAGCAGAAATTGTCAGATATGGTGTTTGGAAACACAACAGTGTGAGGAAAAACTGGAAGAGTTATGTTGGTGAACATGGACAAAGGACAGGAAGGGACACATAAATAGTGCACATATAAAGACAGTTGTTAATGATGAAAATAAGGACAGTTTTTTACTAAATTATCTAAGTCTGCTGTAATATTGATACATTAAGCACATAAATAATAATTCAATTGTGGGTACCTACCCACAAAGATGGTTGCACTTCCACCTATTTCTTTTTTTTCCAAGACTAGTTAAAGACCCAAACATGTAAATACAGAGCTCTGAAATACTTCTATGCAGCACCTGGATAGAATTATATAAAAAAGGCTCCTGGAAGGTTTTCTGAGGTTAGGACTAACCCTCAGCTTTCACAGCAGGAAGATGTAGGTGATGAGTGTGGAGAGAGAGGCCCATAAAACGAGTGCTATATTCAGACATGGCTTGGGCTGTTGAAGGTAAACCATAAGGTGTCTTACACAGAGGGCTCAAAATATGGAGCATCACCACCTCAGGCAGGGCCCTCATTCTGGGCCAGGTGTTCATTGTGCCATTATGCACATTACTGCCAACTGCAGAACTCAAACTCCCCAGCAGAGGTTGCAGGATTCAGGGAAAATTGGCTGAATTTCTGTACCCTTTCTGATCAAGCCTGAGCAGGCTTCAGTCACATGTTGTATGCTATGTAAGCTAACCTCTGCCTCACACGAGAGGGCAAGAACATGTCACAACTTCTGTTGAAATTCTTGAGGTACATTATACAGTCACATCTTCAGAGAGCAATCCATGGCTGCAGTCTCTCTTAAGAGAGGAGCCTGGCTGGGCCATGTTGCTTTGCTGACTTCTTGCATTCCAGTCTTACCTGCAGAGAGTAAAAGGCTGATAGGACCTCCTGTGCTTGAATAGGAGGCTGGAGCTGTCATTCATATATTGACTTACCTCTTTTAAAAAATCCGGACTACTTCTGAAGTTTGGTTCTATTTCTCTTTGGGCAAATATACCATGAGAACAAAATTAATTTTCAGTGTGCCTCTCTGTTAGCAGCAAGAATGCCTTGTTTTTTTGGTGTACTGTGTTGTCTCAATGGGAAAACAGCTTGAGCAAAAAGTGATAAAAATGCAAGCAGTTTAAACCTAAGAAAAAGTACTTCTTTGAACTGATAAATGGTCAAAACAGAAGATTTGTAAGAAATATATCTAAAGTTAACTTCTTTGTAACGGTTGCAAAAGATATACAATATGCTTTCATGTTTGAAGAAAGGCTGTATTTTGCTGAAATACTGATTTCAGCTGCCTCATGCCCGAACAAAAGGCAGAGGAGTTTTTTCCCATTTGCAGTGCTGCCATTAGAATATCAATTTCAGGAAAAAGAAAAAAGAATAGAAATAAAAAGCCTGTAATTTATTGGGAAACTCAGAAACTGATAGGCATACCTTTGACTTGCTGCTTTCAAATCTTCAGCTACACATATTTTTGCAAACAGAACTAGTTAGTTTGGTGGTTTAGTTATGTGTACAATTACAAAGCATTGTTGTGAATTTAGTCTCTGCTACTTTCACTGCATTTAATAGACTGCTCTTGTTCTTTATGCTGCAACATTATTTCAGACCTCCCTGGACTGAAATGTAATCTTTTTGGATGTTTTTTCCACTGCTGTTGTAATCACACACCATTCAATCATTTGAGACTCTTATCTGCTGCTCATTCTCTTCGGCTCTAATGGATGACCCTCACTCCAAGTTCGTTCATTCCCCCTTCCCGACGAATGGCACCCAACAAGACCCATTTCCATCTGCCTGGCAGTGGGTAATACAGAACAAAACAGACATCTGCATTGCATTCAGCTCACTCAATGCAGTTGATCCAAGGCAATCCTACCTGACATGTGTTCATTTGAGTGAGTTCAATTTGCAGTCTGTATCGAAATATGTTGTGAGACTTCCTGGCCTTTTTATTTTTTTCTACCAGATTGTTGTAAAATTACAAGTAAAAGACACGTTGGAAATAGAAAAACCCATATACATGTACACAAAGGTAATAATTTTTTACCTTTTAAGATGAACTAAAATATAGAAGCACAGGAAAAAGAATTTTCTTTGCCTTCACATGAATGTAACTCAAAATGCACATTTCAATTCTAGTATGGCTAATGTGACTCATGTAAAAACCTAAGGCCAGGATTTTCTCTCATGTTAAATCTTGATGGACCAGAAATAGACATTTGCTTATACAGTTTAAATCTTTGAAACCATATGTTAACAGAAATATATGCAAAGGGCACGTGAATTCTATCAACACAAATCAGTGAGAGATACAGGGAGAAGAAAGAAAAGAGTGAGGAGAAAGGAAAACAATACTTCCATTATATAAATACTTACATTAGACATAAAAAAATACATCATAGACACCTCAGCTTATGTGGTCCAATAGTTTTAAAGCACAGGAGGTTAGTGTAGATGAAGGTATCAGGAAACTGAACAAAAACACAGATGAAACCTTTTCATTGAATGGTGCCTGGAGCTATTAATTGGAGAATACTGCTGCTTGACCATATCTACTCCAGCAAATACTTTTTTTTTTCTTTTTCCATTTTGGAAGAAGGCAGAGAAAAATGAAAGACTGATGATGAAGATGAATGGGGCTATCACCAGAAGTCTGAGACAGTTCTGAAGAGGAAAAATCACAATATCTGCAGTTTCTGGGTTGTTTGTGAAAGCAGCTGAGCTGAACAGCTTTTCCCAAAGCTTGGGAGAAAAGACTAAGATTTAAGTGAAAGCAAAGGTGTGATTTGAAGCTTTTTGCTTTTTACCATTTGTTTTGATGACCCTTAAAAAAACAGATTAATAATATTCTGTTTTGAAAAAATTACATCTGAGTTGCTTTAATTTAGTTGCATGTATGAGAACAAAAGAAGTAAACATAGCTGAGATGGTGTATGGAAGTAAAAGATGCATACATCAGAAATAAAGGCCTTCAAAACTCACATAAAAAATTATTTCATTCATTATTTCATTATATTCATTTCTTTTACCTGAAGTGACTGAAGCACATCTAAAGTACAGTTAAAATACAACCTTCTCAAAGGCTGTAAGCAGCAACAGTAATAAGAAAAAATGGAGTTTCCTCTGCATTTCCCATTGCCATTTAACACAATGGATGGATGGATGGATGGATGGATGGATGGATGGATGGATGGATGGATGGATGGATGGATGGAGGGATGGATGGACAGACAGCTTCTATAAACATCACAGGAGAAATCCTAGAGTTCACAGAACCTAGTCCACTCTTCAGAGGTCTCAATCACACATCATTGCTCCATAGTCCCTCCACTCAATAGTCAACATAGAAATGTAATATTGAGAAACCTGCATTAAGCATACAGGTTTCACAATCAATATGTAATACGAGGCAAAACGTCTCAACACAGTAATTCAAAAACCCAACACATTTAAAGAATTAAGTGCCCAGAGCTTATTTCCCAGAAACACTTATTGCACAATTGTAGCTGATGCCCTATTTCTCTTCTAAGTTGAAGTACCTGATTCAGTGCTAGACCAACAACAATCTTAAGCACAAGGTGTGACTCTTGGGGATGGTGCTGTGCAGGGCTGGGAGCTGGAACTGATGATCCTTGTGGGCCCTTTCAACTCAGCTTATTCTGTGATTCTATGATCTCAGGCCATCAAAACCCAGAAAGCCTCATTCTCTGCTGAAGAACTACCTGCCCCCAAAATCCAACCCAATACATTCCTCCTTTTTCCACTGAGGGAGTATGTTAAATTACATCTTAAACCACAGCTGAGACCAGTCTATAATGTAACATCTTCATTATTAGAATGACTCTCACACATGGGAGACATCCAATTTTCCTCTTCTAGCATGAGGCATTTCAAAGCTAAGAGTGTGCTGCAACTACCCAGCTAAAAGGGGCTGAAAATCATCTTTTTCTTACTGAGGGGGAGACCACTGAATGAATCCACAGAAGAGAGTAAGGCCTCCAGGACTGAGTCCTCCCACATGGTTCCTCCTCAAAATATGAGTGCTATATAAAAGACAGGTACCATCATTATTTTCTCTGATGTGTCCATTTAAAAGACTGCATAGCCTATCTCCTCATGGGAAGGGCCTCAATCCATTAATAATTAATTCAACAGTTATCCTAGTGTATTAGTAATGTGTGGTGGAAGTACTACAAATGCCTTACCAAGCTGCATCCTTCAGCTGCTCTTTAAAACCACTTGAAAAGTATTTTTCTCATAATCAGAGTCATTAAAATGCTCTTATCAGCAGAACAATTGCTGATGATGTTCATTCCCTGCAACTGAGGCTGAAGTCTCTGAACACAGTTTTGAATGGTGCCAGTGTTAAAACTTGTCTTAAACTCTGTCAGTGGTCAGTGTGAAAAGAAACAATTTAAGAGTCAAATATTCCTATAACTCCTGTCAGTGCCTCAGAGTGATGTAGGTTAAAATGGTTCATTCCCTTAGTGGTCTTCTTTTTTTAGAGGGAAGGCCAGGACTGAACAAAGGCTTGGGCAGGGGTAAGGTCCTGGGAGTTACTGCTGCAGCTCCTCTTCCCCATTCCCAGTCATTGAAGTCAAGCACTGGTATCATAAAATCACAGTGAGAGCTGGAAGGGTCCAAAAAGTAACCTTGCCCACCTGCTAAATTGAATTTTCTAGGACAAATTGAATGTTCTTCCCTCTACCCTTGAAAAGATGGTTAAAAAAGAAAATAAAAAAAGTTCTTATCATATGCACTTCCACTACACAAGAAACGTAATAATCAGGTCCTTTATGAGACACTTAATGGTCTCTTACCATCCATGTAAATCACTCCTCAATACTAAACAGCCAAACTCTCCAAAAGGCAGAGTATTTTCAGACTTCTCTCATTCAGATTTGTGTTTACTGACATCTACTGGCTGCTCTGAATCATATCTCCATTTGCCAGTGGAATGAGAGAGGCGAGTCCATTTGGCACTGCTCTAAGTCCAGCTACTTTGGTACCATCAGCCACAAAAGGGGAATCTGGCCCTTCCTGTACCAATGTATTACACAGACAACCTAATTTGCATGTACTACTTCTAAAAATGATCCTTCTAAAAATATGGTTCATTAATAAGCTGCCTATAAAACACCTCAGGTAAAATGACACACTGTGGAATACATTTGCCAAATTCATCTCTCCTGAAACACTTTTCTCCTTTGTGACAACCAAGGAGAATCTTCCTTTAACCAGGCTACACAGTCTTTACAAAGAAACACTTCTTTCAGCATTCAGTCAATAGAATTATCTATTGGACCACAAGAATGAGTTAGATGATGCTTCTTTCACAGTGTATTTTGCCAACAGATACAGAAAAAAATCATTCAGTATAATGAGATGATTCACTAACACCTATTAACTCTTTAGGAAAGAATAGTCCAGCTAGTACCCTCAAAATAAAGAAAAAAAAAAGGCATAAAATAACAAGTATAGACTGAAAAACAACAAATGTTAAATTTATGCAATGTGATAGATGCTGCAGGAATTTTTTCAATTAAATTCTCAATGGCTTTGTCACCTCACCTGAAAGACAACAATTTTAGGGAAGGTTCATTGCACACCCTTCTATTGTGCCTTGGTATCTTTTGAAGGTAGTGTAGGAGGCACCACTGCTTCTTGTGTCAAAATCAAACAATCCTCTCTGAAATACTGCCTGAAAGGAGAGGAAGTCAGAGTTGGCTCTTTGAGCTAACACAGCTGGTCAATATGAATAGCAAAATTTGAATCATCTTTAAGGAACTTCAGAATCACAAATTTTCTTTGCTGTAAAAAATTCTGCTAGGACTTGAATCAATCTTCCAAGAGAAGTATTCAGAAGATTAGCATTTAATTTACTTCTAAATCAGCTAAAGACTTCACAATAATGTTTCACAAGGTTTCAAAGGAAGCAGTTTATCTCCAAGATGAATTTAAGACCAATTGATGACTCAGTCTATAATATTTTCCTACCAAAACTGACTGTTCTTCTAAAATCAGCCAATGCTGTCTGATTACATCAAAAGTTGAGCAAGTAGCAAGGTTCATAACAAAGTGTCATTCTCCTATTACCAATGAGCAAAGAATTCTGTGTCCTGAAATTCCACATTTTCCTTTCTCTCTTGCGCACTGAAGTCTTTCAATAAAACTATCATAGACATTAAAAGTATTTACCTAGATCACTCTTCCTTAAGTAGGTAACTTTTAAAATATAAACATAGAACACTGGATAGGTGTCTGCTCTAAATGAATTATGTTTTCTTGAGGTTCATTACTCAGTGCAAGAGTTTTAGATACCTGGATTATTTAGGTCAAATTTCCTAATTTTATAGAGGAAGAGTTAGAAAGAGCCCCAATCTCTGGTGGAAGAATAGATGAAACAGAATACTTATTGATAAAATGCAATGCAGAAGAATTATGCATCAAACTGAAGGCAAAATATGGGATTTCAGGCAAAAAGTCTCTTAGGAACCCAGGAGATATGAAGAATATCTGAATAGACACTGAAGAGTTGGACAGTTCACTATCAAAAGCAGTTCAACTTCAGTTCATACATTCATAGTCTAGAGATTAATAAGAAAAATTCAAGTTATATTTCAATTAAATGGAAAGGCTTTTTTGGTATTCTGTACCATATGCTGTTAAGGAGGCTCCAAAATTCAGTTATTACCCTCCTTTGAATATATACCAAAAGGTTTTACAGGGTTGAACAATACTGAATGCTGGAAAATTCTCCTGGTATTGCATTGCCAAATAATATTCCTTTTGTTCCATTCTGTTAGGTGCTTCCTGAGATGGCAAGGGCAAATTAGGGAACTTAGTAATATCACAGATAAATGCTCCCTTTAAATATGGAAATGCATTCTACAGCTCCCAAAATAAATTCTCAGATGAACATGCATCATCCTGCGAAGTTCAATTAACTAGTGTTTGGGTTTGTTTATTTTTTTAAAAACAGCAGCCTTTTTGGAACATTCTATAGAAGCTCCTTTCATTGGCCATTGAAATGTTCAAGGTCTGATTTTCTCTCTGAAAAAGACACACTGGTTTCTGAAAACTTAACTGGTCAAATCTTTTAGCATGAAACTATGAAAAAGTTAAAACCAAAATATTTTCAATAATAAAATATCCTTTCCACATAAGCCTTTTAATAGAGCTGAATGAGAGGCAGTTCACTAAACTGGAGTATCAAGCGTGCTCACATTCATTTTTATTTTTAAGTAAATTTAATTCTGTCATCTAATCCTTTAGCTACATGGCTAAAAACAAAATTGCTGTCCAGTACATAATTCAAGTTTTATCTTTAAGTATGAAATGCTGTGATAAAAATTCAATTGTTAGAATGACAAACATGAAGTCCTATTTTTCTTTATTGCTGGAGAGGGACAGACACCACTGGTTTGATTAGCCTTGATGGCTCCTCTTGGGGAGGTTTTCAGAGAAGCACACAAAAGAATCATAAAGCATGGTAGATCACCAGCAGCAAAGAATTAATATTTCTCACATTTGAGAGACATAAGTTCACTACCATGAACAATTCATTGTTATAAGCTTCATAAAGGAATGAACCCACAATAATAATTTTCTGCTTTCCTATTTTCTATAAGTTGTCCTGAAACTTTCCTCAAAAGAAAGATGATAAAGCAGAGAGGCTGCATAATCTGAAGATCACCAGCACCTTGAAAATGTACTAAATAAGAAGAAAAAAGCATTGCAAAATTGAAGGCCATTGCTAGTAACCCGGTGCTCTAAATTCCCACCTGAAGAACATCAACATTCCCTGAGAATCCAATCAACACATCTCCTGAGTTTCAACCAGAAATTAGCAAACAAGCAGCTACAGGTACAGATCAGTAGGTACACTGGCAGATCAGGAGGTACACAGGTAATACACTGCTTAAAGAAATACCATCCCAAGGTAAGATGAAAATGTAGTGCTGTGGCTGGATATATAAGCTAGTCCTAAATGAACTGGTGGAGTACCAGAAACAGTGAAAGAGCATAGTATATCCTGCTTTATAAAGGGTTACTTCAAGACCTAGACCATCCTTGTTTGATTATATAGGCTTTTTTTTTTTTTTTTTTTTTTTTTTTGTCAACAGATAAAGCATATTTTAAAGCAGGAGCAGTTATTACAGATATTATATAAATTTTAAGACTCTTATGTCACTATAAATGAAGGTAGCAAAACTATCTCTTTTTAAGTCATTTGGTATTTTAGCCTTCTTCAAAGATGGATGTTTACAGACCACATGGAATAATATTGAGAAGGAAAGGGAATGCTGTCTATCCCTTACTGAAACAGGATACATTTTCCCACTAGTGCAAGGATCTTTGCCCATTTGTGAATCTGAACAGCTGAAGATCCAGTAAGACGAAAAATCCAAACAGTAACAGCCTACCACAGATTTCTTGGGACAGAGTGCCTTCTGGAAATGCTAGACCATGTAAAATTACAGATTAGCTTGCCTACTCACCCATTACACCAACACCCCCATTCCTGACTGTTGTTATTTGTTAATAAACATAACCTTGCTCTAGAGCCTTTTATTGGTAAATCTCAAAGCACTTTTCAGTACTGGTATTTAGTTAGCTCTTTATTCTTAGAGACAGTGAAGCACAGGATAAACTGATTTCTTTGGTTTCTTTGCAAGATACACAAGGGGAAGGGAAGAGAGTTGATTAAGGGACTGTAGCATTAAAGATACTACCCAAGTAGCAAGGTCTTTAACTTCAAAAATGAAATAATTCTCTTTTCATTCATCCTTACCAAAAATATTTTTTACATTTCCTGAAGGACCAATGAATGTCCCATCTAATTTCTACCTAAAGACATGCAGTGTCTTTTAGAAGAGTCCTACTTTCCTTGGAAAATAGTGGGAATGACAAACAGATTCACAACTGAGCTATAACAATCTAAAAAGAATTTGTTACCATGGCTTGTTTTCAGCAAACAATGCAGCACTGTATTGAAAATATACAGTATTTCATCACCTGATTTACAGAGTTGTAAAGAGTCACAGAATGAACTCTAGCATGTGTCTCATACTTTGAATCCTATAATATTTCAAAAGATGCCTCTTGTCCGTGTTTATTGCTTCTCAGTGATCACAGATGAACAATATCATAGTCAGGGAGACAGCTATTATTGTTAGCCCTGTAAATAAAGTCTGGGGTTTGAAAAGCAAGCTGTGTTCATCGTGATCATTTATCAGCAAGATTTTGACATTCACAACTTCATTAAATAACTTTATCCATGACACAAGACAGACCAATGTTCTTGTTATCCTGCAAAGGCATCATCACTGAAAGCATAAGAGGTTTTCAAAGGAATGGTTCTTATTAAAAGGAAAGTTCTTCAATTTAGTTCTGAATACACACACAGAGCAGACTGATGAAGAAAAGATCATTTTAGAAAGCAAAAAAAAAACCACCACCACCAGTCTAAGACTCATTTAAAAAATACAGACATTATTTAATCCTGTTCCTATTGTAAATGGCATACCAAAAGTCCTAGTAGAGCTTATTTGTGACATTATTAAAGACAGTTCCCAACCAAGGAGTTTATAATCTAAGGCAGACTAAAGAACCCCATGAATAAAACATATTTTAACTAAAAACAACTACATATATGATTCTCATATCTGGTTTAGATTTATAATGAAATGGCGCTCTGAGAACTGAATGAAATCAAAAGTTTTTTTCAGAATATTCAAAGATGAGAAAACTTTTTGTGAAAATGTCGATCTAAAGGCTATTTTATATAGTCACATACACATACATATATATATATATGCACATATTTACAAGTTCAGATATGATATTGGATCATAGAATAAATTTCTGAAGTAAACACTGAATATACAATGCATTGACATTTTTAATATCTCAACTTAGTATGAATTCTGTGATTAAATCGCCACTATTTCTAACTTCAAAAAAGCAAGAGGACACATGCAAGAGGATGTGCAATTGATAGCCCTATTGAATTTCAAAGCAGCTGGGAGGTATGGGAGAAAAGAAATTAAGAACACCTGTGTGGATCCTCTCCACTTCCCATATTGCTCATGAGATAGATAAGAATATCTGGAGCTAACTTTTCAGGCAGGACTAGGTAAGGATACAATGAGAATTAGCTAAAACGAGACTTTAGGAGAAAATAAATCCATGATGACACCAAACATCAGTACAAATTCTGAAAAAATTGCCATTTCTCCTGTGCCAAATGGAAGCTTTACAGAAGTTCAGCTTCTGCACCTGCAGAACTCTTCTGAATGTCTTAACCAGGGTAACTGGGGCCAAGCACTTTACAGCATGACACCCTTCATTGACAGAGACTGTGGAGCTGCTCCAGAGTGAACCCAGTGACAGAATTAAATATTTGGGATCAGCTGAGAGGAACATATTTCTGTGTGAAACACAGCCAGAACAAACTGCTTGTGCAGCCTGCATTCAGCAAGAGACTCACTGATGCCTCTTCAGTTTCCCTCTAGGGTACCAGTCACCAAGAGGAGCATGAGCCTCAGCCTGGCTCACTGAGTGTGGCTGCCTGTCTTGAGCTTACAGAGTACTGCTAATAATTCTCCTCATGCTCATCTAAGGATCCCATATGCCAGACACAACTCTTCAGTGAATGTCATGCTCCATAACTCATGTTTTCCAGAGGTTCATGGCCTTGGCAGATGGCACCTGCCATGCTGAAGTGTAGCAGAGAGTGAACTGCCAGCTCTGTGCTTGAAGAAACCCCAGCAGAAACCAAATTTTCCTCTGCTACAACCTAAGCCCTCTCCATCAAGTGACCTTGCACACATGAACCATGCACAAGCACAGCATGGTGCACACGTCTGCATACATGAGGTGCTCAGTGCTAACAAGAGATAAATGGAGATATCTGCAGAAATTCAAAATTCTATTTAGAAGTCAAAATCATCGAACTAGAAAATAATGCCATTAGAAAAGGTCTAATGGGGGTCATCAGGCTTCTAAGTGGAGGCAATTTTGAAGTTATATCAGCTTGCTCAGGGTCTTTTCCAGTCACATTATGAATGTCTTCAAGAATGGAGATTCACAAGCTTTTTATGTAACCCACCCTCCTGTTGGACTGCCTTTAAGGCAAAGAACTTGTTCCTTATGCCTGGCAGTGATTTGATTTGCATCCATTGTTTCTCATTCTTTCACTGCACACCTCTGAGTCTGTCACCTACCATGGTATATCTGAAGTCAGAAAGCAGTTTTGCTCTCTGTAAATGGTCAGGAATAAGATCTGAATTGGAAAATTGGAAAACATTTTCAGACTCTACTCAGGTTTTCCTAGTCTGGTCAAAGCAGTTTATTTAGAACCCCTCAGTGACTAAAACATAACCCACAGCTTTCATTTTACAAACTATTACACATATTGAATGCTACAATATTTTTACTTTGTAAAATAGGCTATTGGCAAGTATATTTCTCTTTTTAACTGTGCACAAGTTGAGAAGTGGTGCTAAAAGACATTTTTAAGCATTTTTGATAAAAAATCTACTAAACTAGCTCCATGTCACATCGTATGTGTTCAGAACATCTGCATGGTGAGGAGAGGGTCACAGCAGCTCTGTCACAACTTACATTGCTACCAGAGAGGGCTCATCTAGAATGGCTGATTCACTAATGAACCAGATGTGGTGAGCTGTACCTCATGAAGGGGGTAGCACAGGTTAGAAAGGGGTAAGAGCTCCTTTTTCTGGACCAACACTCTCAAAGAAGCAAGTGCTTCTTCTCCAAATCATTAACTACTAAATGCCAAAAGAGAGGCATTGGTATCTCCACCAGCCATGTGAATGTGCTTTGTGGCAAGAAATAAACAAAACTATAACTCCTGAAGATTTTTGAAATTGCATTCTCTCCTCAATCTGAATTGCATTCCTCTCTGCAGACTGGGGAGAGCAGAATGGGATGTAAGTCACAAGTCAACAGATTTACTATAATTTGCTGTGTTCTAATAGTAAGGTATTGGCACGGGTAATTTTTGGATCAATTTTCTTACAACACACATTTCAGTACAAACCTGCAGTAATTCTGTTTCAGTAACTGGCATTGTACTAGTGGAGAACAGCTGTTATTTAGTGAGGATTCAGACATTTATCTAGTTACACATTCACAGTTCACTCAGCTGGGTCACGAGTGCAAACCACAGTGTCTGACAGAAAACCTACAGGGTGCTAAGGCTTTGCCCCAAAGAAACAGTGGAGAAAATATATTCCAGAAGGGTCAAGAGAGAAGAGGAAAAAGATAAGAAAACAATCACACATATAAAGTGGATGTTTAAATCTTTTTCCTCCTGGAAATGTAAAATGACAGTTTGGGTGAATGGCTCTCACATGATGCTGTCACCCTTCAGTCTGCAGCTCTGGCTGAATGACGTCTAACAGAAAGCTCTTTTCACCTCACCTTCAGGGATTAGATTTTTGGAGCATACTCAGGTAACTTCTAGATAAATGTTCAAGGCATTCAAATCTGTAAAGCAAGGAAATAGTCTAACTGACAAATGGCTTGTGGTTTATTCCTGTACACAGCTAATGCACTGCAGTGAATAGTAATAACTATCGGCTTCTCCAACCTCTTTACATCAATAGGCAATAAATTGTTGTTCTTTCTTTCCAGTAAGAAAATGTAGAAATGAAATGCATGATATTTAATATACCATTATAATATACCATTACTTACACTGCTATCTGTGTACAGCCCACTCCCAGTATGTATGCCCATCATTAAGTATCTTCCTCAGTACAGTCTTCAGAACTGGGCTCCTTTGTGGCAAGGTCCTTGGCAAAAAGATTGTATTATAGGTGCAGTGTTACACAGAATAATCTATTTTTGGTTGTTGGAAGTTCTGTTAATTTAAAAAGTCATTGTGCTTCCATCTTGCATTGAACCACATTCTTTAAAAATAACCTACAAATCATACCTGCTCAATGTGTGCTAGGTCAACCTTTTGTTATGCATCACGATCACATCTCATTTAGAGGCTACTCTATGCTAGTCAGATGAACACTGGGAAGCCAAAGCAAAGCAATGCAGCACCACCCAGAGACACCAAACCAGAGCTAAATGATCTAAACCTGATGTGAATGTGTGCACTATAATTGCATTAGCAGGACTCTGTAATCTCCTAACTCACACAGCTGTGCTCCTTCAAGTGCTTGGGCCACTCTCTACACACACTGTGTGGTTGTTCCTGACCTGATGAGTTCACAGGCTGTAAACACAAAGTCATAAATGGAACATGGGAAGCAAAGGAGGCAAGGTCCTCAAGTACACAAAGCCTGACGTGAGCACATGAACATGTGCTAGACCATGAGGCCTAGTGAAATGACCAGGTACAGGTGTCGCCTGGCTCTTGCAGTTTGTTGGGATTTGTAACTACTTTCTGTATTGATTGCTAGGTAAAGGACACTGATGAAGGCTGCAATGGTAGTGATATTAAAAAGTAACTTAAGCTAAGACAAGGAGTACTACTAAGCAATGTCATCACTGGACTATAAAAGTAGTCTTTCTCTGTCCTACATATAACTATAATGCAAAATTACTGGAGATATTTATTTCTGTACTAGTCATATTCTTCAGTAAAAATATTATTTATTTAAAACCTCTGCATCATAATGAAAAGCAGAAGTTGCAGATGAGTGCACAGACAATCCTCCAAAAGGTCAGACAAGTCAAGGCTAGCATCCAAAGGAGGAGAATAGTCAGATTCCCTGGCAGGAATATAAATGTATCAGTTACCTGATGTAAATTAAGCAGTGGTTTAGCAAATTTTAATCTCAATAGTGTCTAAATATTGCAATTTCATTTATACAGCAATAACAAGCATTCAAGTCCCTTTGTGGATGAGCCTTGTTATCTGCTGTTAGTACTAACATTGTAGAAGACAGATCTGTGTGGATGCCAGAAACCACACTCTAACATCAAAAAGAAGTTTTATTTTGTTTATTTGTTTCCTTCTCCAGAAATACCTGTTTGTTTTATAGCTATTATGGTTCTAAGATTATTACTTCATGATAAAATTGATCTATTATCTTGAAATACAGGACGTGATGGCTGGTGAAAAGTTTTGCAGAGGTCTTAAAATTCCACTCTAAAAACCTCAAAATTATGGAAATGTTCTAAATGGAGGTTCTTTGAAAGGCTAGGTAAAGAGGAATGCACTGAGTGCATGAGAAAGGTCTTTTTCCAGCCAGCAGAGTGAGACTGAAAGCCTAATTTATCACTCACATTAATACAGTAGATTAGCATGCTATGTGGCATACATTTCTCAAAGCCCAAAAGCCACTGTAAATTATCAAGACAGCCATTCAGGTAAGTCAGCTAATGTATATGGACATAGATATATGTGGGGAGAGGAGGATGGCTCCCTTCTGAGCACAGTGCCAGCCTGGGGAGAGGGAGCACACACACAGAGAACCATGACCTTGCCAAACTCCCCCAAACCCAGGGGAAGACGGAGGGCCACAGCACAGCACTACCCTGGCTCTGCCAGCCTTCACTGCTGGTGACAGCTGTGGCAATTTCCTGAGCTGCACAAGGTTCCTTGCCAGCAAAGGAAAGGGGTCTGGGGTCAGCTCTCTCATGCAGTAAGTGGAAATGGGAACAGAAGATACAATCAGAAGAAAAAAGGGTGTAGAAAGTTCTTGGCTGTATCATCCAAATTGATATCCAGTGCCCATAAGAATTCTTTGTCTTTGCTTCAGAGATATTATACCACTATTCTAGCAACATTGCTCAAAATATACCTCTAAATATTATAAACTTATTTGCATAGTGTACAATCCATCTTCTGTTTATCTGTCAAAATTATACTACAATTATTTTGGTTACTTCCAAGTAAATTATTTTTCCCTGGGTTACTACACTAAAAATAATAGGTCTTTTCTGTTTGGTGATCGAAAATATTGGGTAAGTACAGTAAACACAGTATAAACCTCAGATGAGCATTTCAAGGGAGGATAGTACCACTCCAAAAAAAGAATAATAATTGCACAAAACATTTTTAGCTAGATTAGCAAAGAGTTTTGCCTAACCCAGTCGGCAAGTTTTGGCAAATCACCACTGAAAAAAATATTGCCTGCATCTGCATCTTGTATTAATTTGTACTCTGTAAAACCTAGCTACACTTCTGTCCAGCAATTACCTTTGTACACCTACTGGATTTACACCACAGCTGCTTATTAAAGCCCTATCTTGTAATCTGGTCCCAACTACTGACATGTAGGCACCCCCAGCTCCTCCTGCTGTGTTAATGCTACACAAGAAGACTTTTCCTGCACTACATTGCAACCAGAACATCCATTTTTGCTTATACTTCAGGAGAGGTCTTGGACTGGGATAACAACTGCTGACTCCCTGTAACCTTGGGCAGATTGCCTCACCCTTGCATGGCTCATTTTAATCTTCTGTTCAACATGAATAATAACACTGGAGAGCTCCTTAATGTGTTTGGATGAAAGACTTAATATAGTACAAAGTATTTTTATTTAATATCAGAGTATAGCTTTCACAGTAACATCTTATATGGAGTGGAAAATGATGATCTTATATAATCTGTTGTATACGGACACTGACAGTTTATCCTTGAGGGTCTGGCAAGAAATAACTATGAGAAGGTAATGGCTGTGAAGAATATTTTTCTCTGTCCGTGACACATCCCCTAGGACACAAAGGTCTCAGCAATTCGTTTTGTTCCTCTTTTGAGAAAAACACATTCAGCACTATAAAGGAAATACTGTAGTCACTTGGGGCAATGCACCAAAAGCCCTAAGTGCTGTTCTGTATGGGCAGAATTTTTTCTCATTCCAGGCCCTAGGTAGCCAAATGAGCCCCTTCCAAGATAAGCATAATGAATGAGCCAATTAAATAGGCACCATTTTATGCAATTTCCTCAAAGGCACAAAAAATTTCATTCTGGTTGTATTTTGAACGCCATCCAAGCAAGAGCTCAGATTCAAATTCAAATTGAAACAGTACATCAGGGCAAGTCTACTCCCATTCAGACACCCAGGGCAGCTCCTGACTGTGGGTTGGGTGGAAGATCCACTCCCTCCACCTGGTTAGGAGACGCCCACAGGCTGGCCCATACCCCTCTGGATAGGAGGTGGCTGTGCAGGAACCGTGCTGGAAGGGTTTTATGAGGTATGTCACAAAAGCAGAAGGAGTTTCTAGCCTGTGAGCTCTACATTGCTGTCACCTTTAAGCTGCATGTGCTTGCAAAGCACCAACCTACCAGCATCCTTCAAATACATAGAAATATGTATGGGGACAAGGAATTCTCCACATCTAGACCTCCAGCTAATGCATAATGAAGCAAGCCCTGAGTCAGACTCCATCAGCATGGAGCGTGTTGAAGGGGAACCCCAAATGAACGTATCTGGAAGTGCTTCACCCTACTATTGGGAGAAAACAGGGCAACTTACAGCTGGACACCAAGCAAATATTTGCAGACTTGGGGCATTAATGAGTTTCCTTCAGTCTTCCAAGTCTTCTCTTCAGAATATGTCTCCAAAGGGAAAGTTTTAAACAGAAGACAGAATAATCTCTGGGACTTTGATGTATAAGAATCAGACCTGAAGACAACAAAGTATAAAGAATGTACAACAAAGTGCAAACCCTTCTAAACCAATAATACTGCAAACACTGTCAAGCTGAGACTGTGGTCCTCTAGGGTATTTCTAGATGCATTGAAGTGTCTTGGTGAAAAAAAAAATAATGCAAAATAAAATCAGCATTTCTGAGAGCATTTTTCTCTAATTTTATAATTAGAAATTGGGTTAGACCAGTTAAGACGTGTTAATTTAGAAGAAGGCAACAGAATCTCAGAAAAACAATTCTAGTTTTATCTGTTAGCTGTTTTTTTTTTTAAACAGATCTGTTTATCTGTTTTTTAAAACAAAACCACCAGGCTTTGGTAGTATATTGGTTATTTACTTTTCACCATGAGATGTCCAAGTCAATAAACTGTGTGGGTCACACATGGGAGACCTGATAAATGAACAACTGAAATAATTTAAGGCAAATGTCAGCTTCTCCATTAAGGAAATATTCAAAGTATCAGAATACAGAAATACTGAAAGATGAGTCGGAAGTATGGTGACACAGCTGGTGTTCCACAAATAAATAACCTTAGGAAATTTGTATCTACTCAAATGGAGAAGAGATAGTAAATAAACATTACCTGTAAATAAATCTCTAGCAAGTGCTTTTGTAAAACAAACAAGCCTCTCCAACACAGTAAATACAGATGTTTGTTTGCATGCTGCTGAAGCCAAAAATCTTGAATAATTTTGGCCATTAGAGTGTACTTACTCTACTTTTATTTGTCCTTTCCTTTAAATAGAAATTTAATACTCCATTCTCCCTCGAAGGTTTATTAGAAGATAAAATGCCAAAGGATAAAATAAACACAAATTAAATGGTGTTAGGAATCCCAAGAGAAGAGTAATTCAGTTTATATTTTGGGGGGTTTTAATTGCTGGTAAATTACACTTCTGAAATTGTCTTCAGAGGATAAAATGATTTTTGCTGTGCTTTGTAAACAATTTTCACAATTTTCAGGCACAAAGCCAACTGACTAGAATGACATATAGAAGTCCAGAGCTCACAGGATCTGCACTCCCCATATATTCACTGACATAAAGAAAAGTTCAAAGCATGCAGTATATTCATTAAGAGAAAAAAGTTTTTGAAGCTTATCTGCTCATTATCTACTCAGCTATACACCAGTTTCCAAGCAAGAAAAAAAAAAAAAAAAAAAAAAGATAAACTGATGATAAGGAAAAAAAAGCAAAGAAATTGAGTGAGAACCTGACCATACCTGACCACATATTTCTAAACAAAATAAAAACAAATATTTTTTGAAAGATAAAAATATTATTTTTTTCTTGTGCAGCCCCATCCCTAAGAGCAAAATACAGCAAAGTGTGTAATTAGTGAAAGGCAATTTTCTAAGACACAGCCCTATTTTCTTACTTAACTTCACTCATAAGTGACACCTGACATTTCAGAAAGAGGACTTTCCTGCTGCTAAGGTCAGCCTTCATGTACCAAACACCCCCAGTGGAGTACAGGTATTTTAATAAGAACCCAACAAACCACAACATGCAATGGCTACAAAAGCTGGCAGTGAGAGAGATGGAGTCATTTATATGTTTGGTACCTCATGTTATGAGCAATTAATAACAAAAGGGAAACGAACACTTCGGTATTCAGAAATGGGAATTATTCTTTAAACATTTGTGCATCTCTCTGTGTATTGCAGTATCTTAATTATGGGATGGGTGGGGATGCACTGCATATTAATTAAGGTCAGGTAAAACAGATCTTTCATGCTTAATGTTCTTAGCTCTTAAGGGCCTAACTCTAATCCTTAGAGACACAAATGTCCTAAATGAGGACTGTTCATAAAAATCCATCCCCTCAGTCTTAAAAGAAAAATTCCTACCAAGGTGGATTTCGTGATAAGGTTTTGTCTTCAGCGTTTTTCGTTATTATTGTTACACAAGATTAAGCTATTGTTAGACAGCAGGATTCAATCATGTGAGTACTTAAAAATATCATGAGTCATTCCACTAACAGCAGTGAAGTTAAATAAATCCAAGTCACAGGTGCTATGCTGAAACAGACATGGTTACAAGGTAAAAATGTGTTGTCCATGGGATCTGTCAAAGCTCCATTTCCACAGTTTCCCAGACATCCAGGGATAGAAGCAGGGAGTGAGTGTTTTTAAGTTAACTTATTTTCTCTCTTGACATAGTCATTGAGCTCCTAAGACCTCATTAAATTTGGTTGGTTCATAAACAATTGTTCAGCCAATTTACACACTTTCACAGCCATTAAAAACAAGCAATGCAAACTTCCTCACCCAAAGAACAGGTTTTTTATTTTTTAATTATCTAAAGAAAAAAATAAGAAAAAAATATTAACATAGCAGTGGATTAAATTCATTGTCCTTTAACCATGTAAAAATTCTTTCTTTTCATGTCAAAGCCGTGTTTTCTGATTTACTGGCATTATGAAGGGATAGCTATGTTTATGCTAATTTACAATGCACAGAAGAAAAGGTCTTTTGATCAGACTTTTTATTTTCATCACTTTGATTGACTGTCAGCCATACTAATTATCATAGAACCATTGATCATCATTTGCTGCTAACTAGAAAAGGTTGACATATTTTCTATGGCATTATTTAGTATGCAAATTTAAGAAGAAATGGTGCTAGACCTATTGGGCAAAACTTTCACGTCCACTTTGTTTAAGAAAGTCAATATCTATTTAAGAATAAAATAAAGTTCAACAAGAAGAGTCCCTCAAACAACACACAGAGTAAAGAAATGGAACTGCAGACCGTACAGAAATGCTTTCTATTTCTTTTTGCTCATATTCTCTCTACACCTTTCTTGCTGGAATTCTTTCCTTACCCAAATCCAGCTCCTGAAGCAAAAAAATCTTGAGAATTTGATTTTAAAAAAAATATTTAAGGGCATTTCAAAACTAAGAATAAAGAGCAAGTGCAAGCATTACTTTTTCAAACATATTTTGGCTTTAAAACCCATATTTAAAAATCATATCATATTTTATCCAAAACTTAAGTTCTTCCTCTTTATGCACCAATCCATTGTATAGAATGCAATACAAGTGTTGTGATGCTCCACAGAAAAGGAACAACAATGCTTATCCACAATGCCAATGGCTGCACTGTAGATTGTGGGGCTCTAATATGTTAATTAATAAATAATAAATTTTACTACTAATAATACATTCTAATAATGCATAATGTATTATAATAATCTTTAATAATATATTGGTTAATTAATAATAGATAAATAATGAATTATCATATCTTTAAATTGCTCCATAAAAACTTTGTGCAATCTCACAGAACTGACACAGTAAAACCCTGTTTACTCCCTTGGCAGCTTTTTTATTATGATCAACACAAAGAAAACCAGGCACAGTTCCCATTCAGGAGCAGCACAATTCAAACTTTCAAATGTGGTTTAGAACAATAATAATTTTCTATTAAAATGTTCTCTAGTAACCACACAAGTCCTGCCTCAGCAGTCACCTAATCATCATTACAGCATTGTAGCAGCACTGCATAACCAAGAGCAGAACCTCACAAATCCCTGTGACCATGGGGTGCCCATGGTGCTTCTGTAGCACTGAGAAAGCACAGCAGTGTCATCAAAGATCTCGAGGAGCAGATGCATGGAGGTTCCACTTCATGAGAAAAGTAAATACTGCTGGCAGTAGAGTGCAATACTTTTTTAAAAAGATGAGAAGCCATAAATATATGGTGTTTGGTCCACCATTTTTTGCTGTCCCAGATATGAAAGTTATTGGCTGGTTGAGTAAAAAAGGTCATATGTCCAGACCAGCAGTCTTTATGACCAGGAGGAGAAAGTTATTGCACATCTGGCCTATTGAATATTCTGGAGATGGATCTAGAGGTTTGCAGAAACTATCTCCTGAAAAGTATTCCTTGCATCTGGATACAGGATCCTTTTCAGTGTATTCTATCCAAGCCAAATTATTCATTTGAATTCCTGGTCAGGAATGAGTAAGACACAAGGTATATGAATTGGCACTGTGTACAATCGCTAAACTATGCATTGTCTTTATTTTATACCATAGGTCTAAAAATGACATTTTGTCTTTTTGTAAATATACCTGTATTATTGGTATTATGAAGGACAAATGATGCCTTGGGTGGGAACACTTCTCTGATGCATCCTACAGCCCATGTTTCCACTCAAAGTTGCAAAAGTTTAGGAGCCACAACTGCACCCCTGTTTGGTCAGCAGCCATAGCTGTTCTTACCCTTCTCTGTCAATTCAGAGAGAAGACAGATGCTAATTTTCAGTTGCATGTTGTAATCTGCTTTTAACAATATTAAGGGAAACAACTCATATTACCAGCATGTTTTATCAAATTATATTCTTCCCTCAAAGAAAAGCATTTTTTCTGATATCTTTGAAATCAGCAGTAAAGATGATTATTTCTGATTACTGTCAACACTGAAATGTCTCATGTGGTTCTGTGGCTATACTACCTTTGAAATCTGGATTGTTTTTTAATTCCTATGACTCCCTTCAAATAATTTTCATTAGAAGCAGTAGAGGCTTTTTAAGAGTCAATGGGAAAAATAATGTAGAAGTGGCTTTCTTCTCCTACTTGAATTTTAGAATAACCTCATTTCCTGTTTTAAGGTCAAAAGCCCCACAAAATCCTAAAATTACCTGAGACCGCAATCACTTGTACTCCATATTTTATAAAAAGGGCTATTTCTTTCCTTTTAGTGGATGAAAGCCTTTAAAAAACCCTATTGACAATAGGCAAGTATAACAAAGTTTGTTGTGCCTTAACTTTGAGGTACCTAGGGCTTTGAAATAAAATATTTTTGCAGTTACAAATGTTGACTTGATATTGCCTGCAAGTTTGAATGTAAATATTACAGGTAAAAATAGCCTGAAAAAATTCTTGTAGCTGTGAAGCTGGATTTGCCAGTGGTCTATATTTATACAGGTAAATTTCCAGAAACCAATATGGTTCAGCCAAGAAAACTGACGGACAGAGAATGGGATGAGGCACAAGGACAAGAAAAAGTCAACCTATAGATTAAACCTGTGGAAATTCCACATTCTTAATCAATGTTTTATTCCAACACTTTATTCACAATTGTAAGCGATTATTTTGATATAATTAAGAGCATTAGTGAACATGAGTTTTGTTACAGTGGCACAGAGGCGCAGTAAATGAGGAGCATTACCATACAGCACTTCTGTGTTTGTAGCAACATACCAAAAGTCAGCTCCTGTGCCACCCAGTCTGTCACCTAACTTGGTA
This sequence comes from Ammospiza caudacuta, assembly GCF_027887145.1. Classification (NCBI taxonomy): domain Eukaryota; kingdom Metazoa; phylum Chordata; class Aves; order Passeriformes; family Passerellidae; genus Ammospiza; species Ammospiza caudacuta. Next base: position 115,805,867 of record NC_080593.1, on the reverse strand, counting down.
ATTAAAGCACAGGAAAGAGGATATTGTCCCTATGTTAGTAAGAAAAACAGGAAATATATGGAGATTTTGTAGGAGCAGATGCAGGAACTTATCCCAGTCTATATTTCCTTACGCCACTCCTTTCTTTAACCACAAAATCACTTTTAATTGTGTCTACACTGCAGAGCCAGCCTGGCTGAATCAACGAAAGCTTAGCTGGAGCCCAGCTTAATGTAATTGCACAGGCTGTGTCCAGGATGGAGCCAGCCTCCCCACAGCAGTCCTTGCAGGGCTGTGCTTTGCCCTGGCAGCTGAAAGGTGCTGGTAGCACACCGGTGCTCTGGTGCTGCTGAGCAGCATTGGCACAGCACCAGCAATCTCTGTCCAGCCTTCTGCTCCCCTCCTCCAGCAGGCTGGGGGTGGACCAAGGGCTGGGAGGGGACACAGCCAGGGCAGCTGTCCCATGCTGACCAAGGGGTCCATGCCATAGGACATGATGTTCAGCAATAAGAGCTAAGAGAAAGGAGGAGGAGGAGGGGCATTAATTATTAAGGTGTTTGTCTTCTGAAGCAATCACTACATGCACGAGATCTTAGGTGGAATCACCTGCTAATGGAATGCCAAGATTAAATCTTCACTAAATTGCCTTTATCTCAACCCATGAGATTCTGATCCTATTTTTTCCCTTTTTCCCACGGGGGAAGAGGAATTAAAGTGAGAGGGTGTCTTGGTGGGCACCTATCAGCCAGCCAAGGTCCACCCACAATAGCACATAAATACAGCTAAAGTGTAATATATACATCAACTGAATAATGAAACTTTCCTTGGCTTATCATCAGAGCTTGTTTATGCTAGTATAGCTAAAAATAGAATGGCAAAGTTTTATGAAGAATTTTTATTTTAGGGAGTTCTCCAATAAGAAATCTCTTTGAAGGAAGTTAGACTACACAACTGTATTTAGCAGTCTGCACATATTTCACAGGGTTAAACTTTTAATTATACAATGGCTAATGTTGATTTGGAAGTCACTGAGTGACAGCAGCTATAGTCAGGTTCCGTTTAATTTCAACAGTCAATTTTTAGTATTGACAGATATTTTAAACACAAAGATGTTCTTTTGACGCATTAAAATCTATTCTGTTGAACTCTTAAAGGACACATAACGTGTTTAAGAAGCGAGTGTTTCTCTATGAAGCTACAATATTTGTTCAAATATCTTTATTCTTAGTCACGTACTGTATCACGTAATGTGATATTTTTGATGCAATTTCTCAATCAGGAACATTGGGCATAGGCAGATTTCATATCCTTAAATAACAGACTTTTTATTCAGCAGTTTGAGCCAAACAATACAGTCCTTATAGGCAACCTTGCTGGTTCTAGAAGGGACTTGACAAATAATTTTTCAGGTACATTTCACTGCTACAGACATAACTGTCTCCCATTTTTAAGTATGTCTAACAGCTAAAATGTGCAATTTACTTTTATATTCTTTATGCCATTATATTTTTTTTCTGACATCAAGATGTCTGAATAGGCTATTTAATCCTTCTAGAATCCTTCAGAGAAACCTTGGTATTGCCTGTGAAGAGGCTCTATTTTATGTAAGGTGTTTTACCATGCAGAAAGAAAGGCACAGTGAACTGGCATTGTTCATTGCTGCAGCAACTAACCCCCTTCCTCCTATGGGTTATCTGTTCTTTTCCTTTCACATGAACCTTGATCACGCTCCCTATTGTTAATATTTATTTTTGAAAAATTGTTACAAAGGAAAAATAATCAGGAATATGATATTTGACATCTTTCAAGATGTTTAAACACCATTAGGGATAGAAAGAGATTAGGTTCCACCCCACATGCTCAGTAATTATGTGTAAATTTGATAACCAAGAAAGGAGAGGAGGAATTCAGATGAAGAAAACACTTCCCCTGCTTGCTCTGCAAGGGCAGTATAGAGAATGACTGTGCTGCAGCCTCCAGCTTCAAGGCCTATGTCTCCCTTTCACTAGACGGGGTAAGAAAAGGCAGAGTTATGGCATGTTGTACAGGCCATCTGCCTTTCAGCAACACAACTGCACAGTCAATGGCCTCCAGGCAGCTTGAGACTCCCAATCCTCTTCTGGCAGAGATACCCTAAATCCACTCTCTCACAAGCTGCAAGCAGATCTAAGTCCACTGACTTGTTGCAGCTTTGGATTCGTGTTGGTCTATGTGAGAGTACCAGCCTGATGTGGCAATGGGCAGCATGGACAGGATTAGCTGTAAAAAGTTGTAATTGCCATTTGATTTTTCCAGAAAAATTGATATTCATCAAAAATTGAGTTTTCTGCTTGAACTGCATCCTCCCCAAATATTGGGTTTTTTCAACATCAACTGCATCACCTTAAACAATAGATAATAGCCAATATTAAATAGTAATAATAATTATAAGCTGGACATTTTTGAATTCTGAATACAGTTATAGTTTGTGAATACTTTTCAAAGTCAACTTTTCCAACCCTTCCTCATGGCTGGAACAATGTCATTATTTATTTGTAACACATTTTCACCAAGAAATAACCAAAATCAAGGTTCTCACAAGACAGTCCTTGTATGGAGAGTCTCTACTCAAGGAGGTTCAGGCTAAATCAACAAAATTACGTGTGTATGGAAGCAGAAGGGGCAAACCAAGGAGGAATGGATTAAAATGAAAAGAGAGAGGGTTTAGATTAGACATTGGGAAAAATTTCCTTACTGTGAGGGTGGTGAGGAACAGGTTGCTCAGAGAATTTGTGAATGTCCCATTCCTGGAAATGTTCCAGGCCAGGTTGGATTGAGCTCTGTTCTAGTAAAAGGTGTCCCTGCCCATGGCATTAAGGTTTGAGCTAGATGAGCTTTAAGGTCCCTTCCAACCCAATGCATTCTATGATTCTATGATGATTCTCTGAACTCAAATTTGAGTAACATCTTAGCAGTCTGAAATGTATATTCTCCTAAAGAGAAAGCTCCTCTCTGAATACCACACAACATGAGCTGGAATCACAAAATGGAATCCCACTATCTGTCGTAAGTAGACCGCCAGAATCAGTTCAGTCTCTTGCCTTGCTTCTACATAGTGTTTTTATGTGGAAGTCAACATTCCTTTTCTACATAGGCATTTTCATATTTCTTAGCATGATAAAGAGGGTTTAAGTGGTTCTCTCCGCCCACAGCTCATTTCTTGCCCTTATGGTACAGTTTCTTTTCTGCTGACTCGTGACAGTACAGCTGTTTATGGGCTGTTCCACAAACAGGGTCACAAAACTCAACAGGAGCACATCCAACCTTGTTTTAACAACTGCAGGAAGCAATGGGCTCAGGAGAGATATAAAAAGTTGCAAATAAACTTTCTGAATAAACTCAGGTGCTGAGAGAGCTTCTAATATGTGCTTTTACAGATGCTGTCATTATCCTATATATTGATAATACTCTATTTAAGTCTCTGAAGTTGACTCAAACAGCAATTTCAGTATTTAACCTGAGGGATTTTCAGGATCACCTACATGACAGGGATGGTATGGCTGCCCAGGTAGTGTTCACAAATCCTGTCTGTGCTAATGAAATTGCTGTTTTACTGAATACTTCTGGGGAGATAGAATTGACCAAGGTTGTGTCATGTCTCTCTCTAGCTGGCAATAAGGGAAGGTCCCTTGCTAGAAAGACCTATTTAAGTGGAAGTACCCCATAATAATGAGATACCTCAGAAAATCCCCCTTGGAGAGCTTCTTTGAAGGAATTGGGTTAGAAGGAGTGGAATTTCCTCAAAAGCAAAACAAAAACCAGACGTATTCCTGGGTTTCAGAGGCCTCAAAGCGTGAACAACTTGAAAGGAACTGACATTCTCAATGTCACAGGGAAAGAAAAGACGACAGCTCTGCAGCCTTTACACAAGCATCTACTGTAATTATCAGACCATGGATGAGGTAAAATGGCTACACAAAGGAATGAGAAAGTGTCCTTTTACTCTAAAGAGAATAATAAAGGGACTAGACACAGATCTCATGACTCTCATTAGTACTGATTATATTCAAAAAAGATTAAGAAAATAAGGAAAATACATAAGGATCTGCTTCTTTTCAAAAGTATACACTTCCTTTACCAGTTAGAGAGGTTTCTTTCTGGTCAGTTCTGCTTTCAGATGTCCTACAATCTATAAACATTAAAATGACCACATTCCTGAGGCTCTGGGGAATATTCAGGGTGTCCTTCCTTGGGGGTTTTGGCTTCAATCAGTGGCATGTTTCCAAAGCAAACCCCACAGCTGCTCTCATTTACTTTAAGAAGGCATATTATCTTTTGGTCATAAGGAGATCTCAGGGCATGCAACCACTCTTCTTTTGGACACAAAAACCCCAAAGCCATGACACAAAGTGCGCCTAACTCACTTGAATTTTTAGTGAGCTGGTCCAAAGGAAAACAGCAGAAATTCTGGCATTATGGACATGAGGGCTTCATCCAGTTTCACTCCAGAGTGCCATGCCAGCTACTGCAAGCACATCCTTACACATTTCCACAGCCAGATATTCTGTGACTGATCAAAGATTCTTTTATTTCAGCATCAGGGTAAGGCTGAGGATTGTGTCTGACAAGCTTCACAAGACTCCAGAAAACTTTAAAGCCTCCAGTGCACTAACCTGGCATGCAGCAGTTGACAACACGTCCATGCAATTTCTTCTAATTTTTTCAGCTAATGCCTTTTAAATTTACCCATTTTTAAAATTTCACTGCTGTGTTTATGGCTCACTTGATTGATATAACTCTCTACCATTTTAGATTTAATCATAATCTTCAAAATAATGCAATTTCTATTAAAATACATATATTCTGAAGACTATCAAAGACTGACAGAGTATTTGCTAAACTACACAAGGGAACTCATCTGTGGACTAAGAAGAAAGAATAGCTGAGACAATCCATCAACATAAATTTAGGCTGTATAAATATTTTTATCTTGCAAAATAATTTGCCAAGAATTAAATGTTCTTCTGAGCCAGTCATGACAGCACATTTTATTCAGAGTTTTGTGAGGTTAACTTCATTCATTTAAAAATTTTCTATCAGAAACCAACAGCTAGCTTGTTAAAGGAAATTTGATTAATCTTAAGTAAGCTACTTTTTATTTCACTACAATGCAGTATTAATGGGAATAACATAAAGGATAATGGAATTAAGAACTCAGTAACAGCTCAGACAACATCCCATTACATCAAATTCCAGCGTGTTTCTGTAGTAATCTGCTCTGCACCACTCCAGTGTGCTTATGCAATCAGAGCAAAGAGCTGTTACCAAGGAAACCAATCAACCCAAGACCCCTCGTGTGTGGAAAATGCAGATATTTAACACCAAAAATCCAATAGAAAAATAACTTCAAATAGCAACCCAGACTGGACCTACATCTGACATTTATAAGCTCATGCAAATCTGGTCATTGTTCTAACCTTTCAATTAATCATCTTGCAAATGTGGACTGAATAAGAAAGTTTCTGTCAAAAAAATTAAAAAGGGCATTTGTCCAATAGAAAGAAAAGTTTATCCACTGTTATTAATTACAACAAAAATGCAAACGGGAGAATTGCTTCCCACAATTAGTACTCCATTGGTTTTATTAAGCCTATAGCCAAAAAAAACCTAGGTCTGCTCTCAATATTGGTCAGAGGAAGGATAAATCTATTGCACAGCATGAACTGATGCAAAGCCTTGCTATCAATGAACAGGTTGATCATAAAAGAAAGGCTTGACTTTATCCCTTCATACCTTGTGGTAAGAAACTTTTTTCCAAAGCTGCTGATCACTGTTAGCTACTTAGCAAATGGTAATGCCAAAATTCCTGAGCCACATATTTCTTGTAAATGGTTACAGGACTGGACACCTAAGAAGCTGCATTCTCCAGCAATGTACAGACCTGAATTCTACAGAAGGAGAAGCAGAACAGCAAAGCTCCCTGTTCACCCTGCAGGGTTCCAGTTTTTAAAATTGCCAACTGATTTTGCAAATATTGGTGGCTAATTTCAGATGCTCAGTAAATGTGAACATAGATGAAATTTAAATAAATGTCTTTAATTTTCATTTAAAGATTGTTTTGATCGTCTGAAACAGCAATGAAACAGCAATGAAACAGCAATGGCTAAAATTCAGAGCAGGAGTTTTCTAAGATGTACAGCTCACATAACTGGAGATGTGAGAAAAGCTTTGTGCTAAGAGAGAGAAATTGCTGCCCATAGACACTGAGGGTTCTTAAATGACAATTAAGTCCTCCAGATGTAATTTATGAAAGCATGGGAATACTACTTAAAATATGCGTGTAGATGGCAAAGAGCTACTTTTTGCATTTTAATATGTGCTTTTAACTTTAATATGCACAGTACAATTTACTGTCTCTAACAAGCACTGATACTATCTTATTGTAGGACTGTACCTGTGAAGGACACACTGTGGATAGAAAGATTAAATTGGAAGTTAATTCCATACTGAACCACAGACGGCCTAAAATGAAAAGATTTTGAGCATATGGAACTAACAAATACTAATCAAGCTTAACAAAAATTTGCATGCTTCAGGGGATTTAACAATAGCTCTAAATGATTTGTGTTGCTAAATATGCACACACTGCTTTAGAGAGATCAAACCTTCCAGTTAACTTCATTTGTGCTAATAAAAGTCAGAAGAGATATGGCTGTCCTGCTTCAGTGGCAGAAAGCAATGCTGGAGTTAGGAGGCAGTCACACAAAGCCCCAGATCACCCTTATTTTTAACACTGCAGAAATAAAATTGTTTTTACAGAGATATCTGTCACTTTTAGGAGAGAGACATTACATAAGGAAACTGATCTCTATTGCTTGAACAGATCAACTAAAGCCAATGTTGTATATGATAATATTTTATAATTGTTAAATTTAGTGTAGGTAAATACAAAGAGAGCATCTGTCTTAAGGTTTCCTTGAAGCTATGTTAACCCCAACTGTTTATCTCCCACCTTTATCAACTCCGAAAGCTTAAGTAGTTATCTAGCAGTAAAAGATAAATAAAACCCATTTTGAGGGCACAGTTGCTTTTATCTCAGCTAATCTCTGTCAGGCAAAAAAACTTTCTTTTAAAAGCGATAATTTTGAGCATTTCTAGAGCATTGCTAAATATCTAGCATGGAATCTGAGTGAAGTGCATTTGCCAGGCTCATTTGCCTCTTCTTCTTGTGGCCAGGTGGGAGGAGCTAACTGGTAGTTTGGAGGTTCAGCAGATAACTCTATTGTGTATCATAGGAATTCTAAATAAAGCACTTTCCCTTCTGGTGCACACAGTACTCCTCTTTCCCCTTCCATTTTGAGCTAAATAACCATTTCTATACAATAAATTGAACATCTCAGTTCTTGTAAGAGTCATTTGTTTTGTTAAAGATATATGTTTCATATATTATTTTTTTTTTCCATAGGGAGAGATGACTGCCCTGAGTTAAATGCTAAGTGTCTCCAGATTAGTTATGTAGAAGCTAACGTGGCAAAAGCTCCGGCCTTTGAAACTTAGTCTGTGTTTGTAAAGTCAAATTTCATTTTTTCTAGTGGCCACATCCTCCCTGTTTCCTTTGACGTTTACAGTGCAGTCTGCAGGATAAGCCTGCATCTTAAGATGCCCAGGCTAGATGCGCAGGGAAGTGGCTTGGGTGCCCAGGGGGGAACGGCACAGCAGGGCCAAATCCACCCTGCTCTGAAGCAGACTATCCAAGGGGAGTAAACTGTCATTCATCATGCAGGTGTGGCCTTTGTGCATTTTCCATATTTATTTATTTAGTTGTTTGGGGATTTTTGTAGTTAGCTAAATTGCTAGTTAATTGCTAAATAATTTAGTTCAAGCACTTCAACACTGCAAAATTTAGTTAACAAAATTGTTTATGCTATAACAGAATTCAATACGCTCCCTTGTAGTTTAATCAGTAGTTTGATGCTAGCACAAACTGTAGTAACAAATTTATTTCAGTAACAGAAGCAGATGAGTCCTGGCAGCATTGCATGTAGCAAGTCTACTAGCTAGTCTGTACCATATTTTTATTGATGCTCATTCTTTCATCTTTTTTCATGGAAAAAAAACCAAAGGCAGCACTGCTGTAGAAGGCATCCTCAAACAGAAATGAATGACCAAAAACTAACTAACTTGCATGTGTGCTCTAACAAGCCCATGTGTTCACAGAACACACCCTCAGAGCTGCTGGGCAGTTTTCATCTTACCCATCTCCTCTCAACACAAACAGGAAGAGATTCTTGCTTGCAGTCAGACTCCAGATGCCCAAGTCACACTACACAATGCCTTATTGCATGGAAAAGGATAACTAAAGTGTGAAAACATTTTTTAAAAACCATTTCCCTTTGTTAGCAAGAACATAGCTACTGCTGACCTGTGTTCAGTGAAGGTGTTAATGGAAGACATAACTACAGGATGTTTTTTATCTTCCTATGCTTAATAGCATACACATTTTGTTCTTAGGCAAAAAGAAGAGTATTATTTCCATGTTGGCATTATTATGCAACAATATGTGCATTATGTTGGAAAGGAAATCCTGAAGGCTGAAAACTCACTCACTGCTTTTCACAGAAAAAGCCTTCTCAAGCCAGAAATATCATTGAGATATTTTACAGCACTGCTTGAAAAATAAAAGCAAATGTTGCTTTCATAATAATGACCATTAACTCACTAAACCCTATTTTAATAAACTACAGTTTATTAAAAGTAGAAAATGAAGACTGGCTAAAGAGGAAATTTCAAATAAAATGCCTAGTCATTAATACCTTTGTTCTTCTGCGACCAACTGGATTATTAAATGCACTGAAATCATTAAGTGACTTGTAAATTAACTTCTGAGGCTTTTGAAAGCAGGCTTGACAGATGTTTCTACTTTCAGTAAAAGCTCAATTTGAAATCATAGTAAGACAACACAGTAATTGCTGTAATTTGGATTAGCCTTATATTGAAGAACCAGTATATTTTGGTGACTGTATTTGAGCTGTGATTCCTACCAGTTGGTCAAAAGCTTGAGCAAATAATGTCTGGTGGTATTTTTTAAAATATGCAAATCTCAGTCATAAAAATTGATTATGATTTAATGCAGAAAATCAACAGAAATTAAAGACTGATAGTGAATTGCTGTGTATTTGAAGAAGTATTTTAATACACACCTGTTCATTACAAGGACTAATGATGGCTACAGCAACACACAGAGAAAAGAGGATATATTATCAGGATAGTAAATATTTCTGTTGGGATTTGAAAGTAATTGCATTAAGTAACTTAATAAAATTTATTTATGTCAACTTTTACATTAATCTAGGCAGAATAAACAAGCAGATGGGCTTACTAATAGATTTTCAGGTTTAAGTATTCACTCAGGAGTTTACATTTTGTTTTTATTACTCTAGGAATGCTTTCTTCGGCATTAGCCTAGTTTTTTACACTGTATTGCTTCAAAAGGTTAAGTCAAATTAATAAAAAAAGTTATAGGTTTAGAATATTTTGTCCATATGGATTTTTCCACTCTCATATCAAGGTATGTAATTTATGTAAGCCAGACTTCCAGGCTTAATTGGTAAAGGAAAGACAAATCCCTACAACCTTTAAAAATTATGGACTGCACTTTTAAGAGACCAAGATCCACTTTGCCTTATGTCAGTTCTGCCTTAGCAAATGCATTGTAGGTGCTCTTTTTGAATTAAGTCTTGAGACTACCTTTTTTTTTAAATATACTCTTATTTTTCATGTGGATCATAATTTATATAACAACCATTTTAGTCAACACTGAGATAAAAGTTATTAACCCAAATATATATACACATACACATGTATATGAAAAGACATGAAAGACCTGAGAAATCAGGTGGAAATAAAAGATGCATTCGAATTTCCTGAAGCTTGTTTTGACTTCAGAGCATGTGAAAACTTGTTCTTAGTGAAGACTTCTCTAATTTAAAAATATAGTCATGGTACTTAACTGGCTGCTGCCACTTCTGATTCGGGTCTTTGTTTTGACCAGGAAGCAACGAGCTGAAGTATCACTGGAGTCAGCAAAAGATTGCAGAAACAGCAATCAAATTATTCAGCATTTAATAGCAGATGACTGCTAAGCCATTGCATTGAATCCAAAGCCAAGTTATAGTTTATGTAGATGAGAAATAGGAATATTCTTTATGCACTGGACAAAACTGTTTCTTTTGGCGCAGTACAGTGTGCAATTAGCTAATCAGAAGTGGAGAAATCACAGTGAGACCAGTCTGACTCTTATAATGAGAAGGAATAAATGCTATTTACCCATTCTCTTTGCAATATACAAATAATAAAGTGACAGTCACTGAAAGCCTATAATTGCACAAGCAAAAGAATCTAATTTAGCCATAATATCAGGGATGCCTATGCAACGACACTAAAACCTTCTTTACAATACCAGTATTTTGCTTTCACCATTTACCATGAGCAATCATGGCCTTGGGTCGGGGGTCTGCCTGGATCCAAGGATCTCTATCATCTCTGCCTTCTTTGCAATGACCCTAATAATTCCTTTACTGCTAATTGCCATGGGAACACCTGTCCACTTGGAGCTCTATTAAGAATATTGGGTTTGTTTCATAAGCAATTGCAAATTAGTAATGATTCTGGCTACTGTCAAGCTGGGTGGCTTCAAACCAAGAACCAAAATAAAGTGAAAACCTTGACCTCCTTCCATTATGTAGGGACGCTAAATTAAACTTAATCCATTCTCTCTGGAGCTACATGGCAGCTGCTGGGAATACATACAAGTTGCCAAGTCCTGGAAATATGACAGCATCAGGGAACTGCAAGAAACAGCCTTCTATACTCAAAACTCACATCCTGACTCTGGCATAATAAATACTGACAAGGAAGAATTTCCCCTGTTAAGAAGGGGCAATTTCTAGTGGCAGAGAAAGAGAGGAAGAAAGAGGAAAGGGGTATTTCTGCATTTCTTTTAACACACTGTGACTAATCCAACTACATGGCATACAACAGTCCAGCAAAGGAAATAAGATAGAATGGGAATATATTTTTTCATTGTGTTGCACAGGGATTTAATTATACAACTCCTGTAAATGTTAATGGGAATCACATGATCCCATCCTTGTATGGTGCAATTAAAATGCACCCAAGAATATCAATAATTTCTCAAACCAGAAAAGGTATCTTAACACAGCTAAATGCTGAGATTAAAATAGGGTGTGCAGAGCAGAGAGAACATTGGATGTGAAGGCTGATTTGGGAACAGACCAAGGAGGGTATGAGAAACTCAAATTCTGTCATAATCTATAAAGGGCTAAGATGAGAACAAAAAAGAAAGAGACAACAGATTGTTTACAGATAAGAAATGCTGGTGTTAACAGTCTCTGTAGATTTTGAATTGAACAAATTGAATTTGGTTTAAGAATATTATAGCTAGGAGAATAGTTACAGTGAAAATAGGAAGCAGGATCCTGCAGCCTGTAATCATTAGACTTACCTTGGCTTTACCCAACCTAAATGGGCATTGTAGGTGCAAAAATAGCTTGGTCTGTGGACACTAACAGGCAGCTGGTAAATGAATGCATGGCAAGTTGCAGGGGATGAATGTCCAAAACTGAACTTGTGAGTCCTCAAGCAGAAGCCTACTCTTGCTAGCTATGACTGGTACAAGCTGGGAGGAAAATTCAGTAACACCTGGGCTAAACAGAACTGGCATGTCCTGAATCCTCCTATTAATAAGGAGACATGAGACAGAGCCACCAATTAGGAGGTTGGTTGCACCTTGTGCTTGTGCACAGAGACTGTACAGACTGGGAAATTGAGGGTTTGGGTTCTGGATAAAGCAGCTGCTGTCAGAAAGGATAGCTGAACAGAGGAGGTGGTCTCAGAAAGAAGAACCACATAATCATAGGATGTTTTGGATTGGAAGGAACCGTAAAGCTCATATAGTTTCACCCCCCACACACACCTTTTCCATTGGCAGGGACCCTTTCCAGCCTGGAAAGCAGTTTAAGATCTTGGCTGGAGGAGAGATCCTGGAAGTTAGGGAAGATCCTAGAAACTTGGCTCAAGGTGATGGATGCCGTGAGATGCTTAGGGACCTTGGCTGGGATGCTTGGAGGTGGGTGACTGCAAACAGTAGCACAATATGAACCAGCATGAACCATTCCTTTCCATGGGCAGCAGTGATCCCTCTGTGGACAATTCAAGACCAAGGAAATCAAGAGTGTGAGCTAATCAGGCAGGGTAAAAGCTCTGCTCTCCTTGGCTCTGGAATAAGTCCCTCTATACAGGTCTGCTACCAGTTGCTATTTATTCTGTTTCATCCAGAACAGGCTACTGCACATTTTGAATCCCATGTTAATAACATTTCAGAGTTTGCAGCAGCTATGCTGCCCTCTGGTATCCAGTCTAACAGACAAATTTTATTACACATTAATGGAAATTATATTTGATTTCCAGTGATAAGTGCCTGTGGCTTTTGGTTAAAATGATCTTGATTTTTATTCCAACTTATGATCCAAAAGTCCAAGGCCCTGCTGTGTATTGCCCAAAAGAAAATCACTGGAGCCAAACCACTGTGAAATCAAAGACTCTGAAGACTTGAGAAGGAGGAACACTTCTCTAAGCTTTCTCAGTCAAAAAAAAAAAAAAAAAAAAAGAAAGCTATAAAAGAAAATATTTGTTATTACTTATCACAAAGGTTTAAAGTTAAAATTTGTCCTTTCTGTGAATTAGCTAAAAAGCTTACAGGTGGCAGGTGTTTTAAAAGTACTATATTAGCCTTAATTATAAAATATATTTCTTGGAAGCGATCCCTAGAATAAAACAGCTAAGGTATTAAAGGAATGAACCCTGAAAAAAACGTAGTACTATTTTTATGGTGATTCTGTAAAATATGCAAGAAGACATGCATTTCATTGTCATCTTAAAACCTAAAACTAGATGGTAAAAAATAGTCCATTAAAAAAAAAAAAAAAGCCTTAAGAAATTATATTTATTCCACTCCTATATACAACCAAAACCTGCTAAATAAAAGACAGACAAGGGGAGGCAGAACAGGGAGTGGGCACACAGGGTAATGAAGGTGAGGGATCTCCCTGAAGCTTGACTTGACACCAAATAAACATCTGCTAGACACACTTATTGGAACCATTTGATTACAAACTACTGAATTAACATTTCAGTGGGCCAAAAATAAGGACATAGGATCTTCCAACTGATCCTAGAATCAACCTGCTCTTTCACAGCATCTGTGTGAAGCAAGAGAACTCTAATGGGGGAAAAAAAAAAAATCTGAGAGAGATTTATTCTGCAGTGTGAGGGAGACCCAAATTCATGCCTATACTCTGCTCAGCTCTTTGATTGGGGAAACATATTTGAACCATTTCTGTGTCTACCATAAGCCAGACTGTTGAACACACATCTCCAAAGCAAATCTGGATCACTCTGCTACTACTGCTACTTTTCTTGCTGTTCAACAAGAATTTCATTCTGGATTTCATAAAAATTCACTAACAATTATTTTTTAAACAAACAGGTTAGGAAAATGTTCCAGCTTTTATCAAAACAGCATCTCAGATCTAAATCTTTTGAGAAGCTTTTCCTAAAAAGGTTTATTAAAAAATTAGCACATAACCATAGAACGGAATGGAGGATAATATATACAAAGCAACCTAATGCAACAGATTTTATTTTTTTTTTGCCTTTCATAGCTCTTAGCTCCCTTTCTGTGAAAGAAAAAAAGGAAATTGGGACAATTTGATAATTTTGTATTCTCTTCTTCCTTTGTTACAGTAGCCAAGGACCACCTGACTGCTCTTCTGGTCATGACTCACTCTGGGGCTGTTCATGGAATGCCAAAAGTATCAGAAATTTGATGGAGGAAGAGCACACCCACTTTCAAACACAAAGAACTAAGAAAAGGAAGGGTTTCCTGTGTTAAAATAAAACAGCAAAACAAGCAAGCAAACAAACAAACAAACCCTCTGCAAAAAGCAAAAGCAAAAAGATGACCCAGTTCCATAGGGAACTAAGAATTTCTGTAAGGTGCTGAGTACTTTCACATTCTATTATGTTGACTAGGAGTTGATGGAATTCAGTGATACACAGAACAAACAGAACAAATACCCACGTGTTTGTAAGCTCTACACAGAAAACTCTATCATTTCATCTGACATGAAGTGTTACACAGACTGCAGAATGCAGAACTTTGCATGGGGTAAGGATTTTTGTGAACCTGTGAGGAGGTGGCAATGTTGTTGTTGTTGGATTCATGAAGCACCATAAGTAGGATTTAATTCATCAGCCATAGCATTTGTGTGACTAACAGCCACAAATGAGAATACAAAAGAAAGAAGCAAAAGCTGTTATTTTCATTGTACCACCGTGGCATTCTGCACTGAGGGAAAAAATAACAATATCCCTCATAAGAAGAGCACTTCTATTCCATCTCCAGACATCAAGAGCCACAAGGGGCAGCCACTAATTAGGAGATGATGGTGATTCGGGGCTTCATCCATTAATAAAACAAAACTAAATTGCTTCTATATTTAAATGTTTGTTTGGGGTCAGAAATTACCCTAACTGATACTATGTAGGGATTTCTTTTTCCCTGCTATTTTTATTATCTCTGAAAAATACATGAACAGGTTGGATGGGGTTTTGAGCTATGTGGTCTGCTAGAAAGTGCTCCTGTCCATGGAAGGGAGTTAGAACTAGATGATCTTTACAGATCCCTTCAAATCCAAAACATTCTATGTTTTTTTAAGTTGCCTCAAATCCATCTTTTTTGAAAATAATTGGCTGTTTTCAACCACTGGCAGAACTCTGCAAATACAGGTGATGATAAGAAAAGTATTTTGACCCCTATTTAGTCCAAAATGCTATGTATTCTCTATTTCCTGAGCATAAAGGAGAAAATATTTTTAGAAGTGCCAAGCCAGCAAAAAAAAAAAAAAAAAAAAAAGCAGAGTATTTACTGATACAGATATTGCATATTTTTCATGAAGGTCATGAGATAAAATTGGAATCCATTTAAAATAGCTTGTGCTTTGATTAGCCACTTTTCAGCCCTGCCTTCCTTTGCACAGATTCATTAATGTACCCCTAGAAGTATCATTATCCCAATATTCAGAAGGCTTCTAATTTCAAATTAAATACATTCAGCATCATTGTTCCTTCAACTGAAAAGAGACTGCAGGAGTACATGCATTACTTTTTCATAAATATTTTGCTGTGATAGCTGCCTGAAATGTTTTCCTAGTCCTTCTAACCAGAATACTATGATTATTTCAGCAGGACTGTGAGGATTTTCCGAGAACAAATATCTCAAAAAACGTTCACCTATACCTGTCCTAGCTGCTGTTCCCCTTCCATAGCCCAAAATACCACCACCACAGAGGCTGTGCACCACTTCTTGGGCAAGCCAGTCCTATCTGTTCAGCTGCTCCCTCTTTCTGCACAGGAAGTTTTCCTAACAGCCACTCCAGTCTGAAGATTTCTTGGTCCTCTTGGCCACTGAGTACAAGTGATTACTTTCTCTCTTAAAATAGCCATTTGGAAGAGAGCTGTCTTCGTTTTCTTTATACTAACAGGGCCCCAGAATAATTCAGTGAAGTAAATATTGAAATGAAATCATGAATACAGCAATATGCATGTGTAATAAATATCAGAATCACAGGTTCAGAGAATATGCTGAGTTGGAAGCGACCCACAAGGATCATTGAGTCCAACTCTTGGCCCTGCACAGCACCAACCCCATGACCACACAGGCAAATTCTGTTGTTTCAAAATCAAACCCCACAATTACAAGGAATAATTCCACGTTATACCTACCATCAGAATGTCTTGTATGCTCTTACAGTGCCCTGAAAATACCCAGGAATGGGATGCTTTTACTTCAAAAGCTTTAATACTAACACAAACCAAATGGAGCTTTCCAAAGGCCCTGAACTTTAGTCTCACATTAACTGGCATTAATATTTTCACTGAGTGGTCTGGGAACCCAGCTCACAGATGAGTCTTCTTGGAGATTTCATCCTGAATTTTAATATTTTGGACTACACACTATTAATTAAACAAATCATAATTTGCCCTTTCAGTTTAGCTTTAATCAGGAAAGTTGTGGGCATGATCTCAGTGCAAACCTGCAGTATTATTAATTAATATCAGCAAAGAAACCTCAAATTTATGAGAGGGTAAATGCCAACAGAATTTGGTCTCTTGCATGCCACTGGTCTACTCAGTCTCTACCTTGGACAATAAATCCATAAAGATAATAAATCACAGCATACTTTAACACCATAAAAACCTTCAACTTGCCAATTGAAGCACTAAATGAACATACAAAATGAGCTTCAACTCATTATTCATGAGTGTTAACAGAACTGGTAAAGAAAGATATGTTGTGGTGCCTATTTTGACAGGTATGAATGTTATTTAAAAGAATTCTAGAAAGATTTCTGTGAAGAGTAGTAATGTTTAAAATCTGAAGTAATCAGAAAAAGGCATTCACCTATGGGTTTTCTTTTGTCTGCTCTATATCTGTTCTTTTTATCACTTCTCATGGGATCCAGAATAGAGAACAGAAAATATTATCACATTATTCTCTGTAAGCTTTTAAATTTTTTTTTTTAAGATACTTAAAGGGTCAGCAGTGAGATTAGCACTGTCAAGAAAGGGGTTTCTCAAGCTATCCCCCATGGAAAGAGAATTAACACAGCAGATTAGTCACCTCAGTGCTGAGATATTAGCATATGATACACTGCACACTACCATTTCAGTGTTGCCAACTCATGCAAATCACACAATAATTGGTATTTTCCCTAAGGCTTGTATAATGAGATTACATAAAAATAATACGTCTTTAAAAACTAATACAATTCTGAGCCATATGCTTAGGAAAAATCTTGAAGTAATTGTTCTTGATCTTAAAAAGTCAACAAATAGAAGGAAACAAATTGTGAAATTCATTACAGTTAAAATTTCATCCTTTTTAAGGCAATAGAGATCACCTAAAGATCAAGTTGCCAGTACTGCAGGAATGTCAAAGCACAACTACTGTTAACATTTTCTACTTGCCTCTCCATCATATATTTTGTGGATTAGTTCTGGATTGGACTTTGGTTTTTTTTTGGGTACACATCACAAGTTCAATATGTGACTTTGAGGAGAAAGAAAATCTTATTTAAATACAGTAATTTAATTTTTTCATTAACTGGACACTGTCTGTTGTGGCTTAACCAATGAAAGACTACAGGGCTGTGTGCATTCTCCCTCTTCAGCGGAACAACATGGAAAGTCAGTGAAAGGACCATGTCAGCAAAGAACTGACAATGTGAGAAGGAGAAGGAGAGAATTCCCTGCATGGGGTATCTGGGAGAAGCATCATTGACTCAAAACCTTCAAAAGAGAATTACATGGCACAAGCTAGAGCACAGCAGGGCTGACAGCAGATAGTGACTACTGGAAGTGTTTTGTAGTTTCAGTTCATCAAATATTGCTAGTGGCAGTTTTGCTACTGTGCTGTGTGTTCACCATACAGGCTTCTTTACTTTTCCCAAAATTCTTTTGAGTTACACAATGGAATGCAGAGATGTATGGGTATATCACCAAAATCATCCTCTATTACACTTATATTGTGCTTTCAAATACAGTAAAAGATGCCTGCCCTCAAGTTTCTAGATCCCTTGTTAACAGGATTGCTCACCTAACTTAAAGCAACATCAAGCAACTTATTCTAGCTATTCATGCCATGACTCTGCAGATTAGCAGCTAACACATCATACCTCTAAGTCACTTGGAAACCAAAGCTAGTAAAGCAGGGACTTGCCTGTGCCACACATTACACAGATACCCTCATATGTATAGCTAGAAACTCTTCAGAGGCCAATACAATGTAGAATGTGAATTCTGTACAAAAACAAATAGTAAGATAAGGAAATTGACATAAAACTGGTTTGGGCCAAGACAATCAGAGAATTGACTTCTCCAAATGAGTCAGTGTCAGCTGGAAGCAGCTCAAAGGCACAATCTGAGAGCATCCTCTTCCATAAGCCATGACTCCAGCATTCCCTTCCTTTGTGGTCCTGTCTTTCACTCTGGCAGGTCAATAGAAACAGTTCTGGCAAAGCCAGAGCAGGCTGAGATGCAGCTGTGATACAGGCTGTGGCATCTCTTCTCTTCTCTGAGATGACAGGTGAGAGTTTAGAAATTATTATTTATAGGCTTTGATGCTGGTTGACCTTACACACACACATTGTGGTGGGATTTGGCGTGCTGCTGTCAGCCTGTGTTTTATGTGTACGTATCTCAATTTAATGGCATCAATTAAGACCCAAAAAGGAGATGAGAAGTGAGTTTTCCACCAGTTTTCTGTATTTTATAGGTAGATCCTAAGACCTGGGGGCTTAGAGAGCTTTGTTGGACATTTTCCAGTGCAAAAAGAAGGAGGCATTCAGAACCTGAAGTACTTAAACCAGTAATAAGTTATCTGCAGTTTTAAAGTTTTTCATGGCATTCACACTGTTTTCTAAATTGAGTAGAGAGAGGTGCCTTGCAGAATTGATCCTACTGATTAATGCTAGAATTTTGCTTCCCATTTGTCTTTCATACTATTCTTTTCTACTGATAAAACTGCATGAAGTTGGTTATGCTTCTGCTTTACTCAATGCATAAGAGATTTCATTTGCCTAGGGGATTTTTTAAGAAAGAAAACACACATATGTATACATAATTCTTTTATTAATACTTAGCATCAGAAATAAAATAGCTCAAAATCCTTTTTGTTGGTTTTTTTTGTTAAGATTTGGAATTGAGTTTTCATCAGGCAACTTGTCATCCTAAGGGAATGAGTTATTGCATTTAGTCCCTTTAGTCAGTAATTCATTGTTTCTGAGTAAATGCAGTAATTTTAAAATAATTACAATGAGACTTAAACTAACTTTTACTAAGTAGCAGTTAAACACTATACAAATAAGATTATTCTATGCTGATGGAAATGTTCCTCCTTCTCAATCTTTCCCTGGTTACACTCCACTTTTAGAAATTACTTATATGGTCTTGGCAGATCTACAGCAGGGAGACTGTACATTTGATTTTACAGAGATTTGCCTTTTACAGAGGTTTGCCTTTTCCTAAGGCAAACCTCTTATACAGAACTTCTCTTTTCCTGCTTTATAGAAGGGACTGATTTTCCTTCACCTATAGAAATAAACTACAGCAATGGTCTCCAAATTTTTTGATGGTGAACACCTATCAGTAAAAACATTTTCAGCAAAATAAATTTCATTCATTCATTAATTATACTAATTTTAATATATTATGCATATTGCAAAGCATGCAAAAATAAAAACAGAAGAGGATGAGCTAAAAATGAAATAAATACTATTTAAAATATTTTATTAATAAATAATCAAACAAATAAACTATTATTATTTAACTTATTAATGGTACAAAATGTTTTTTCTGCCTACACCTTAATGGACTGTGGACCCTATTTGGAGATAACAGAGCTAGAGCACCAAATTGCTTATAACAGGTGTGGTAAATGCACACCACAACCCTATCTGAAGTTTTGGCCTCTGTGTATATACCTTAACTCTTCCCACTCACATACCCAGCTTATTTGCAGAGACACCAGGGTATACACCTGTCCTGGTTTAGGGCAAATCTGGGAGAAAACAAGAACAGAAACAGAACATAATATCCAGCATAAACAGAACACATGAATGGGGATACAAGCATCATGACGTCACCCTAGGACAATACCCAGGTTTCATTAGAAAATAATATCAAGGTGAGTCCCAAGGGTGAGCACCCTAAAAGCAAAAAAAATATCCTGGGTTCTTCATCAGTTAGATGTCTTCACTGTATACCAGCCTCATTTTTCAGCAGGTCCTAATGAGTTGACACTGCAAGGGACATCACTGGAGAGAAGGCAGGATGATGAATATAGTACCTCAGAACAGCTTCTTTAGAAACCCTAAGAATAAGCAACTGGAGAAAACAGTGACACAAAAGCCAGGTTAGATCTTGTCTTCCCTAACTTCAGTGTTCTCCCTGAGGCCCCTGTCTGGCCCTTCTGAGTCTGGACAGTTTTGTTCCTCCCTCTCCCCCAGGGAGAAGAAATGGAGACTCATTATTGTCTTCAAAATTAGCTAGTTTCCTACTTTTTCTCTTAAATGCCAGCAGAAGGGTTGTCTGAGGCCATTGCCACATTCCTCTGTGTGTCAGTTGTCAGGCAGAAATTAACCCTTTCAAACCAGGTGACAGTTCAATAATCAAATTGTCTAAGACACAGGGAAGTCATAGGACCTTCATAGTTCAGTAACAATTTTTGCTGTCTCTTGGCTCTGACAGAGAGCGTGAACGCAAGATCCTCAAAGGCTGTAATTCAATCCTCTCTGGGATATACAAAAATCTGTCTTTCTGCTAAGTCCTTTAAGCTGATTCACATTTTACTTTAGGTATCCTTACAAAATATCAGCTAATCTTTCAAATGAGTACATTACAGTCTTACAACTGGAAAAAGATTAGTCAGAAGTTCCTATTTCTAAGTATTAAAAGAGATTATGGACTCATAGCAACTCAGATATGGTGTATTTGCTCAAAATCCATCTCATTAGAAATGCTGTGTAAAATTCCTCAATCCTGGAATCCTTCACAAAATACACATAATAAATTTTTTTATAATCAAATATTATAATCAAGCAGTTTTAATCAAAGTGACAATTCAAGAGAATCCTCTCAAATGATACAGTGTCCTGATGCTATGATTTTGTAGGTTACATCATCTATCTCAAACATTTTCTCAGCACTTCTGGGAGATTCTCTCCCTCATTTCCAAGTCCAAGGACCTTGTTTTGCTCCTGAGGGAGTTGTGCAACTAGAAAAATTGATTTTTGGAAAACACTTTATTTCAGCAATCTCAGATCCCAACAGGCAATATGTAATCTTGTCAGTAATGCAATTAGTAAATGTTTTGCTATAATCCAGGCCAGATTTATTTGAAGGAGATATTATCTATAAATCAATTATCTATAGAAATCACTAATGCAAAATCTCACTGTCTAGATTTCTCTTGTGCCCTCTTGTTTGATTAAAAGCACAGCCTCTAGACAGGAAGGAGTTAGGCAGAACGGCAGGAAAGCCCTATCAGCAATTCCCTTTACAGGCTACAAGTGAACAACTGGACCAGACTGCCCCTCTGCTCTGATGGCACAAATCCCTGAATTTGCTGTTTTAGGTGCAGACATGACATTTTCACTGCTGTCCTCTGAACTCAGCTAAGAAAGGGGATGAAATTAGACATCTTCAGTTGAAGACATGTTATTGAAGACTTGGATGCCTTTTAGATGCTCCAGCTAATTCTGTAACCTGTCCTGACAAATTTTCAAGCCTTATTCTTGCCTATCCACACAACTCAATGTCCCCAAAAGACATTAATAAATTTCTTGACAGCAGGTCAGACGTGCTCCAAAAATAAAAATAAATTGGTCTCCATACTATAGCTTGGGTTAAAAAACTCAAAGGGTCTGGAAAAAATCTGGAAGCTCTTTCCCTCTTACACCCATCCATCAGGGTTCTCTGAACTTCAGCTTGTCCCTACATTGTACTTCAGTGTAAACTGACTTTTTTCTGAGAAGGTGCACCTTTTGATAAGGCTGCCTTCTCATTTCTCTAAATATGTCTAACATGTAGATCAATTTTAAAAATATATTCCAAAGCAGCCAGGTTTAAAATCCTCCAGACACACCTGAATTAACTAGTCTTTAAAAGGAACTAGAAGGAAATAATCTCTTTAAACAGTTAATATTTTCTCTTTCAAGGATTAGTGCTTAAATTTCTAGTTGGGAAATACTTGGCTACTGAGACAACGTCTGTTTTATGGAAGACAAAGAACAGAGTCTTCAAGGAGGATGATATTCATGTATCCAAACCTTTAAAAACAACTTTGTAGCTGCAGCATGTTTTTTATTTGTGTCTGGTTGATAAAGCAATGAGTTTTCATGCAGCTGCTTTTGGTTTAGCCTTGGATGGATACTCAAGAAGGGAAGAGTGCGGGTATTTACCAGCATGCAAGTTCTTCCAAATCACAGATATCCAAAAGATAAAAGCTCAGATTCACCCCACAATGCATGAAGAGCCATCTGTAAAGCTGCCAGCGTAATTGCTCACAGAGCTCCCCAAAGAGCCAGATGCCACCACTTGAACACGTTCCCAACTTAGTCATCTGAGTACTGAAGGCAGGAGGGAATAGCAGGAAGTTGAAGGGTCAATGGTATGCCATTTATATTCTGAAAAGATGAAACTGATTTTTGGAGAAAATTAAACTGAAAGGACGTCATGCCAAACAGAATGTGCTTTAGCAGCACAATTTAATACTAGAAATAAATGTGTGTGTCACTCTGGTGTTTTTAGAATATGAAAGGCATGAAAATTGTGCTCTGATAATAATAACAGAATGAAAATGTGGCAAAATTTCCTCATAATTAAAAGATGTAGTGAAGACACTCGTGCAACTCATTTTTGATTCTCTCCACTTTTCCAATCAGAGCTTTGTTTCCAGAGCTTATTCTTGCAGTAAAATTAAAGTAGGCATTCAAAATCTCATTTTCTTATGCACCTGTTTCTCCATTTTACTAGCAATAGCTGCTGTAATTTCTGTAAGTGCTTGGAGGATGAGTCGGTCTTAAAGGCTCTTGCAATGGACAGAGGATAACAAAAGCGGGTAATAGGAACTAAGATTCAAGGCACAATTAAAGCATGCATTTGATATTTTCTCAGCTCTGTATCTTCTTTGTATCACATTACCATTACAAAGCACCAAGTCCTGAAGTCTCCAGGAATCCACAAATTACTTAGCACAAAAATTATGATAAAATATCAATCAAGAAAAGAAAAGCTGACCAAGATAAATATGTTAGTCTCTGCATCAGTGGAGCAAGCACTACTTCTGCAAGACAGCAGCTGAGACCTTATATTTCTTTTTATATGGATCCTCTTTCTTTATATTTTTCCTATCTCATCCCAATTGTGACCCAATGACTTTCTGCTCTTTTCTTGATAGTACTTGGGTCTCATGTGGCACTAAACTGGATTCTCCTTAAAAGTTCTTTATATTCAGCTGAAGGAAGAGGCAACATCTCCCTCTCCCTGCCTGTAGGTGAGATGGTCAACATGTCCAAAGCATCACAGCAGTGCCAAGAAAAATGGGACAGATAGTGGCTCAGGGAGGCCCTCATGGGCATGGATTACTGAGGTTTGTCACTCTTCATCTCTTTCACCCCAGCCTCAGCTTGTCAGGCCCAGTTAATGCTTCATAGCTCATCTGGGAGACCTATGGCCCAGGCTAAGGTGGGACATCACCACAGGAATCTGCACCATTGAAAGATCTGTGCTCCTCCCCTTCCTCTTCCTCATCATTCCCCTCTCCATTGTTGTGCAGATGGCAATCCACATTCACAGTTCTACCTGGCAGTATTCTAACCCTTCCTAAATCACAATTTGTAACCTCTCCTAAACCACAATTTGATCACGGAAAGCTACTGAATAATTTGCTTTTTCTTTATACCATGGCAGTATTCTCCTCTTGACAGCCTCATCTCAATGATTCCCATCCAGCTTATTATCAAGAGTGGATTTGGTCCATGGTGGTCTATTATTTCTTTCCAAAATAAAAAAAAAAGGAAAAAAAGGTAAATGAACTTCTCTATCCTCCTCACTATTTGAGAAATGTTGTTATTCTGTTCTTGTAGTACCAGAAATACTTGATAACTCCCTGCTCTGATATGCAAAACAAATCATATATAGCAACCTCCTGTGGCAAAACCAAGTATACCATCATGTGGTACTTCACTTCTGGACCTGCACAACTATTTTCCTTTTCTTTGACAGAATGAAACATATTAATGAAGAACAGTTTCTGACCGAAGAAATAAAGCAGCTTCTTGATTGCACAGATTCCAACACAAATACCAAGTCTCAACTACTAGTTGCAATAATATTTTTTGAGCATTAGCCTTTCTTTAACTTCTTATCAAGTTACCAAAGGTTTGTCAGTGCAAGGGTCACTCAGGAAAGTTAACTGAATTAAATTTTAAAGTGGATTAGTCAAAACATATTAAACGTCTGTGTAGACACTTTGGTTGAAAATTGCAGCACACTTAATTAACTCATTTTCTCTGGAAATTAAGTTAAATTGAATCAAGACACTTTTAATTCTGATTCATAGTATCCACATGAGAGTTTAATGTCATTTAATTAATCCACTGTGGATTCACACTTCTATTTAATTTGGATTACCTTTTTGGAGGGTTCCAGTGCACACTAGCTGTGATGCTGGACTTGGGCCAGGATCCTCAAAATTTAAAAATAAACTATGGAGCAGTGCTGCAATTAAAATTCATGATAGAAAGCTACCCTCATTTGATTTCTGTTATTTATGAAGTGTTAAGCTCAATGAGTTAAAACAAAAGAAGTAATTTGATAAACATTTTCATTGAAACATAGTATTTAAAGCCTCCTAGAATTAAATTCAGATGAAATTAATCTGTTTATTATTGGCATTGAAGGAAATCATACCATATCATTCACAGATCTAGATGAGATTTAAATGATTTTTCCTTGCCCCCATTCCTGACTGTTTACTTCATCTGCCATGCTTTTTGCCTTGCTGTGTTTCACTGTGCTGTTTGGGGTCCGTGCTCCCCACCTGCTTCCACGAGGGTCGTTCCAGGCAGAGCTCACCAGTGACAGCGCTGGGCTGCCATCACGGGCTGGAACAACTGATCTCCTTGACTGAGAGCAAAGGCTCTGAAAGCTTTTGTTACAGGGGATTTAATGAGCACCACAAACACGCAGGTCCCACAGGCTCGCCAGCAAGCCACTAGCAGAGATGGTTTTCCAAAGAGTTTTATTTGTCCTTCAAGGCAGGCCCCAATGAGGTTTTACACCAAAACAGCAGGAGGAAGCACCATGGGCAGGGTCGTGCAGCTTGATGGTCCCAAGGGCCACAAAGCGCACAAATGTGCACACCATGCCTCCTCACATACAGCAGGCAGGATCAATGGGGTTCATAGGGAAACTTCTCAATTTCCAGCAACTGAAATGATACACAGTCATTGAGCAGCTCTTGTCTTTCCAGCCATTACTGCAAGAAAATTGCTGTTAGGCTTCAAGATACCAGTGGTGGAAACTGGAACTAGTCCAAGTATTAAGGGACAACATTTGTAACTGTCTGAAATTCAAGCCATCACACAGCACCAGAAAGAGAGCTGTAAAAATAGTGAGAAACAATGGATCTGAACGTGGATAATATCACCCCATGTAGGTTTGTGCATTAATCCTTCTGCTTATGCTCTCTCTTAGGACAATCAGCTAGGGAAGGTCTGTGTGTGCTTGCAAGGATACAGATGAATATGGGCTTTTTTGTTTTTTTTCTGGATATATCTCTTAAAAAGGAGAAAATCTATTATTTACCTTACTGTCTAGAACAGAAAGGGCGTTGCCTCTTGGCAGAATTCAAGTGTCCCTTAAAGAGAAATTTTGCACTGACAGCATTCAAATTGAAATAATGCAATTAAGCACTTGAAGAAAATATTTAAAGAATTGATAAATTTTTAAAAAGACTATTTTAATCAAAAGCTATTAGGAAATTTTACTCCATTTAGTAGAATGGCTTTGAAAAAGTAATTTTCTTGCCAATAGTACCAGCAAAGATTTTAAGTTTCTAAGTACTGCAACAAAAATTGCTTCAAAATGGAAATGTAATTGTTAGTGTCACTTTTTTAGCAGCAAAAGAACCAACAACACCATGACCCATCTGAACAAATTTAGAAGCTAACAATTTTAGAAGTACATGTTGGGGTCAAATATTTTTTGCTGTACAGATGCTTGCTGACAGCTGTCAATAAGAAAACTGGCTCTTATTTTTAGTTAACTTCTAATTATGTTCTTCCTGACTTCAGCATATGAATAGAAAGTTCTTTCAGGAAAATCTTTCACATCTGCTCTTTTACCATTGGCAACACAGATGAACAATTTATTTATCTATTTTTTTACCAAATCATGCTGTCACTTGTCTGCAGTTTTTTGAACTCAGAAAAAAAAAGTGTTTACTTTTCCCTTATGGATAGTGTTGTGCATACAAAACATCATCTCTCTTATCTGAATTTATTTCACCTGCCCTTCAGGAATTGCATGGGAAGGACTGTGACAGGAACCATATCTGAACACACTGACCATTCACCTCTGCCTACCCTCAGTACCTTCACCCCTGGCTTGGGTCAGTGCTGCCGGTTCAGTGGTGTTAATAACTCCCAAGCATGCAACACAAATCTCTCTCAGACTGTCTTTTGGTAGTGTTGCTGGAGGCACGATGGCTTCATGATAAAAGGCACAAAGCCTTGTAGGAGTAGGAAATGTCTTTTATTAGTCCTGCTGATGCACTGGGTAAAGCAGGCAATCATTGGGATATGCTGTCCCTTCACCTGACATCACACAATTCCCATGCAAAACAATGTTCTGACTGAGAAAAGAAGGCATCTCTATCATCAGGAGCTCAGACATCCTACTTGATTGTGTTAATTTCTGGGAAATCCCCTCATTACCTTCTGCTATTATTTTAGGATTCCATCATTGCCAAGATAACAAATTTTATAAGCACTTTAGTTATGGTCTCTGCCTGACAAAGCTTACAGGTTAAAGGTCCAGCCCTGCTCAGCAGGCTTTCAAATGGGGCTACTTAGTGTAATTACCCATAGAAACATGTTCTAAGGCAAGACTTGGGAGGGAAATGATACAAATACATAAGGGAGCAGAATTTGCTGAGAAGGACTGATTTTCAAATTAACTGGGAGCTGACAACACATTTTCTGCCTTACAGACATCTATATATACTTGAGGAAAAAATACCAAGATTTTGTTGTTTATGTATTAAACTTCATTTTGCATGAGTAGACAACTATCCAGCTGAACAAAATACAAAAAGAAACTTCAAATATTTTAGCATGGGTTACCTTCATAATTAATTTGTAGTCAGTAAGCAACAATGATCACAACTCACAACTTGCCTATGAGACTTCAGACATCTCCTATCTTGTTTACAGTCATTAAAACCCCTATTATATCAAAATATCCAACTGTTAAGAAGGAAGAAAACAGGAGTCAAATGTGTTTTGCAGACAATATTTGTGGTTTACTGTAAATTGTTTTCATCTGTGATGACTTACTATTAGTACTCATTTACTTAGAAAAATAAATTATCTATGAAAATAAAAAAAACCAAACCAAAATATCATGAGAATTTATAAGTAAATGCTCTTTATAGACACTATAGTTTGTATTTATGAAGCCTACCACATAACTGGTATCATCATCTGTATTCATTCTCATATATAAAGCATTTATCTTTGTACTGCTTAAGAGACTAATGAGATATGTCAATTCTTTTGACTTTACAGAGAGAGAACAATGGCTTTTACAAAAAGGCTTAAACAGCTCATTTACTACAGTAAGTTTTGAAGTGTGGCAAAAAAATCCTCTCCATGCCCTACAAAATGAAAAAGGACAGCTACCTATGGCACAGAACAGCTGTCTTTCCATTCTCCACACAAATTACATCATCAATATCACAGGATATGACCACCAGAGTTGGATCAATATTACACAGAAAGTATTTGTGAACAGGAAAAGTAACACTCTCACCTTTAGCCTGGTGACAGGGTGCAAGAATGATAGGGGTAGGCAGGAGGAATGTCAGGAAATGCAAGAAAGGAACAGCAACTACAGCCCAGGGCTAGAAATACACAAGTAAGGGAGACAGCAGGGAAAGCCACTTGGGGAGATATTTACAGTGCCTGACTTTTTGCCATGCTCCCTAGGTTCCTCCTACAGGCAGCAGAGGAGATGGGATCTTCCAGGGCAATAATTCAAAGCCCCAAGCAGCTATAACCAGTCTTCTGCCATCAACTCCCTCCTGGGGGAGACTGCCTCCTCCAAGCTGAATGCAAGATTAGCTTTCCTTGGATAAATTCAGTCTTTGTGAATTCCCATACCACAGATTCTCAAAAATGTCAATCTCCTAGCTCTCATTTTAAAGGCTCTGATAGAAATCCTCATTGATGTGAGTGGCAGCATACTTTGGCCAAGGCTGGTACCCGTGGTTATCCTAAGCCCCACTCTGACACAACCATGAGGTGATCAGTGGCAGGTGCTACACCTGTACAAAGTACCACAGAACCTGAAACAACACCTGAGCTCATGATTTCAGAGGTTTTGATCCCAGAAATATCCACTGGCAACTTTGCAGACTCCCTGTCTCACTGCATCCTCACAACAGATGTGTGGTACACTTAATTTCTAGATCCCTGGCAGGGCTGGAGTGACCCAGAACAAGCTGACCAGCTTTGTTAATGGTGAGATATTTCTACATGTTCTTTTTTGTTTATTTTTATAGTCATAAAAGTGTAGTTTAGAATAAGATGCCCACAATGTTCTCAGAACATTTCTAGAGAGACAGCGTCTGAACTGGGTTTCAGATTGAATTTTGGAGGTAGATGCTCAATTTCCATGATACCTGCCTTTTTCCTTTTGTTTTCATTTTTTAATTGGTGGCATATTTTTACTTATCTCAGTTCTTCCTCCAGCAAATCAAGTATTATCTAATGATAGTTCAGGTCCTCCAGAGCAGTGTTATAGTCAATCAATTATTCTTTATTTTTAGGGAGATTACAAAAGAATATATTGTATGAATAATGTACTAATAATTGTGTTACTACTGCACTTCCTAATAACTTTTCATTTGTTTGTGTAGCAAATGCATGCAACCATACCCAACTCGTGATGCTGGAGACAACTCTACAGAGCAAATGGAACACGCAACTCAGTAATCTTCAATCCAAAAAAGGACAACCAGACAGGATAGGAAAATATGTGACCTTGGTCACACTGTATCACATTAGCAGATTATTCCATCAAATAACATCTAGAGTTTTCAAACAAAACAGATCTGCTTTTATCCTTTTATTAGAAACAGCCTTATGTTTTATTCATTCAAATAATTTGCCTTTCAATTTTGCTTTTATTCTGCTTAAATTTTCTTTCATGGAACTTTTAGTATTACATCAGACAAACAGCAATTTTTTTTTTCTAAAAATAAAGAAGGGAAAGAACATTCCTGGAGTTCTTGTTGCCCTCTAATGTCTGTAGACACTATTGTCTTGCTTGCTTTCCTAGACAATCCATAACTGGGGAGAATATAGCTCTATTAACCTTGCTTTATCAGCCAGCATGTCAAAATCTGTGCTATAAATCTTCATCTTAATCATTTATGATTAAATATTCAGATGAGATTATGTGCAACCTAATTCTACATATCCATCTCTACATCCCTAATTAACAAGAGACAGCAACAGAGGGAGGAAACCACCACCTTTCTGAAGTAATGAGACAAAACCGAGCTTTTGTAGACAACTTTCATTTCTAAGCACTTCTTTTTAATCACCATTTAAGAAAGAAATATGATTAATGAAGTTATGTATATCAAATTATACATCTGCTGCTTCACAATAGATTGCTAAATATTGCACTGTTAGTCCCAGTAGCCCCAAAAACTTTTATTTTTATGAAGCCTCACTGGTTTCAATTTTTTCCCCATCTGTCAGAGAATTTGATAT
The DNA here is from genome assembly GCF_027887145.1 of Ammospiza caudacuta. NCBI lineage: Eukaryota > Metazoa > Chordata > Aves > Passeriformes > Passerellidae > Ammospiza > Ammospiza caudacuta. The sequence goes on along the minus strand of NC_080593.1, from coordinate 115,776,204 downwards.
CCATACAATGGAAGATGCATGGGAGAAAACCTTCCAGGGCTCAGTGGGTAAAATTCCTCCCTGCTCAGAAAAGCAATCTAAGACTTAAGGACCTCTAAAAACCCTCTTGGTGTATCACAGTTTTACTTCTATTTAGAACTGCTTTAAATTTAAGCACCAAATTTGAGATATTTAAACCCTAACTCTGAGAAGGAATGCAAAAATGTACCTCATACTGAAACTGAAGTTGTTGATACACATCACCAGATTTTCAGAAAAATCAAACTTGAAAGCTACTAAAGGCATTACTTAAGCTGAGACAGCCAACTCAACCTGTAAATCACAGGCTCTAAACCAAAGAGATCTCCCAGGAAAAGACACAATGTCTGCCCTTCTATCAGCCTGAAACTGACTTTTCATGACACTTTCTAGAACTGTGCAAGTAACAGATTCATTGTCTGTATGAGATAACAAAAAAAAAAAAAAGTTTTTAATTAAAATCTCATGTTGGGGAAGGAAAGAAACAGGAAAAGAAATATAATTATGTACTCTTGCATCAACCTGGAACAAGTATGACCCAATTCATAAATGAAAGCACTAAATTTCAAAATGACAAGTTGCATTTTTTAGCATGAAACTTTCCTCCCTAATGTGCAGACACTTTCACAAAATTACTGGAATAAAAGATCTTTAAATTTGTTCCTTCTCAGCCAAAACTACTTGCTAAATTCAACCTGACTCCATTATATTTCCCCAAATGACATTTTTCAAACTTATTTGGGGAGGAAGCAAAGGAGGGCGGGGAGGGGGAATTGCCTGGCTCCATCCTCTGCTGGTTTTTCTAATTGCATTTAAATGATCCGTGCAACTGGTCTCCTACGACTTCCCTGAGGGGTGATATTTCACAGTCTAGCTAATCTCACTATTGAAAATGTGTCCTGTTTTTCAGCAAAAATTTCACTTGTATAAAGCACAACTGGAATAAGTTTTGTTGACTTCTAAAAGTTTCTAAGTTAGTTTTAAGATCAAGAAATATATAAATACAGACTATCAGCAGACTGTACAAGTCTGGATGGTTTAGCAGGGCAAACTATCCTGCCACCCAAGGTGCCTCATGTCTACTCATGAGCCAAGTCTTTTGGTCCAACAATATTTTTCTGTATCTGAATGAATGATAGTTGCCTTCCTAAAAGGAAGAAAAAGCCAAACAGAAAAAGAAGCAATGTAAGCCCCAACTTTTTTTCACATTGCACACACTTAACACTTGATTTATTTAGTAATCTCTGTCTCGCTCACATGACTGAATTTGCTGAATTTGTCTGAGTTCAGTAAGCACAGGCCAGGTTCTTCATCTGCTTAGGTGTCTGCTTAGCACAGGTGGCATGGTGTTTGCAGGACCAGAGCTTTGTACACCTCTCCTCACTGTGAGGGCTGCTGGAGCATTACTCGTCAAACAAAAATCCCAACTCTTTGGATAAAAAAAGTTTCACTGTTCTACTGCTCTCAGTGATTGAGTAATCCCTTTTGCAGCTATTATTAGCAACCTTACGATAAAACTTAATGGCCTGATTCTACATATATATATATATTTTTTTTTTTTTCCCCTAGGTTGACTAAGACACTACATGCTTTGTGAATTTCTGAGCTGGAGTCAGTAGGCTGGTTAAAAGGGTCACAGACATATTAAGCCTCTGGGGATTTCCTGTGGAGCCTACAGCAGGGGTGCCTCTGCCTGCAGACCAACGTGCAGGGTACTGTGCCCACTCACCTTTTGTGCTTTAAACTGGTTTGACACTCTGTAAAGTACTACCTAATTACTGAGGGCTGTGGCATTCTGCACAAGAGAGAAGGCATTCTAGGCTCAGATAGAAGCATCTTTTTCAGATTTACTCAGTTTCTGAATCACCTAGTACGTGGATTTACATAACACAAAGGAAAGGAGACACATCCACATCTGAAGTTAAAAAAACTCTAGTGTGAACCAGTCAACAAACACTACAGAAAACAGTCTAAACAAACCATTTCAACATATACAATTGTAGACAAGGAATATATATTCTGGCCCAGTGATGCAATACCATTATTTTCTCATTTAGTCTCATTCTCTGGCTGTCATGCTTGGTCTGTAGCAGTAGGTAAGAATGCCCCAAAGTATTGAAATTAAAATTAAAGACATTTCCACTGTAACATGGCATTATTTCCACATTTTAATTTAAGGATACTAGAAACTCTACACACACAAAACTCACAAGCACAGGAACTGATGAAAGTACCCTGAAACCCCAAGCAGGCTGTGTTTCACAGCACAAGGCACACAGTCAAGTAAAACACCCAGGCTAGCTTTTGTTTGGAGTAGTTTATGCCAACACGTTGGATCCCAACACTCAGTCTTCAGTGACAGCATTTCTTCAGTGACAGCATTTCCTCCGTGACTTTGCAGACACAGAAATAAACACTTGAATGTTCTCAGGGGATGAGCAACCAGTAAACCCTCACCAAGACTAGATATCTAAACTGAATATTCTACCTTTTGAAAAAACTTGGTCCTGTGGATATATTGTCATAGCAAAGCTTAAGCAAGGTTTTCTGGCATGCCACAACATATGGAAAACTCCAGTTTAAATGTGGTCTCAGGGTATGCCACAAATACACAAGCTGGAATCCTATTTGAGAAGATGTTTTACGGGAGCTTAAATCATTGACTCTGAAGTTTTTAAACCCCCTGATTTCATAGCATGTGACAATACATCTCTGTGGAGCAAAATTAAACTGTAGAAAGACTCAATTAGCTTTGACTGTATTTCTACCAGCAATTTTTTTTATCTGTTCAGATCATGCCTGGAGAATAAACAAAATCCCAATATGCTCAGACTAGGCTGTGAAATGCAAACTCCTATCTGATATAAAATTCAGAATTTTGAAAACAAAAAGAGCTATAGTTTGGAAATTCTGGCAGAATGGCACTGCAATGATTTAAACATATGTCTCCTGGATGAGAGGCTGAGAAGGAAGAGGCTAACAGCAGGCATATAAACTGTCAGTGTGCATGAGCTTTGGGTCACCCAGTGAAGCCATGGCTGTGGCCACACAGTGCCCCTCAACATTCAGCTCCATTGGTTGTATTTAAACACACCTGCCATGAATTAGTGCCTTTCATACTTTACTGTCTCTTGCTATTCCCCTTCTTGTCCAGCTCTACTGAAAACTTCCAGGGTGCATTACAAAATTTTCCTTGCCATACAGAAACCATGCAGCGCACTTCTTTTCCCTATAGAATTCAGTAAAGTACTGGGAAAGTTCCCTGCCCAGTGTGGCAGTGCCAATCTTTAGTAAACCCTGTTACACTTTATTTATTCCCCCCTTGTCCTTTAACTTTTAAAGTTTTCAAAGGAAAGGACACTTACAGCATCACTTACTCATAGATGGATATCTGATGAATAATTTTCTCAGCTTCTTAAATATGTAGCTCTTCTCCAGTCTTACAGTGCCACATATATATTAAAAGATTTAAAACACAGATGCAATTCACCAGCTCTTTCAGTATTCTGGAATTAGAATTATTAATTCCCTTTGATTTTTCTAAGAAAACCTCATTTACTGTTGCTTTCACAGCAGTTGTGGTTATTTCTGTTTTACTATCATCATATACACTATCTGCCTTCCCTTTACCACTATGATAATAGAATTGTCTTTACTGAAAATTAAGGGAAATCATCAAGTTTATCTAGATTATCTTTAATATCCCTTCTTATAAAATAGCAGCTTTCTTCCTTTTTCTGTCCCTATTACATAGCCGAAGAGTGTTTTACTATTTGGCTTTTTTTTTTCTGTAAAGGCCAGATCAGCTTGGTTTTGGAAAAATCTCACTTTTATTTTCAAACCTCTTGACCTCTGAGCCTCAGTGCTGCTTAAACAACTGGGAAGGAAAGGAGGCAAGGTGGCAAGCCATTATTTGGAGATTACCAATGGTTTTGCAAATACACACTTTAAAAGCTACACCTTACAATTTTTTCTCTTTTTTTGATGTTCAGATTCCCTGTTAGCATAATCAATTTCAAACAAATTTATAATTTCTTTATATATTTGCAGGAGCAAATTTCTCTTACTAGCCAATTGCCTCAGTTATGAAATTTTGCTCTTTTGGGGAGAACAAAACAAAACAGAACAAACTACAACTTTAGTTTGTTCTATTTGTAGTTGCTACTACAAAGTAGCAACTTTATTTATTCAAGAAACATAAAATTAAGTTATCTGTCATCATGCTGTTGAAGTTTATTCAATGTTACCAGTCTTCCATATTAGTCTCTTCATTCCTTACTGAGAAATTCTAAAAGTTCGAAACTGTCCCCATCAAAAACAGAACACTGTGACACATCCTAATACATTTGATACTTGATGAAGACTCCACATGAAAACATCTATGATGGTTATAATGTGTTGTGCTCTCCAGTATGCAGTCAAGCAGTTTAAATCCCCCACAATGGGTAACATTTTCACAGATTGCTGGAATGCCTACCTTTCCCTTTCCACAACACTACTCCAGCAGCCCAGTGCTAGGCCAGGTAAACCACCTTTTCAGACCTTCTAAAAATTACTTTTTAAACACGTATATCCCACTCTTTCAAGTCATCATGTCATTAATACTCAGTAGAATACCAGCATGTCACTAATTTCAGTTCCCTTTTCTTGGTAGCACACAACACACTAGTCCATATTTCCAGTCATGAATTCACATAATTCAAGTCCTGCACAGGTGTTTCCACTTCTCTTTTCTTGCACAGGTTTTTGATGGGTCTGTATCCACATTTCACCTTTTTCCTTGGGGACAACCTTCAGCCACTGAACAGAGCAAGTAGCATCCTAGGAGCCATGTACCATTGACACGTTTTTAAGGTTAAGAAAACCTTAGAGTTTTCTTTGTCAACCAAATTCTTGCTAACAACTCTAGATCCACTGTTCTATCCTCATTTCCCGTTTTCCTCCTTTCACACCTATTTTGTACATATACATATAAATGTTTGAAGTCCTTCTTCCAGATTTGTCAGCACCAACCTGAGACCAACTTTTAAGTCAGACAAGAAGAATACATCTTTAGATGCCTCTTCATCCAGCTGCACAATAAGAGCTGATGCTGCAAAACACATCCCTAGTAGCCTCCTGAGTTATGTGCTGAATACCAGTGCTCCATCACGCATACAATCTCTTATCCCACTGGAACATAAAGGAAATCTCTGAACATCTTAAAGACACTTTAAATCAAAGTAGAAACACATCCACCACTGACCTAATACTCCTTACTTCTACATGTCACTGACCTAATGTTCCTTGCTCCTTCCATGCATGCCATATGATCAGCAAACTGTTTCCAAAATTAAAATCTCTGGTGCAGTTCTGATGAAAGGCCAGGTTAACCAGGAAGTTAAATAACAAAACCAGCATTACATTCCCATTCACAGCAATGAGCCAAAACCTGTGCTATTACCTTGCCTCCAGGAAAGAGTGATTTTTATGAAGATGGTATGGCTCCCCTTAAACCATTCCTAAATCTATTCAGACTATAGTGGAACTTTGGAGAAGGAATTGCTCAGCTATAGCCTTCCTTGTAGGCAAACAGGCTGTGAGAGAAATCTTGGCTATCTTTTCACCTTATCAGTCAGAAGAATTGGAGAATACTGTAGAAGTTTGAAGGGCAATTATTTTCTTCACAGCAACATGGGGAAACATGTTACTCCTCAGTCTCAGTTTCAACCTGCAATTTTCCTGGAGAAATACAGTCCTGGACTGCCTCTTTTCACTAAGACAATTACAGGTCTCTAGGTGTGATTTCATTATACATCTTTGGCATAAACACTCTCATAGATAGAAGGCTACATAAAAAAGGGCTTTCTAGAAAATACAGACTGTAGAGAACATAAAGGACAAATGCATAAAATTAAGCACAGTACTTAACATTTCTTGGTTGTAGGCATCCTTTGCCTTCCATACAAACCCCCTTCCAAAGATAGAAGATAAATTGCTATGGTTTAAATTATTATAGCCCTAAACCTTTGTAGGAGTGCTTACTGTCATTCAGCCAAAACAGAAGAAAATTTATGCCAAATTTGTGACAAACCAGTGTGAATACATTTGAGCCATTATAGAAAAAGCAATGTATGAAAAGAGAAGTCCCAATCTGAGTTCAGATATGACAGTTCTAGTAGTACATTAAATGTATGCCATTGATAAACTCCCAATTTTACATTTTCCTATCAACAGGCAAAAGCACTAGAGTGAGAAGGGATTTGTCTCTTTTTCACCACAGTTATTTATGACTGTGAGAAAAACAAATCTTGCTCAACCAGTAGCTAACACTCAGCAGTGTTGGGTTAGTGGGAATGGAAGGGAAAAAAATACAACTGACTCTTTGAAAAAGCAAAGGAAGTAAAACTTCCAGAAAGCACATTGTCCTCTGCTGATGGATCCCATGTGTCAGACAGTTCAGGAAGGGTAGGTCCAGCCTTTCACCCATGGCATAAATCAAAGGTAACTAATACACTGAAACACTGCCTCAAAATAATAGCAAGTAAAAGAAAAGTGACAAGTTTGTGAGCTGCTAGTTAACAAGGTTCAGAGAAAATATTCACATGCTTTAAAGCTGGTCCTGGGCTACAATTTGGATTCAGAACACAAGCAAGCAAACTCTGATTTAGCATGTAATTAAGAAATCCTCTCTGAATTATGCAACTTTCATTCACTCTTCAGAAGACATGAGAACACTGCAACCACTTGCCAAGTTTGATCCCAACATGCTATGGGGCAAATGGAGACCCTAAACTGTCATTTTCTATTTAAATCATATGTAGGCTAAAGTGAGTGTGATTGCTTGGTATATTAAATTACTACTACCGTGTTGATAATTTCTCATGAACAATCTATGATTATGAATTATTTATTGAGGAGGAAGTGGTTTTTGAAGTGAACATTATTTCTCTCTAAGAGCTAATGCTTGAATATGATAAAAATACTTGCCAAGAGAAAAAGGAAATTAAAGAAGATACTTCTACAACCGACGGTTCTGAAATTCTATCTTATTACATCATGAATTTCTTCACTTTGTGAAGTCTATAGGCAAAAATGATGTTCATATATAAAAAAAAAAAAAAATTAAAAAAGTTTTTAAAAGTGGGACAGCCTGTGTAAGGAAATTGCTGGCAACAAATCCCAGGTACATACACATTCAATGATGGCAATTAATATCATTCCTAACTATTCCCATGGCCTTGTGCTTCCTTGCTTTTAGAATCCAGTATGGCTTCGAGGGAGCCACAGAGAAAACTTCGCCTGGCATCCTGGCATTGTGAGTGGTAGATCACAGAATCAGAGAGCTTTGGCTTGTAGTGCAGATGAATGACACTTAACAGAGCATGGAGTGACAGCAGGACAGAGAGAAGGACCCAGTTCTCCCACTGGTCCTTCAAGTTTGCAGACAGACTTTTCAAAGCCTTGTCCCCTTGAAAGACTTCACAGGTTTTTGAGGATGGGGAATTGAAAGCACAGATGAAGCAGTGACAGACTCCCACATAGTAAGATAAATCCAGTGTGAGACATTCTCCATTGTGGCCAAATTAGAATTTCATTGCTCAAAGATGTAGTATCAAAATAAGATGCATTCCTGAGTCACAGTGGCAATATTTATACCCAAAACAATTGCTTGAAATGAGCATAAATCCTGCTGTCTTCTCCATATCTATTGAGGTTGCTATTCATGAAGAATTCTCCAAAGGATGATTTATGAAATGCCATTAGAAGACATATTTCTGTTATTTACTTGCAAATAGTTTATATACAGTAAGCATGCATGAAAGCATTTAGTAAATTTTCAGAACAGATTTGAATGTTGAGTTTATTCTTATTTCAAGGTTATTCTTAGTTTTCAAGGTGCCAAAGTTAATTTCTTTGATAACCAATCCTTTGTTCCTACTAATTAGAAATATCCAAAACAATTTGCTATTTAAATCATATGTCATTGCTTCTGATCCTTGATTGGATGAGTAATGAAATTAAGTAAGACCCATATGAATTGTGAATGTTACTACTGAATATGTAATTAAGGTTTTGATTAATATTCTGGCACTCAGGCTTAAAATACACCTTCCATAAGTATTTGCACTCATAAAGCTCAAGCTGAAGAAATCAGTACAAGTCATTAACACAGTCAAACTGAATTCATAAGTGAACTTCAAAAGAATACTTGTAAGGTTTTTCTTATGATGATGGGTATGTACAGTGTCCTTTTAAGTTTGACTCCTCTTTTAGTGCTAGCTGTCAAATAAAGCTGTTGGCCATATTTTCTCCTTAGGTGCTGGCATAAAATTAAAAACTAGGGGTATAGATTTTGCTGAGGTATTGAAAATATCCTGTGTTAATACACACTGATTATGTAAATGCCGATTGTTTCAAAGCTCAATGAACCATTTTGAGGATATTTAAAATCCTTTAAGACATAGCATTACATTAAAAACTTGAAATTTTATGAGGTTTTTTTCATGTAATGTGCCTCTATTTCGCACCTATAGAATGCATTAGGAAAATTTTTCATGTCATTACTGCAATATACTTAATTATGGTGACAGTCAACATTTTTCAAAATATTCTTTCCATCCAATACTTTCTGCACTTCAAGAAAGCCAATCAGAAAGATATGAAAGTATAATTTCTTTTTTTTGTTGTTATTTTATATCTCTCCCATTTGTAAAACAACATAATTACTGATAACAACCTATTAACATGAATTCTGACACAGTATGGTATTCACACACCTGTTCTAATAAAAGATAGACCTGTAGAAAAATTCTGGCTCTTAGCAGAGAATGGGATGACTCCCTTGTGAGTTCTTAGTCTGTTATAAAGATGTGGCAGTGTAACAAGAGCTAGATTCAAGAAAAAGGACTGAGTCTAGGTCTGAAATTGATTTGGGAATGAATAAGGAAAGGCTCAAAAATACTCCTCTATCTTAAACATGCACTTAAACCACTAGAAGTAGTAGCAACTCTTCATTGCTTCTATTTCAGAAGTATCCCCAAACCTGCACGTAACATCATCCTCCTGCTGTTTTTATAGGAACAGGAGAACCCTCTTCCAGCTTGCCACCTTTTCAACATGGGTGGAGGCTGTTAATTAGCTCTGCTGGAAGAGCAGAGGACACACAAAGATTAAAGACTTGCTCTGGGCTGTCTCAGGCAAGTCCCACTTGAAGAACCTTCAATGGCCCAATTCCCAGTTTGGTCAGGAGAGCAGCATTCCCTCTCTAAAGGAGCTATCCTTTTTTCACTGATGAGCGCAAAGCATCCATAAACTCACAAAACAAGCCAAAATTCACAGTCTACCAGACAGCACAGGAGTAACAGGTACAAACTGACAAGGGAACAGGTCCATTTCAACTACAGCCTTCACAGTTCCTGGGATTTTATGTTCTGCTTCTCCAAACCAACCATCAGGGGCTGAGTAAGCAAGCCTCTTATGAGACAAACTCAGGAACTGAGTTATTTTGCACTCTATGCTAGTTTTCTCAGAAGCTCTCTTGATTTAATCCAACTATGAAGAGAACACTCCCAATAACTAATTAATTCTCTAACCCAATTGGATTATTAATGGAGTAGCTCTTCCACAGAAGTGACCCAAAGAGAATGAAGACAGGTTATAGAAAAATGTACATGTCCAAAATTTTCTTTTTTAGGCAAAGAAAAAAAAATAATGAATAACATACTTAAGGACTAAACAGAGCCCTTAGTTCAGATAGGTAATTTTCATACAATGTTATCATGAGTTCTTAATTTGCCTGTGTGGTAAAAATTGCTAACAAATGGTTGTTGAATGTAAATGCAATCCCTCCTTTTGACACATGCATTAACACACTAGTGTAAAAGTTCAAAGTCGTTATTATTGAGTTCTCCCCTCCACATTAATTATCCTCTGCACTGTATTTGGCTTCACTTGGGTAAATCCTCTTTAAGTACCCAATCTTTACTTACCCATTTAATATTCTGTGAACTCTGTTTGCATTTATGTTTTTTTTTTCAATAATTCAGCATTGAGTCCAGTTTCCACCAATACTACAGGTGATGTTCTATCCTCAGCCTATTTGTCTGCTATCACCCACTTATGTCATTGTTTCTGAAGCTGAAGTGACTGGTGCTTGGAAGCTTCAGGTTGAAGTTGATTCTAGCTCCTCCACTTTGTTTGGAAAAATCCCTAACCCTTAGGACAGTTTCCCACAGCATGCTGGATCCAGCTTAAAAAGCAAACTAGCAAATAAGGAAAACAGCTCAAAAGATGAGGGGATGAACTAACCTGAAGCAGCAATAGTGTGTGAAGGAAATGGGGTGAAGGACAGAACTTTTTTAAAGTTATATAGTGTATTCTGGGTGTAACAAGCATAAAGCCTTGTGGAAAGAAATCTTCAAAATATTAAAATCTTACTTTAATAGCTCAATACTGTCCATTAAAGAAAGATGCTCATGTTTTCAACATATTTAACTTAAAACCTGTTTTGACAGACACATTGAAATGATAATTGATTTTGAATTGTTTCTACCTAGATAATTTTCCATCTGATTATCTCAAAGTATATTACAAAAATAAGGCTTCATAATATCCATATACTAGATTGCAAATATGTACTAGATAACTAAAGAATAACATCTTCAGAAGTATGCTCTGCTTTTGACTACCCAAACTGAGCCTTTAAAGATCCTTCTCTTTTAAGAAAAAATAATATAAAAGGCTCCACTCCAATTGAAGTAAAAGGGAGATGCAGTTCTTAATTTCTGAAACATAGACTAAAAGCAACCAAAAGAAAAACAAAAATATGCATACTGAAAAGCTGGGCTCCACTTGCTGTGGAGCTTGAGGTGAGTTGGGAAATAAGAAGCTGGGACATGAAGATTGGGTTTTATTTCAGCCACAAAACTTCTGCTGAAAATCAACTACAAAAATGGTATCAGGGAATCAACTCAGAGCAAGAATCAAGAACTGAATAATTTTTAAATAGCAGTTTTAAAATTCTTATTTCATTCACTTTTGCGAGAAATGGCAGAGAAAAATGTAGAACAACTACTGGGTGCATGTTGTCATTATAATGCAAGAGTTCTATGGTCATTTCATTGCAAAGATTCCATATTGCTAGAGTTCCATACCCCCTAGACGTTTCTTGTAGGCAGCTCCTCTAGGCACTGACTCTGCCTTGTCCTCACAGCAGCAACTGACTCCAGTCCCCCTCAACCAACCTACCCACTTTTTATAACACTCTTCTGATTGGCTACAGCTGTGGCCTGTTAACATCAGGCCTGCTCCCAATCCTTAATAATTGGCTCAGTTGCAACTCTTACCCCACCCCCCCCAAAGATTACTTTCTATACTACCTTTATTTACTTATATTCTATCCCCCTACAGATGCATACATCAAAAACAGCTTTCTTCTATCTCTTTTTCTAAGTTTGATTACATATGACAAAGAAAGGTTAATGAAAAAAATTAATAAACCAATCCTTCAGCTAATTCAGTTCATCTGGAGCTACTCCTACAAGCTTAAGCAGGCATTTTCATGGACGTCTGTATTATGGTGCTCTTTGTGGTTATACTATACATGAAGCATGAATGTTTGTTAACAGAAATACTTTTAGGGTAAGAGAAAGAGAGAAGGTTAAAGAGTGCAAAAAGGTAGAAAAAAATTCATTAAACTGTAATGAAGAAAGACAGGGAAACCTCTTTTTGGTCTCATTGCAAAGCCCTATTAGGTCTTCCTCTATCCTCACAAACATGACATTTCTCTGTCAGAGTTATGTCACAACTCTGGCAGGAAGGGCAGTAAATGTCCCCATCCAGTCTTGCCTAAGCATCAGTGCAGAAACCAATCAGGGAGACAAGAACTGACCCCTCACAGCTGGAAAGGGCAGTGGACTGAAATCTCCTAAAACCTGAGCAAATACTCTAATCACAAGGGACATTTCTCCAGTACTATAAGACAAGGCTGAGTCTGCAATATTTGTTGGGGATATAAGCTTGTCATTGCTCATAAAGCAGATTTAAACAATGCTTGCCAACTGGATCCACTAAGGGATTTCAGTGCCACTGCAGCCTAGCCTCTGGTTTGCAATGGGCTCAAATGAGGAGGAACTCAGGCTGTGTGTGCTGGGGAATTTCTGGACACAGCTAGCAGGCAGAAATACAAGCCTCTAGGCAGCTTTCAAGTTGAACATTATGGTCCATTATATTCAAGTTCCTCAAGTTCATACAGAATCACAGAATAACAATGTTTGGGGCATGAAGGGACCTCTGGAGACCATTCAGTCCAAGTCCTCTGCTGAATCAAGTTCACAGAGCAAGTTGCACAGGATCATATTCAGGCATTTTTTTAATATCTACAGAGAGAAGGAGACTACAAACTTTTTGGGCAGCTTGCTCCAGTGCTCTGCCACTCTCACAGTAAAAAAGCTTTCCTCGCAAGGCTGTTAGGCCAAATTTTCTAGGTCATATTTTCAGGTCTATATGCCTGAAGAACATCTAAATTCTGCTTTCAGAGCAAAGTCCTATTATAGATCTGTCTCGCAGAAATATTTCCATATAAAGCGAGACTATAAAGGTTAGGGTTGAAGAATAATAAGAAAAGACACAACTGCATCCATGCCCTTCCTTTAGATAAAAGCCCACACACATTTATAATGACAAAGCTTATCATTCCACACAAGCCACTATTAAAATGTGAAAATATCAGCATAGTGGCTTTCATTGCTTTCTATGCATATATAGATCTCTCTACAGAGAGCTGAAGTCTGATGCTTGATATTTAAAGGTACTTTCCTTGGTCCTACAGGAAGTAATCTACTGACCCTATGTACTATCCATGGGAAAGCATCACTCAAAGAAGTTGGCAGGATCCTAGAACAGATCAGATGTTTACATGAAAACATCCCATAAAAGCGAGTAATGTTGAAACGGTGGCAATGTTAACTTTCATTTTTTAAGGGCAGAAATTAATCTGAAGTATAACAGCTGACAGAGATGAGGAAAACTGTCCATCCATCTGTAGGTTAATTCCCTTTTTATTCACCATAAAACATCTGCATCCTTCTCTAAAGCAGCTGGCGCCATCCTTGGTACATTAGTCTCATCTAAGTCACACCTTCCAACTTTAGAAGAACAAAAAGTAGATACTCTCCCTGTCATATCATTACCTGCTAAAATTCCTTTGAAAACACCCCACAAAACAGTCTCACTCCATGTGCTCCAACTCGTGACATCAAATCACTTGTGACTGATAACATTAACCACCCCCACTGATTACCCCTGCCAATCAAACAGATTTATACAGCTCACCACACAAGGTTTTACCATGAACACACTGAGCAGCACAGGCTTGTTGTCAAAGGAAAGGTAATGAAAATAATAACATAATACAGCAATTATTTTATCTTGGGGGAAAAAGTACATTATAACTCATTTCAGCCATTCAGGCAGGGAAATAGAATGAGAAGGAGAGTGATAAGAAACCACTTCAGCAACCAGAGCCCACGGGGAGATGATAATTCATGTTATGGTTGTCAGAAAATTCAGGTAAAATCTCTTGGAAAAATATGTACCCAAGACCTATTATTTTTTAATTCTAAAATTTATGAAAAGATGTTTTAGAGTACTCTCTTTCCTGTCAGCTTATGCCAGACTGGTATCTCACATTTTTATTTATCATTGTTCAGATGACTACTCAGTGCAGTGAGAGTTTATCTAGCATTTTCTCCGTGTATCTAATATTTTTACTGTGAATTTTCCCAGACATACAACTCTTCTGTTTGCCTGCCTGCTTCTACAGTTTCTCAAGCAGTCACTGAGGAAATTACTCAAACAATTCCTCTTTGGTCAGTGGCTGAAAGGAAACAAACTGGAGTTAGGTACATAGTTAGGAGTATTGGCTGATATTCCCATGCCTTTTCAGAACCTTCCTCCTTTTCTACATGCTCCTTCATGTGCTCTTCAATACCAGCCTCCTTTCATTTTTAAAATCAAGTAAATCAAAGCAGTTCTTTTTATAGCCTGTTTGCCCCTTCCCCACCCATGTCCACTTGACACAATGCATACAACTGACAGCTGTGCAAAAATTGACAGAAAAGGCACCACTTTGTAAATATACTTTAGCAAACAAAAAATTTTTCTTGAAGTGCAAGCAAAAGAGCTATTGATTTTCTCTGTGCCTGACAAATTCCTCCCAAACAACCTGTTTACTGAAAATGTAAGTCACTGCTGTGATTTATCTGCTATACATTAGAAGCTACTTAATTGGACCAGAGAGACAGAAGAATAAGGTAACACCAAGTGACAGAAGAATTGATTTAATTTTTAGCTTTATTAGAGCTTTTGCATCTTTGTGGCCAAGTCAGTTCTTATGGACAAATATTAACAACTAAGCCAGCTGACAAGGAGAATAGACTTCTGAACAAGTTAAACTGTGATGTAAATGACCTGATGAATGAAGGAGGACAACTGAGGCTACAGATTATGCTGTGGTGTTATACTTGCTTTCCCACAAGAGATGCAGACATGCAAACTGACCTTTCAGAGAGACATACTTTTTCTGATGTAGGTAACAGAAATTTTAACAATAACAAAAAAAACCCTCATCTGGTTGCAAGAACTTTCTGCAAGGTTATAACATTTAGAAACAAATGTGAAAACATTTAGAAATGATGTGATGCATTTCTTTCAAATCATGGTACATACATATAATCATTTGTTCACAGCACCGGAGGACTCTAAAATAATATATGTATATGGTGATACGAAATCCTCTAAAACACAAACCCCTGTAATCTTATCAATTTTCCACTCTTGGAAAAAGGCAAATAGAAATTCTTCCCATATATAAGTTTCTAGAAAGCATTCTGTGCATAAAATATTAGTTTTCCTACTAAGCCAGTTGTGTGATCAGAAATCAGTGCTTAAGCAGTCCTTTGAAAATCTGAAAACTTATGTAACTGATAAATATTCTCTGCAGAGAGAACACTTGTTAATTATTAAAGTACAGTATCTTTCTTCTAAAGTACATCAGCATCTTTTACACATAGCTAAAGTTATTAGAATAAACTGAATACCAAATCTGATTTGTATGCAGACTTGTAAGAGATTCTTAAGAACATAGTAAAGCTTTACTCCTGTGTTTCAAAAAAAATATGAAAGGCACAGACTTCATCTGCATACCACTATCTTCAGAAAAGAGAACAAAAAATAAAGAAAAAAAAAAGGGAATGAAAAGACTCAAAAATTTTGAATATTTATTCTGATGAATATATTATCAAAAGTTTAAATGTGGTCAGGCCACTTACAGGGTGGGCTGCCCTTCTAATCCTGCTGAGGGGAAAAACACACAACTTTATTTCCTGTTTCTGACAGCCCATAACCTTTCCTGAGACCTAAAGACACAGCAAGCAAAATAGTTAGTCAGTAGGACTTTAACTCAAGCACCGCAGTAACTCAATAAAAGAAAAATGGCATTGCTGAGTGGCAGCATTTCGCTACACTAAGAGACAGATGGGGAGGATATGCAATAATCTTGTCTAGGAAATGGTTATGATTCATAAATTTGGACTCCATATGACAAATTATCTGGCAGATTTCAAAACAGTGAGAAAAACTGGTGTCAGATTGAGATATTATCACATCTTAGTGTGAAGTCCAATGGCAGCTGGAATTATTGACCATATAACTACTCCTACATTGCTACTGAACAAAAGTGTCAAAAACTACTATGTAGATCAAAAGTGTGAAAAGAAATGAACCTATTTAAGTTTGGAGTTGAGCTAAGAATGATGTTTTTCTTAACTTGAGCTACTTTGCTGGGACTTCCAGTTTAGGGCATCAGTCATGCACAATGGTGAGCACCTGAAGAAGTTGTCAGGATTTCTTACATGCAGAGCAGACACCTTTTTTTTTTTTTTTTTTTTTACTTCTAAGAGTATCAAGTTAGTGCAGAAGTGAAGCTTATGAAGCAATGACATTTCTTTGGCAGATGACCCAGACCTGTGAAAAACGTTTCCACATGGGCACCAGAGAAATTACAACTCACCCTGGTCTAAGAATCCAACATCACCTTTACAACCTGGCCACAACTCCTTTTTTTTCCCATATAAGAACCAGGAAGAATGAGTAAAATAATGGCTTCTTAGTACTACACACAAACAGATATAGCCAATCCATAGCATTATTCCACTTAGGAACAGACACCTGTCCTGGACAATGCCACCAGGAAGGACAAGAGGGCAGCTTGGTGTGTCCTCCTCCTTCTCTAGGTGGTTTCCCACAGAGCTAGGAAGTCTCACTCAAACCCCCTCTCTCTGTTGAGAGGGATATACTTAATCATCTCAGTATTGCTTCAGCTATCCAGAAATAATTTTAGAGGGTAATTTCCAGTCCTCATCTTTTCAATGATTCACCCTTCCTCTGGCCTTGTTAGCTACAGAAACTTGACAGTTCCCTTTCAGGCACTTTGACTGAGCCTTTCAGACAAAACGACAGACACTGTGGGAACTCCCAAGCACTCTGAGCACCAAGGCAGCCTGCTCACACCACCCTGCTGCAAGGCACAGGAGCTGTCTCAGGCAGCTACTTCTTGCTCTCCAGACACCACAAGACAGGCACCAGCAAGTCCTCCAGTCTCCTCCTCTTGTTCACCCAACCTGCCACAACCCACACTCCTGCCAGGGCTGGCTGATCCCTTTACCCAGCTTCAGGAGCATGGCTATCTGAATCCTGCCAGACCAAGGGAACCTCAGCCAGAATTTTTTTTTTAAGGAAATGAACCAGCTCCACCGATGCCAAATGAACACTATGATCTCCTACATCCAGTCACCAAGTCCTGCTGTCCACAGCAAAATCTGAAAGTCGTGGCTAAGCCTGAGGAGTTTAGTGAATCAAAGGGATGCTCAAGGGTAGTGGTTACACACTCTCAGGCCAGGCTCAAAGGGCAAGAGTTTTTCTGAATCCTACTGGCCCTTATACCTCTACAGAGGTCATTACAGACTCTAAATTAAAGCATTCCCTTTCATTTTTTTCCTTTCAATGGGATAGAAACACCCTGTGTATTGTATCCTCCTTGTACCCCCCCAGAGTCTACTAATAATAAGCGAGGTCTCTCACAGCACCTGCTTGGGAGAAGAGATTTCCATGGCCAAATATTGGTGAAAAGCAGAACACACTGGAAGTATGGACAAGGAAACACATCTGTATCTATTTCTGAAGGCAGAATCTCACCAGTGATCACATTTCACCATGAAATTAGCTGCCAAAAAATGCCTAGTTCCTGCACTCTGCTGTAGCAAGCAGATCCTCAGAAACTTCACTGGAATTTTAACAGGTGGCCACTGCTATCAGGAAGTCCATAAATAGCCAAACCCCAGAAGCAAAAAAAAAAAAAAAAAAAAAAATATATATATATATATACATATATATATATATATATATATATATATATACACATATATATATATATATATATATATATATATATATATATACTTTAAAAAGGAGCTATTTGATATTCCAAAGTTTTTGGGGAGGAAAGTTACACCAATTTCAAAAGAAAAATATTAATATTTTATTCAGAGCTTATTGACAGCTTAGCTGCTCCTGCAGTTCCCCTTTTTCACACTCAAGGAATAAAAATGTTTTAGTGACTTTTGATTGCCTACTTCTAGAATTGTTCCATTCCACATTAAAGACCTCATTCATTTCCCATTAGCACATTTTAAATTTTTTAAAATTAACACATAATAATTTTCAATGATCTGGCTTTCAGTATGTTTGTAAACAAAAAATTAATCTCAGAGGAAAAGCTTTGAAATTGTTATAAGTCATTCTGACATAATTAATCACTAAAAACACATTTTTACAAATTTTTTATTTAATTCAAGGATATTAAGAGCACTGGGATTGTCAGTTTTATTGCTCTTTCCTCAGAATGCCTCCCTTAAATAAGCCACTGCCACCATTGCCCCCAAAACCTTTGGCAATGGGACAAATAAAGGAAAATTGAAGACCTCAGGATTCAATTAATTTTAAGAGGAGACAGAAGACAATAAAAACCACATGAAAACAGAATGATCACCAATTTTAGTAGCTAGAGAATCAGGCACAAGCAAACTTTCTCCTCATTCCCTGATAGAGAAATGAGAGACATATTACTGTCATTTTTACTTGGGGGAGATTCAGCATAATAAGTAACAAAAAATTTAAGTGTAGCTACAGGAGAGCTTTAACCAGGGGCAAAAGAAACAAAACCAGGAAAAATCTGAAAGCTAATAAGAAACATAATGAGAGGCACAGAACAAAGGGTAACAGGTTTTGTCAGCTGTTGGGATGGTGATCCCAGCACATGTGCCCCTGTCTGGCAGCAGGGTCTGTTCAGCTGTGTCAAAGAATGAGTTAAATCTCCAAACACATGCAACTGGAAAACACTTTAGATCATCTTTCAGCCTAAACAGCTTGAGCTATTTGCTCAAGGCAGTACCAATGTTACACTGCAGAGTAGAAGTTCTGGACTATTAAGTGTCTGATTAGAGATACTGTTTCCAGAAAATTTCTACAGATCATGTTAGTTCTGACACCATGCTTATGTACAGAGTTTCTCAGGGTTTGATGTGACTTCTTCTCTTTGGGGCTGATTATTAGCTCTAGATGTCTCCAAAGGCTCTCCCTAATCAGGAATATATGTAGGGAATTAAAATGGAGCCACTTTAATCAATTATGATGTGCTGATATGAAACATTCCATACTGCTGACCATATAATTTTAAAGTTTGTGGAAAACTGCAAATAAATACTACAAAGTTACTGACAGACAGGCAATTTGATGGCTCTGTTTCACTGAAAAAAATTTCAGAAGTGTAACAGGCTAAACCATAAATAATGTCCTAACATGCCTTATCAGTTTAATATTCTGGTAGTCTTACACTGCTGCACATAAAACATGAGGAAAAGCTACATATGATCAAAAGAGACTCATCTAGCTTTAAATATAGAGGAGTAGGTGCTTTTGCAAGGAGAAAATCTTGTGTTAAAAGACACTGTGCTTCATCAAAAAGCAAGCAGCTGGAGATCTCTAAATCCCAGACACCTCATCTGACAGAAGTGCTGTTCAGTATTGGATCCCACCCTGCTCCACCCACAGCCCTCCCTGCTCTTTGTGTTCTCCAATACAGAGTCATGACACCAAACCTTGTCAAACTCTCTCCTCTATCACTCAGCATGATCCACACTGTTTGATTTCTATATGGATGAATATCAACATGATTTTCTAAGTACAATTTAAGCCACTGTACTTACTTTTCTACCTCTGCAGGGTGGGGACTAAACATTACACAAAACCCATCACATTCAGAAAGTCCTAAACTTAACTTGTGTTAAACAAGGTAGAGGGTAGAAGATAAAGCATACAAGCATTCAAGATTTGAAACAAACCATCACTTTTTGTTCAAAACTCTTCTTCTCTTTCAAGTCATGTCATTGTTAATAAGAGCACACCTGTAACTTTAAGTTAGTTTCACAAGTTTAGAAAATTCAATTTGTCACAATGAACCAAATACTCTGGAAAGCAAAAGGTACTTAGTTGGGGTATTCCAAGATCTTTGGTCAACTATCTACCAGCATTTGGACTCCTTGATGCTTAAGGGCCACAAGCAGAACTGAGCTGTTCTGGATACTGTGCTGACAGAGTAAAAGACAGACTTTGCCCAAAAGAATGAGACAGATATTAAAAGTACCAGCATTACAAGTTTACAGGAACAACAAATTAAACTCCCTAACGAAGTAGTTGCGAAAAGTCCCAAGTGTTTCCAAAACAGAAGGATGACATAATTTCTTTCCATCCTCAGACAATAAACGCAAAAGGTATTTTCCACTGTTGCTTTAGTGCACTTGCGCTACTGCATGACCTTCTTCAACACAGCATCTATCTTGCAAAATTTTATGTGAAAGTTTTACCTCTTTATACACTATACCTTCTGAACTCTGCCCTTTTCAGGCAGCGCTAAATGTATTTGCAGGGCATTTAGCCTCCATATGAATCTTTCCCAGAAATTTGCTAAAACTGAAGGAAAACTTTACTTTTGAAAACTATGATGTCATCTCCTTTTCCAGCAAGTGCCTTTCCCAACCCACTTCAGCACATCCTTTCCATAATGCACAGTACGTCACTTGCAGATGGTTTTGAGAACTGCTACTCAAAACTTTGATTTGGAAGACATCCCTTTTATACATCACGCATATAGAAAATGGATATGCATAGCAAGGAGATGACTGTTCACAGCATATGTACACATAAATCTCAAAACAGGCATCAGGGCGTTACGGGAAAGTAACTCCTCACTGCCAGTGAAGTTCCCTGCTGGCGGCAACGGTGTGCTGGCCGCGTGCGAGGAGACCCGGAGGTGTGCGTTACCGGGCTATGTCCACTTTCCCCACCGGTTCCTTAATTTTACCGAGCGTCCGGCGCAGGTTACCCAGGAGGTTCTGGGCACCTGGCGCTGCGCGGGCTGGAGGCAGCCGGGCGCTCCCGGGGCGGTCACCTGTGCAGCACAGGATGGCCGGGACCCGGCGGGGCTCCCCTCGGCCCCCCGCGCCCGGTCAGCACTGCGGAGCCCGGTCAGCCCTGCGGACCCCGGTCAGCCCTGCGGACCCCGCTCAGCCCGGCGGCCCGGGGTGCGCTGTCCCCAGGAGGGGCCCCGAGGCGGGCGCTCCCCGGGCTCAGTCCCGCCCGCGGCCGGGCGTGCTCCCCCTGGCCAGGGGCTCGAGCCCCGGCCCCCGCACCACCCTCGCCCTGCTCCTCACCTCCAGACCTGCCCCAGCTGCAGGATGTGGACGAGCGACTGCAGGAGCCAGATGCAGAAGGCGCAGGACGCGGACCGGGCGCCGCCAGCGCGGGGACCGGCGGCGCCGCTGCCCGCGGCGTTGCTGCTGTTGCTGCTGCTGTTGGTGGCGTTGCCCTTGCTGGCGGTGGACGCCTGTCTCTGCGGCGTGCTGGGGCGAGCGGCGTCGATGTCCGCGGCCGCGGAGCCGCTGCTCACCAGCAGCTTGCTCTCGGCGGCGGGGCAGTGCCCGGCGGCGGCGGCGGCGCTGTCCTCGGTGCTGAAGTCGTGCGCGAACCAGCGGAAGCTGAAAACCTGCACGGAGAGGGAGCCCAGCAGCACGAAGAATAGGGTGAGCCCGAACCACCAGCGCTGGCCCCGCAGGTAGTAGTCGACCGCGAGCCAGATGTCGGTGCCCACGTCCGCGAAGTACACGGCCAGGGCGGCCAGGATCCAGAGGCAGTCCCACAGCGAGTAGCGCCGCTGCTCCCTGCCCAGCCGCAGGCACAAGGAGGACGAGCCCCCGCCCGAGCCCCGGGAGCCCCCGCCACCGCCCCCTCCGCCGTCTCCTCCTCTGCCGCCGCTGCAGCAGCAGCAGCAGCACCGGGAGCCGCCGCCCGAGCCGTCCCCGCCGCCGCCGCCGCTGCAGCACCCGCCCCCGGGCGCCTCATCGTCGTCGCTGCCGCCGCCCGGCCCGGCGCCGGCGGGCAGCCCCGGGGCCAGCGCCTGCACGGAGCCCGAGTGCTCGGAGTTCTGCAGCGGCGTGAACGCCACCTCGCCGCCCTTCTTCATCTTCCGCCGCCCGTCCGACTTCGCGGCCATGATGCCTCCCTCAGCCCCGCTGGAGAGCGAGCGGGAGCAGCGAGCGCTCCTTTATCCCGCGCCTCCTCCTGCTCCTCCTCCTCCGCCTCCTGACTCCTGCCTCCCGCCCTCCGCCGCCGCGGACCCGCCGCTCCTCGCGTCCCCTGTCCCCGCTCCGCGCCGGGCTGCGCGCCCGCGGGCGGCTCCTCCGCGGCGGCCGCGTCCGCAGCGCCGCCTGTCTGCGGGGAGCCGCGCTCAGCCCGCCCGCCCCGCCGCCGCCTCCGCGGGGGCCGCCGGTGCCGGGGCCGCCGCCGCCGCGCTCTGCTCGAGCCGGGAGCAGGCAGGGCTGCGCTGCCCGGAGCAGCGCATACCGCACCCGCCTCCCCGCCCGCCTCCGCCCGCACCCGCCGCCGCCACCACCCAGCTGACTGACGCCGGGAAAGAGGATGACCTCATCCCTCTTCCCTCGCTGCCACCGCCCCCCGCCCGGCACCGGCACCGGCACTGGCGCAGGGGCGGGGAAGGGGGCGCTCGGCGGCCGGGAGGGGAGGGCGCGGCGCTGCCCCGAGGGTGCGGAGCGAGCCCTGCGGCGGCGGGGGCAGGCGGGGTCTCGGCTGCCCGGCCCGGGCAGGTGGGCACGGCGGCGGCGAGCGAGCGGGTCGGCGGGGAGCGGCGGGGTGTGGCCGGCTGCCCCCGGGGCCGGGGCTGCGGGAGCAGGGGGTCGCGGTGCTGCCGCCGGCTCCGCTGCCGATCTCCGGTGTCCTCCGAACAGTTTGGGAGCGTCTGCCCCGCTGGCGCGGGGGTGGAGTGACGGAACGCGGGTGGGTGCGGACGGGGCGGCCGGCAGGGCGGGGGTCCCCCCGGGCTTCTCCCTGCGAGCGGGCATTCTCGGGCTGGGGGGAGCCGCCGCTGCTGCCGCCCCAGCGCGGTGACGGGGCCAGCTCCGGGCGGCGGTGCCCGCCGTGCCTCCCGACGCTCGCAGCGGGACCGGCCCGCCCGGCGGAGCCGCGCTGAGCGCCCGGCACGGCGGGTCCCGCACGGGGCGGCGGCCGCTTCCCGGCCGTCCCGTAGGAAGCACTGCCGACGCTCCCGAACTTTGTGAAACGCTGTTGCGAGCTGCAGTTCTCCGGTTGTGCCGTGACTCACGCTGCCTCAGAGGCGTTCGGGGGAAGGTGAGGAGACACCGTTTTATTCCGCCACCTGGAGAAATCGCATTTTGGGCGTAAAATTCACCAGGCGAACTCACGACGCCTTTCACCGCTCCCCGCCCCTTTCCTCGCAGCCCCGGCTGCTGGCAGAGCGCGGTGGCTGCTCGGAGCTCACCCGGGCGTTTCGGCAGCGGAGCTGGCTCCGCCGGCAGTTCCCGGCTCGGGGCGGCGGGAGCAGCTGGGGTCGGGAGCAGCTGTCCCGGGCGCCGCGGAGCACAGACTCCCCCGGGCGGCCGCCGCCGCCGTCGCCCTCGGAGCCCGGCGGGGGACACAAGTGAACGACGGCCACCCGGTCACGGGAGGCCACAGCATCGGCCTCCGGGAGTCACACGGGCACACAGGGCTCGGGCTGCTGGCGGGGTGGGGGCGCATTTACCGCCCACCCTCGGCCCTTCCGCCCTCTCTGTCCTCCTGCGTCTTCAACCACACGGGATGAGCAACTAATTGACCTCTTCACCTTTTTAAAATTTTTTTTTAAGCTTCTGCAGTATTTTATGAGCATGCCCTCTCCCTTCTTAAAATAGAGCAGTGAGTTCGTTCAACCACGTTGCTGGAATATCTTAATAGGAACGGCAGTGAGACTGATAGGGTAGTGTTATGTTAAGCTCTGTGACTAAATATAGTCCCTTTAACTTTATTAATTAAACAGAAGAAGTCATATGGACAGCTGAGAAATCTGCCTTCTAACTCTTAAATGTACATGGTAAGTATAAAATTGCCTTTAGGAAATTAGCTTTTACTGATGTATATCCCAGATTTCAAGAAAAGACTGCAGCATGCATTACAGTATTCAGAGTGCTGAACACACAAAAATCAAACTTTGGAAGGTGAAAAGCACACAGGAAACTAATTTGACTACTTATTTTGCATGTTATCACACAAGAGTCTTTTAATTACATTGTCACACAATGGTTCTTAAATAATACACATTTGCTATGCAGTCTCTGTTACAATGGTATACTGCACTTTATTTCTATTCCTTTTGGAACCCTGTATTTTATTCTCATTACAATCTACATGATCTTTCTTGCCTGAGACTTGTATTACAAATTGCTTTATCTCAAGATATCTTTTAATAATGCAGTCAGCACGTATATAATACAAAATATTCACTTAAGGTCCCTTTCAACCCAAACCATTCTATGATTCATTCTATGGTTCCAGGATTACCTTGTGAGCAGTGAAGGTGCTTAATGACAAAGCTAATTTAGCTGCAAGCTTGTGGTTTATAACCAACAAGTTTTCAGTGTTACTCTGTTTCATAGCATGGTTTGGGTTTGAAGGGAATTTAAAGATCATTCCGGTCCAATCCCCTGCTGTGGCCAGGGTCACCTCCCACTTGACTTGGTTGTTCAAAGCCCCATCCAAACTGTCTTTGAACACGACCAGGGATGGGGCCTCCCCAATTTTTCTGGGGAACAATCTGTTCTGGTTCCTCACCACCCTCACAGTAATTGGATTTTTTTTTCCCTAACATCTTATCTAAACCTGCCCTCTGTCAGTTTGAAGCCATTACCACTTGTCCTGTCACTACATGCCCTTGTAAAAAGTCCCTCTCCAGCTTTCTTGTAGTCCCATTCAGGTAGTGGAAGGTGCTATAAGGTTCCCCCAGAGCCTTCTTGTAGTTATGTCTTCAATAAAATGGTTTAGTGTACACTGTAGGTTACTTTAATTGAGTCTGTTTGACATATACAGGTCTAAAAGATGCCACAAACTTATAATGGAGGTTATAGTGTGATACATGAGTGGCAGTAGGGGATCAGCTGTGCTCCTGGAGCTGAAATCCTAACCTAAATTGCTTGGGCTGCAGGTGGGGTAAGAGAGTAACTCTAAGGTGTCAGATTTAAGAAGGAGGGAATAAAATGGAAGAGATCTAGGTCCAACATACTAAAAGGGCAGAAAGAGGCTCTGAGCAATGCAGGAGATATTTAGGAACCTAAATGGTGTCAGTCTCAGTGTACATCATCTTCAGAAGTCATGGGATCCTGCTTAAGGCTACTCCACTGCTTGCCATTGGAAAAGGTGAGTGCTGGGGCCAAGTGTCCCCAAATCCTCCCCTTCCTGCTCCATATATGAGACAAATTTTCTGGTATATTTGCCCTGAACCAGTTCACTAAAGGATAGCATTTGGTAGAACTAGGAGCTGACCCATCTTCCAGGAAGACCAGTTCACCCCAGTGGGCTCAGACCTGTAAATCTGAAAGGTATTCAGTTCACAAGATAATTTGTTGGAGGTGCGGGGACAGTTTTACACTTTTTTTCCTAGATGTTTTCCTCTCCTCTCCTCTCCTCTCCTCTCCTCTCCTCTCCCTTTTTGTTGGTTGGTTAGGTTTGCTGTGTTTGGATTCAGCCACTGTTGCATTTGAGAGGGAAATAATATTCTTTCACACTGATTTTCATATTAACAATAGCTCTCTGTGACAAGACAGGAGTGCAATAGATGAATATTTAAACTTAAATTAAAGGCTGTTTGATACTTGATAAGAGGAATGTCTTCTGGTTTGTTTTCTCACTTTAAAGATAACAAATGAAAAGGATCCCAAATAATAATAATGATAATAACAACGGAACCAAATTTCCTCTCTGTTAGACTGGCATAACTTCTGTGGAGCTGTATCAAGGCCAGAAGTGTTTGTATACACACTGTGTACAAACCAGCATGCATTCAGCAAGGCAATGTTGTTACTAAACCTCAGAAATTATTAATTACAAAATATAATTGAAGGATAAAAATGAGATTGCAGACATAAATACATATTTCATAAACTAAGCACAGACAACCAAGTACGTTCATTTCTCATGTAAAGTTAGTTTTTCTCTGAAGGAGATTTTATTCATACTTCCTTTTTCATCTGTTTTTAAAGAAAACATTTTTATGTGTATCACTGCTTTTGCTTTGTTCTGAGTTGCATCTGTTTCCCATTTTTGCCCCTTAGAACCTTGGTCTACTTTAGGAATACTTTTTGTGTATGTACATGTCCTTCTGTCATTTCACTCTAGACCACTCAAACCTAAATGTCCAGGAAGCAAGATTCCAATCCTCTTATCTTTACTCTAAAGTATTTTTTAGTTCTTCACATCCTAACAATGATATTTTTCCGTCTCTTCTTTAGCTGTGCTGTACAGTCTGCCCTTTCAAAGTACACTTGAACTTATGCTTGTATAGCTCTCATTTTGCCATTAGAATATCATTATACTCTACAGGTCTAATCAATTCTTGCATGCATCCTTCAAAATTATTCCAAAATCTATTTTCTTTTGCTTGGCAGTATTTTGTCAATTGCAGTTTAGTGCTTTAGTTTTTGCACTTTCTTCTAGTTCAGACCAACTGAAGCGTTAGAATAAGCTCTTTGTACCTAGATTTGACACCCTCTGGAAGCATTCTGGCACAAAAGCCTGCCTTTCTTCCTCTAGTCAGTCTTTTAGGGAGTAGTTCTGCATCAAGGAGGAGTTGTGCATAATCCTGCTGTCCTGGCAGGGCTTGCAGTGCTGAGCAGAGCTCCTGAGCAGCCCCTCTTAGAAACAAAGGAAGTCCTAAGGGGTTCCCTAGTGATCCTTCCTTCCTTCCGCCACTTCCTTCCTTCCGCCACTTCCTTCCGCCACTTCCCTCCGCCACTTCCCTCCTTCCCTCCCTCCCTCCCTCCTTCCCTCCCTCCCTCCCTCCCTCCCTCCCTCCCGCCCTCCCTCCCTCCCTCCCTCCCCTTCCTTCCTCTCCTGTAGGGTTTTCTGTGAGCTGTTTAGGTGGCCTGGAAAGGCCCAGGGATGGCCTTGAAGAGCCGACGCTTCAAAGGACGAGGAGAGACTTCTGATCCTGTCTCGGTCTTGGTGTTTATTAATTGTTTATCTAAAAGATTTTCTTTCAGCCCGACAGAGGTCTGCACAGCAAGTCAGCCATGGGCACACTGCGAGCCCCCGGGGTGGTCACTTATCTTTATACCCGAAGTTACGTGTACAATATTTATCATTTCTCCCCAATACCTTCTACCCTTATTAACCGGTGCGCTTTTAGTAATGACCAATCCCAAAGTGCCACCACCACCACAGAAGATGGAGGCCAAGAAGAAGAAGAAGAAGGACAGGACACGCCCCAATTCCTCCATCTTACTTCTTTAGACCCCCCTGTACCAAGATCCTAAACCCTGTGTTTTACACTTTAACTAACTTATCCCTTCACCATTCACCCAGTGAATTCCTCCCAGTCCTCATACAGGTCTCATCTCCTGTGTAGGATCAAAATCCTGCCACCAGACACTTCTGGCAACATTCCAGGATTCCCGAGCCCCCCAAGGGTGGTCTCGGCCTCTCTGCACCTCCATCCTGAGGTGCTGAGATCCCACACTCTCCAAGGCACCCAGTGTCTTTTCCTGCACTGTGTTTCTGTTTAGATGTGTTTGACACAAAACTGGGCTGACTTGATGGAGACTCTGATGAACATTTATTTTCTCATTCAGTCGCTCAGACATAGTCTCACTCCTACATCTTCCATACACCTGGCTTTGTCTTTCCATGTTAAAACAGTGCCCTCAGGCACAGATGCACATGAAATCAATTTCTTTAGGAGCATCAAGTAAGAACCATTCTACAAGATGTTCATAGGTTTCAGGTATTTTCAATAGATTTATGTTTAAACTGTACACACAGGTGTCAGTGGAACTTGTAAGCTAGGCTGTGTGTTTAACATTTATGTACTAAAGCATTTAATTGTCTTTTTGCCCAACTAACTTCCTTCAAACAGGCACGTGGCACTGTATGCTCTGATACCTAAGATACTTCATTGCAAAGGGAGGATACATTTCCTTTCAATTAGGACAATATTTCTGCAAATTAACATAAGGAAAAATCAGAAATATATTTGTAAATCATTACACCGTTTAGAAAATTAATAATAAAATACTATATATTTTTAGAAGTATAAACATCAATTGGTTTCTGTCTTTAGCTTTAAATTATTTTTTTTACACACACCACATGAGATCTCAAAGGAAGAGACCCAGTGCTGTGGGGTTCTTAAGTGTGCACTTAAATTAAGGTGGAATTTAAATCAGAGCAGTGGGAATGATTATTATATCCTTATTGTTTAGGCAAACACATTTTAGGTACATACTTAAATTTCATGGTGAATTGTGTAATTTGTTTTATTATCTTTCCAGATGTCTAAACATGAGAAATATATGAATAGATTCAACTGTACACTCCGGATAGATAGATGCATAGATGGATGGATGGGTGGATAGATAGATAGATAGATAGATACATAGATAGATAGATAGATAGATAGTTTGATTGATTCCTGGTTTAAACAGACAGAATAGCCATGCTTTGAAGACAGTATATGGATTTTTAAATTATCTATGGAAGAAGAAATTATTTATTGGGATTTTTTAAAGATTTTACTCAGAATTTCTTAAATTGACATTTATTATTTAGAAATGGATGTCAGTCACTTTTCAAGTTGCTTCATAGCTTGTATTTAAATTTATAATCAAAGATAGACATAAATATATAAGGAATGATAGCAGAAGACAGAGATATAGAAAGATAGTAAGGAAGCAAGCTTGCAATCTTCTACAGTGCTGACAACTCTTTTGCTGCTATTGTGCATGCAAAAAACCACCAAATGCCATGCAAATCACATTTTATGATAAATGGGAAAAGCATTTCTAGAGTGCCTAAGGAAACATTAACATGCCTTCTGACACTGTAAGATGTAAATAAGAATTTTCAAAATTTTGAAAAGAAAAAAGTCCCATTTTCTTTCCCCTTCTTGATTCGCTGTTTAAAATTAATTTCAGTCAAGCAAAAGAAAAGTGTTTAGCCACAGCACAGGAAGTTATGACACTACTTTGCGCTGCTAAGAACAGAGGATTTTATTAACTTTTCCAGTCTACTGCCTTTCTTCATGGAGAAGTGCAAAGAACCATTTCAGGCTGCTTTGTGAGCAGAGGTTGTTTATGTTTGCAAAGACATTTATAAATACTAACAATGAAGGACTAGATGACATTCATCCAAGATGTCTAAAGGAACTCAGAGGAGCACTTGGTACTTCCTTTTTTCTTACTCTCATGCCATTTCCACAACTGACAAACTACAGGATGGATAGATGCAATACAACTGCTCATATGTACTTAAAAGCAAGGAATCCTCTCTTATGTATGATGAGTTTCAGAAAAACAGTACTTGGAGTTGCTGGGAATATTAAATGGTCCAGTGAGCCAGTTAGAACATGATTATATTTTTTTCAAACCCTTATCAGCAGCAAAAGAAACTGAGATACTTAAGGGCTTAAAAGGGCAGAAATGTATCATCGAGATCAACCTAATAATAGACATATAACAGCACACCAGGAGAGGTGGATGAGGAAAAAAGATGGAGTTAACTGGACTCTAATGGACATTTTTTGAGTTGATTTGAGTCTATGATATGGTCTACAGGGTAAATATTTTAGCACCCAACTTCAGGCTTTGTCTGCAGTGCATAATCAAATGTTTAATAATAATAGCAGCAAAATCTTTTAGCCTGCCTTCTTCCACAGATCTTTAGTCAGGTTGCAACACAGAGAGGCAGTAGAAGTCAAACCCTTCTCTCCACTACAGCCTTGCCTGCTCCAGCTGATTGAGTTACCCCACTGCTCCTTCCAAAACTCCTCTGTGTGTCAAATTCCTGGATTACTGGTTGACCCACACAGTCTCTTTTCCATGCTACATCTCTGTTCCCCATGGAAGCATCAGCAGTGTTAGTATCTGCCCAGGCTCTCCATAGGCAGGGCAGGGTGTTGGGAGGAAAAAGCAGGGCAGCACCCTTGCTGTGGAGGAACAGCAGAGTGCACGCAAAGAGGCACCTTTGTAATGTCCCTGCCTTTGGCCAAAAAATCATCCCACTGGCAAGGGACTGAGATTAAGTGACTTCTGTGCCAAACACAGCACACATCATGTGGAAGAAGCACATTTGGGATTTGGCACTGGTCACGAGCTAAATATGCTAACTGGCATGTCTTCCAAGCAAGACCTGAGCTTGTGGGTGTTATATGGTATTTCACATTTTCTTATTAAAGTGTAATGCCCTGGTATTGTGTGCTGCAAGCACCCATGATGCTCTTGAAATGAAACCCTCTGCAGTGCTGGTCCCATTATTGAAAGGGTTAGAGAGTTGTGTACATGGCTCTGGATCCAGGGAAGCAAATCCAAAACCTGATTTGGACACTGTATAGGTAGAGAAAATAATTTTCAAGAATGGAAGGCAGATCACAAGAAGGGTATCCACTCTTAGTAAAGAAAAACAGATTAGGAAGGCATTATTTACACTTGATAAATCAGAAAGGCATCAAAGGGAGCTAGTATTACAAACTATTAATGAAACACATAATAATGAAACAAATCACATAATAGATCACAACGAAGTGATTCAGTGTAATGAATACTGATACCAAGTAAGTGAACTGTGGGCTCTGGGGATACAATTTCAAATCTGTTCCAGTGAGTGTGGTAGGACTGTGAGCAGGAAAAAAAAAGGGAGAAGAGTTTGAGTGTTCCATTGCTCACATTGACCACATCCACACCTTACAATAGTTGTCCTTTTGATGACATAGGTAGATAAAAATTATATTTAAATATATATTACCTACCAAGGCCAAATATAGGCATTTATTATTTCTTCTTGTGTCAAGGTAACAATGGGATCTCATCAGATGTCAGCCAACTGTCCTAATTTCACAGAATAGTGTGAGTAAATAAACATAAAACATATTTAAAAAGACAGCCAGACAATATTTTATCAACACAGCTTACAAAGTCATTTATTTCTTATAATTATAGAAAGCCCATTGCTGCTCAGAACATAGCAACCTTGTCTTGAGGGTGAAACAAGTCTAAAATTCAAATCTTCAGTAAGATTTTGGATTTTGGAGGTACAATAGGTGAAGTCTTTGATTAAGAGAGGGATGCCTTACATAGCTTGTATAAAATATTTGCATTTTGATCACATACATGAAACCTCAGGTGGTGTGCAAGTCCTGATTACATTTCAGACTTGTCGGTATCCTAAATCCTTCCGAAGTCAATTCTGGTGATATCAAAGCCTACCAAATCAAACATTAACTTTTGAATTTACAGCTAAATAATTTTTTTTTTTACTGTGCATTTGCAAAAAAAAAATTTGGTCTTTTTTTTTGTTTGTTTTTCTTTGTCATGAAGGCGTTCGCACATGTGGCACTGGAAAGCTGGTTTGATAGCTAGAGAGGCACTGCAAAAATCATCAAGCTGAGCAGGGAGCTGCCTCAGCCTGCCTCAGCTATTGCAGTGCTGCTGATAACAGCCTCTCTTAAGAGACCCTTCGGATCTAAAGGTTCTCAGCTGAGGTTCTGGCTCAGCTACAGGATTTTACAATCAAATGCCAGCGAGAGGCTTGCCCACACAGGGTGAACTTCTGAATAACAAGATCTTTATTACTCTCTGTTATGGACTTAAGAGAAGCCAAGTAAGGCTTCAGTAAGGCTGAAGAGTTTTGCAGTTTGTTTGGAAAATGATTTTGAAAATATCTAAATTTTAATAAATTATGAAAATGAAAAAATATCATCAAATGAATACATACTGACAGATTTGAAATGAGCTAAATTTAGCTTTCCCACAGATCGCTACTGAAGCACAAATATTTGAGTATGTTACTACATATGTAACTACATACTACAATTATGATTGCTCAGTTCAAGTCCACAGAGCTGTGTTACAGATTTAAGTTTCTGATATCTAAATTTCTGTCATGCAAAGATTTTGAGCATCTATAATAAGATCAGAATTCTGTGTTCACATTAGACATATTTAATTTACTGTGATGTTTCTAATACATTGTTTTGACTTTTCTTCACAATAATTACAATGCCTTCAGAATTATAAAAGACATGTAAATCAAATCAGCATGGATTTGGAGAAGCATCACACTCTGAAAGAATCAGAAATCAAGCAGCTGTGGATAAAGCTGCACTATGGTGAGGCCATCATTTTCATCTTCAGAAAGCCACCTTAAGGGAAAAACAAAAACCTGTCATAGACACAGCATATATAAAACTTAAGAAAGACAATTTGTGAGAGCCTGGTTCTGCACCTTTGATTTTCTAGGATAGTTTTTACATTGGTTTTTAGAGAAGAAAAAGCCAACTTGAAGAAAATAGTGACTTTTAAAATTTTTGTTTTCACATAGCATTCACATATGTGTAATTTTAAAGTGTAATTAACTTTATTAATATATTTATTACATATAAATTAATTTTATTTTTGGCCATATAGGTAACTAGTAAACTGCTCTAAAGAATGACAATAAAATCAGGATAATTCAGAGTAGAGAAACATGTTCTGTGACAGCAAGTTATTCTCCTTGTAATTAATTCTAGAAACTCTGTCTTTTCCATATCTCTTTGTTGCTTCACAAAATACTGAGTTGCATGATGGGCCCAATCCTAGCTCTGTAAGAGCCTATGGAGCTTTTACTGTTGATTATATGAGAAACAGGCCTGAGTCCAAAGTTTGGGTAGACTGATTTTAACTGGAACCAAAAATTAATACAGTGGTATTAATTTCCAAAGAGAGTTAAAAATCTTCTGTACTTTGAAAGGTGTATGACAGTCTGCCTGATTTGATATCTACATGTGTGGGAGAGATTCCCAGACAATAAGTACAGCATCAAAGTAGCTCACATCTGAAGCTGCACCATTCAGCAGCTGGGAGATATGGCTGAAGATAAACAGGTCCAGGCTGATTTAGGCAGCTAAAATTGCATGTGGAAGTCACAGAGCCTGGAAATGTGTGATGTGTAAGCTAGACAACAGGCATTTAATGAGTTAGCAAAGGATTCAGGTTTCTCAGTGATTAATGTCTTTTAGAGATGTTTTTTGCTTTGGAGGAGTCCTTTTTATGTGAGAGAATGAGCCCATTCCCCATTCCCTCCGTAGGCCATGAGATGAGGAGTTCCATGAGGAGCTCCATGTCTCAGCTGGAAGAGGACCATGAACTTAGAGTTCCCTCTATCTGAGAAGCCCTTGGGTCTCTGAGTACCCTGGGGTTAACCTCTAATCTCTTCTACTGAATAACTTCCAGTTTTAGTAGGGTTTATATACTTCAGAGTAGGCACATAGTCCACCAAGCCTCAGTTAAATGTTCTTGTCAGGTGCATGTAGAATCAATCTGTGCCAGTCACTCGCCCACATCAATGATGTGATTCCAGTTCTTGTGCCAGTCTCTTATATACCTTTGCACTTTTACTATAAGATTCTAAATAAAATTGAAAAAAACAAATATCTGGAAAAAAATGTTTGCTGCAGTCTATCTCCTGCAAGAATCTTCCTATGATTGGTGTGGTCTGAAAACTCTTACAAGCAGAAGGGGTGAAGTGGCATGAAATCCCGAAAATCCTGTCATGGATTGTGTTGCACATCTGAATGATATTGTGGGTTAAGAGCTTTGCTTAATGCCCACTAACTTAGATTTAGGTATCTAGTAGATTAGAGAGTGTCTGAGCACGCCTTTGGAGGAAGTTGAAGCAAGGGAAGTTTATTGTTGTTGGAAGAAGTTTGAGGTTGTTGAGGTCAATAACAACCTCACTCTTGTGATTTAGACTGTAGTGACCAACTGAGTATCAAAGAACTTCAAAAGTTACCTTTTTTTGGTACAGGGGCTGGGATTTGGCTTCCATTAATTGTCAAGTTTACAGAAATATTTAAGAAAAGGATAAAATTAAATATTCTTGGCTACCATTTCTGTTTTCAGATTACCAGGTAACATTCTCTTTCTAGATACAGGGAACTTGTAAATTTTTACACTTCTGTGTTCTCCAGATGCATTTAAAAACTAATTTCCACTTGGAAGGACATGAATATGTTTCCATCAGTTATTTATTCTGAAATTCTTCAAGCCATGAATGATATATTGTAGTGAACAGTCACTCTAAATGCACTCCTTCAATTTAATTTCCAGTTTTTGAAACTGTGTAGTTTCAGTTGATGCAGGCTCATGTGCACCCTGTTTTTGTACAACAGTAGCCCTTTACCCAAGCAAGCCAGTACCTAAATACATTTCTAAATTTAGATCATTACACTTCTACATAACATTATATAAAGCTTTTTTTTTATCTTTATCCCATTTGCTGAATGTCTTGGGCCTATACTAAGCAAACATTGAAACAAAAGGATTCTAATGCTTTAATTTTGCCTTTACTTAATAAAATATACTACTTCTTCCACGAGTTTTGAATCTATGTTGCCATGTTCCACTGTCTTCCTTTCTGGTTCCCTTCCATGCCTGTTTGCTTACACCTGATATGTTTGCCAGAGCTATTTATGTGCTAATGCTTGTGTAGTGGTTCACCAGACACCTTCTATCCCTTGAATTCAAAATGTGTCTGAATACTTTCTCTTGGCAAAGGCATTAAATTATGTCTCTCCCTCCTACAATCACCCAGTTTTAATTGAGTGGAAAAATCTAGTGTCTTCCCCTAGCAATTCTCCTGACAATTTAGTTTCAAGTTGGCCAGGGGGTTCAAAAGTCATTGGGGATGGACTGATAAAAACACAACATTGTTAAAAAAAAATCATTACTGTCTTAGAAAACCAGACAGAAGCAACTGAGAGACTTGTGAAAAAGAAAACAGCATGTACAGAGGGATGATGGACTGATCTACTGACCTGTTACAGTTGAAGCAATGCACTGAATTCCTAGCTGCATCTGTGATTTCCACTTTGTCTAGAAACCAGCCACTTGCTGTAGAAGGAAAAAAAAAAAGAAAAGAGCAAATTTAATATAAACAAAACACAAATACAGCATAAGAAAGGTTTCTAATTTCATTTCCCAAACCCCATGTGGTTCAGTACTTCCAAGTATATTCAACATCAATAATAAAACTGAAACACCAATGATTCAAATTACTACCAACTTCTCTCAGTTTTACAGGGAAGATCTTTGATGTTTTTGACAGAAAATGTAATGGGAGATTTTTGTTACGACTTAACTTATTTTTCCAGATTGGATAGAACAGGCAGTAAGACAAATGAAACAGAGTGCATGGTAATATTGAATACACTCTTGAAAACCCATTCTGCCCTTTCAGGTACTTGGAAATACACTCAGAATGCACCCCTAGTGGGCATTCTACTACTCTTTTCTAACTATTTTATTGATATGGATGTCAACTAAGTGATGAAACTGAATGCTTCTCATATCCCTATTTTTCCAGTAGTCATGACTCAGAATAGCAGCTTCATTTAAGCCAACACTTATACTTGTTTCAGCTTTAAGAAGATACTAAATATTCTACTTTAATCCCCTGTTTTGCTGTGTGAAGAAATACCTTCATTGCTGTGATATAGAATTTTATTTCATAGAACATCAAAATATTAATATTTTAAAACCAAAACTTTTATATATATACATAAAAAATATTGTATATGTTTTATATATACAATGTCTGTGCTGATATCTTTAGTTGTCTTTGCCAAGGAAAATACTTAATGAAAACATTTTAAAACTAATTAGTATCATACTGCTAGTACCTGACAACATTTTGATAGTCTTTACATGTCCTAGAGATAAAGAACTAGATCCTATCTAATTACTTTGGTTTTCAAATATTTGCATGAAGTACTAAGTAGGCAAAAACCAGTAAAATATTTTTATTCTAAATGCTAAATTTTAATTGTACATGCTAAAAATGTAATATTAAAATTTTTGCAAATTGTGTCAGTTTGGATAAAATGTAAAGGTACAGCGATGTTTCCTTTTATTCAATGACATTTTCAAAAAAATAGCTGGGTTAAGTAGGCCATGAAGGTGTCTAGGTATTCCACCTTCAATTTGCAAGATCCATTTATTGATATTCTGAAGTACTTTTGAAACTCTTTTAATGAAACCTTGGGAATGGTTTAGTATATCATAGACTCTACTTGGAATAGATGACCTTTCATGAAATCTCTAAATCAGAGTCAAGATGATCAGCAATAAAATTTTACAACCTCTCAAATTTACACGACACTTTACAAAAGAATAGAAAGGCAAGTTTGCTCTCTTGAAAAGATTAAAATCTAACACTTCATCCTTTATTGACAAAACTCCAACAGACCTCACTGAAATCTCCAGGTATGGAGAAATCTAGAGGTAGCCAGGATATGTTAGCAAACAGATGAAACATCCCAAAGAGTTACTGTAACATTTTAGGAAGCTTGTGGGGATAATAGCTGATGCAACAAATGACACTTGGAGGGAATTTCAAAGAAATATTTAGAGGAAGGTTGTCATGTCTAAGATGAGTCAACACATCCCAGCTGTGTTAGAAAGGCACTATTAGCAGCTATGTGATGTTGATCAGAACATAGAGAGGGGAAATAATAATGTTGTTGATAGATCAGGACTCAGGAAATAAAAGTTTAATCTATAATTTCGCCTGTAGACTTCTGTGCAACTCTCAGTACTAAAAGTTGGCCATTGTGGAGTTCCCTTCCCAGATCAGATCTAAGCTGGACTGTGTGCATGCATAGCAGTTATCACAAATAAGATGAAAGTCAGCAGGAAAATCTTGTTTATTATAGATCTTTCAACAGGTTTGGTGTTTTTTCTGTTTTCAACACCGTGAAATAAACAACATGACTGGGTGGTTAGGAAAATAAAAAAGCTGTTCAACTTTCTCCAAATAGGAAATGCTATTTGCAGAATTTTTCTTGGTATATCCTAGAAATTATAAACCTTTAGGCACTTTGTTATGCCTCATAAACTTAGATTAATCAAATTTTATTAAGCCTAAACCTATTTCTTTGAGATGGGTTAAGCAAACTTCACCTGACCAGAGTATCTTAATACAATCAGACCTTTTTGATTCAACTTATACATTCCCGGCATATTCTGTTTATGTGTTTGTATATCTCTATATGTCTGATATCCGCATATCCCTACAGGTTTTCAGCACTATTAAATGTAAGCTCAAAAGATTATATGCCCTAGTCTCCTGTTTTATTTTTCTGTAAAATTCAGAGTCTAGAGGTTACTGTTCACAGAAACTTTTTCCATTATCATGGGTGGCCATGTTCTATAGCCACAACCTAACTTAACATCAGAGGAGGACCTGGTGCACATTGGTGTTCTCAGACTTTCACAAGAGGAGATCTGTGGCTGTGAGAGGGAGCTACAGCATGCTTTGACCAGAGTGCCCAAACTTGCTCAAATCATGGAAAGTTTAGCCTGCAGTTTGAAAATTCAATCATGTCTTGAACTGATTGAATTCAAGACAATCAATTTTCTTATTGACAATCCATTTTCTGATTGTCCACAAGACAATCATTGTCTTATTTAAGACATCTAATCAGGGGTTTGGCTGACCAATGTTTGAAAGATAAAACTATCTGAGGTTTATTTTAACTAGATCACTGCTAGAAAAAGAATCGTAGTATAGTCAAGGGAAATGTGATAGAGAGGGTGAAAACAGGGGCAGCAAGCTGACCTCATTTGTACACAGGTTTGTATTAGCTAGCTGTAGCAGTGGTGTGACTTCAAGCACCTTTCCAAATGTCAGGCAGATCCTTAAGCAGAAGATGTTTGCAAGGCTACTGAACACAGAATACTTACCAAATCCTTTCCCATCGTGGCCAATTTCAATTGAACGTAGGCTGCCTAAGATTTTTGTCTTAATCTTGAAGGTATCAACCTTTAATATTAAAATACAGTTATTAAAAATATGATACTAATGGTTGGAAGCTTACATATTTGTCTAGGTCAGTTCTGAGACCAATTCAAGTATAATAGTAGAAGTTCAGAATAAGTGAACCACCAATGTGGTTTATTTTCCCTACTGATGATGTGTGGCATACGTCCTCTACTATTAGGTCTCAGTTTCAACACAAAATATTCACTTTTCAACTTATAGTATAACAATCCCTACCTCTTTCTTGACTTTCACCTACTGTGAAAACATTTTTGGTCTCATGAATCCTCCACTGCTAGAGTTCTTTAAAATATTTTTAGTATACGATACATAAATAAATGTTCAGGAACATAAAAGTTAAAGGCTTTTGCTACATTAACCATTATTCCTCTCAAATATTATATGATTTAATATAAAATATTACATTATTTCATATTGCAGATTTTTAAAAAGAAATTGTGTTTTCCTAAGACCTTTGACATCACTGGCTACCCATTGACTTAGCTGGATTGCTAACAGGATTTCTACATATCTACTGTTCTTTTTTGAAGGGTAACGACACCTCCTGTGAAGTACCAAGCAAAACTCAAGACACTTTTTTACTTGCTCCTTGCTCATCTAGGTAGCCAGATTTATTATTCTCCTCAGTACGGAAGAAAATTCATGGGTAAATATCTTTATCTCAGAGATAACTTGGCTGAAGAAACTTCGACTAATTCCAGGCAAAAAGATGATTAATATTGCTGGAAATAATGAGGTAGATCTCTTAAGGGATATATTTTCACTAGAGTTCTAGTTATTTAGTCATTACCTTTCAATAACTCCACAAGAGAAAGTTACAGAGAATATATATATTTCTTTTTTACTTAAGGGTAACCATCATTGTAATCCACTGCACAAGTGGTGAGCAAACAGAGCAATGTCTTTGACAGAATAATATGTTTATTAAATTAGGAAAACATCCAGACAAGGCACTAGGACATCATGCAGAGAATCTGCATTCTTATGCAAATATCTGTATCTAAACTAAGGGTCTCTGAAAAATAGCCTAAAGCAGGATGGATCTCAGAATCAGGCTGATGTCTATGGTTCCATTTCACCTGGTTTTAGGCTTATACATCCAGGGATGCTCGCAGCACCAGTTTCCATGTCAAAGTAAAATGATGGGATGTAAGAGACTGCTGTGTTCTCATGCAGGATATTCAAGGTGTGTGCAAGAGCACAGGGTAGTGCACACAAGTGCGCAGGCCACTCATGCTGTACATTTCAGAATGAGGAAATACAGAGCTGGGCACGGAAGGGGAGGCAGTGTGAAGATGTATTTGGGAGTAAGGGCGAGCTGAGACTCATGTAGTGATGTGGAAAACAGAATAAATGCCTCAAGTTTTCTAAAGAACTTGCATAGATTTAATGTTTACTTTTTCAGTACAGAAATGGACACAACCTATAAGGTCTGTGTACTTACCTTTCCTCTTTCAAAGGGGTTTTGATGCTCCAGTGACTGAGAGAGTTGAAATACCTCAGATTTGTCCTCATTCCCAAATAAAATGATATGCACATTGGCATCAGTCCCTGCTCCCCTTTTGTCACCTGTGTACACTTTAATAGTATACTCTGTCAAATTTTTTACTTTGCTTCCTTCTTTATCCAAGTTGTTTTCTATGTCATTCTTTTGTTTCTCTCCTCTAAAAACAAAAGATCTTGGGATTTCTCTCTGTATTTTGGGCTTATTTGCATT
This sequence comes from Ammospiza caudacuta, assembly GCF_027887145.1. Taxonomy (NCBI): domain Eukaryota; kingdom Metazoa; phylum Chordata; class Aves; order Passeriformes; family Passerellidae; genus Ammospiza; species Ammospiza caudacuta. Next base: position 115,736,945 of record NC_080593.1, on the reverse strand, counting down.
CACATAAAATTCTCTGAAAAACAGAACCACATTTGTTTCTTTGTAAGTAAATAATATGTTAAATGAAAAAAATCCTATAATTTATGCGGAACAGTTAAAGATGGGCATATTTTAAAAATATCTATTGAGAGAATCACTCTATGGCATTTACTTTAATTCAGTGTCTGCTCGGTGTTTTCAACTATTATGCTATTAAAAAACATTACTAGCTTTACAAAATATACTCACGCATTCACTTCAAATACATAGATAGGATGCTCCTTTGCAGCTTCTTGCACATGCAATTTTTTAATGTCCAGTTTGCAGTCTGCAAAGAGGGAAAGAACATAGTGAAAATGTTCTATTGCATGACAAGAAATTAGGTAGGATGTTGTTGGTGTAATGATGGCATTCTTACTATATGGAAACTTCATTTTTTTCATTAATTTAGGAATGCCAGCAACTGAGATGAAAGTGCTGTAGCGACTACAAAATTCTTTATTTTGTTCCTGTTTGTGAACCTCAACTTAGAAACTTAGGAGTAAGCATTTTCTTTTTCTTAGTGAAGCAAAGGAGTGTTGTCCTCACTGTCCTTGGATGGGCATGCAGAAAAGCTTCAGCATGACTCAGGCAGGCACATTTGAGAAGGAAGAGCAGAAACACATGTCTGTTGCTTCCTCCTCAGTGACTGCTTGACAAGAGGAATGGAGCTCTATTCCACATGCAGCACAAAGCAGATCTCATTAGGTGGCAGGTGGGAAGTGAGTTCAGCAGCTCCCTGTATCCCCCTGCTGTTTGGGAAACTGCTCTCTGACTTATGCTCCTTGTTGAATTTTCTGCTGGGGGCTTCAGCTGCATGGCCTGAGTGTCTTGCCACTACTCAGTCTACGGCAAAATAAGAGACAATGAAGACTATTCATTTTCCCTTCTATTATTTGTTGCTTCAGTCCTGTTCATTACATCAGTAGGAATCTGGGGAGGAATCCAAGACATTGTGTTACACTCATGGCCTGCCAAGATAAGTGCATAGAGAGAGTCAGAAGATTCAGGAAGGGACCATGAACCCTCTGATCTTAAAAATTTGCTCTCATAAGGAACGAAAGCATAAATGCACTGGAGAACACTGCCCTGACTGATCAGTCCTGCAGGGTACATCTGATTTTGAAGAGATTTTATGGGATTTGGGATTTTTGGTTCAAAGTCTTGGTCCAAAATAGTCTCAGTTTGAACAAGTCTAGTTACAGTATGGACACCCTTACTCATCTGAAGTGTTTTATCATCTAAGTAACTCCTTGGAAGAAATATCTGTTAAGCATCATCTCAATCCTGTCTTCATAACACACACTGAGCCATTGAGCCCAATGTCCCCTCTTTGTGAATTGTGTTTTCAAACCTGAACGGAAAAGTCTCTCCTGTCACGTTCTCCCTGGTGCCCTTTGGCTACACACAGTTGCCACATTCAGTGACTGTCACTCAGACAGATGGCTGCAGTTACCTTCCACAACTGAGGCTGTGGGAAACAAGAGCAGAGAGCTGCAGCATGGCAGGGCTGTCCCTGTGCTTCCCTTCCCCTCTGGAGTAACTGCAGCCCCACACCGTGTCCCCCTGGGGGTGACCTGTGCTGGGCACAGGATGTGTGACCAGCCAAGAGTTTGTGCCCAAATGTCACCTCACATACTTGGTTGAAACTGGGTGCTGTGCCTAAAAGGTTTTTATGAGGAGCCTCCGGATGAGCAAACAAAAAAAAAAAAGATAAAGTGCAAACACAGAACCCTTGCTTCCCAATTACATAGCAATCGGCAATTACATAGCAAATTTCATTAAGGGATTTAAAAAACCTTTATAATTAATTCTTCGAATTAGTAGCATGATAGCCATCCTACAGATAAAGCTGAGAGATGTTGAGATCAAGACAATTTCAAGAAGGTTCAGTGACAAAACTTGCTGACTGCCAAACAGAGGTAAAAATTCCCTCTGATTGTCACAGGGAGAAAACTGAACTGGGGGTGGAAACAGTGAAAATAATTGAATCACAGAAGGAAAATTAAACAATACCAATTTCTTACTTGAATAATAATTATTCTACTAGATAACTTATTAGTAGAGCATGTATTAAGTGCAGAATATAATTATATTCATCATCATTTACTTTCTTGATGCAGTAACGTTATAACCTTTAGATCCCAGGATTTTAATTTGTCAAAATGTAGAATTTTGCTTTATGAAACCCTTCCCTTTAGAAAAAATAGCCAAAAGGATTTAACTAGGATTTAACTCTGGCAGTGACTTTGTTGCCTTTAACAGGATGCTAGCTGTGTGATTTACAGGACTGAGTTTAGAAAGTAAAAGCATTTTACCTGTTTTACTGCTGATCAAAAGAACAATTTTTTCCAGTTCTCCCAAGTCAACAGCATCCACCATAACTGCAAATGACTAAAATAAAATTATTCAGTATTGTATTATAAAACCATGTTTCTTAACTGTAAATGACTAAAATAAAATTATTCAGTATTTTATTATAAAACCATGTTTCTCAACTGTACGGGGAAATTTGAAAATAATATGTAGGAAGTACAAGAATGTATAAAAGGGTAAATTTTAAAATACTTTAAGACAGAGTACCTCATTTTTCTCTTCCTCCTGTACATTCTGCAATGACTGGAGAAGGGATCTGTCTCCTGTGTCACCATGAGTACCATAGATACATGCAGTCATATGCACTAAATTTCTCTCATTCAAAATATTTCTTGAAAATACTGTTAGATGATATGTAACCACTGCAATATCAAGTAAAAAGAGATCTTGTTAAGACTGTGCCACAACCTTGCCCAGCAATTTGACAACATGGCATTCTACAGTCAGATGTAATTAAAATTCAAGCACTTGAAAATAATAGCAAACCCCAAAATTTTTGCATTTTCTTCATAATTGTTTTGCCACCATCTCCCAGATCTGAAATTTGAGAAGGGAGGCTGGACCATCCCAAAACAAAAATGAAAGGATTGCATTTGGGAGGTTTAATTCTTGGATCGCTGTGTCAAAGAGCAGCAAGAGTGGACCGGCCCCACAAGAGCGGACAAGGTAGAAGCTGAGCACAGCCCCAGCTGAGGCATTGCCCTCTCTGACCACGTTCTGCAGCATCTGCATGAGGCAGGCAGAGATGTCCAGAGTCCCAGATGCAGCAAACAGTGAAAAAGACCTGGGATACATCCTGGGATTGAGCTGGGGGCAGAAGGAGAAAGGGCCAGAGAAGGAATGCGAATAAGGCTACAACATAAGTCCAAGGTCTGTACAGGAGAGGGGGGCAGACAGAGAACCAGAGAAAGATGCACATGACATGAGGCTCAGGCATGATCTGACTGGGGCATCTTCTGCCTGTGACGGTGTTCACAGGGGTTCCTGGATGAGGGAAGAGACGAAGGATCTGACTCTATGTTTTAGAAGGCTTGATTTATTATTTTATGATATATATTACATTAAACTATACTAAAAGAATAGAAGAAAAAGTTTCATCAGAAGGCTAGCTAAGAATAGAACAGCAAAGAATGATAACAAAAGCTTCTGTCTCAGACAGAGAGTCCAAGCCATCTGACTCTAATTGGCCATTAATTAGAAACATCTAAGATGGGCCAATCAAAGATCTACTTGTTGCATTCTACAGCAACAGATAATCAATGTTTACATTTTGTTTCTGAAACCTCTCAGCTTCTCAAGAAGAAAAATCTTTAAAAAAGAATTTTTCATAAAGTATGTCTGCGACACTCTGCCCATCATGGCTGGAGGTTCCAGGGGAGTCCAAGGCAAGCCAGGTCTGTGACTCGTGGTGGCCCTGGTGCACTGGAGCCAGGTGGAGAGGCTGCATTCATGAACTTTGGATCAGATCATACAGGGGATAGCGCTGGGAGAGTCCATTGTACAGAGGAGGGCAAGTGAGGGAAATTAATGTAGGCGAGGGTAGGAGGGCTAAAATACTTAAATAATGTCTTTGTTTGGGTAGTGTGACCAGATCACAAGTGTAGCCACCAGCTTTTATCTCTTTAGTGTACTGAATAAATTGGAAAGGGAAAGATTAAAGGAATCTCTGAAAAGAAATTACATACAACAAGGGTAACATATATGAATGTTACAACTCCATTAATTTTATAAAATTCTAATTATTTCATAAGATTGGGATGAATTACAGCTCTCTTGTAAAGTTCTGGGAATAATCAGCTTGAAAATAGCATAATAAGGGGTTTTTTTACCTTTTCAATATTTAACTGTTTTGCCTTAAAAACTACAGTAGTGCAAAATTGACCTTCTGAACAGTCCTGTGTGTGAGAGGAGAGAGACAGCACCATGTCATCCCTGGGGATTCCTGAGGTGTAAGCATCTCAAAGGAAGGTACAGTAAAAGGAAAGTACTTATGTATATACCCAGCTGGAGGCCTCTGCTCATTAATGCACCCAAAGGCACAAGTGTGCACAAGTGCGGATCTCAGGGGTCTGCACTCTATCAACTGCATTTTGATGGCTTCAATTAGCCATTAGCAAATGCTTCATCACAATTCCAAGCAAGCTTTTTTTAAAAAAGGAAAATATAACAGATAAAATACTAAGGCACTCTATAAATGACAGAGCTGTATCTGAAATTTAATATCACATGGCTTCTGGTTATGGTGAGTGTGATTAGCTGCTTTCCATTCCAATTAATACAATACTGGTTTTGCTTTTAGCTGATAAAAGGGAGAAAATAAATTAGGTTTAGAAAGCTGTCAAAAAGCATATCTGGTTTCCACAATAAATTGCAAGTAAATTTGTCTCTAAAGATCACTTTGAACTCCACGTGTACCACCTGCTGTGGAGCTGCTTAAAGCTCTCTTGGACATAAATGGCAAAGATTTGAGGGAATCACTATCCTAGTTTTTTTTTTTTCTTCACTGGTTACAAATCCCTCCTTGAAAATATCTAAAGCATGGGTGGAAAGAAATAAAAACTACAGAAATTAATTATTTCATTTGTTTGTTCTTTTAACTAAACCTATGGATAATATAACACCTATTCGTTGCTTGTGATGGTTTTTGTCTGTTGATTTTAGAATAGTTGCAAAGAACAAAAATATTACCAAAAAAAAAAAAAAAAAGGGAAGAATGAGGAAATTACTTTTTCAACGAAGAGGTCAGTGACAGAGACAGAGCCAAGGTCATGAGGACTCCAGTCTCATCCCCCTTTTATCACCCATGCTGCATCTTTCTCTCCTCATTTCTGTGGACTTGTACCTGTATCCTGAATACTTCTGCATGTGACAGTGATCACTCCTTTGCAAGGGGTGCACTCATGTGCTTTATGTTAATCTGAAGGTCCTCTTTGTTTCAATCTTGTGTGTAGGAGATGAAAACCATTGAGTCCTGTTCTGTACCCATACTGTGTAAGTGGACAAGTGAAAATAACACCTTTAAGCAATAGAAAACTAAAGCCTAGACACAAGTTTTAGATTTTCAATTGCTTCCAAAATATGCAAAATAACCCCAAACTTCAGGCTCTGTTACTTCTACTGAGATTATTCACATACTTATTTTTGGGTGCATTCAGAGACCTCACTGAAACTGGGCCATAAATTGCAATCCAAAGTGTCTTGGGGTAGTTAATTTTACATCTACTTCAGCCCATTTTAGATGACCTGACTTATTTCTTACCCAAATAATTAATTTGTATAAGACTCAGGGACAAATTATTTAAATATTAAGTATCATTATTTGGTCTGTTAATTAAGTTAGTATTTGTTCCATCATATGGTAGCATTCAGTAAGCATCACATTAGGGAATAGGGTGGATTTTAGGTGAAAGGATTTCTTTTATTTTACTTAACCAAGGTGACAAATGTAAGAATTGTTGAGCTAATTTTAGGAGGCATAAATATTTGGAGTATATAAAGGTAATAAAGCTGAAGCTTATATGTAGTTTTGAGCTGTTATTTACTGAGAATATTTGTTTAGAATGTGCAAACAAACAACAAAATCACTTAATAGTAAATGAACTATAAAAAAATCATGTTGGTAATGTCAGCAATATGAGCAGCTGAGGACTAAACAAAAGAGAATAAAAATATTACAATAGTTCAAGAAAAGAATATTTCTTATAAACTGCACTTTATAGCATATTATAATGCTTCTGTGCCATCAAGTGAATATTGTATTTCCCCCTTCATAGTACAGAAATTAAGCTGAGTGGGTAATATTTTCCTTCATACCTTTTAACTTCTTATCCAATCTCTATGAATCGTTAAATAAAGACAATAAAAATTTCTGTTTTGATAAAGGTTTCCACTGTAATACCAGGACACGTTAACCTGCTGAACCACTCTGCTGCTTTGGAGTAGATTTATACCTACCAGAAAGTGCTTCTTTTAATGGCCACTGTATAGGGAATTCAACCCATCTGTCTCCATTAGGAGAAAGAGGAAGTGTTTTATTTATGGTGAGACTAAAGGTATCCAGGGTTGATGTGTTCTGTATTTTAAAGTGATGAAGAGACAACTGGGATATGTTGTTTTCCAAACTCTGGAGACCAAGCCTCACTTTATAAAGCATTCCCAAATCAGATCGCAAACGTATCTAGGAATCAAGAAAACAAGGAGTTAGCATCCAAACAGAGGTGTGCAGATAAATGCATAGGTAGTTTACAGGAAGAGAGGAAGCTGGCTCTAAAGCAGTCAGCACAGTCCTGCACCCATTTGCATCAGGCTTGGTGCTAAAAGTGCCATTCACTTCAAAAGCAGCAGAACCAGGTTGACTGTAGGCACTTAAGGACATTTTAGCTTTATCCTCTAGGGGCACTTGTTGTAATTGTTCTATCAAATTCAAATTACATACACCACTGATTTCTAATGTGAATAAGTAATGTTAATGTCATTTAAAATGATATGCATTATTAACTATGACTGTTTGTTGGGGAAAAAAAGAATGTGCTTGATCATCATGAACTTGAGAAAGCCAGAAATTAAAAATAAAATATGGTATGTGACTGAAAACTTCAGCTCTGATTTTCTTGAATGTTTAAACAATAATACAAACACTAAAAACAATATCTACAGCACTACATTCTTATTTCTCTTTAAAATGAATCTCAAAGGATATTTAAATATAGGCAAATCTATATATTATTTTACATCATATGTTATTTGGTTCTCAGTCTGATGTTCCACTTTGTTTTCCATGGAAACTGGATTTGACTTGCCGTTGCTTCCATAAAAAACCATAACCATCTTGGATATATTTTCTGACAACTTTTCAAATTCTGATTTTGTTTCTTCTTGATGCTTTGTGAAATAAATCCTCCATCTGCCTTCTGAACAAATAAAATAAGGAAAATAAAAAGGAAGAAATATTAAGGACGTTTCTGTTTTCATATATTAACAAAGCTATCTGATATAAAATTTCTAAGACATGCCTTGCTCTACATGGGAAACATTATTTTATAAGCATGTTACCTGGGTATTGAGCAGCTCCCTAAGTTCATTGCCATGTTTTACGAAGGGGTAATTATTGTCAGTACTAGTAAGTATAACGACATATTGTGATGAAAATATTCTCACATTATTATTTCAAAACTGATTAATAAAACAGTCAATGTAACGACAGAAGCTATACCTGAATTCATTTGGTCTCTTTCTAAAGGCCAGGCAGATGTACTCCTCCTCTCCTGAACTTCTAATTAAAAAAAAAGATAAAATTAATACTTTTGTAGAACAGTATCTATATGATAATAAAGGTCTGTATTCATGTCTAGTGAGGCAATTGACTGAGTATTATATCATTTAGATTAAAGATTTAACTAGGAAATGTACAGTGTGATTTTCTATTTAATATCATGCTAAATATCATCCCATTAAATAAACTGTCTCTGGGGCTGGCTTTTTACTAGGAAATGGTAGTAACATGAAGATGCAAGTATTTTTCATTTTAAAGTATTTCCCTTTCATTTGTACAATTTATGCTCTGGATGACTGAGCACTAATTGGATGTCTTTAATGCCCATTCTAGAGGCTGATGTTCCTCCCACAGATATGAGTCTCCACTGATTTCAATGGGATTTGGTATAGATCAAAGCTGCCTGCAAACATTAGGTACTGACCTGTACTGAAAATGAGAAGACTTCTTTTGAGTTCATAACCAAGACTGGATTTTCCAATTATTGTATAAAGAAACTCACATTTATCCAAATCAATGAAGGAACATTTGTCCAAATCAGTGAAGTTTAGTAGAAACAGAACTAAATATTACCTTTTCTTTTTTTTTTTTTTTTGAGATGTCCCAACATACAAACTAAACCAAAGCTGAAATTATTTGTATTTGCACACGAACAGTTTCCTCCTTTTTTTCCTGGTTTCAAATGATCAAAAGTTAGAGATCATACAGCAGAGGAAATCAATTGAACTAGAATCTTCTTCCATCTCAAGAAACTATTGCTGGACAAGTGCCAGCAAATGCCCAAGGAGTTAGGAAGAATAAATCTAGAACACATTTTGCAATCCAAGGACTCATCTATGCTGTCAGTTAGCTTCTCTGAGAGGCAGGAGAATAAATACATCTGTCTTAGAGGTACATTCTGGGTTTTGGTGCCTACTGATCTGGTTGGTGTGTGTTGTGGTTCCTCCCAGCTTGCGCACCAGATTGTGTTGAAATCCACGCTTGGACTGAAGCCATGACACAGGGAGGGAAGGAGGGTGTACATTCCTTTCCTGTCATGACAAAGAGCCACAGGCAGTGGGCTCAAAACTGCTCCTCTGCGGCCTGACTACTCTCATGGTGTCAGTCAAAAGCATCTCCAGATTGTGGCAAAAGTTGTCCAAACATTGTAGCATAAATAATGTAAATTAGTCATCTTGAATACAATGGAGACATTCTCTCCACTGCTTAAACAGCGTTTTCCCTGCTTTTTACCTCGTTTTCACTCTGCCTAGCAGGTAATTGGTATTAGAAGCTTAAAAATAGTTTGCAGGTGTAGAAGTAAGACTTGGAGAGGTAGGAATTTGTAAAAAAGGAATGGGACAAATTTCTTGGCATTTACACCATTGAAAATCTGGAGTAGCAAAGCAGAAATTATCCTCTGGCAAATTGTGGTTATTAAATGGTATTAAAACACAAAGTGTTCAGACACACTAATTCCCTGTATAATGACAATGTTCTACTGGAATATTTTAAATCACAACTTGTTTGTAGAAGCAAATTGTATAGCTGCATTCCTCAGTTTGGATTGAATTTCTTAGCAGATGATAGTTTGAAGGTAGTGTTGACCTGTGACATCCAGAGTTACTGAGGCAGATCTTTTTCCATCACATCTGTCTTTAAGCCACGTTTGAGCCATAAACAGTGTTTCTGTCCCTGAAGATGCTGACTCTTTCACAATAATCTTCTCCAGAAGCCAGTCAGAGCCTCTCCCTTTTTCAACGACCATCCTTTGAAGAATACCAATATCTACTGCCTCCACTTGAAAAATATCCACCTGAAAAATTCAGAATCAGAAGTCATATGGAAACAGAATCATGTAACTAAATTATCAGTGTAGTTTGAACAATGAAAGTGAGAAGAAAATCAGGATTTTTTTATTAACTTTATAAATAGTAACAGAACCAGAAATGACAAGTTTGACTATGCTAAATGCCTGCAGTAAGAAGTATTTCTTCCCTTTGTGGTTCTGCAATTTACAGCTAAACCCCCTCTTTGCCCACACAGATTATCAGCTGCCTATGCTTGCTTAATGAGAAATTTTCCTTCCCAAAATTGATGTTTAATGATCTACAGGGAATATATTTTAAAAATATCTTACTCTCAACAAAATAGACCCCAACGGCTATTTCAGGAATGAAATACTGGGAATGAGAAGGGTAGAAACAAGCATCACAGAAGGAATCTCTAAAGAAAGAATGACAAACTTGGTTCCAGATTTGGATTAGTGTGTAGGATTAGTTTCAATATAAGTAATTGAATGGAAAGAAAAATATTCAAAAAAACTATGTTGAAATAAGTTCTGCTATTCTCTATCAGTTAAAAAACCCACAATAATTTTACAATGTTTAGAACACTGAAGTAAGATTCCTAAAGAGAATTGTGATTTATCAGATATTCAGTACTTCCACAATATCCGATTCTGGCTTTTTGTGAGTGTTACACTTATTTCCTGTTTCCTCAGCTGAAAAACAGACATTAAATTCTTGTCACAGAGACTTTCCACATTTTTTGCTTTATAGATTTATGAATTATCATCTAATTTCTACTGGGGTTGATAACTGTTAAAATCTAGTGTTATCTGTGATAAAATTTCCAGCATGATTTAAAGATGCAAAGATGGTTTTGAAGGGAATAGGTAACAATAATGATGAAAACACTTGAGTCCTGAGAAGTCTTGAAGTCTTCCCAAAGTAATTCACACTGAAGTTGCTTTGCCAGAGCAACCCTTAAAGGTTTATGAGATAGAAAGTAACAGTTCTCTTGCTCCACCTCCATTCTTTCCTGGACAAGTCTTCCAGCTGAATAACTGATGAAAGATTTGTCACAAAGATGAGCCCAATCAGCTTGCAACTTAATGAGACACAGTATAAACTGAAATATTGAACTTAAAATTGCGGATTAGATATGACCATCCACTTTAAAAGAACCCCCAGAAACAGAAAAATTTTAAATTTGTTCAATTTTTTTTTCTCGTTTTTCATCAATATCTATACATGAGATATCTGTAATATATGTATAAATGTGTGTTTGTGAACCACACCTTTAGCAGTGTATTAAAAATAATAATCAACCTGTTACTGATTACTCTAGAACTTGTAGACAGAAAGGTCATGTTGGTCAAAAACTGCTACAATGTACCATCTAATCAACACATCTGCATTATCACTCTTAAGCCATCATGTGAAATGGGAAGATGAGACAATGATACGAAGGAAAAAATCTGAAAGAGGCTTTTGAATAGCTATACTTGCTCATAAGGAATCAACGTTATCAGCGGCTTAGTGAATCTAACAGCAGAGCAAATACATTGGAACAGCTGAAATTCTAGGAGTGCAGAACTGCAGGAAAAGAGGCTCCTCTTCATGTTTTCCTTAGCTAAATCAAAAAGTTAAGGTTTAGTGTCAACACAATAATTTTATTTTATTACCTATTGGACTAATTTGATGATTGAATACCATTAACTTGAACAACTAATTTACATTAATTGTGATATTAATTTGATCACTCTTTTATTCCAGCTTTAATTGGATTGGTAAAGTTACACCATCATGTCTGAATAAAATGAATTTGTTGCACTTATTAAATGAAATGTATTAAAAATACATGCAGTCAGGAGATGACTGAGAAACACAGACTGGAGTAAGAAACATATCCTGTGTCACTCAGTAAAAAAAAAAAAAAAAAAAATTAAGTTCACAAAATGTGAAAATTTATCCTAAAGATGCTGCTAATTCTTGCAAATGATAATGCTTATAATAATATGATTGTATATGCATGATTGTTGAGGTTTAACCCCAGGCAATATCCAAGCCCTACAGAGCTGCTCACTCACCCCCTCACCAGCAAGATCAAGGAGAGAGTCAGAATGGCAAAAGCTAGAAAATTTGTGGGTTGAGATAAAGTTTAATAGAGAAAGCAATAGCCATGCACACAAGCAGAGCAAAACAAGGAATTGATTCAGTGCTTCCCATGGGCAGGCAGGTGTTCAGCCATCTCCAGAAGAGCAGGGCCCCAGAACTTGCAGAGGTTACTTAGGAAGACAAATGCCATCACTCCAACAGTCCCACTTCCTCCTTGTTCCCTGCCTTTCTATGCTGGACATGATGCCCCGTGGTCTGGAATGTCCCTCTGGTCAGCTGGGGTCACCTGTCCTGGCTGTGTCTCCTCCCACCCTCCCAAGCACCCCCAGCCCCCTCACCAGTGTGGCAGCACCAAAAGCAGGAAAGGCCTTGGCTCTGTGCAAGCCCTGCTCAGTGATAACAAAAAACATCTCTGTGTTATCAGCTCTGTGTTCAGCACAAATCCAAAACAGAGCCACGCACCAGCAACTGGGAAGAAAATTATTTCTACCACAGCTGAAACAAGCACAATTATTTTATTGGAAACACATGAGAAAGCTCTTGTCAGATACTTGTTAGAATAATTTCTTTTTAAGAGAAAAGAGTTTTCCAGAGAATGACTAATTTACTGGCATGGTCATCATCATCTCCAAAATATTCTGTTGTCAGTGATCCACTCTCGGAAAGGAGAGTTAGGAATATTGGAAAACTACACACAATAATCTGCTTCTTCTAGTCTTGTGCTGTCCCCAGAATAGTTGGGTCTGACTTGCATCAAGTTTTATGCTTAACAAACTTTTAGTACTTATTAATTTAGTGACTTAATAAATCAGGGAGAGCACGTGCTGTGGGTTATCTATGACCTGGAGGATCCAGCCACAGATAAAAGCAAGTTTAGTTAACACATAAAATGTTTTCTAATTCCTTTTTCCTATGAAAATAAGTACATTTTGATGGAAAAAACATTTGTGAAAAGCTTGGTGTTTGGTTTCTGTTAGACACAGTATCATTTGTCAATGTGCCATTTTAACGAGCTTACTTAAGAGAATGTAAAATTTCAAAACTCCATGGACAAATCTGCAGACTATTCAAACATCTAATAAACTGCAAGTTAAGGAACTATTAAATAGACTGGAAATTGTGTCATCTGGGGTAAACTAACCTCACAGACAAGATAACATTTTCACTTTATGTGTACATTTGAAAATCTACACAGTGTAATGAGCTTTATTTTAGTCAAGAGACCAAAAAAGAACAGAGAAAGAGCAGCAACTATAATTGTTAGAGCTAAAAACAATTGGCTAGAGATAATTTATTTGCTAAATTTAATTCACTTTTCTCCTCTCAAGCTGTCTGCAAACAGAGAGATTATGACATATATTTCATTCTAATTTTATGAAATTCAATTATTATTAATAAATTAGCTAATATTTTTGTATATTCATCTGAGACCATGGATTAGGCATAAAATTTTCTAAATGCTCAAGTTGTTGACAGGTCTTGTACATCACATGATATTCTACCTTTTATTTGACTTACAAATGGGGACCTTTGAAATGACTGGAGGGTTAATTCTTCTGCAGAAAGAGAAAGAGAGAGGAAGAAAACGCACAGAACAGAAGCAAACCTATAGAATATGAAATTTATCTTCATCATGTTCCCCTGGGGAAAAAATGTTAATTGTTTTTTAGTTACTACTAACAAATTAGGTTTGAACTGAAAAGTCACCTTAAATATTGATAATAATACATATTGGCTAATTCAGCAGACCTTATATTGAATTTTCTCAGAACAGCATTAAAGCAATTTGTATGTATGTACAGCCCACTAAATTTTCATAATTAACGTTGCCTGGAGAAAGAAAGATATTTTCCCACTCTGAGCAGCTAGGACTGACAATGGTAGAGCCATACATCCTCTGTGACCCAGAAGAGCTGCCCTGCAAAACCAGAACTGGTACTTTTCATACCTCTTGGCTAAGAAAATAAGGACTAAAAATTCCTTTATAACAATAATTCCAGAAATCCTTTAAGAATATTTAAAGTTTGGGGTTTTTTTTCTTAACTTCCTTTCAGATTTTTCTTCAAATGTTTCTTTTTTTTCCAAAGACTCACATTTTGAGCCTTTTCTTTGAATCTATGACCCAGTTTATTATGACTTTATTCAGTACTCTTCTGTGACAGTGCTGGCAACATATCACTGTCTGCAGCAGCTGCAATAGCTCTTGTAACAGAAGAAGCATTTGAACAGTCACTGTGCAATATTTACCTTTATAAATGCCAATCATTTTACAGGCTTGGTACTGAGACTTGATGGTTGGTTAATGATGATATTCCCAGAAGAACTGAAAATGGCAAGTCAAGACACACCATATGCTTCATTTCATCAACCTGTATGCACAAGTGGTTTCCCATACTGCTAATGTTAGTATCATTTTAATAGGCTTTTATTGGAAAAGGAGTCAGAGTGTCTAGATAAAGGACCTTTTCTATTAAGCTTAGCAAACCTATTGATTTGCTGCCTGATTATTTTGATCTTACTTGTTAATCTGGAGAAACTCCACTGAAAACAAAGCAGTTTTAACACAGGTAAGCAAAATAAAGGCCCCCTGCAACAATGAGCCCAATCAGAAACAGTGTGTAAACGTTCCTGGAAAGGGAGAAAAAAGAGAAAAATTACTTTTGCCCCTTCAGATTGTGGTCCTGTGGGCTCTTCCAGTTGTGCTGAACAGAACCTTGTCACATCACTACCTTCTCTTAGATGGACATTACCACCTTTTTAGTTGGGCTAGGTAACAACAAAATCAGCACCAGCAAAGTTTTATCAAGATAGACCAAGTGAAAAAGCCCAAATCACTAATGATATGAACTGCTTAAACTAAATAAACATTGGACAGTGCAAATGTCACTGTGCCAGCAGACTTCAGAGGTGGAAATATTGGGCGGTAAGTAGCACTGGTAGCAGTACTGCCTTGGCTCAGCTCAGTGGAAGGATGGACAGTGCCTCTGACTGTGCCCTCACCGCCCTGTAGTGTTCTGTATGCTTCTTTAAAAATGCTTATTTAAAAACAGGGATTTTCATGCATCTGAAAAAGCCAACACTGAATTTCCTTCTAGACTCACATTTCTGCAAGCATGATTTTGTATCATGTTAAATTCTCAGCTATAAATTAATTGAAAATTTTTATCTCTGCATGAAAAAATTAACATAGATTATAATGAATGAATCATTTGAGGTTTCTGATAACCCACATTTATCATAGTTTATCAGTCTTCAACAAGATTGGTGAAGAATCAGTGAAAGAATAGGGGTTGTAAAAAAGCCCAAATATATTTGCCCTGCACTGATCTTATGTTCATAATCCTAGTATAGCTGGAAAGAATTTTGAAACAAGATTTCTATGCACAAAACAGCAGCAGGAGTAAGAAAAAATAGGGGCATTTTATATTGATCAGTCGCTATGAACATCCTGCCAACTAGGTAAAGACATTTCAATCAGACTTTAAAATGTATTTAATAAAATGCAAAAGGACTGCTACATAGGTCAGTGTCATCAGCCACATCCAAAGCTGTAATCATAAATTATATCAAACAAAAGAGATTTAAAAATCAAGCAAAACCAGCAACAAAACATAAACAAACATAAGGCAGCCATCACTTTGGACAGATTCAATCCCATCTGATGCAGCTTGATTGTTGGATTGATTGAATAACAGTCTAAGTTTGAGATCTGGTTTAACAGGCAAAGAAAATAGGATGAATGTAATTTCCTTCAACTTCAGAAATGCATATTATTGTATGATATTTTGATTAAGACACTATAATCAAATATTATAATGGGATAATAAAAGTCTAACTTGTATGTCTCCAAGTGTAGCTGTAACAAGAATATTTTCAATCACATCTCAATGCAGTGAAGCCAGTTAATAAGCTTATGCTCTTTAGTATTTCCATGATTCATCTGGAAGAAAACAAGATTTCAGAGATTATGCAAATACAATCCCCAGTTATGACACTTGAAGAAGTAGGGTGCTAAATTGAAGAGTGCTCTGAAAAGATTTGTGAGAGTTAATAAATCACTGGAAACCTTCATTTCAGTGAATCAAGCAGAATAATCTATTGAACTTGTCAAAGGCATACTGATTTTCTTATTGTCATAAATACTGTCAAGGGCTGTAGAAATTTGGTGTAAGAGAGTTGTCCAAACTAGCAGTCAAAAGTGTGACAAAATTCAATTCCAAGTTAAATTTTGACAAATTTAGCCAGAAAACAGTGTGAATCTCTACTATTTAAAAGAAAAAGCAAGTATCCTTAAGCTTTGAAACAGCTTTCCAGCTAGATTTAAACTTCATCACTGGTAGCTATTCATTTGGAGTTAGATATATTTTCTAAACATTTTTACTTGAACTGAATTTAATTTAGTTCTTGCTGCATTGAGGAAAATGATGGAATATTTTATTTCCTGAAAAAAACATACTTGTTTTAAGATTTTTAATAAATCAAGCTAATAAATTTAGCTGCATTTTATTTTAAAATTACCTTGTTTATCAAAACCCTGAAATGAACAGGGCATAAAATTCACTTACCCAACTTGGCCTATCTAAAATAAGTCTATATAATAAGACAATTTCCTTCAAAGAAAACAGCAGGTGCTCTCTGAGGTTAACTAATTTCAATTTAAGATAAATGTCCAAATGAAGAGAGAAGGTAACCATCACTCCCTTTCTGCAGCAGATGCTTAGGCCATCTTGTTAGAACAAATGTGTAGAATACAGGCAAATGAAACTGAGATGCATTTCAGCTTTAGAAATGTCACTTACGTGATTTATTTTTAAGATCTATATAGACAGAATGAAGTACTCCCCTCTTGCAGGTAATTTTAGCATTAATTAATTTTGACCGGTTTTTAATTTTTTTCAACAAAGTTTTACATATTTTTTGCCCTGCAGGAATATATCAGGAAACTGAAATTAATTATTCACTCAGCTCTAAACATCGGCCAGTGCTGTATTGACAAGATGGGTGATTGGAATGGGATGTTCTGACGCTGTACCTTATAAATCTCTCACTGACTGTAACCACTGACTGGAAGTGCCATCCTGGAGGTATCAATGAGAACTGCACTTAACTCAGGTGTTTGCCACTGTCTCCTATGATTTTATAAAGCTTTAAAAATGTTCTTTCTTTCTGCGTTTCTCCTGGCAGTTTCTGACAACCTTCACTGGCTTTTTCTTCACTGTGATGGCATTCCATATTTTCCTAGTTCCCATCTGATTAATCCTTCTGCTCAATGGATTTAAAGATGGTGTAGCAAAGAGTAGCAGTCAAGTGGCCAAGGTGAGCTGCTGTGGTGCTGGCACAATCAGCAGCTGAATGCTGCAGTGTGGTACAGGGGGAATATTCCCAAAAGAACCTCAGGATAGCAGAGAGAGCCCCCCAGGAACCCACAGCCCAAGGCACAGCAGGTGACAGGACACAGGGCCAGAACCAATGGTGGCCAAGCTCCCCCCATGTACAGAAGAAGCCCTGAGGGAGTGCAAGCAACCATGAGTGCCACAAACAGAGCTGGCAAAGACTGAGGGAAAGGTTAAGGTACTTACTGCCATCTTTGCCTCAGTCTCTAATAGTAAGATCAGTTGATCTTCCAGCCCCCTGAGATGTGAAACTGAGACAGGGAGCAGAATGAAGCCCCTACAATCCAAGGGGAAAGGACCAGCAACCTGCTACAGCACAGAGACACACATATGGGGCTGGATGGGATTCACCTAAGGGTACCTAGGGAGCTAGCAGAAGTGCTCCCCAAACCTCTTTCCATCATTTACAGGCAGTCCCAGCTAACTGGACAGGCCCCATTTGACTGGAAATTGGCAAATGTAGCATGAATCTACAAGAAGGGTTGGAAGGAGGATCCAGGGAACTACAGGCCTGACCTATGTGCCAGGGAAGGTCATGGCACAGATCACCTCAAGTACCATCACACAGCATTCACACACTGGCTCAGCCATCATGGCCTTATGAAAGGCAGGTCCTGCCTGACCAACCTGGTCTTCTGTGACAGAGTGACCTCTGTAGTGAATGAAGGAAAGGCTGTCAAATTTGGTAAGCTGGACTTTAAGAAAGCCTTTGATACAATTTCCCACAACACTGTCCTGGAGAAAGTGTCTGCTCATGGCTTCAATGAGTGCAGTCTTCTCTGGGTAAAATCTGACTGGATGGCCAGGCCCAGAGAGTGGTGGTGAATGGAGCTAAATCCAGCAGGTGGCTGGTCACTACTGGTGCTCCCCA
Source organism: Ammospiza caudacuta (assembly GCF_027887145.1). Lineage (NCBI taxonomy): Eukaryota > Metazoa > Chordata > Aves > Passeriformes > Passerellidae > Ammospiza > Ammospiza caudacuta. Next base: position 115,719,134 of record NC_080593.1, on the reverse strand, counting down.
GGGCTCAGCACTGGCTCCAGTCCTGTTTAATGTCCTTATTGATAATTTGGAGGAGGGGATCAAGGGCACCCTCAGTCAGTTTGCAGACACCACCAAGTTGGGTGAGGATCTTGATCTGCGGGAGGGCAGAAATCCTCTGCAAAGGGATCTGGACAGGCTGGATCCAAGGGCCAAGGGCAACTGCATGATGTACAGCGAGACCAAGTGCCAGGTCTTGCACTTGGGCCTCAAAACCCCATGCAATGCTACAGGACTGGGCAAGAGTGGCTGGAAAACCACCAAGGACCTAGAGACTCTGGTTGACAGCTGCTGAACACGAGCCAGTGTGTGCCCAGGTGGCCAAGGCAGCCAAAGGTATCCTGGCATGTATCAGAGATAGGGTGGCCTGCAGGACCAGGGCAATGATTGTCCCCCTGTACTCCGCACTGATGAGGCCACACCTTGAATTCTGTGTTCAGTTTTGGGCCCTTCTCTACAAGAAAGACATTGAGGTGCTGGAGTGTGTCCAGAGAATGGCAACGAAACTGGTGAAGGGTCTGGAGCAGAAATCCTAAGAGGAGCAGCTGATAGAACTGGGGGTATTTAGCCTGGAGGAAAGGAGGCTCAGGGAGACCTGATTGCTTTCTGTAACTGCCTTAAAGGAGGGAGGCTTGCGGGGGGGGAATATTGGTTGCAACCAGATTGGGGTTGGTCTCTTCTCCCAGATAACAAATGACAGCATAAGAGGAAATTACTTGGAGTTGCACCAGGGGAGGTTTAGAATGGCTATATGAAAAAATTTCTTCAATGAAATTGTTGTCAAGAATTGGAACAGGCTGCCCAGGGAAACATGTAGCTAGGGACATGGTTCAGTGGTAGACTGAGCAGTGCTGGGTCAATGGCTGGACTTGATCTTAAAGGTCTCTTCCAACCTAAACAATTCTGTGATTCTATGATGACCAGATTGATTTAGTGTTCATTCCTGTATAGCAGTAACTTGGCCAACAGCCTGCCACTGTGATGAATACATTTGGATCAATGACATTTGCCACCTATTTAATCACTATGTCAGGCATGCTTTCCATAAGTGAAGGTTTATCTTCAGTCACAAAATAGCAGCACTGTCAGTGTGGTGGGATGTGGACTTCACTGGCTTCCTACTTGTGACCTCAGGACACTGCCCCACATTCTGACTCTTTGTGTATCCTGACACACATGGACTTTTTGCTGAAGTTTTTTTTTTTTTAATTGTCAGTGCTTAATCTGTGAGTACTGAAACTGAGCACCAACAGTCACCTCTCACTGAAAATTTTTGTATGTGCTGCAGTTACCATGGCACCAACCTGAGCAGTTGATGTCTAAATATAGGGCAGGATAAAGAATATATATTTTCAAATACTAATAGAATGAAGCAAAAATTGTCAGAGAATTTAGTCCTTCTATAAAGTAGAATACTTAACATACTGGCCAATTTCATAAAACCTAGATTAAAATACTTAAATTTCAGTCATAACATATTCAGTGTACTTTACTGGTATTGATGGAACTGATCTGAAAAAAACCCACATTCTCAAAGAGGAAATTTTTGGATAACTCACAGCCATATGACAGAGCATACAGCAAGTCTATCAAAGGCCATATAAAGAAGCATCAAGAATGACATTTGCTGAAAAAACACTGCGTGTCAGAAGCAACATGGAGATACTGAAAGGATTTTATACAACTGGGCCCTGGTTTTCCCAGAATGTCTGAACTGAGTATACTTGGTTCAAGAAAATGCTCATAAGCAGGTAACATCAATCAGGCTTAAACTGACTCATGGATCATGAATAAATACTGTTAGGATTTCAGGAAAGCTGAAGATGTGTGCTGAGATTGCGTTGTCTGTCCTCACAGCTTTTAGGAGAACATCAAACAAGGCATCAATGTCGCAGCAATTTGAAAGACTATGGATCTTGCAGGACAAGTCCTCACACTCATTAGTATGAGCAGATCACCAGAATCTCAGCTCTCTACGGTGACAGCGCTGCCCTCTCAGGGGTGAGCTGCAGGGCCTTACTGGTGAATTAATAATATCATGCACATTACTTTACCTTCAAGTTCTCTGATGGTTTCACAGGTGTAAGGACTTTGGAAAGGCACAAAGAAACTTTTCAGATACAAGATGAGAATTCACTCTTCTACTATCATGTAACTTGGCTCGTGAAAATAAAAAACATGTTAAATGAGAGAAGAATATCTCCAATCCACTGCAAATTTTGCTGAATATTTAAACATTTCTATGTACTTCTGCGTAGCTAAACTGTTGCTTGTAACAGCCCTGACATTCTGGGAGACTAACACCATATTTTGATATGATTTTGAACAGAAACACTATTCCAGTTCACTAGCTGTTACAGTATAGTCAGGGGAAAAATTATTGCAAGGAAAAGCACATTTTAAAATGTCAGAACAACTGTTAAGATTCCGAATGCAAATTCTGCCTGTTATACTCCAAATCCCCTAAACCACCAAGTGCAGAATCTCTGACTGCAGGGGTGCTTGGCTCAATATGTGATTGGGCTGGTGTAGAAAGAGACATTCTACACTTGAGAGTCTTTTTGGAGATTACTTTTAAAGGCAAGAAAACATTGGGAAACTTCCAAAACATATAATGAACAAATACTGCTACATAGGCATGAGCCTTTCTTGCGGAATAATTTTTTACTTTTCAATTAACCAAATACCTTTATTTTCACTGAATAATGAGTGAATCAAGACTTTTATATTTTCTCTATTACTTATCTGAAAGCAATTTCTTCTTAGAGCCCTAAAATCCTCCTGTGCTGATATCTACATTTAGAAATATAAGGCTACTGTGTTATATTCACACACTACTCCTATAAAATGTCAAATAAATAATGAAGAGATGGCTACATGCCAGATCTGCATCTTACTCTGTAAGAGAGAAAAATTCTGAGCTATACTGAAGTAGATGCTAATACTATAAAACTACCCTTCAAGGTTATAAATCTTTGTGGCTCACTTCTGCTTTCTTAGTCAACATTTCTACATGTACATCCCTGGTCCCTCTTCATTAAAAACTACCAGTCTAGAAATCAGACTACTCACTTGTGGGACTATGATTTAAGGAGGAACCTAGTAAAACTTATATTAAACTAACTTTACTTCATGAGGACAAAAAGACTGCAGCTCTAAAATTCAGTTAAATCAGCTTATCAGTAAACCCTGACCAGAACTCCAGCATTAAGGAAGACAAATGTGACTTTATCAAAACTGAGTAGCCTCATCCACAGTATTTAATCCCTTAAATAACGAAGACTTAAACTCTCCAACTTTTCTTATGAATAAGTATTTCAAGTAGCTGAAATCCAGAAATATAATACCCACTTTCAATTGACACTGAATTGAAGAGGCTAGGAGTAGTTAGGAGCTGAGCCCCTCCTAATCACATGTGCCATGTCTGCTTTGGCTATTGGTCTAGGCTGATTTGGAAGCTTGCATCCTTGAAGAAACTCTCATTTTCTTGGCAGCCAACACCAACAGATTAAAATAACTTACTGGTTGCAAGACACCGGTGGATTTTTTCTAAACTTCAACTATTCCAACCCAATTCTTCTGTAATAGATATTTGTTTCAAAATATTTTAAAAATTGCTTCAATCCTCAAATTTGTTTCCAAAAAAGAGCCAGAGTAAGTACAAGCAATTTATTTATTCCATGTTCAAAATATCTTGTGATCTTTTCAGCTGAAAATTTCACTCCCTCTGTCCAGAGTTTCTGACAGGCACAAGGTTTCATGTCAAAACCATGCATTTTTCTGTAAATCTCCCATGTTTCTGCAGCACATTCCCTCCAATTTCTGCTTATACTGACAATGCATCAAGGAAAAGCATCTCCGGCAGCAATATTGGACTTTGACTGGTCTATGTCTATGAGCTACAAGACTCACTCCTGCACAGTGAACGAAGGACCCTCCTGGAACACCAAAAAAAACTATGGACAGTACTGTCTGACAGTCTGGAGAGAGACCAAGAGCCAGACTGAGGAGCAGACAGTAGAAATCAGGGAAGGGTGCCATAGTCTGAAGAGTGGCATGGGCAGAAAAGAGGTACTAAAATTTGGATGTAAAATTGAATATGAAAGCACTTGCTATAGCCACTTTATCAGCTGTCAATGATGCTAGCATCAGCTGCATAAGGATTGGTATTTCCCACATAAGGTTGAGATAAACAAACACTTAATCACAGAGTGTTGTAAACTGAATTTGTAGACTTCCCTATTCCCACTAAATCCACAGTGATTGGACTGGATTCTAAAAGTGAAAAATATCGTGCAGAACTCATAAATATACCTTTCCTTTAGTGAAATTTTCATCTCCTTTTCTAATTAACTTTCTTCTGCCAGTATCTCCCAAGGAGCCTTGCAGCATGATGTACACATCTGCATCTGTTCCTGACCCAGGGATAGCTCCCGTGGTGATGTAGAGAACATAGATTTTCACTGTGGGGAAAAAGAGAGCAAGGGTTTATCAAACCTAAACCAGTTGAAATATATGTTATTTAATCAATTACTTCTATTATGTTTTCATTTTTCATCCTATCTGGAGTGATCAGAGGACCAAAATAGAGTGTAATGCTTGTAAAAGCACATAGATGCATTGTAATTAGAATTTAAGAGCAACTATTATGAAGAATAATAAGCTAAATAATTTGAGTGGGCTGAAACACAGGCAGAAGAGGAAAAAAATAAACACATAACAGGTTGGTATAAAAGCATGTAAATAATACTCTTATCACCTCTTGCATGCATTTAAATACATGACACTCCAATGAAAAAGTTTCTAGGCCATGGATGATACTAAATCACTGAACAAGTGCATCTATGCTCAGAGACTCATGAGTTCAAATGAAGCTGGATTCTGTCAGGAAGAAAGCAATTTTTGTATTTTCTCTGGATCACGGTCCAGTCGCTGGCTGTTCACTCTGCACTGCACCAGTTGGAGTTACTGGCCTCAGGAGAGGAGATGACACGTGAGAGAACACACAGTGTGAACACACAACCCTTCAGCTGAGCACTCCTTGAAAGGCTGCTTATGTGAAATACCTGCTTGCACTCCCAGAGAAATGCATAACACTGTGGTGATGTGGTCCCTAAAACCAGAAAGAGATCACATCCCCAAAACATTCAATTCAAAAGGAGAAAAAAATGTGCGAAGAGGTAAAGAAAAAGTATCTGTCCTCACATTAAATGCTCCTCAGAAAAAGCAGCAGCATTTTTAAAGATTTAAATATCTATGTTCTTCCATAAAGAAATAAATCTAAAAAGTATTTAAAAGTAAAGAATTTGTTCAATGAATTTCCCATCAATACTTTCTCTAATTCACATTTAAGAAGTTTCTGTCTAAGTGCTTTGTTTAATCCTAACTTTAGAAGCACAGCAAAAGAGGCAAGAATATACAGATTACTTCTGTGCTTGATGTAAACCCTTTACTTCTGGAGTAGCCTATGATATTATCATGGTAGAATATTCATTTAGGATAAGAGTTCTTCTATTCTTCTCTAACTTTAGTTATAGAACCTCATTAAAAACACAGAACAAACTAAACATATCCAGTCTTGAGGGGACCAAGGCACAACTCTGATGGAATTGGATGACATACAACTGCTAGGTCACAGTTTGAAAAGAAAGCCTGCAATTCTAGGGACACAAACAACAAGAGATCTGTTTGGGGTGGAGAGGGGCATGGAGCTCCTTCTTGCCTGAAATTACAGCACAAGACTTATCTCTTCTGTACTTCCCTTGCTCACACTGTGAGTGTACCAGATCATATTATTGAGAAAAAGCTAAACTCTGAGTACTGTTCAAAACCATTTTAGGAGTTTCAGTGCCATATGCTTGCTCTTTTATGTGTCACAAACTGATACCAATCAGACTTGAGTGCACAATGCTCAGCTTTAGGGTGTAAGATATTGGTTTTAAACACTGGACTGGACCTAGCCATGGTGGAAATTAAAAGAAAATATCTGCAAAAACCTTTGGACTGCTCTGAAAATTGGACATCATCACTGACCAAATCTTTCCCAGTGTTTCAAATTTGTGACAAACCTGCTGGAAAAGGAGACCCAGCTGTGAGAACTGGAAGCTCAGTCACTCTTCCTCCTTCTTCATCGACAAAGTTATGACAAAATGGGAATTCTAGAACATTTTTAGTTTCTCTGTGTTGAAGCTTTACCTTATCAAAGAAATAAAAAGAAATAGCTTTGACATCTGTTGTGCTCTAATGCAAACTATAGCTAAAGACAAACTATTAAACAGCTATGACACATCATTTTAAAATTTAAAAATAAGAGGAAATAAATTTTTCTTAAATGCTTTTGAAAACAGCCTTTCAAATGAGAAGGAATAAATATCTTTCCCAATTAAAGGTAATTAAAGTGTTGTCAACATTACTGCTGCAGAGACTGCAGTGAAGAAAAAAATATATTTGAAATTGTTCAAAAAGTTTCCTTTATGTAACCTATTCATCCAGCATATAGAAGAAAAAGAAGTGTTGATATGGGCACATTTCAGCTTGTGAGAAATGTCAATATGCCACAATATTTTTCAGTGCAGAATGTTTTCTTATTCTAAGTAACATGAGAAAGAAAAACAAATGTTTCTGGAAAAAACTGAAATACAGAAATTAAGAATGCTTTCTGACATGTATATATATCTATATCTGTACGTACATACCAGTACATATGTATCATTTGAATATATAGAGTTTGATAGTAATTTCAATCTCCATGAAATTCTGTGTATAAACTAAGAAAATGGTGATCCTGAGCTAAGGATCTTATTCTTTTTATAAGAAAGCATGTTTTAATAATGAGATATCTTACAGTATGGTACTACCAGCTACACTGAGATAAATTCCCATTTTCTAAACTATTTAAACCCAGACCAGAGAACATATTTGAAAGTACTTTGTAGGAAGTAACCCTGAGTTAAAAAGGGCACCTATAATTCACTCCTTTCAATCACTGATGTAATTCAGTAAAAAGTCCAAACCTTTAAGCCAGTAAGCAAAACAGCTTTGGTTAGGAATTGTCATTGGGAGATGGTAGCATTGTTTTGTCTTCAAAAGACTTTTAGTATTTTTCATTATGACAGACAAACTGAAAAGAGTTTTTAAAATGCACTGTGAAGAATAATGCTAGCACAATTTTCCTTTCATAATAATATCTCTATTCCTGAACAGTTTATTGAAACTAAGATTTCATTTACTGTGTTTTATTTCTTCAAGAAAGAAGGAAGAATGAAGATATTAGCTATTACATGCTGCAGAAATAAGGCATACCTTAATTAATTTTGTTCTAGGCATTATTTTCTATTTCCATTTCCTCAAAAATCAGGATTATTATTTTGTAGTTATGGCTATAAGAATGAAGTCTGAATCTAAATATGGAATTCAACCTGCATTTACTTTTAATAGAAGGCAGAAATCTCAGACTGTCTGGAGATACAATCTTGTAAAATCAAAACAAAATAGCACAGAAATGACCATGGTGATTCTAACCAGCAGTGTAAATACACTGCTAAGCTATCTTTAATAACAGATATTATCCACAACCTCCTATACCAACCTAGTTATTTTATACAAGGATTCAGCCAGTCCTGCTATAAAAAACTATGGAATAAGAGGAAATGTCTCCCTAAAACCCACATAATTGGCATGTATCCTAAAGCAGGGAAATTTATAATTTCTTTCTCTACCTCTTCCTACCTAAGGTAAGGATGCATCTTTTCCTTATTTATATAAATTTGTTGATTTCTCTTAAACTGAGCTTTCAGTGATTGTTCTGAGCTAATGAAATAAAGCAGACTAATAGATGTCACTGTTTTCAACTCCCAGGTTTCTGTTCTGAAATTTTTGCTGTGATTTACTGTCTCCTACAATACTTCAGAAGCAGTCTTAATTTTGATAAATTTGTTGGATGACTACTTCATCTGGCTATGAAGATGAAATTAACAACCTGCCTACCATTTAAATGTCAGAGAGTTCAGCTCAGTAATACCATGTATTGGAAAGGAAAATTATTTTTTCTCCAATTTTTAATAAGAACAAAATAGAAACATTAATGGACAAAAAGCATGTCTGCAATTTTAAAGAAGATTAATCTTTCCTTTAGAATTGTTTTTATTTTTCCAGCAGAAGAAGATGAAGATATTTTTTTGTATAGAGAAATGCCACTGCAATTTCAGTGTGATGTCAGGTTTTAGCTGGATATCAGAAGAAAGATTGTCACTTTTGCTATTCACTTCTTTTTTTCACATGCCAACTTAAAAGGCAGATAGTTTCATCAAAATGCATTTCTAGTGTCTGATTTAATTATTTGCCATGGATCACTGACTCTACAACATGTAACAGCCAATTTGGCATTATGTAAATACTGCAATGTATGCCAGTGAGTACAGTTCTGAAAAGGCATCACTGATGTGCTAAAGATGATAGCACATCTGTATGTATGGCTGTCCAGAAATCCATCCAGGTTCACAAGATTTTTATTATCCATAGCTATCCTAGTGTTTTGAGCAGTCTCTGAAGATAGCTCTCTACAACGGTTGCAGCTTCTGTAAATTAAAAATTTAGCAATCTCAGACAGGACTGAAAATTGGAAGAAATAACAATAGAATATGGAAAGAAAAAAAAATATAATAGAGACAGAATAAATAATTGCTTTAGGTTTGAGTTTTTACCTCACGACAATGCCAAGTCTCTCCTTCTCCAGCTTCTTCAATTTCTAGGCGAACTTTGAATATAGTATTAAATTTCTTACTTAGTTCAATAGAAGTCTCATAAATCTGCTCTTTTTTAAGGGATCCTTTGGGGAATGTCACTGAAGTACAAGTTCCTTTTTCACCACATACAGTGAGGGACATTTTAGGGTTCATGGAACTAGAAGAAATATCACTTGTTGTGACATGGATATCCCAAGTCCCTGTTGAAATAAAACAGCAGTAAAAAAATCAGATTTGCTGAATATCCAAAATAATACATCAGTTTGTAAGTGGCTGAGTTAGTGAGGGACTAGCAACCCATTCCCACCTTTGTACTGAGCTCAAATACTGGCACATGACAGGTTAACTCCCTATTATTGACTTAGTCAAAAGCAAACTTGGACATCAGTCCTTCCATAGCGGTAGCTGATACTTTAGAGATGGGCCAGTCCAGAGCAACGTGCAGATGAGACTGTGAGTTCCACATTAGAGACTTGGGAAGAGCCATGAAAATCTGTTGATTTCTTCCCCTGCCCCTTATAAATATCTCCTGATGATTTTAAATCACTAGTCACCAGCAGCATATTTTTTACAAGATACTACTGGTTATCAGGTTTGCCTTTGGTCAGGGAATATTTTAATTTTAACTTTTTTGGGATTTACTTAAATGAACATGTTAAAATATGCTCCATACATACTATAAGAATATGAGTGGTGAGATAAACTGGTCCAGTGCTTGAAAAGGAGTATTTTTATCACATCTCACCACAATTATCACAACAGAAAAGTAAAAAACTTTATCCATTTCTTCTGTGAAGAAATAATGTTTGCTGAGAGATTAAAAATAGTCCTATATAGTATCACATAGATTTGTTTTACTTTAGGGACTCAGGAAAGATTCCAGGAGAATTTTTGCTAGGTCTTTTTGAAGCATTTAGTCACTTAAGCACTGGAGATGAATTGACAGATCCCCGAAGGCTCAGAAACACTGCAGTCTGCTGTCAGGTAGGTTCCTAAGTAATTTTGGCAACTTTATATGGAACAGATATTTGGTTAAAATTTCAATCGACAAGACACTTTTGAAGATCAGAAACTTCATCCAAAAAAATCTCACTGATTTAGCTGGCTTTAATATTTTAATTAATGTTAATAGCATATATGGAAAATTCAGGGTTATCAAAGTCATGGTTTCAATTTTAAAAAATTGAAAATCAGAATTTTTGATCACCTAGGCTACTGCAGAATTGAGTAGAATTTTTTTAATAGCATGATTTTGCTCTGTTTATGCAAATTTAGACAAAGTATGTATGTGATAATTTCAAATAGCTATTTTGTAAAACAGGTCGTTTTACTTTGAGTAATGGAATCAGACACTCCTGGAGTTTATGTCCATAAACTCCAGCTTCCTACCTCAGCTTCAGAATGTTCAGTAACCACAACAGGAAAGTCTTTGTCTCCTACTATAACTAATGCAAATAAAGCTTTATTGCTTTAGATCAGGTGAGGATCTGTGCCATAAATCCCACACTTGTTGACATAAAAATTTAGCACTCGCCATCTGTAAAATCATCTAAAATAACTTTAGTTTTATGACTTCATGAATAATCCTAAATCTATTTTCATGCCTATGAACATTAAATGTAAATGAAACCAATGATATCTGTGAAAAAAAGGAAGTCAAATGAAAATTTATCACATCCCACGTGACATAATCTAGGGTATTTTACCCCTTTAGTACTATAATACTTGGCCTTAAACTATCAATATATAGGTAGTTGGAATCTGTACATTCCAGTCCAGGAATGTATAGATTCCAGTCCAGGACTCTGTCAGTTGTATAGTACAGTGCCATAGGGTGCTATAGCATATAAATTAAATTGTATAATTTCTGATAAATTTGTTAAGATTCTATTTAAAAGCAGCTTCCTTCCTTCTCCTTAGTTAAGTATAAAGCAGTGATCTGCATTTGCAGGGCCTCATTTTGGTAGAAGAGGGGATTCAGGGATGGCTTTTGTGAGAAGCCACTGGAAGCTCCCCCTGTGCAGCAGAGCCAATGCCTGCTTGCTCCAAGACAGACCCAGCCCTGGCCAAGGCTGACCCATCAGTGGCGGTGAGAGCACCTCTAGGATAAGGTATTTAAGAAAGTGAGGCAGAAAGACCTGCACAATTGTAACTGGAGAAGAGTAGGAAAATGCAAGAGAAACAATTCTGAAGGTCCTCAGGTCATTGCAGAAAGAGGGTGAGCAGAGATTCCCCTGCAGCCCATGGTGAACACCATTATGAGGCAGCTGTGTCCCTGTGCCCCATGGAAGTCCACAGTGGACCAGAGATCCATCTACAGTCCATGGGGGATCCCATGATGGAGTAGGAGGATGTCCAAAGGAAGATGTGACCTCATGGGAGCCTGCAGTGGAGCAGACTCCCAGCAGGACCTTATGGCCCCGAGGAGAGAGCCTGTGCTGGAGCAGATTTCTCCTCAAGCACTACACCCTATGGAAGGAGCCCATGCTGGAGCAGTTCAGGAAGAGCTGCAGCCCATTGGAAGGCCTCACTTTGGAGATGTTTGGGGAGGACTATCTCTTGTCATCCCGTGCTGGAGTGGAAGAGGAAGGAGCAACAGAGACAACATGATAAATTGACTGCAAGCTTCATTTCCTGTCCTGCTGCACAACTACATGGGAAGAGGTAGAGAAAATTGGGAGTAAAATTTAGCCCAGGAAGAAGCAGGAAAGGTGTTTTTAGATTTGGGTTTAGTTCTCATTATCCTGCTCTAATTTAATTTGTAATATATTAAGGTAATTTCCCCTAGTCAAGTCAACAGCAACTGCTGAGTGATCTCTCCGTGTCCTTATCTTGACTCATGAACCTTTTGTTGTATTTTTTTTCTCACTTGTCCAGCTGAGGAGAGGAAGGATGAGTAGCCTTTGATAGGCACCTAGCATCCAGCCACAGTCAACCCAACACAGAGTGCAGTGCTAAAAATCTAATCTTTCTTTGTTTCTTTCTCAGAAATATTTTCATTCTCTTGTAAAGGCATTAGTGGACTGCTGAAACCCATTTATTTTTATGACAACTTTGTTAGCTTAAATAACTCTCTTCTCTTCTTGATGTGTAAGCCACCATTAATTTGATAGATCACTACTGTGTCCATTTTGAGCATTTCATTAGCTATTCTGAATCTGCCACTTTTTTTCATTACACTTCCACAACAAAGAGTTGCTATTTTCTCAGTCATCATATCTTCTTTACAACTATTCCAGCTTGATCTAGTCCTTCTGGACAGAGGTGGCCACAATTACACACAGCATTGCTGATGAAATATCACCATTTCTCTTTAAAGCCAGTAAGTTACTTTGATTTTCATTAATAATGTCTACATACACTGTGGGGTCACAGTAACCCTATAGCCATGTCACAGTACTGCCTCAAAATTATCCTGTGATCTTGTAACAAACCCAGGTGTTTCTCATAGTCCTCCTGCTGATGAATTTGTGTAGCAGAAATCATTACAAAACATGGCAGTACAGATCAAATACAGTTTTTGGACCCCTAGCTCGTTAGTTCCTAATTCTTAAAAAATCCCAAAACAACTGAAATGAAACCATGTATCAGAATTGAGAGCTCCAAAGCAAGTTGAGTTTGCACCTAATTGCATCCAAGCTGCTTGCCACAGAATTCTGTTCAATTCCTGTCAGTTCTCAAAGCTTATCACACAACCTTTTCATCTCCTGATAGCACTAACAGCTTTGTAGACCCAAAATATTTCATTAACATATTTATTGTCTCTTCTCTAGCTCTTTACAATTCTTCCTTTACTACTACTTTTCACTTTCTTGTGATTACCTAATAATTTCCCATAGAGAAAATAAAATTCAATACAAGAATTTAGATTAAATGACATAATATTTGTCTTACTGCAAAATTCTGTAGCATCATCTTATTTTACAGTCTATCTTTAGTAAAGATGGTGCATTCCTTCTCATTTCTTATTTGCTTCTATTGTCTCAACTATTCATTTCTTCAAAAGTGTGTTATAAAGATTTTCATGTGAACAATTACTAGGTCTGTATTCACCTACATTATGCTTTCTATTCTTTAGATGGAGACATTATGTTTGTTAAGCCTTCATAAAATTGTTCTAAATCCTTGCTATTAGACCTGCCACTGGACTAACAACTACCCTGATTGCCACTCTTTGAGTAAATGGAGCTCAAAGTACTATTTGTGTCTCAGATTTTCTGATTTCCAGTAAGCTCATTCCATTGGTAACTGTGCTTTTTGCTTCCCTGGCCAACATTATGGTTCCTTAATGAGAAGACAGACAAGGTATTCTATTTGTTTAGGGATTACAATCTTCAGTTTGCACTCTATTGCTCCTGAATAGTTACTCATCTTTGAAAGTTCTTTTAATGAATAAAGGGTTGAAGAACCATTACTGTTTCTTTTACTTCTTTTACAAAATCTGATTTAGCTTGAAATTTAGTAGATTCCATTGTATCCATATAGTTTCTGACCCCTAAGGTATATTGCTCTTTGCTGATTTGTCTTTTATTTACCCATTCTTCATAGGCTCTCTTCTTACTTGTCGTATTAATTCTGGATTTACTATACACCCAGACCAAAAATTATTTTCAATAGATACAGCACTCAGAATTAATAACCATAGACATGAAATTATTATCAAATCTGTACTCAGATTTTTGAGGACTATGTCTGTGTGTGGGAAACCAAGGAAGGAAATTGTTTTTACACAGCTATATTCAGACATTAATCAAGGTGCATAACAAGGATGCAAGATTTCTCTCACTCTTCATATTATCAGTGAAGAAATATATGACAGATTTTGACCAATCTTGGGCTTCTTCTCTGAAATTCCCTCAGGAGATACCTGCCTCGCTCTATGGACTATGTAGGACACCTATGGAATCTACTTAATAGAGACTTAGAATACTTGCAGTGGTGAGATACAGCTATTTCTTATTCTGAAATTGTCACTACTCTAGCTGCTCATAATATGCTAATATTTCCATGGTTTTCTGTTCTTCTGTACGATCAGTAACATTATTTCCGTTTTGTTAGATGATACGAGATATTCACAAGTGGACTAACCTTAGATGACTAAATATGAGGATATAATCTATTAGTTTTATCTGCAATAATGTATAGTATAAAATTCTCTGAACATAAAAGGAAATATGCAGGATCACGGAAGTTAATAGAGATTGGTTTACAAAATGGCTGATACAGAATGCAAACTCACACCTTCAGATTAGTTAAACTTTACATAGCTTGGTCTATCAGTTCTGATTCAGTTTTCATAAATGGACTCAAACCAGCATTTTACACCTCTTCAAGAAAGACACATGAGAGAGCTAAAAAATACAGTATCCTGGCAAAGCATGTTTTCAGTGTCTAAGTTGTTTCTGAATTTTGGTAGTTTGTTAATTAAACAATCTGAATAGAATATTGACTTCAGGTCAACTAACTGTTTGCAAGAAGTAGTGCCATTGATATAAGTAAAAAAGAAAACTGCAAATAAAAGCAAATGCTTTCTGCAAATATACGAACATAAGGGAAAATCACATTCTGCTAAAAGAGTTTTTGTATCTCTTGTGATTTCATCACTGTTGCAGGAGCCTTCTGCTCTGCATTGAATGCCATATGGAACAACCTACTTCTTTCTGCTTCAGCTTTTTTTCTTACCTCAACTAAAATCATAGTACCTTCATTGCCTCTGTCACTTAATATCTCCCTTATGCTCTAGTTTTTCTTCCCTGAGCATTGTAATTGCATTTACCATCTCAGGAAAGTGTTTGGAGAGAAAATTGTTGTAGGAGAGGGAGTTCACGTTAAAGCTATACTGTTTCTGTAGTTTGGTTTTAGCCTTAAAAATAACAAAAAAACACTATTATGGATTACAATTAAAACCAAAGCAGGAAGGAGTTTTGAGGATTTTGGACCTTACCATAAATCTTTCCTGTCAACACTCCATTCCTGACTTTTCCAAGAAGTTTCAATGTTCGTTCCATCTGTGCATCACCAACTCCACTGTCTAACCATTGCTGGCAAAGAAATACATATTGTTCTTCAGTCTTGCCTGATTCATGGATGACAACTTGGTCGAGGTACCATCCAGCTCCATAACCCACATTATGGTGCTCAACAAGCACTTTGCTTAACTGTCCAAGGTCTACTGCTCTCATTTCAGAGATACAAACCTGAGAAGATAGAGGCAAAAAGAACAGCAAACTGATTAGACCAATATATATTACCATATATATTAGACCATATATATTTGACCTTATCTTCTATCTTTGAGAAGTTTGCATTAGGAAAGACAAATTCCTTTCAATGCTGAAGTATCTTTTTCTGAGAATAAGGAAAGATGTTATAGGCTGACACTCATATTTGGAGAACTTGTTCAGAAACTATGTGGATCCTTGAATATATACATTTTTTCCTCATCATGATCACTGCAGTTCAGGTTTTATTACAAAACACAATCCCTTGTTTTGGATAGAAACAAACCTCTGATCAAAAAACCAAAAGCTCATGAAAACTGAAGTTCAACTAACCCCTCATAAAGGAAACAAAGGGAGTTCTTCAAGAATCAGGATAGACCTGGTAATTTAAATTTCTGTTTGAATAAGGTATTTTATTTTAAAACATTTTCAAGTATTTTACATTTTAAGACACCCTATTATTCAAATAGGAACTATTGTATTATTCAACTCTGAACAGAAATACTGTTGATGACTATGCAAACAAAGATACTGACATTAGAAACTATAACTAAGGCTGTACACGCATACAGGCAAGAATTGATGTACTCCTCAGATGTAAATAGACATCTGTTTAAATATTGCTACGGCTACCAGTAAACAAAAGCTAAATGGCAGCTGCACTAGTGCATGTTGGGATGAATAAATTATGTGAGTGAGAGAATGAATGTGTTCCGTGCAAGATAATATAAGTGGGTGGGTAGATACATGGGCATGTGTGTGGGTGACATTAAAAAAACCCCAGATGGATAGTAGAAACAGACGCTATAATTTTTATTTGTTGCCAACCAATTTGCCACCAGGCAGGAAAAAGGATGAGGACCAGAAAGCAATGAAGGAAGAGATGATTTTTAGAATGAATTATGTCATCTCCTCCATTCTCCTGTCTGTGACAGACTATTCTCCACAATGTGATCAGAAAAAGAAAACATCCAAGTTATTATTCCTAGCACAGCCTTAGGACTTCCAGCATTCATACCTTGTTATATCCACAATATCCTCAAACAGTTACCATGGCAAGTTATACCCCTGCATGTAAGTAAATGTAGCCCAAAATAAGACCTAGCTGAGGAGGAACATCTTGCAAATAACTTTTCGGGAGCACTCATTGCTTTTTAATTTTATTCTTTGTAGTTCTAAGCCAAATATAATTTTCCTGTCAGTCTACATGACCTTTGACTTAGAGGAAATATCCTGTATTGCTAACATTCGTGTTCCTTCACAGCTAACTCTAATTGAGAAAGGGACCTATCATTAGTTTCATTCTCTGTGATAATAATTAACATTCATTAGACAACAGTGGTCATAATCACCCATTGTTATCAATGAATTCTCATAATAATACATTAAATTGCCTACTCCCTCAGCATTAGTAATAATGTACTTTTGGTTGATGTCATTACATTTCTTTTTCCCTTCAGTATAAAGACATTTGGAACTGTATTAAACACACTACTGGATGTACAATTAATGAAACCCAAAATGATTTTATTTAAACTGTTTTGCAAACTCATTTTAATCTGTTTCCTTATACTTGGTTGAAATTTTCTGTCTTCCTAGCTTTTCCTTATATTCATTATCAGTCAAGAGAGATCCTTTTTTTTTTGTATCTCAAGCTTCCTTAACTTTGTTTTCTTTGCCTGTCCATTCCACATTTTTCAGGGATATTGCTGACATAATCTTGTCTCTCAAGACAGCTTGCCCTTTATATTCCTTCCTTTCACCTTCTAGTCTTAGAAACTCTCACTAAAACCCCATTCCAACTTTTTAATTGAAGTACTTCTATGTAAAAGGAATGAAGACTGGTAGTAGTATTTTAAATTGCAGAACCATCTAGTCCATCACGTATAGTGTTGCCAACAGCTACCACTAACAGATTTCTATGGAAGAGTTGAAAACAGGGCAAATACACAGAGATGCTTCTTGAATATAAAGTCTCTCAGCCTTTTGCAAGTTGTGGTTCAGAGATTGCCTGAGCAGAGATTACGTCTTTGCACTTAACAGCCTCAGCGGAAAGTCGTCTTCCATGACAATGTGCAATGGCTTTTTGCACCAATATGTCTTTACCATCTGCAACATCTTGTGCCAGAAAGTAAAATGTATTAATTACACATTGAGCAAAAAGCCACCTCCTTTTGTTTTGAATCTGCCACCTGCACATTACATTGAATGCTCTTGAGCTCTTGCATTTCACAAAGAAATAGAAATGTTTATTTTCTCTATGCTATTTAATATTTTTTTTCTCCCTCACCCTTCCTCTCATCGTCTCTTTTCCAGAATAAATATACTTGTTTGCTTCACTGTTCTTTTTATAGAAGATATTTCATATCACTTGACATTCTTCTTGCACTTTTTAAGACAAATGAATCAACAAAACACAGCATCTATTATGCATCTGCACTAGTGAATGTCTTTGGAGGTATGACTGTGTTTTCTGCCTTAAGTGGCTGGATTTTTTTGTTTTGTTTTGGGGTTTTTTTAATAGTTTCTAAACATTTTTGTTCTGTTTTCTTTTTGTTTTGCTTCTACTGAGATGATATCCTACTACTTCCATATTTCAGAGCCCATCATTGTGCATGCAAATTTAAAGGATTATTCCTCCTCACAGACACCTCTCTTCATTTAGCTACAAAGAATTTAATCTGCCATTTTATTACCCATTCACTGTGTATGAGGTTCTTCTGCAGTCCCTGCCACCAGCTTCAATATTTATTACCTTAAATAGCTCAGTCAGAACATTTTGCTATCCCACTGCTCAACCCTTTCCCAGGAACCTATCAAACAATGAAGAACATGAACACACAAGATACCTAAAATACCTAAACTGAGGAACACTTTCATTGTCTGCAGCATAAAAACTGCTCCCTGAAAACAAAGAATCTGCTTGGGAAGACACTCAGCCCTTTGCAGCTCAACATAGTGGCCGTGAATTCTTTATAGGTAACAGCTGTATTACTGACCCTGTATTAACGTCCAGTATGAAATGCCATGTGAATTATTTCTTTTTGGACTTCTTTTCCAGATTATGACACTGATTATATGCCTTTACACCTTTGATTAACCCTTCTAGTTGTCCATAAACATTTGCCCTCAAAAACGCTGAGGATTAACCTGTATTTTTAATAATATTATCCGGATAATCAACATCATAAAGCTTTTCCTATATCATTGTAGCACAGTTTGGACTAAGACAGCAGGATTCTGAAAAAAGATGGCATCTTAGAAAAAAGGAAGTATTATTGAAGAGTCAGAACAACATATAGAAAAATCTAAGTAGGAAGATTAAAGACACATTCTTCTTTGCAAAGAACAATGCAGCAATACAAGTGCCCAGAGGGTAGAGGTCTATAAAGCATGGGAGAAGCAAAGAGAAAGTGATGTGGAAGAAAACCTTCACTGTCTTCCAAAGAAAGATGTGGAATGAGATTTAAGTAGCATGTGAAAGTTTAGTTGTACTCAGGTAGAAGGTCAAGTGCAACTAAATTGACACAGGAGACTATGGACACTTATCACATGTCAATAGAAGTATTTATACAAATTCATGGAAAAAAAAGTATCAATGTCAAGAGTATGACTCTGGAGCAAAACGACGTGGCTGGCTTCTAAATTTCTAAGCTCAAAAAGGCATAATAAATCTAGTGATGTAAGTGTAAGGGTAGGAAAGCAGTAGGACAGGTTGCCTAGGAAAGTTATGGTATCTCAGGCATGACAGAGCATAAGAAACAGTGTGAAAACATGCAGAGGATTCTGCTTCATTGTACAGGATGAATTGATCTAGTGCTCTCAGTTCAGGGTATGGGTGAACATGCTGTGCAGATATAATCATTAATATGGTAAAAAGCAAAGGTTAACCAGAAAATCTCTCCTAGGATTTATCTTGAGCAGACAATTATGTCTACAACCAGGTTTGCCTGTTTGCAATTTAACAGATAAATGGATTAATTAACATATAGTAGCTAACATGTTTAAAATCTTTCTTTCAACTCTATCTGGGTGGATTTAAAAAAAAAATTAAAGGAGCAGCCACAGGAAGTAGCCCTGATATTTCTATACTAGCTTCACAAATAGGTGAAAATTAAGCCATGGAATTTCATATATCATTGGATGCAGTTTCAGATTCTAAGAACATTTACCAGGAGTTTGTGGATTTTAGATTTATTTGTATTCAAACTATTCCTAAATTGGAATCTCAATTCAAGTGAAATGCCTGTACTTAGCAAGGAACACAGGTTACCAGAGTGTAGCATCCATGCTGGTATTTCATAATTGGAAAGAAACATGGTATTAGAAAATAATAAAATTAAATACATTAAAAAAAACATGTAAGGAAAATGACTCAGTACTAACCTGCCCTGTTTCAAAATGTGAGTGCCCGAGCCTCCTTTTGCAGGAATCTCCCCATTCTCCAAATACTGTGATAAATACATCTGCATCAGTTCCTGATGCAGGAAGTGTTCCTGTATGGACATTGATGAAGTAAAGGACTTCTGCCATGAAAAATCAGTGACACAAGACATTGCCAAATGAGATTATTTGCAATTTAATTACCAAACATTATAAACCAATACATTTTAGGTACATGATTAATTTCAACACCAAGGAATTAAGTTAAAGGAATTGACATCAATTTTCTGAGTTTCCTATGGATTGCTAGCTATCTCACAGCACACACTACAGCATTAGGGATGAAATGTCTTTTATGAAAAAATGCAAGAATCCATGCTTGCATTACAGAAGGAGAAAATACCCAACTTCTGGATTCTGGAATCACCTGAAAGACTCAGGCTGATTTTATCATGCTTTGTAAAAAAACCCAGGAGTTCTAGTAGGAATTATAGGTCTTGAATTGAGTTAGGATTTACCAACTCTGACATTTTACCAAGGAAAAAACACAGACATAGATTATGAAAGACACTTTTTGTTCTGGATCAACTGAACTCTGTTTAAATCTCATATTTTGAGAATTATGGCCAACATTATTTAATGTGTTCAGCAGAAATGGCTCAGCTATTTATACAAGCATTGTTATTATTCTTCACAACAAAGGATGGCTTGCCATGACTTTTGTCTGATGAGTTATACAGTACATATTCCTTCAGGCAGCATGACAGAGGATTTTTAATGGGTTCTGTGAAGAATTAAATGTTATAACAGACTCTTAAGATATATTTCTATTTGCAGTCTAGCCTCCAGTTAGATATTACATGCAAAAAGGTTTAAATATTTTAACTAAGACTTCTGTTCACAGTGTAATGAATGAGAATTCTTTTCTACATATTTCATAAAATGTAATCTGAACAAAGGAAGATATCATATTTTAAGTACAATGATGAAATGAAATATGGCTTCAGGGGCAGAAATAGGGCTTGAAGAAAACCTAAAAAACCCTGCATTTTCTCTTTGTGATTCATGCCATTACAACTTTCACACGTGCCTTTTTGTAATCTGTGAATTAATCCCTCATTAAGTGAAAATCACTCATTTTCTGGAAACTGCCATGCAAATATACTAACTGGGCTTTGTGCATTTTTCAGACTTTCAAATTGGTACTTATTCTAGTGAAAACAATACATGTCAGTTGTTTTAAAACAGAAGAAAGTGCTTTAACTAGATATCTGTACACAGCACTTACAGGATGGCCACGTTATCAGATCGAGCCAGCATGGGTTTAGGAGGGGTAAGTCGTGTTTGACCAACTTGGTCTCTTTTTATGACCAGGAGACACATCTGGTGGATGCAGGAAAGGCTGTGGATGTTGTTTATTTGGATTTCAGCAAGGCCTTTGACACTGTCTCCCACAGCATCCTCCTGGAAAAGCTGGCAGCTCATGGCTTGGACAGGAGCACTCTGTGCTGGGTTAGGAACTGGCTGCATGGCCGGGCCCAGAGGGTGATGGCGAACAGAGCTGCATCCTGCTGGGGCCTGTCACCAGGGGTGTCCCTCAGGGTCTGTGCTGGGGCCAGTTCTGTTCTATATTTTTATTGACAACATGGATGAGGGGATTGAGTCTTTCATTAGTAAATTTGCAAATGACACTAAGCTGGGAGCATATGCCAATCTCTTGGGGGGTTAGGAGAGCTCTGCAGAGAGACCTGGAATGGTTGGATAGATGGGCAGAGTCTAACAGGATGAAGTTTAACAAGTCCAAGTGCTGACTCCTGCATTTTGGCTACAACAACGCCCTGCAGTGCTACAGGCTGGGGACAGTGTGGCTGGACAGTGCCCAGGCAGAAAGGGACCTGGGGTGCTGGTCAAGAGCTGACTGAACATGAGCCAGCAGTGTGCCCTGGGGGCCAAGAAGGCCAAGGGCATCCTGGCCTGCATCAGGAACAGTGTGGCCAGCAGGAGCAGGGAGGTCATTCTGCCCCTGTACTTGGCACAGGTGAGGCCACACCTTGAGTGCTGTGTCCAGTTCTGGCCCCTCAGTTTGGGAAGGACGTTGAGAGGCTTGAGCACGTCCAGAGGAGGCAACGAGGTGAGGGGCTGGGAACACAAGCCCTGTGAGGAATGACTGAGGGAGCTGGGGGTGTTTAACCTGGAGAAGAGGAGACTCAGAGGTGACCTTGTCACTCTCTACAACTCCCTGAAAGTGGTTGTAGTCAGGTGGGGGTTGGTCTCTTTCTCCAGGCAGCAACTGACAGAACCAGAGGGCACAGCCTTAAGCTGGGTCAAGGGAAATATAGGTTGTATATTAGGAAAAAGATTTTACAGAAAGAGTGATAAAATACTGGAATGGTCTGCCTGGGGACTTGGCGGAGTCATCATCCCTGGATGTGTTTAAAAAAAGGTTGGATGTGACACTTGGTGCCATGTTTAGTTGAGGTGTTATGGCATGGGCTGGACTCAGTGATCTTGAAGGTCTCTTCCAACCTACTGATTCTGTGATTCTGCGATCACACAGTTTATTGAACAAATAGTTAAAAGTAATTTTGAGTGTTTTTTTAATATATATAAAATGCTTTGCAATCTTGTGTCTTGTGTGTCGCAGACATTTTTCACAGAAATCCTTTCTTTCAGATTTCTGCATCTTCTGGGAAGCAAGGGCCCCAGAAAGAGAATGTAAACAATTGTTATCAGCTGCTGTGAAATGCGATAGGATGCACCTGTGATTGGTTCATGTTCCCATGTTTATAATTAAGAGCCAATCACAGGGCAAGCTCTCTGGAACACAGGGACAGAGAATTCTCTTGTTTTTAGATTCTTTTCTATTCTTATTCTTAGCTTAGCTTAGCAAGCCTCTGCAACTTCTCTCTTTATTCCTATTAGTATAGTTATAATGTATTATATATCATATATCAATAAATCCAGCCTTCTGATCAAGAAACAAGATTCTCGTCCTTCTCACCCCAGTGACCTCCTCAGGTCGCTGTAATACTTGTGTTCATCCTATTAGGCAGTTTACAATTCTGTATTTGTGCATGCATTTACTCATGTATTTATTTTTTATTTCAATAGCATACCCCTGAGTGGTGGCTGGTCTGGCCTGACTGCAGCAAGCTCTGTCACGGTCTCAGATCCACCTTCTCCAAACAGACATGAGGCTTCAGTGTGAAAGCTCAACTCTTGTTTAGTGTCCAGGTCTTTCAGCTGAAGCTGTAGGCAGAATCAGAGAAAGAAATTCATTTATTTGAATTATTTAATTTCCCGTTTCCATCCCAAGAGAAACTGCCCTTTTTTCCTTTTTTTCCTCCTGCACACACTTTATAACAGCTATGTGATTCTGCATAACAGTTAGAGCAGCTTCTTAAAGCTGCTAATTCTGCAGCTGGATGTTTATAGGTGTATTCTTCATTGTATATCAACACAAGCATAGGACCCATTTGAAAAGAACCAATGAGAGGTTCAGCTTAAATTGACCTGTATGTGTTTGCAATTTTAGAATGTCAAATGAATGAATACAGTTACATCAATCTTAGTAGCATATGCCCATTTTGCAAAAACATTTGCTTTGCTACTTTTTATTTCTTTAAATGAGTCTTGCTATATCTCAGGTACGATTTTCAAAGTTGGCAGAAATTAGCTGTCCAGTGGCTTTCAGGGCTGCCGGTGGAAATAAGTTATTTGAAGAATGAATTTCAATAGAATGGGCAAGGTTAGGCCCAGCTTCATTCTACTTGGCTTTAAGTATTTATTGGAGAGTGAAGAAATTAGATTCCAAGTGTGTGGACTTAGAACATCCAAACCAGCTGAGGAAGCACAGCCTTAGGAGCTCACATATTTCTGCTGAGAGGGTCAAGGTGTAAATCAGGTTCACGGGAGGTCAACTGAGATCACATACTCTACCCTAGGTCAGGTTATAAAATCTATCAAGTTTATGCAGAAACATTTGCGGTAAC
Source organism: Ammospiza caudacuta (assembly GCF_027887145.1). NCBI lineage: Eukaryota > Metazoa > Chordata > Aves > Passeriformes > Passerellidae > Ammospiza > Ammospiza caudacuta. Next base: position 115,695,776 of record NC_080593.1, on the reverse strand, counting down.
TATTACATGCAGTATTGAACTTCAAAAATAGCCAATGACTGCAAGTTTGCGGAAACAGTTTCTTTAGTCTTCAGGATCACTTTGTATAGAATTAGCATATCCAAGAAATTTAAAGCAAAAGGAAACAAAAAGAAACAAAAACTTAATTTCATGACGACAGTAAGTAATTGGAATTCCTAGGTGAAGATTCTCAAAATTATTGTGGTCGCTTCTTTCAAGTACTGACAGCAGTGCAACAGCAAAACTTTGTGTTCATCATACAGAATAAACATACAAGTGCTTGGAAGCCCTGAGTACAGGTTTCCTCACACAGATTTCAACTACAAGCTTTGAGATGTAGAAATATTTATATAATTGAATGAGATAAACTAAATTATTGGGAATTTGACAGTTACGCTCTCATAAATTTCATCAGACTAAGTTGCTCTTGAGTTCTTAGAAAAGCAATGACCTAGCATTTTACATTACTGCTTATTCTTTCTGTCCAGTGATTTACAAGATCAGTCACAAGGCTTCCAGATGAAAATAAACAATAAGCCATAACCATTTCCAGACTTAAACCATTAATTACTTGAATAAAATCTAGATTTATTTAGGTGGCGTTAAATTCCACTAAAATTGCAGCCCATTGTTTACAAAAAATAGGGGTTTTTTTTCACGTGCAATAACAAAATCTTTTATATTAAATGTATAACAACTTCTTATACAAAAATATTTCCCACTAACTTTTATCAATATGTGCAACCCCAAATATCAATACATATCACAAACTCCTATTTGTCATAAAATTGCACTAAGGTTTACCTGCATATGCAGGCAGACAGCCTGCAGAAAGTGGATTCATAAAAATGAGGTGTGTAGATTTATGCAGACTTTGGCCTTAAAATAAAACATACCTGAAAAATTCTTGCCAGTTCTAAGATTACATCTAAGTGCGAACTTAATCTTCAAATCATATAGTGTTTCTATATTCTAAACAAATGTAAAAAATGGGTTTGTATTCTATTTTAGGAAATATCTATTTAGGAAATATCTTGCTCTTTTTGAGCAAGAAATAGCTACTCATTCTGTAGTACATAAATCTTCAGAATTTACAGAAAATACATAAATTTTAGCTAAGGTTATATAATTGACTACATAATTTTGCAGAAAACTGTAGGAGATAACAGGAAAAATTCTGGTACTTAGAATAACTCTGTAAACACGAAAGTAGAGAAGACAGAGTAGCAAAACGAATGTAGGGATTTCATCTCCTTTTTATACTTTCATCTGTGTTTCTGAGAAATTCCTGGAACTCTGAATATTATTTCTTTCACTTAAAAAGAAATCAAAGGAGGTAATTTTATTTTGTTGGGGCTGGGTTTGACCACTGATTCATAGTAAGCTTATGCATCCTGACAGCTGCCTGTAATTTTTCTTTTTCTATACAACATCTCTATTTTTTTCTGGATTGTAAGAATCCTACTAGAGTGAGACCAGCTTGTTACATTTTAGACTATGCTTCCATGAATAACTAATTTATAAATAGACTAATAAATTGGTATTAGATATTACAAGCATATTAATGTCAAAAGCAATAGATATTATTGTGGCTTGTGCTGTGGGTTGCACATGCATCCAAGAAACTACTAAGGTGCATAGCAACCTACTGACTCTTGTAGGTTGTAACAATTTATAGCTACTAATATACCAATTATTAAATAATTGTGAAGTATTTGAAAATACAGACAAAAATCACTTAGCCAGTTGCATAGGGTTGTTTTGGAAAAGAAAGCAGAAAGCAAACTATTACATTTATGAATTTTCTGCCATGTTTTGAGCCACCAGGTCTGGAGGCTGAAGCCTTACATTACAAAATGGACATATTAAATGTAGTGTCAAAATATTTTTGAATGCTTTATCAAATGGCATGGAGATGCATATTTGAAATGAGAAATTAGCTTTGCTTACCTATTCTTTCCATTTTTATAGCCTAAACGGAGAGTAAAATATTAACTGACACAGAACACATTTGGGGAGAAAATGTAAGATAAACATCTCCTCTATCCCCAGAAGAGCTCATAAATTCAGACACAACATTCCTTTGAGTGTCACAAGCCCATTCACATTTTAGTCTGGAATGCAGCTGTCTCTAGAATTTCCCATCAGAACAGTTTCTGGAGTCTTTATGCATTTAAGGAATCACCTTGATCTTTCAAATCCATAGCAGGGTTAAGGGACTCTGTGGCACAGTTCAGGAAATCATTCTTTTACTTCAGAATAATTCAGTGCTAATCCACAATGGGGTTTTTTGCCCTTGCCTATAGGCAGAGCTCATTGGCACAATTTTTCCTTGAATTAACCTTCAAGTTTAAGTATTAAAGATACTTTTAAATTCTAATTCTATTTTAAGATTGGCAGCATTAAGTCCTTTCTCCATTCCCTTTTATGAGAATTCTTAAAGACGTATTAAACTACAATCAGAGGTTTGAGGCCCACTGGTGGCCATATTGCAAAGAACTGATACTGAATATTATCTTGATTGGCTTCCACAGGTAGGTTGGTCTGTGTGGAGACCATCAGTATTTCCATGCAGGAATTAACATTTCCTAACATCAGCAGGATGAACTGTGCATAATGGGTGTGCACACCAGTGAAGAGCTATAGCAATATGCACTTCACCAGGGGCAAACAAGGTTGAGTTACCCACAAAGAGGCCTGCAAGCTGCAGACAGTCATTTGTAGATACCGGGTAACTGAGACCATCTGTGTCTCCACAAAAGTTGTTTTCTGTTATGTTGAAAATTATTGCAAGTTTACATGTATTATATTGGGAATACCTTGTGGAGAGTAATTCCTCTTCTCAAGGATGGACCACATAACAAAAAGGAGACTTTTGTTATATCTCCAATGTCACCAGTGGTCAACTGTTAAAAAATAATAATAATAATTAAATATATGTTGTATGCAACAGTTTGCTCAGCATACTTTAAACCCAAAACAAGATAAATACAACAGGTAATAATATTGGTCAATGAGGTTAGTGTTAGGATGAGGAAGTCCTATTAAGAGTGCAAGTTAATTCAGACTCACATTTGTATTATAAATTATGTCTATTTTTTACTGAGGGAAATGGTTCCAGAGCATAGGCCAACACAACAAAAGGGAGGAAATGTACAACTGAATTCTGTATTTTCAAGGCCAGTTCTTTCCCCCTGACTTAATTCGAGTTAATGAGGTTTTTCACATAATATTTGTCATTTCCTCAAGAGAATTTTCTTAAGTGATATGTTTTGGCCCGCAAGTGAGAAGTTCTCCAAGATGTGTTTATTTAAGACACAGAGGAATAAACATTAACTCTGACAAACAACCAGTACACATAAAGTAATATATATTGGCTACAATTCTTATTTTACTGAAACTATTTGGTAAGACTTGTATGAAGTAGAAAAGAAACCAACCAAAAAGGGAGTATCACTCAGATTTTGAACTTTCTGTGCAGGGGATTTCCCTTTTCTTCCAAATGCAACAACTTGAATGTTAGGAACATCTTCTGGCACTTGTGTGCAGTGCACCCATGTTTGCCATCGCCCTCTACTTTTTGCATCTAAATTTTCCATGGGAAGGGATGTCACAGATGTCTCTGCAGTAAAAGCAAAACTATATTTAGAACAATATCTGTTATAAGGCAGTATAAATCAAAAGATTGTATTGCCTGGTAGTGCCGGATGTAGCACAGGAAATTCAGCAACAAAGCCACAAACCCCTCATTGCTCACGTTAGTCCCGTGGAGGGTTAGAAAACCAGGCCAGTGGCCTCATGGATCCATGTCACACTTACACAGAGGCCATGCCCCTTCTCTTTGTATTGTTCCAAGGAGAGGAAATGTCCTGCCAGAGGAGAATCTTTCAATACTGCCATTTCAAATTTCTCCATCCCAGGCATAATTTCTTCCCCTTTGTTCACAGAAGGCATGATTCACCTTGGTCCAGGCCCAGCCCCTCCCCATTGGGGTACCAGCGCCAATTTCTTCCTACTGTGTGATGTAACCTTATACCAGTTGTGAACTGCTCTGCCATGCAGAAGTGATTCATGGAAATGAAGGACACTTCTGCTTGTATTACCTTTGAGTGGAATTTCAACTTCTGCATAATCTTCCTTAGAGCGTTTATTGATCCATCCATCATGAAAAAAAACATGTGTAGAAAAAGGGTAGAAGACTTCTTTTATAAGAATTTTTTCCAAAAACCACCCATCTGATTGAAAATAAACAGGACATTATTAATTTATACCTTTTAAGCACCAAAATATCCTGTATATGCAGTCATAAGTTTCTACCTTCATCAAATCAATAAAAGGTTTTCTTTTGACAGACTTATTAAGGAAATAAAACTTCTGAAAATATATTGGCTATGTGTCTGTGTTTCTATCTGTTCCACTACACTCCAAAATAGTAAATGTTTTTACAGATCTTGTTAAATTACATGTAAATTAAATTAAATGAGATAGATTTGCTGTAATGATCTATTACATCTCAAAGTATGGAAAGGCTTCTGCATGCAGACTTTAGACACAAGAAAGCCCAATAGGAAATAATATTATCAATGTCCTAATGGAAAAAGGATCATGACTTCTATGACATTTACTATCAGAAAATCCACTCAACCCACAGCTTTCTTTCTGGAGAGATACCATTCTATATAATAAGGAACAAAATTCAGCTAATTTTATCTTGATTTGAGGCCATGATTATATGGAAACAAGGCATTTGTAGAGTTAGATCTCTGAGTCTTGGTACACTTGGTTACACTCCCAGTCTTGTTGAAGTGAATGAAAGTTTGTGTTCATTTTAATGTCACCATCTAGCAAATAGTCTCCCATCCTGTTTTTCTGAGTCCGAGTTTAACATACAGAGTCATTTTGTAATCTTGAGGTTTTTTAGAAAAGAAAGAACAAGAGACTCAGGTTATCATACTCTGGAACAATCGTTTCCATTATCAACATTATCCTGCAGGACTAAAATACCTGTAGAATCTCTATTCTGTTGTCTTTAAAAAACAATGGGCCAAAATTGTAGCCAAAGGATTGAATAAAATACCAATTCATGATACTCCTTGTTGTTGGTATTTATTTTCAAGAAATAAGCAATTTTTTTTTAGCTACAATAGCTGCTTTGGAGTCAGCAGTAGGATGAGAAAAAATGCTGCAGCAATAAAGACTTTTTATCTGCCCGTCAACCTCACATATGCAGGATCCCTTAAAAAATATTTTGCATGGATTCGAAGGAAAGAACCTGTGAGGCCAGAACAGTCTTTCTTCTGTGCTCAGCTTCTCAATCTAGTGAAACAATTTTATGTTCTCATCTTTACACAGAAGCATATAGCCCTAAATTCCTTTTTTTGACTTATCCATCATCTAAAAATGTACAAGAAGAAGAAATTTACAAAAGTTTCAAAAGCATGATGGCATACCACTTCATGAAAAACAAAAAACTTTGTTGACTCTGCTTGTAAAAAGATAGAAACTTCAATGGAGAACAATTCCATATATAATTTTATGATTTTACATTGTCACATTTCCTTGGAATCCCTTGCAGATTTTAGGAAAACCAAGCTGTATCTGGATACTTGACATATATAATGCAAAAGAAGTAATGAACAGCAGAAAATGGAAATCAATTTCATATTTTCTAATCTCTTAAAAAACACTTTTGTGTTAAATTTCAGACATTTCTGAAGCACTAGGGTCACCTAAATCTAATAATCTACATCATTATTATCTTACATTAACCGAAAAATTACCAACCTTTTCTTAGACTTTTAAATCCAACACAAACTTGATTCAACTTGCCAAGGTATACAGATTTGATTTTAAAAATATCCACCTGCAATATGAAAATAATCAAAATTATATTTTTATTTAAACTTAATAGGGGTCTGGCTTTGAGTATTTATCAGTTTAGCCTGGTGTGTTGGATCATTGTTTTGCACCTTGATTGAAGTAAATTTATCTCATCTATGCCATTTAATTGTGTTTGACTTCATAATTAAATATTATGTATTATAGTTAATCTTTTCTTATCCAGTTGATATTATGAATTATGAATTTCAGAATGTCTCTGTATTTAGTAGGAATTATTTTTGGAAAAATCAGATACATGCACTAGCAATAAAATTCTCATTTCTCATACCTTCATGGACTGAAATAAAGAAATCCTAGTGTGTTGAAAGTTACTTTGGTACAGAACCTAACTTGCAATGAAACTGATAAATACTAGATGTCTAATAATTATGAAAATCTGGAGCAATTTCATTTTCCCTAAAATTCGAAGTTAATTTAGTGGGAATTAGGGATGTAAATGGGAAGTAAGTGAACGGTATCTGTGAAGATTTCAACCACTGTGCTTTTGGGATAAGGATGTCTCCTTGAAATCATCTCTATAATAGGCCAAATTTTCTACATACAACAGACTTGAATGATCAATAGACTTCATGGAGTCTTTCCTTTTTTCCATACCTTAAATTTTTATAATTTATTCACCTTCCTGCCTATATATACTCATCTTCTTTGAACAGTCACCTTCATAATCTCTGGGAAAGCTCACATAAGTGTGTGCACTAACACATTGCTTAAAATGCATGTTCATTGGCTTTTTTTAACTGGGCCTGAAGAAATGAGGTTTGGAAACACACTACTTATGAATGGATTCATCTAATCTTTTGAGAAACCAGCTGCAAAACTAATTCTCTACAGCTAAGACTTTTATTTCATGTGACTTCATGAGTTATTCTGTTGAACACAGAAGCAGCTGTCTTGGAAAGCTGGCTTGAAGATGCAAGTTTGAATACAACAGTTGGGTACCAGTTTGTGGGTTTGAAAAAAAAAATAAAACCCTTGCATTGTTCCCACAGTCTCACAGTTCCAGAATTTCAATGTCTGTGAGAGTAACATTGGTCAAAAAACCATCTAGAAAAAAAGAGCAATGACTAAGACCAGAGCATTTGTCATTTGAGAATAAATTGTAGTAAAGAGAACTGCAACAGAGTGAATACCCAAAGAGTTGCTACTCAAAATCTTTACTATAAGAAGAAGATTAAGGTCTTATAGCCCAAGATATAGAAAAGCCCTTTAGAATTTCAGAGGAAGGCTTTAGCAAGTCTGAACAAGCCTGTACAAAAAGTGACACAGAATCTGGATTATACAGAAAAAATCCTTGTGAATTTGCAGATGAGTAGTACTTCCACAGGAATGAGTATTCACAGAAGTCAAGTGCTATTGTTCAGGTTTTTCTCTACAAGCTTTATTCTTGGCAAAAATGTAACACATTCTTATAAAATAAAGTGTTTTCTAAAGGTTGGGACAGTTTGGGCTTTTGAAAGAAAAAGGAATCTGTCCCTCTTCTGTATCTGTAAGGTATCTGTACTGATACCTTATCCATTGTAGCAGGCAGTCTTGCTGTTCAGATTTCTCTGACACTATCCTTAAGACATACTACACAGGACTATTATCTACTATCATCAAAAAGACTAATCTGTACAACTTCCTACGTTACTCCTTCAAACAAGATGAGCTCTACTACCCTGTCACTATTTTCAGATTTAACTTGTGAACTCTGAGCTACCAGTTTGATCATTTCTTGATGAGCATGAATATTGGGCATGCATATTCTCTTCCACAATGGAGAAAGAAAATGCAGAGGACATAATGACTAGGATCTGGGTTTCTTTTCATGCAAAAACCTTGAATCTTCTAGAATCTTTAAAAATAGCAAGAAAAGCAGATAAAATAAACACAGGTATGTGTAAAGAATAAATTAGACATATATCCAGTACATTTCTCTAGCTTTCTGCACCAGAGAAGAAACTGCACTAGGCTCGCTGGCAAGAATGAAATACTCTCTCTCACTCTCCCTAAAAGATTTCCAGGTACTTCATTTAATGATTTCCTTAAAACAAACAAACAAAAATCCTAGATGAAATTCTAAACACTAGGATCTCATAAAGTATCAGCTAGACATGTTCTTCTGATTTAAAAGAGATATTTCCTTTTGATCTGAAGTCTGTTTTAGTTACTTTGTTCTTTTGCCAACTACTCAAGGAATTACTCTTCTAGGAAAAGCTATTTAATCTCAAAATGCAACAATATGTTTACCAAAGAGCAAGAAGTGGATGGAAAAATTTGAAAATGAAAAAAATAAGAGTCGTCTTGGAACATTGACGGTGTTCAGGAGAGATAGCAAGAAATGTTCATAGACTACTTTAGATAGAGGGGCTACAAATGTGAGTTATTCTACAGAAATGTTGTCACTTCTAACAGGCATATTTTAATAAAGCAGTGATGCCACCCTGGCCTTAAAAGTCTGGAATATTAAAACAGAACTCTTAGAGGTAGTTTTGTCCAATTCAGAATTAATTTATCACCTTAATTGTTTTACTGTAGCACGACAGTGATGAAGCTTAAAAACAATATGTTAGCTATGGAGACAATCGTTATATGCAATATAAAACATTAATATTTTTGATATTCTATCCATGAAAGGTTTTCTGAAAATATAAGTTCTAACAAAAAGACACTCACAGATTCAGTTACATTTTTCCTCATTATTTTACCTGCCCTCTAGCAAAAGTGATCAGGCTGTTTTTTGAGTTAAGCCATCGCTTCCCTGAGTCACTTTTTTCTCCTTGTATACGAAGATAAATCTCTCCAGTGGCATCTGCCTTCTTCAAGTCCCCCGTGTGCAAATGGATTTCATACTCCACAACTTCAGAAAAAATAGACAAAATAAACCCAAAAAGTCAGCAGGAGAAAACACTTGTCTTCTTGCCTGACACCCGCATTAAAAACCAATTCTTGTACCACCAAACAAGGTCTCTTCAGTTCTGGTGACATACACATAGCCAAAACACATTCCTGCTGCATAACAGGATGGCAATCTAGAGAATGTAGATTTGCTGTGCTCTAACACCATTCCCAGAAAATAAGTGCTACTGGTTGCTGTTTAGGGCACAGGATCTCTTATGTAATATCCCCTTCCATACAAGGTAGGAAAATCCTTCTTAAGGAAAAAGCCATACTTGCATCCTCTTCAGGAAGTCTAATTTTTTTTCCTATTATTTACTAATATTTCTTTGATTTTCCCTGCCTCTATTTTTATTTATCACTACTTAGACCATAGTACTATCATGATGTTCTTAAGTTAAAATATGTTAATACGAAATAAAAATAATGAATTAAAAATTCTTTCAACATCAGCTTTAACATATAAATAGAAAAGCCTACTGACATTTTGTATCATTCTCCAAGGAACCTGCCATTAATGATATAATGGCCCACAAATCCAGGTCAGATAACTGAATTTTGAGTTTAAGGGAAAGCATTCCTTAGTTTCTCAGCTGTGGTCATAGTACAGAGATTAGAAGAGACACCTATGTCCCTTATATGAAGCTTCTGCTTCTTTGCCTATCTTTGTCACAATACATAGGGAAGTGATGCAGATGAGACCAGACTGAATTCATGACAAAGAAACTTCATGGAAATCTCTTATGTTCACTTTTTAAATGACCTATTTCAGTCCCTGAGTTTCCTATGGAAACAAGGAACAAGGAAACACTTAAACAGAATCAGGTCACAATCTCAATATTCACTGTTACTTACATCATTTTAACAGCAAGGACCCCAGGAAAAAATAAGAAAGGTTTTTGGGGGATAAATTTTATTTTCCTTCTGGTGTTGTGTGCTCTAATTCAGATTATAATAGTAAGTATCATTTGCATAGTGTGTTCATCTGGGCTCATTTGTGTTATGAGCTGGTACTGTCAATTTAGGAATCTAACTTTGGTGGCTATATTAGGACTGAGATTCTTATGCAGCCAGCAGGGGAAGGCAGGTGCTATAGAAAACACCTCTGATGGGTTCCCACACATTCTAGAGATAAACACTAGAACTCAGAGGCTAAATTTAGATGGTCTAAATGTTCCTCTGCTTCCCACCACAGGCATTGCTTCTTCAGCCTAAGAATAAAAGTTAGCAACACGTTTGTAAAACACGACTGTCTAATATTTTTATAAGGACAACATTTTTCTCCACTGTAAAATGCAGAGTCACATTTGGGATGCAGGTGATGGGCAATGCACATGTACCAAGAATTTATCTGAAAATATTTGTTTTATCTCTTGAACTCTTTTTATCACAAACACTAAGACTTTTTTTTTTAAGAACTGAGTAGACTTAAAATCCAGGGTTTTACAAGTCCTGAGCTATGTTTGACTACCAAAAATTATCAGCCCTTTCTCCCACAGCCTTCATCACTGTAGCAGTAAAACACAGACAACATCTAGACTATATGACATTTACATGCTAGAGAAAATCTTCCAGCTTCACTCTGCCTCCTGTCCCTCCCTGGAATTTGGCTGGCTCTACAATATCTGCTTTCCCAGGCAATGCTGGTGTGCAAAGGAGGGGAGTGGTGCTTTAGACAGACATGAAATCAAGCAGAAACAAAGCACTTTCAGTTTCACAGCTGACAGTACAAGCTAGAGAGCACGGAAATGCACATTATTCAAGCCTGAAACATGTATTTCAGTCTAATGTACATCATAGGATACATGAATATCTGAATATACATCCTGGAAATGTCTGATATTCTCAGTATATTTTCCTTCTTCAATCAAATTTTTTCCAAGGTAGAAATGGTCTATTTAAGCAAACTGTACATTCTTTAAAAATATTATAATTATGAGAAAGTTCTAGTAGGTTTAAGAATGATTCAATGAACCCAGAAGCTAAAGCTGTCATTTAGTTTTATGCGTAGGTGATAGGAAAACAAGGAGGGAAAAAAAAGCGTTCTGAGGATATTTATTTTAAGGTTTTCTTACAGCTCCTTTCACAAGTTGGTGCTATTCATGTTGAGTGTTATAATCAAAAGGTCTGAATTCAAATATTGTGACATCTTATATAGCTATTCCTTTCTATTTCTAGAATAAAAAGGTCCCATAACAGGATTAACAGTTTTAAAGAGTGGGTTGGTATAGACTGTAACATTAATATTTAAAAGGATTCATTAAATAACAAAGGCTGCATAAGTCTGCTAATGAAAGAGTGCTAATTTCAATACATTTCTGAAATGTATTTCTTTATCTTTGCCTTTTACTTCATGAGGATGATGTCTGAGAAATTCTGTTTGCTTAAATGTAGCTTTTGTTCACTGCAGCACTATTTGCTTCAGGGATTCCGCCTGGGACTATTTTTTTCTTTTTTTAATAATTTAAACTAAGGACTGGGGAAATTCTTATAATTGATGGTATCACTTCATATTTGATGACAAAAAGTAAACCAAGACTTTTCCCAGCCTGGGGCCCTGACATATCTCATTCCTTTCTTCAAGGGAGTTCAAAATGTGCTGCCAGGTAAAAAAAAAACATAGCTGCATTAAAGTCAGTGCAGCTACACAGACTTGATCTTTCTGGAGTTCCAGATGGTTGAAAATGCATGATCTGTCCAGGTGACACTTTGATTAGCATTTAGCCAATGGCATTTTGCTTTCAGGGGAGTCAGGATGCGAAGTTTCTGCATTGCTCGTTCAGAGTGTTGCCTCCTCTATGTAGCTGGGCCTCGGGAGCAGGTTTGTTGAAGTCAAAAGGCAACTTGTATGAATATGATCAAAATATTTTGTTTGAATAAGATCATGGCTGGCCACTTCCGTGGGGGTAGATGAGAAAGCACAGTGCTCACATTTTTACTGCTTTTGTCCATTAATATTTGAATCATTAATATATAGACCCATGAGCTTAGCTTAGAAATGTATGTGGTGCTTCTGCTGAGTCGGTGCTTTCAGCTGAAACTGCTGAATCTATTGATGCATAATTTAAAGCTCAATGTATTCATAGCAAATATTTACCATTCATTTCCCACTATTTAAGGGAAATAAAAGTATACAAAGTAGCCCCTATGAAAGGAGTCATAACTGAAAGGGGATGCTGGGAAATGGGGTAAAAGTTTTTAGGCTGAGTTTGAGAGCGTTCAGATTGTGTTCCGTATGACCAGCACACCTGAACAACAAAAATCTACTGAGATAAAGTATTCTGTTCAAGCTTTTAATTCTTTGTCTCTTCCCAATCCTATTTATAAAAATTCTCTTTTAGATGTTAGCCAATATATTGCAAAACTGAAAGTAATCACCTAATGTAAATTTACAAAGGAAAAAAAAACCCCGAAAATTAACGATAGGAGACTAAATACATAATTTTTTAATCATTATTTTGTATTAATTTCTTGTGTGTGTGTATATGAATAAAACCAAAATATAACGAAGAAGAAATTTTAGACTGAAGTAGTATTTGGGCCACAAAGAATAAAAGTGATATTACACCTCCAGTTTTAAATCCCTGGACTCCATAAAATGGCTTGTGAGAAACTTTCTAGGTTAGTAGATATTCCCATCTAAAGATTAATTTTTGAGAGAGAGTATACACATAGCTTTTCCCAGAAATTTTCCAAGAAAAACACCCTATATCTCTAATACACCTCAATAATTAATTACTTTACATATCAGAATAATGCTTTCAGACAGTATCTCGAATTGGCTCTTAGCACAATAGAGACTTTAAGAGGTGTATTCTAGAATTTTAACTTTTTAAAATTTTTTGTATTTTTTTATATGCAGTAAAAAATTTAACAAGTTTGAATTCAGAAAATAATTGTTCAATTACAATCTTTCTCATTTTTTCTTAAATAAATTAGGGAAATAGGGCCTTTTAATAAGGTCTGGAATTCCTATATTCTTGATTGTAAATCCAACATATATTACGTCCAACACCCAATGTTTTTTGAATCTGATGGGTTGAAAGTCTAAAATGGTAAGATTTTTCAGTACATGAATGCAAGGTGACAATTTTTTTTAATTATGGAAACCCACACAAAATCAGAAATTTAAAGGGCCTTAGCACTTTCTTTCAAGTTTATACTTTAAGTTAGATTAAATATTTAGGAAACTCTTTAGAGAAGGGCCTGCAAAAGTCCATGTGGTCTATTTTATTTCTTTTTTTGGGCTGCTTCCATCTTTTTCTATTAGTTTCCATTTAAGCAGAACCTCTTTGTACTATAGCCTCTAGCAATAAACCTCTTAACTGGCACTAAAAGCCTCAATATATGATCTTTACTCTCTCCATCAATTCTCTTTATTCTAATAAGCTGAATAAATGGGAAGCTTGTCCTTAAGTACTAGTGATCAAGTTATCAGTATACAATTGGTTGTTCCAGGGGAAGTGGTTGGGGGTGGTGGCCAGAAATCACTTAATTGTATCTCTGGCATCATATCATTCACATATACTACTAACAGCAGAGAAACATACAACTTCGTGCATATTTTTGTAGAATATCCCTTGCTGTGCTATGAATTTCTCATTGACATCAATAAAACACTAGTTTAATTGAAATTCTTGGATATCCCTTAGCCAGCTAACTGTGTGGCATTTTAAAAATTCTGTCTTTGTTGTGCAGGAGGTCTGCAATTCTTTCCTTCTTTACTTTGTTTCTAGATCACATACAATTCTTTGTGAATAGGATGAGACAAATAGTATCACACAGTAGATGATATTTTGTACTCATCTTCAGCTGACATACCATTAATTTGAAGAGATAATAAATAATCAAGAGTCAAAACTGGAACATCATCTAATGTGAAAGAAGCCAAATACTGTGTTTGGTATCATCACTCAGAGCATCTCTCATAATCCTCATAATAATGATTTCCCTTTTGTGGTGAATGCATGTGCCAAACCACCAAATTCCTTAATATCTAATTCTTATGGAGATCTCCACACAGTATTTTTGGCCCCAAAGAGATATACTGTTATTCCAGAGACAGACACTGACCCCAGTAACAAAAAAGGACATAGCTTACCAGGCAAAGGTTCCTGATCTGCATAGAGAGCTGGCAGCTCCACACATTTGTCTTCCTTAGGGTTGAACCAGCAGTCAAAAGCTAAATACATCTCCTCCTTTGTGTCTGTGTGCTTCATATGCAGTAAATCTAAGTGCCATGGCTGTTTTAGCTCACTGTGTGGGCCAGTTACCTGGACTTTGTATATTGAGCCAATACCTGCCAGTTCATCCTGTGTGAGGAGAAAGAGAAGATGAATGGATCTCATTTCAATTGTGCCAGAACAAATGTAGTTGGCAGCTGTATGCAACAGTTGAACAAACTTCAGTAGTTAAAAATTGGGGCAGATTTATAAATAGTACTATTTTCTAATCAATTTTAATAATTTCTAATAAATACAAAATTGATTTAAAAACATGAATGAGGAGATGGAATGATTGAGGTTAGATATTAAGGAGCAAGCAATGGCAGTCGCTGCAGAAATTTGTACACAGAACAAGGCACAATGTTCATAAATATTACACAGATTCAGTAGATTATTTTCAGGCACAGAAGATTTGGACAATTTTATAAACTTTGGACACTATTGGAAATATTTCTTACAACAATAAAAATGATGCAATTAATAATAAATTTGAAAGAAAGCTAATCCAGTTTTGAGGAAACATTCAAGAGATCCTTCATCCTCACTCTTGCTCATAGAATTGTACATTAAAATCTTGCATTCATACTTGAGGAAAAAAACCAATCTAGTTCTACTGGGGATAGTGCACCTTCTCTAGGACATACCATTGCTTGAGTAGGTGAAAGCAGAGGAGGCCTTAGATATTATAATTAGTGGTTTAAAATTAATATTTTTATTTCACTGTAAGGAACAAAAAGAGAAAAAAGACAAGTTGTGTTTTCCTATTCAACCCTTCCTGGATTCTTTCCCCTGCTCTTTGGTTTTAGGTATGCCCAGATAGTAGAAGTCCATGTGGCCCGACTTCAGCCTTTGCTCTGACAGGGCACCTCCATCTTCATGCTACTTTTTTTTTTTTTTTTGTATTTACCAGAGATTCTTGGAAATAGCTTGGAAAAACCCTCTGGGTACTTCTCATTTTGGATCATGTTTGTGGTTAGTCTAGTCTGCTTAGTTCCTCTTTCACTAAAGAAAAGAGGAGCATCAAAATACAACAAATTATTCCTTTAGCACAATTATAAAATTCAATTCATTAGGAGGAAAAAGGAAGAAATGATAAATAACAGGTAGAAAAAAGAAACTGCATTAGAAAAAACAGTTTGGAGAAACTGATGGCAGGGATGAATAAATTACACAAGAGAGAAAAGAGAAAAATTAACCTTCTGTGCATTTAATCTCATTTATGATTCTTCCTTCTCTATCATCAGCCCCTAAGCTCTACAGTATCCCATGGCATATTGTATGCTTACAAATTGCTGATTTTTTGAGATCAACAAAGCCTGTAAATCAGTACCTGCCATGTACTATACACTGTGATGTGCACCAAGGGACCAATCCACTCACTTAAGCATTCTCAGTATGAGACACTGGGAGAATTAGCTCATACAAAAACCATTGTTCATGTGTTGCTACCTACAAACAAAAATCATGATCTGTGCCAAACTACACAGAGGACTTAAAAATCAATTTTGTAGCTTAGTTTAAAGACACAATTTATCTCAGAATTAAGTGGATTATTGGCTATATGATTCGTAGGCTTTTCTTGCAACAGAGAAAGGTTGAAGTACTTTGATCTGAATTGCTTTTCCTGTGACTTGAAGTGGCAACTTTTTGTGACTCAGGTTGCCGTAGAAGATAAAAGAAAGGCAAATTGGCTCCTCTTCAGCACTCAAATCAGATCCAGTGATATCCATTATCCAGAAACCTGATGACTTCATGTTGATTTCAGGCAGTTTAGGACTAAGAGTCGACCTTCTACCTTTAAAAATTATCAAAGAGAAAGGAAAGATGACAGCATGAGAGAATGGCATAATCTAGCAGGACCACAGCCTTTACAGTACACAAACAAAGCTCTTTTTGCAGGTTATGTTGTATCTATAGCAACTGCTCACTAAGAAGAACACATCAATATCTTTATTATATTTTTTGTGAAGAATTTAGCAGCTTAATGTTTTTTCTGTGTTTAAAATTTAGTTTCAATGGCATTTTTTGATGCCAATGTATTTTCCCTGTCATGTTTGGAAGTAATTTGTAAAAGAATATTCAGTCAACTTTTAGAGGTCTAAGTAATTTTCTTTAAAAAGCAATCAGTGTTACTAAAGCAAATTTATCATTTAAGAGCATGTAACCATATGTAGCATGCAGGCACCTAATGCAAAATGAACAATTCTAATGAGCTTTGCTTGTCACCAGATGTTGCCTAGCAAAATAATAGGTGCTTTAATAGTGTGAGACTGGCAGGTAACCTATAATAAACACACAAAGTTATTTGCCAGATGCTCAGATCAATATCACTATCTCCCTCTCTTTTTCTTCATTAATTGTTGTTATTCTTCATTTTAGTTCTGTTTTAACCAGTCTAGGCAGAGTGAAAATTATTTCATGAAGAGGAACAGCTCAGGAAAATGTACTTTCTGCAACTCAGAAAAACCACACAACTGAATCAAGGACATCTTGTGTCTTACTTCTTCTGGACAAAGTTCTGTGGCTCATTTTCTTTGCATTGAATTCTTTTCACTGGATTGAAGGAAGAAATCTTTTACTACTTCTGAATGACTAAAGGTCCTGCTGTAAGTGTTGTTTTGCCAAGTGCATCCAGGTTTAGATTTGTGCAAATCATGGCATAGTAGTAGGTGTGAAATGAGCAGAAACTGCTCATACCAGAACTGCTGTTTTGTGCTGTGGAATACTGTCACAGGTAAAGACCAGGCTCATTTCACTGAAAAAACTGTTCTTTAGATTTCAAATGAGATTCTAGGCCAAAAAATAGTGCATAAAATTTAAGCTATTTATCCCCATGACGTGCACATCCTAAGCTTGGCTGTTTATCTCTCATTGAAATGTGCTGTGTTTAATTTGGAAGGCAGGTGTTCCATATGCAGCATATTGAGAAGACAGAATTATACTAACTTTGACCTTACCAGATGTGGTTCTGCTACAACACTAAGATCAAATTGAAAATTCACGTTTTCAATAAAAGAAGGATACTAGAGACATGTAAATAAGCTGTAGTCAAACGTATATAAAAATGGGCAGGTCAGCTTTGCAGAACTTACCAACTGTTACAATTTCACAAACAGTCTCACACAAACCCAGATGAGTATCAAGCCAGTTCCACAGTGGAAAGACCCATTCTTTGTCTGAATCTTGTGATTCCTTGACTGTTACCATCTTGAGGTACATCCCTGCCCCGTAGCCTTCTCCATCATGACCTATGACCACTTTCTGCAAATGACTCAGAGAAACAGCTTCCACCAAAAATGAATCCACCTGCAAAACAGGGAAATACTTAATAAAACAGAATTTTGACCTGAACTTCAGGGAAAATATAGGCCTGAAGTCATCTGAGAACTCAAAATTTTTAAAGTCTGATTCTTTGTAAAGTTTAACATTGCATCTCCCTGCTGAATCTAAGGAAGCACACACTGATTAGAACTAACATTTATTCCTATATTCATCATTAATGATGCATTTTAATTTCATTTGATGTTTGGTCAAAATGTATCACTACATCAATCATTTCATATTACATTAAAATCTATATACCTCCACTTTCTGACAGTCAGTTATGATAAGATTTTGGTTCTAATAGAATTTCTGTCTTTCAGACATCTAAAGTTTATCATACAAGTCTAGATATATATTAATAGTTCTAAACAAAAGTTAAAGATCTAAAGAGTGTTTTTACTCCAAGATAGCTTTAAAATGATTCTCCAGTAGTCAGAAAACTTGACTTTTTTGCTTTCCTTACAAAATGAAAATAATTTTGGAGCAAACTGAGAAGAGTAAGGGAGGAAGTTAAAATGAAAGCGAAGAGTAAAAGATGAGAGATGGGAAGGGAAGCAGAATGGAGAAGGCAGAGAGACATGAGACAAGTAAACACAAATGGCAACAGATGAGAAAAGGTGTCAGAAAAACAAGATAAGTAAAAATGGGAAATTTAAAGAAAGAAATTGTATACTCCACTAAATTTTTGTAAGAAAGTAAGGTATTCTGCATAAGGCCCAGCCAGGGGCCAGATGGATGTCACAGTAACTGCTAAAGGTTAGAAAGTTATGAACAACTGGAGTTTGAGCAGCAATGTCTAGGAATATAATTAACACCATGATTCAAATAAAAAAATTCAGTAGTAGATAGTAACTAAACTGGAGGTCAAAACAAATAAAAAAACAAGATATTAGCAAGCTGATCTCTAAAAGAACACAGTAGTTGCCAAAGTCCTATGTGTTGTCCTTATTACCTTTTAAATAAAATATTGGAGAAGCATATTTTCTGCTACTAATATTGAAAGTACTTTCATATAACAAAAAGATCTTTTTTTTTCTAATAATAGTCAGAACCCAGCAGCTGATTGTGAACAGAAATCATTAACTTCATTAATTAAGATATTTTAGGAAATAAATCCATGTATGAACATAAATTAAAATAATGACAATACTGTCTTCTGTATATAGGCATTGTTCTGAGAAATACATAGAAATGAAATTTAGATATTCTCTCAGTTTCTTACTGATTCTACTTTTACCTGAACTAGTGCTGTGAGAATTATCTAATAAAATTATTTCACAGAAATCTAAGTGTCTCCTTGACAATGGACACTTTTGCATAAGTTTTTTCAAATATCCTTGATCAGTGAATGAAAGTCTAATTCACAAAAGAATTTTATTTACAGTGATTATCTGGAAACACTGGCTTTATTTGCATTCTTTTTCTAAGTGGAATTTTTGTTTCTTGTCTAAACTTACTGATATTGAGTTGGTATTTCAAAGTGTCATTAAGATTTCAGAAACATCATAGACTGCAAAAGTCTCATGGAAATTTCTTTAATTATTTTTTCACTGATTGTTCAATTTTTTACTCCCTGTTCTGTCTTAAATTTGGAACAGAAGAAGTCAGAAGCATGATCACAGAGGTTCTCTCTACTAATCTGCTCTGTATTGCTCATGTGAAGCCTTTATTCCCATGTGGGCATGTTCTTGTACAGGAAATAAATAACACTGGCATTGGTCTATTGCGAATATCTGGAAGATAAATTCTGTGGATGTTTCCAGATTCTTGCCTATCTAGCCAGAGGTATTCTGAGCAGGCATTCAGCTGTACTTAATGCAGTGCCGACCCCTGCACATGTAAGACTGCAGTATGGTGCCATTACCTTATTTCTTTGAAATTTTCCTCCTTTCATTAGAGATGTATCAAGTTTCCTCACTCCTGTGTCCCCTCTTTTGCCATAGAGAGTGATGTAAACATTTGCAAAAGTCCCTGCTCCCCAGCGGTCACCAATATGCACGGAAACAACATATCTATAGACTGTACAAAAAGAAAAGAAAAAGTTTAATTAAAGCTGATTAAGTACAAGCTGCATGCAAAATAAAACAGCAACTAAGAATATTTAGTAAGAATATTTTTTTTTATTTCTGCAGCTACAAAAAAAAAAAATCTGCTACACAATGAATGAAATAATCAGGTTACTCTTTATGAATCTGATCTCCTCATGCTAAGCTCAGTGAAGACTTTCCATTCACTTTCTTAGAAATTTGAATGAAATTGGACTTGGACAATTTAGACTTATGCATCTAGGCAAATTCTGCTCAACTCTGTTTTATTGAGTAAGAACTCATGTGAGTTAATTCAGGAATTAAACTAAAAACTAATTAAAAACTGAATTATCTTTGAAATAGATAATAATTAACACAGGTCAAAGACTAAGGTTATGCAAATTTAAATAAGAAACATATGCAACATAACATCTGGATGCATGATATGACATACAAGTATAAAAATTTACAAAATGCACTTATTAACTTAAAGAAGGAAACTATAAATTCTTTGCCTTTATATTGATCCTGCATTAATTAATTTCTACAGTCAGATCAGATTTTCTTCTGAGGATGATCATTTAATTGCATATATATTCAGGCTCCTACAAAAAGAATAACCAAAACTTTTCAAATGCATTTTTAATGTACAGTTCTGCAGAATTAACATTTAACTAATGTAACACTATACTTTGTTTTAAGGTCATGAATAGGTTTTAGTATTCAGGGATCTGAACTTTTGGAACTTCCTTTTAGCAAAGCAGTCATGTCTCTAATTACTTTTATCCCATGTAACTGCTAATTTTTCTGAACAAATGCAGGACTTCTGTAAGTCTTCACATTCCAAGGACATCTCTGAGAACTTTGAGTATGGCAAAAAAGTAGTCCTTAGGAAAAAACACCCAACTTTTCTGTGCAATTAGGCTTACTTCTGATACTTACATCAGCAACTAAAGCTTTTGTAAGCTAAAATATGTTCTATAGCCACTCTATAGATTCTATAGCAACTCTAGAACAACTCATTTCCATGGCTTTGAATGTGTTCATTTCCCTAAAAAGTCCAATTTTTTTGTTCATTTTTTCTCATTTAAAATCATGCAGAAGACTTAGCAACCGTAAAATCCAATATGCAACTAAACTGGAAAATTAAAACATAAATTTCATTATTCTTGCAGTGCATGTGGGAAGACAGGTGCAACAGAGACACTGAAGATATCAAATCCAGACAACGCACTATATATATGTGTGTCACTGATTTATTTTCAAGCAGCTAATTTACATGTTCATGCCTTCTTGGTGCTTTTACCTGGTAAAGTTTTCTGGTCCTCAGTGACCGCAGGGAATTCTTTTACCAGCTCCTTATCCCCCTTCTTAAGAGTGAGCCAGCAGTTGCACTCAAAGTTCAGTTCTTGTTTCCTATGCAGCTCTTGTAAGTGAAAAGACTTCAGATGCCAGCCCCGGAAGCCTGGCACATCATCACAGCTGACTCGGATCTTGTAGACATCTCCCAGATCTCCAGTCTCAACCTGCACCAAATAGCATGAGGAAGAGGGTACTGTCAAGGCTGGTTCCTTTAGAAAGATTTTCCCCAACCCCAGTGCAGAATTTCTATACTTAACAGTATATAAAGGAAAAGTTGAGTTTGAGGCTGGGATAAGTGTATGACGGTATCAATTCTTTTTATTTCATGGTATAATCATGGGTGAAATGATCTCCTTTATTACTATTATAAGCACGATACTCTGTAAGCATACATACTGTAAGCATGTTAACTTAGGGGTGAATCACAGTTAAAATTAGTAAGATCTGCGCATTTAGGCTATTTAGACAAAAGGTAACACAGAAAGTTGCGACCCTACTGGAGAAAGAGAGCATTAACTTACAATTAAAGATTTTAATATCAGCAGCCAAGTGAGGTATTAATTTAAAGATGATTACTGTGAGCCTGGAATCGCAGAATTGTTTGGGTTGGAAAAGACCTTTAAGATCATCAAGTCCAACCATTCACACAGCAAGTTGTGAATGTTCAGCATGTTCACAACATTCCAAGTCCACCAGTGAACCATGTCCCTGAGTCCCTGAGTGCCACATCAGCATGTTTGTAAATACCTCCAGGGTGGTTACTCAACCACTGCCCTGGTCAGCCTGTCCCAGTGCTTGGCAACCCTACTGGTGAAGAAGTTTTACTAAATTCTCCTTTGCTATATGGTTTTGTCTAGAACATAAAACTATTTACAGCAAATTCTTCATTAAAGGAAAGGGATATTTCTGAGAAAAATAAATCATTTATGTTACAGAAATAACTGTGTAGGATGACACAGCCCTGTTCCCATACTACATGTGGAAATTCAGTAAATGGTTGCTGATTGTGGATAATGATTTACATGACATTAATAACCACTGCATGATAAGTTCTGTACAACAGGAAGTAATGTGGCAGCCATGCACTGGGCAGCTACAAGAAAGACAGCATTGGAGTGATTTTGAGTGAAACAACTGAGAACTAGTAATTTTTAAAGGCAACAACTTTTTTATTAAGTATCAAAATACTTAATACAAAAAAAATATTGCCAGTGGATTTGTTCTCCTCCCATATTTCTGATTTCCCCACCCCCGCCTATCAGTCACAACATAAGACTCGGTGTCTTTCCAGGGAATAAATCCTTTGTACACCCTATAGCATCACAATAATAAACTGAAATTAGCCTTACACAATCATGCTCTGGCTCTGACAGCACCACCAGCAGATTGGCTCCTAAGACAGAGCACAGACCTAACAGATCAATTTATTTTGCTTCTCAGCAGAGCTCTGAACGTGACAGCCCCTCACTGCTGACCTCGCTCACTTAAAGCTAGATTGTGTGCATTTGCACAGGGAACACAAGCATGTAGGGGAGTATCTGCTACCTCCTTCTAATTAGAGAGGTACTAAAAAATGTGCTTTTGTCATTTTAGGAGAGTTGGACATCATTTTTAGTAACTGTCATGCACATAAAAAATAGTAAAATATCAGACTATGAAGAGGAATAATTAATTGAAAATAAAGCTACCTGCCCAAACCGTTTTACAGGAATTTTATGACCAATTTATGATGCAGAACTTATGAAAAGAGGCCTTTGGTAGGAAGGAATTGCACTTGATGGATTAAAAGATCCCTTCTGGTCTGAATTTCTTGAGGTAAGTGGTTGCCACGCCACTCCTACATAATTTCATGACTCAGGGCATTGTTTAGGGAGCAGGGAAGGGCTCCCTTCCATTGCCTATATAACAGCCCTGGGCTGCTCAGAACCTCTCAGCTCCTGAGCTGTGACTCCACAGTACCCAGAGAGGCACCCAGCAGTAGTTATACACCAGGAGAGAGGGCACCAGGCTTGTCCTCTCTCTAAGCCTAGCCTGCCCTGCCTGTCTCTGTGCCGTCGTGCTGACAGAGATCAAAGGTGTCCCTGACTCAGTCCCCACTCCTGCTCTGGGAAAAGGGAAATGAGTGGGCAGAGTTTTGCATCAAGATTTTTCATTCGTGCTGTGTATGTTGCAAAGGATATAATTAGCTATGTATCATTAGCTGTGGTGGACTAAGTGGATTAATTCCTTGCAAAATATGCATTCCACCTGATTAAACTTAACAGGAATTATTTGGGTTCATTGAGAGGAGAGTGCACAGGTTCTTCACCCATCTAAACTACAGTTCTTTCACAGACAACAAAGTCATTCCTTCTTCTCTTTCAGAACCAGACTACTGACTTTTAAAATTATTTCCTGTAGATTGTTTTTCTCATGCAGGGATTCCATGACTGTATCACACAGCTACTCTAAAAGCTGGGAACAATTTATTCCATAAAGCTCTGTTTGGGAGTTGCAAAAGTACAGAACTTGGTTATTTTTATGTGACAGGGCAAGCTGTAATTCACATTTTACTTTGTCTTCTGCTACCCTAATTTACAATTCACTAGGATTCTAAGTTGTCATAAATACATGGGGTATAATCCTTGTGGGAAATGCACAGAGGAGATTTATAGGAAAATAATTCCAAAATACAGGACAGAGTATTTAGAAACCACAATTGTCCATTCTGTTTCTAGAGTCACAATCTCAATTAATTCCCTGACTGCCATTGAACCAGCAAGTACTAATAATCATACTGTTTATGATCCATGGAATTAAACACCAGCTATTATTAAATGAATGTATTAGATAGTTCCCCTTTTTTCATGGATTTGTGTTTTCACTTACAGCTGTGGCCAGCATTAGCCTTTTTGTTCAGCTCCATCATTGTACCCAGTCCTGCCATTACATCATTCCTGCAATCCTTTTCTGAGCATTTTAGTACAAGCAGTTTTCCTTTGGAATATGATATTCTATCTTGAGCACCAAAATTGTCTGTTCCCAACGTCTATTAATGGATGCAACATGAACTTTGAAGCAGAGGCAGACATATAATCCATCACAAAGCATATATCCAGCAAATGTCCTGGTTTTAAATTTGTCGAATATTTGCAAGAGGATACTTTACCTCATTCATTACTATAATTTTCTAATTAATTTTTTCACACTTATTTCTTCTGAATAGCTTTTTCTGATACTCAGAATTTGAAATCTTAGCTGAGTTGGAGTGATTTGTCACATACTGAAAAACACAGTATGTTTTCCATTACGTGACTGAATCTCTAAGAGTGAAGCTCTTAAAATTAGGAGGAGCCACTGGGCTTCTTAACATCTCAGAGACTGGTAAGTGATACAGATGATTAGAAAATTTGATAACATTTTAAATCCTTTCCTCTTTAACTCACACAGGGCTTCTCAAAGGCATCATGCCTAGGGTAATGAAAGCCTTGTAAATTTTACTGTTTGGATGCATACTTAAATGCAATTCCTTTTCATTCTTTTCTCTGTTAAAACAAAAAAAAAAAAACCCCAAACAAATCACACCCACCCATCCCGCCCATAAATTATTCCAGTTAATAAGGTTTCATCAAACCTACTAAAATTCAATTGGACA
This sequence comes from Ammospiza caudacuta, assembly GCF_027887145.1. Lineage (NCBI taxonomy): Eukaryota > Metazoa > Chordata > Aves > Passeriformes > Passerellidae > Ammospiza > Ammospiza caudacuta. The sequence continues at coordinate 115,671,426 of NC_080593.1, read as the reverse complement.
GCCATCTGTCATAAACTCCAGAAATCCTTCTGCTTGTTGTTTGGAGCATCATCTCATACTGTGGAATTGGATTATTGTATTATGGATTTGAAACTTTCTGTCACCTTTTTAATCCTTAACACAAAATTAATTCAGAATTTATTGTGTATTTAACAACAGTCCTACTTGAAGAGCACTATTGCTCATTTTGTACTTCCTGTGCCAGTGTGTGGACAACAATTTTGGGCATCCTAATCTCACACTCTGCCCCATGTATTTCAAGATTCTCTGGGGAAGAGAGTGTGCACAATACAGCAGGACCTTCCAAAGAGACACTCGGGCAAAATTACTCTGCTAGCAACCAAGAAAAAAAGATGACTGTGAGAAAGATCTATGTACTTTACAAATCTATTCATTCCGTGTGAGATCAATGATTGACTCCAATCATCACCAGACTACCAAGGAAAAAAATTCCACCTCTTCACTGGTTTCTTGCCATGCTGCCTTCAGTGCTACTAGTCCTGTCAGATTTCATAACATTGATGCATTTTTAATTTTTTTTTTTAAACGTAGGTGTTCTAATTAATTTTTTTTAAGCAGCTCAACTACCATACTGCACATTTCTGAGACTTCTAGAACCCAACTGTACCTAAGAGCATGCTTCTATTTTCTCTCTTTTAATTTATTCTTTATACTTGCTATGTGCAATTAAACTACACCTGTTCTTTCATAGGAGTTGATTGGGCATATTTTGGATGGAATATTCATTCTGAATATGATACACATCTGTGCATATACTTGTGTGAGAACACCTGGAAAATCAGGAATTTACATACCTTTCTGTCCTCAATGTGCAATAAATGTATCTCTAAGATCAAAATTATGAGATACATTCACATAGTTTCAAAACTATGTGAACTGCTTATAGCACATAACCTGTTGTTCTTTTTACTGCACTATATTATTAAGGATGTTTGTCTAGGACCAGGATCTTGCGGGGAGGTTAAAAGTTCATTTATTCGTGCTTTTTGGAAAGCTGAATTCACAGCTTGTCCTCATTGTGATATCATGTTCATGCCTCCAGCCTGCTGCTACAGTGAGAAAACATAAGCAAAGTTTCTGCACTCTTCTGCATAGTCTTAGTAAGAACAAAGAAAGGGAAAGCAAAATGAAACTGGGTTTATTAGCTCAAACATCTGAAGAGGTGTAAGGGTGTTTATGGAGATACCTGTGAATCCCCAAATACCCTTTTATACCAGAGTTGCTATTGTGTAAGCTGCACTGTAAGCAATGCAGCAAAGAGATAAAACGTCATGCACAGTAAATAATGCTCAAATAGAATGAACTTTTTCATACAAAGCAATAAAAACAAGGAGACAAATAGCTGTGGGGAAAATACAGGCACTAACCCAAAGTCTATCCAAAATATGAACAAGCATTCAGAAAGCTGCTGGGGTGGAAGGCTACAACCCATAATGTACTGCATACCAAGGATAGTAGACTATGAGGGACAACCACAACCAACACACAGAAATACAAATTTCTCCTGGTGAGATACCCAATCATTGAAATCAGGCAGCCTTAACAAGGAATACGTGCCACTTGGGAAATTACCAGCATGCTGGATGTAGCAGCATCGCTGCTTTATGCAATGGTGCTTGCCAAAATGCAGTCAGCTGGTGCTCCAGCTCCACAGATAGATTCTGCCTCTGCTGACCTCTTCAGTTTATGCTCATGGCATAGGATAGGAAGCTTGTTTTGTTACTCAGTGTGTTTCCTGTGTGTTTTCTGATAAGCAGCTGCTTCCTTGTTCTTAAGAAATACCATTTATCCTTTCATTTACTCCCCATAAAGTTCCTAAATTGCTTTAGCTTGTTATTCAAAGTAAAAATTCAGCCTGGATCAGGTCATTACAACGAGGCTTTGACATAATTTTCTAAATGTAGTTTTGCCATTGTTTTCAGAATGTTTATTGCAGCCATTGAAAAGTCTTTCTGAGCTGTATAAAACTGCCTCAAATTGCAAGCTATTTCTCCCATCTTGCTGGCTAGAAGCTGTACTTCATGACAATCTACAGAATTTGCAATGACCTAGCCTAGAAGGCCAGGACAGAATTGAAGATTTAAAATATTCTATTCAGATGAATCCTCCCAAATCATCAGCATGTGTGTCAGGTGTATGGGCAGTCAGGACGGTGGTAGGGTTGATTTTAATACTGGCCACCCATAAGCTATTGCTTCAGAGTTCACCACACTTTGATATGCATGAATGCATTCTCCAGTGATTTGTGATTACCCAGAAAAATCCTCTGCCTGCTGACCTGAGAGACAGAACAATCCTGTGGAGAGTGGATACTACTTTACAAAGATGGAAATGAAGGAAAGAAAAGCCCACTTATATCCCCTGGGAGTGCTGCCCAAGCCTTCATCTTCTGCATTCACAAATAATTGTATATTGCCTTTTGTGTGAACTTCAACTCAGGAATCTCCAGGGATTCAGAAAAATGCAAGATGAGCTGGTGAATGCAATAAATTACACAAAAGAGTCCATGGTGCTGGCTGTAGTAGAACAGGACAAGCAGGAGGAGATGACCCAAGACCTATACTTATGTCATTCCAGCTTTGTAAATAATTACATCATTTTTTAGCAGACAAATCAACTTTATATATATATAATGCTAGTTATGCACACACACACACATATATATACATATATCTATATCCATATCCATATCTATATACATATATATATATCCAAGAGGGCAATGTCATGATCAGTTCTATGTAGAACCGTATATTTCTGACTTACAATGAATTCGTCAGTGGCTCTGGGGAGAAAGCACACATATCCTGGGGTTTGTGGAGAAAGCAGAAGCTCATCACTTTTGCCCTTTGAGCCATAAATCACAAGGGTCCTTTTACACTCCTGTGGCTCTGGGGAATCTCCATCTGTTTTAACCTGCACTCTCCACCGTTGTGCTAAAACAGGAAAAACATTTTTAGCATCAATCTACGAATTAAACATTTTTAGGATCAATGGTAGAGAGCAAAGGATGTCTTTGTTACTGTCACAAAGAGGAGTTATAGATTTCCATGAGTTTATGTCCCATTCACTATAATAAAAATTTAAAAATTAATAATAATTAATTTTTTAATATAATTATAGCTCAGACTTGATAAATGTAAGACAATTGTTGAAGTGGGTATGAAAACAGAAATTAATACCTAGGAAGCAGAAAAAAGACACTTTGCTTAAGGGTGTTTTTGCATTCTTTGTATCAAAATAGCTACTTTAATTTCAGTATTAATTTTAATACATTTCAGTTCTTAGAATGTTCTTATGTAACATGAAAAGAATATTAACGTTTTGAAAGACTTGTACATGATACATTGGTAAGAACTGCTGGCTAATACATAACTAGCTAAACAATGAAACTTCAACTTTTTTTCAGATTTTTCTAATTTAATTTGTCATGTTTTGTATGCTCATTTGTCAGATCAGATCACTCATTAGGATTGAATACAAAATTCAGGAAATTTTGAAGAGCTTAATTCTTTGTTTTTGAAGAGATTTATTCTGACCTTATGGCTTTGGCCTTTTAGAGGTTGTATTTTGGTAAGTCACCTGTGCTCATAACAGTGTTAGAAGTCAAGTATGCAACTGGGAAGCTTTTTCAGGTGTGAGAAAAATACAGCGTCTTACATGGATAGTGTAGTATAGGAAGCTACTTAAGTGCTAGAAGGTAAATCATTCTCTACTTTCAAAGGAATCATTTGTTGAAAAGACTCTTGATCCTGCATGGCAAGAGGAACTTTACAGTGGAAGCAAAATAAAAGCTTTTGTTTAGATGTGGCAAATACTGTGATAATAATTTGCTAATGGGACTGATATAAAGAGAACTATTTTGTGATTTTGTGTAAGACCCCAATACAATATAGTGATAAAATGAATTTTAGAATCATTTCATTCAGAAATAAATCAGATGTGTCTTTTTCTTACAGAACTGTGTGCTTTTTTTCTACCTTTTGTTTTCCTCTGCCTGCTTAAAGATGGAGACTAGATGAAAACCTGATCTGGTTGCCTTAATTTATAATTTTCCTCTTTTTTCTTATAGTTTTTTTCAGCTAATCCTGTTTTGGTTTTATTTTCTCTTGTTATAGAACCTGTTTCTGCCTTACATCTGACTGTTCCCTGACTCTTCTGGGCTCAGCTAGAAAACAGCAGGCAAATACTCATCTCACAGCCAGTCTTCTGAGTAACACACTAGCTGAAAGGATCCCTCCATCTGAACTCTTATTTTAAGGTCATTTCCAGCAATGAGTCAGATGTAGTGTGTGGAAAATCCACACTTTGCCTAATGAGGAACTTTTGCTGTTTGATTTATGTGCCAGCTTTGAATTTTATCTCCTTGTGCCAGGTTGGCATGTGGTACTCATCAGGGTGTCACACTTGGTGAAGTCAAGCATTGTTTGAGCTTTTGCTGTTCCTGAGCACTCCAAAGGTTTATGAGGAGCTTCAAATTTTTACAAAGACTCCCAACATAGCCCTGAATCTCTTATCCTGTCCAAGCATGCTCCATTTTGAAGGCTGTCCCAGGAACACAGCAGAGAGGAAATTAAGATAATTTTGCAGTTCTGTATTTCCCAAGTGGAGTTGTTTTTTTTTTTCTCTTTGTAATATCCCTCTGCTCCAGGAGAGAGCAAGCCTTAAGAGAAATAAGAAATACATAACTGGCTGTTCCCTCCTCAAAGAGGCAGCATGTTCAGAGAAGGTATTTCAAGCAAGGTGATTTATTTTAATTAATATCCATGATTGTTTTTTTAATTATTATTTCAGTAGGAAGGCTAAGACACAAGTTGGGAGTATTCCAGGGAATAAATCAATGGTTACAGATTTAAAGCCTCTTAGTGTCTGTGATTCTTTATTCTCCTACACTTACTTTTAATGCTTCTACAGTTTATTAAATGAACTAACACAGACTGACTCCATTTTGTCTCAGTTCAACAAATTCATTTAACCTGCTCATGCCAGAAGAATCAAAAAATCCTTTGTATAATATTCTATTCACTCAGACATCTACTTGGTGAGGATTGCTACATGAGACAGAAGACTGATGCCAAGTATTTACTGTGTTCAGTGATTTCTATACCCCTCCAGGAATGAAGGTGTGGAAGTGAGATAGCTGGGCTTCAATAGGTCATTTTTCTGTGTTTCATCTGTGTGACCACATTAAAAAAGACTTTTCTCCTGACATCACTGACCTGTGTTAACTTCCTTTCAGAGTGATTAGTGTGTTCATGTGTTATTGTAGTTCTGTAGCTTACATGTGAAGCTAGAGCCATTTACTTTGAGACACCAATGTAGGAAGCACTAAAATGAATAGCAGGGGAAAAACCAGAATTCTGTGGGAAAAAGTGTCTCAGAATTCTCTCTTTAATATAATGATATAACCAAGAATCTGATTCACAGTACAGAGATTTATCCAGAGATATCATAGAATTAGGGATCATTTCTTGACTTTCAGAAATTAAATTGTATGAATATAACAATTTCCTGCCATAAATTCCTTTAACCACCAGTCTGGAATCTAAAAGTTCCTTCAATAAAACCACAAAAATCAAACCCACAACAATTTCTGTACAAAGAAATCTGAGCATGGCAAAACCTGAAGTCAACATTTCATCATATAATTCAGAAAGCTGAAAAAGGAAGGTTTATTTTCTGGGGTTTTAAAAACATGAGCCATTTATGTATTTTGTAAGGATTTCCAAAACTGCTTTTACAATACACTGTTTCAGGGGTTTTTTTACTCTGGTGTTTTTTGGTCTTAAGACCTAGAATGACATTCACACTTTGCAAGACATAGGAGTTGGTTGCTTATTTCCTGAAGATTGTAGAACTTTGTGTTTCCTTGAGGCAGAGCAGTCAGTCTGCTTAATTCTTTTTCTTAGGGATTTCTGCCTCCATCTGGCAATGGAAACATGCTGTTGCTGCTTTTTAGAATAGGGTCCATTCCCTTTTAAATTTGGGAATCCTGTGATTATTCTTAGTCCATTATCGACTACTTGCAAGGAAGGAATAATTCCAAAACAAGTCACAGCAGGACTTACTGAATATTTTCTCTTTTGATATGAATTTTCTCTACGCCTTAATACCAAAAACCTTGCCCAACAGAAGAAGAGCCAGCTGAGAAATATCTATTAACTGAACTTTGCTACTGAACCACACTTTATTTACCACCCACAATAACCCACAAAACCTCAGGACACCCTACAGGCATCACATTACAGGAAGCCAGCTCCTTTTAGCTGACTGCAGAGAGGATTTCATTGGAACATACTGTGTCTTGTCTCCTTGCTCTGAGAGAAAATTCTTTCCTATGTGCTATTACAATAGGTCATCTATTTTGAGGCACAGAAGGAAAATAAATAGAGAAAACAGAAGGAAAAAGTAGTAAAATACCCTTACCATGTAGGAAACTTTTAGAGAGTAACAGAAAGTCCCATTCAAATCAACTTCAAATCCCTCAAATCAACTTCATTTGAGAGCTGAGAGCATCTATCTGCTTTCTCCACTAGGAAAATACACTTTCTCTATTTATCTTGCATCAAATATACAAGGAGGAATCAGAGGCATACAAATAAATCTATTCCTATGCCTGATTTGCCAGAGTCTCTCTGTATTGTATAAATGTGCGAAGGTTACTGAGAAAACTTGATATGGGCAGACTGCATTTTGGCAGAATCCACAGCCAGCAGCAGCAGTCACAAGGATCTGGGATTTATGCTTCATTAGAACTGGCATAATGCCAGCCTGGCTGAAAAAGGACAGAGAGCCCTCAAGTAACCTGCTAGCAATGATGACTTCCAAAGTTTCCTCTTTGGCTTGGTGGTTGAACCGGTTACTAGCCTCATCCAAAGTGAACGAGATTTCTGACCTTCAGAGTGACTTATAAAGTAATTTGTTCTGCATCTGGTGCTTTAAACTTGACCTAAGCACATTGATCTTACCCTGAAAATCAGGAAACACTGAATTATACTGACCAGATTTTTATGACTTTCCCTGAAGCCCATTTGCAGAGTGCAGCTCATACAGAATATGGCCACATTAGTGCTTAAAATATTGGCTCCCTAACATCAGACCTTCCACTTGCCTCTTATTCAGTAAATATCTGTTACATGGAAAGTGTTCACCCGCACTCTGAAGGGGACTGTTTATCACTATTCTACCATGTAGAATAGTGATAAACAGGTGCTGGAAGAATCTAAGGGAACTACTTTTTCTCCCAGGACTCGGCATCTCTGGAATGTTCTCTTACCAGCTCCGACATTGGCACTGAGTCACGATAGAGTGACACAGAACTGACTACAGGATATCTTTCCAAACCTCTTGTGATGGTTCCCTCCTACAAAGCTCAATCATGGAACGTCAATGAGATCACTGATATGACAACACAAACTGTGAAAAATCAGTCCCAACCATCATCTTTTTCTCATAAGGCATAAAAGTCCAATCTGTAACCAATCTCCGTTCCTCACTGGAGTGAGCCCATGGGCAAAACTAAAATGGCTGAAGAGCAGCTCAAGCTAAGCTGTCATACAGCTACCTGACAGATAACTTCCTAAAAATGTTCTTCTCTTTTATAACCTCTTTTTTCAGAAGCTCTGATCTCAATGGTCTCTGGGTCCTCCTGGACATCTTGGCAGTGTGACATTTCAAAAGCTAGTTAAGAATAAACCACTCCTTTCTCCTCATAATCAGTATACTGAGTCTGATCACTCTTGACACTCACAGGCAGTGAGCAGCCTGTGCATCTGTGCCCGCTTGCTATAACGTAATGAAGAATGAAACTGTGCTGGGAAAAATTTTGAACTGGTAGTAAAATATAGTTTATTTTCTGAACATAAGGTGAAACAGATATTATGGTTGTTTCCCAGAACTGTGCACTTAGCAGATTGCAGAATCCAATTCCAAGTCACTCGTGAAAATCAACTTTCTCTGTGAAAAAGAAAGTCTTTAGTTACCGGAGTTCATCACTCTCCTTTTGTCAAATTCATGCTTTTGTGGAATAATAAAGGTGTTGGTTAAACAGTTTCATTGAATGCAAATGATTCCATTTTGAAACTGGAACTAGATTGGGAGACTAGGACTCATCCTACAGAAAGCAAGTCACTGTTTTCAGAGACAAATGGAAACATTACTTTTTTTAGTTGAGTTGTTCCCATGAAATTCCTAGAGAGAGTTGCACAGAATAACCATTTACAGTTAAATGTTCATTAAAAATAAGTGTATCAGGTTAGGAAGAAACACAGAGGTGGTAACTAGTGCATTATAGGGATGAGAATGTCCTTGTAGATATAGAAACAGAAAGCTGGGTGGGGAGTGTTTCATCTATGTCTTTTCATTAATTAAGCAGATTTAGGCAACTGAATGCACATAATACATTTAGCTTCACTGGAGCATTTGGAGTTTAAGCTTGCATTATTTCTGGCTACTTTGGAATTTTGACCTGAAAATGTTTCCACTGACACTTCACAACACATTTTTCAACTTGCTGATGTTTGTTAGGGGACCTGTCCCCAAGTATTAAATGACAGTGACATTGGGGTAAACAAAAGAACACTTGAATCTCTTTTCAGAGGAATTCCTGATTGATTTCAGAACAGAAGAGTAGAAGTAGGAAGAAAACCAGAAATGGTTTCTGTGTTTTCTCAATTGCTTATAAAGGTCTAGTCCTTCCTGTAGAGTACTGCCAGCCAATTTGTCATGTTCTTTCACAGCTGATATACAAGAAAACACATACAAATGAGGAAATTTGCTCACATATTTCCTGCAATACTGATTTAAATTCAAACAGCAAAAACTATGGTGTAGAAAGCAATGGTTGGAAAACAACTCTTACCTTTAAGAAATGTCTTCACTGAACTGCCACTCTCTAAAATATGAGCAGGAAAAATAATTGTAAGCTAGCTTTATTATCACTTTTTTCTTAAACTATGTTCTTATCTGGAAAAGTTCTTTAGTAATAACAAGGCATTAAGTATATACCGTAGTGCTATAACAAATTTTCTGTAACAAAATACTTACTATTGGCAGTTAGCTCCCTCTCTGTTTTCCCATCATCTTGATATTCATCTAACCATCTTTCATTGCAAAAACAAAAATAATAAGATTAAGAAAAACTATTAGTATTAGTATAGTATATATCATCTGACCATTACCTTTTGTCTCCAATAGTATTTTTTATACACCTTTGATCAAGCTACACCTTGAAACTACTTCCAAGATCAAATTTTCTTTTATACCTTCAGCACAGTTGGCCTTATTCATATAAGAAGAATTTGGTTCAATTTGCTGCAGGCAAAGAAGAATTTTCATGGTTGCTGTATGAGGTGAGTAGTACAATATGGAGTACATTGTGTGAAATACTAATTATTTATTGGTTCAGAGAATCAGCTGTACATGTGAGACAGTTATAAAACCTGCAGTGGTTAGTTATAGTTATTGTACTTAGAATTATATATAAAATCTTCAGGTCTGGAAGTTTCTAAAACTTTTGCCTATCTGCAGCAACAAACTGAGCTTCTGTTCTTGCTTTATTTTTCTTTTATACTGATGAATTTAAGGAACTTTTCTGCAATAACATTTCACTGCAAACATACATTCATACTCCTTTCAGCTGAACCCCCTTGTTCACATAATATTTCCCAATCTTCAACAACCTCACTTATTTAAAAATAAATAAACACATGCTCACTGTCAGCTTCTATTCTATTGACTCCACGTTGATGTTGTATTTGTTTAAACCCAAGATCCATAAAATATTTCATTTCTTGTATGGAACAAAACTCTATGAATAAATCTCTTATGCATGAAGTCTAAACTCCACTGCATTTCAACTTTTTTGCAATAAACAGCTTGATTAAATTTTGAGACATATCTCCTCATTCCATCCTAAGAAACAAAAGATCACTAGCAGTTTCTAAAAGTAGAAAGCATTTTTTGGACAAAAACTGGACACAGGATTCAAGCTGCAGCCTCACCAGTGCTGAGCGCAGAGGCAATCACAGCCTTGGTGTACATTATTGCAGATCCAAGCCAGGTTGTCACTGGCCATCTTGGCCACCTGGGCACACTGGCTCGTGTTCAGCTTGCTGTTGATCAGCTCTTCCAGATCCTTTTCCACCAGCCAGGTTTCCAGCCCCTCATCCCCAGGTCTGTTGCACTGCATGGGGCTGCTGTGACCCAGTGCATCTCCCTCAGCACCCTTGTGTGGATCCCTTCCAGCCCAGTAGAATTGTCTGTGTCTGAGTGCTGCAGCAGGGCACTGACTCTTTCCACTTGGATTGTGGGGCTCATTCTGCTCCCCACTCCTTCCTTCTAGCTCAGGGGGCTGCCTACAAGGAGAACTGGTATCATTCTTGAAGGCTGAGGGGAAGAAGGCATGAAGTGTCTCAATCTTCCCTTCATCCAGTGGGTATTTTCTCTACTTGGCCACCTCACCATCTGTGTCATGAGGTTCTCTTCCATGGGCTCCAGGAACCTCCTAAACTCCTTCTCCTCTGCTGCACTGTATTTGTAGTCCCTCACAAGAACAACAGCTGGTGATAGTGAGACTTCTTCCAGCTGTTCACATTAAATTTTGTCTGTCTTTTTCTCCTGTCTGTAACAGACCCAGACCCTTCTGCCACAACACTGGCCTTGCTGGCCTTCCCCCTGATTCTTACCCATAAATGCCCAACTCTATCACCAAGCTCTAAAAAATCAAAATAATCCCTAACATACAGGGTTGCTTCACCTCCTCTCCTTCCTTGCCTCTCCCTGCTGAAGGGTTTATAGTCATCCATGGCAGCACTGCAGCTGTACAAGTCACCCCACCACGTTTCCATGATGACAACTATGCCATTTCAGATCTTTACACACAATATTTCTTAAAAGGTTGAGAACTGAAATCTTATTTAATTTCACATGGTTTCTATATAATTTAGATTTTTAAAAAAAGATCAATGCACCTTTCCTCTTATGCAACACTTGATTTGGGACTTCTCTGCATTAGGCTATTACTCCCTCCCATGCCAATATAGGAACTTTTTCCTTGTCTTCAGCTGCAAAATTTTTGCATTTTGTATGTTGAAAAACTCCGGGGCAATGCTCAAACACCTAGTTTGTGTGCACATATCTGCTCTAAAATTTTTTCATTACGTTGCTGGAAGGTAACAAATTCTTTTTCTCCATGAATGACATACCTATTACAAGGAAATACGACCTCATGAGCTTCCTCTCCTTCTTTATGTTTGATGACAATCTTATCCAGGAACCATCCACTGCCTGTGTCGAAATGACAAAAGTTTATAATGTGAAATCATACTATTTTTTAAATAAATTTTAAGAAAAAAAGCCCAGATTATCTTTTTCTAGCAGAAACACAGATCATATTTAGACAGATCTCATCAAAATAAATAAGATATATTAACAGAATTAAAGCTTTATTATTTTTTGTGTCTCCTAAGAGATGCAATTCTTTTCTGCCTTTGCCTGTTTGAATTTTAAGAGGGGTGGGTTTTTTTCTCTTGGAGACAAATACATGCATACATCTCTGAACTGTCAACACCATTCACATCCCTGCCTACATCTTTTGATTATTCCCAGTAATCAAGCACAAGAATGTTGGTACAAATCTGTTTATGCCCATAATCAAGATTTGTGTGAAAGCTGGAAATTTTTTCCCACTGTGAGTGAAATTCTTATTGTAGATATAAAAATATTAATTAACAAATCTTTAAAACTTATGCTGTGGGTCTGCAGCCTTGGAGGGGGTTTTAATGTCTTGGTGCCAGTAACTGGCAAAACTGAGGATCCAAGGATTCAGAGCCAGCAACCAGAAAGACTGACTGCCTAAGGCCAGCTAGTGGAGGCCGTATACATCCATCCTGTACATATTTTTTTGTACTTGACACTGATGGACTGTTGTTCTGCTCAGCTGGAGAGGGTAACAGGGGAAGGCTGCTTGTACTGTTTGTGTTCGTGCTGAGTTCCTGCCAGTGTTGATCTGCATGGCCAGCTATGTGCACACATTTGTGTTTTGGAAATGTGTTTGTGTGCATGTCAGTGGGGAGCACACACTCAGCCTTGCTGCTATGAGAGCAGCAGGTGTGGAGCTGTGCACTCTCACTTCTGCTGGGCTACTGAGATAATCTTTTCCCCAACTGCAGTAAGCATTGGCACATCCATGCTGATTTTTAGATCACCTCCAACGACCATCCTAGTGACTGGTCTGGTTGTCTTGTGATGTCCTTCTCAAATAACCTGTTCTCACTGTACCTGCACCACTCACAACTTGTCTCAGGGCCTCTAGCTGGTCAGAGTTACCCCAAGATACATTAGAAAGTCTCTTTTCCCAGCCCAGCAGTTGAAGAAGGAGTCAGAATTCTTAATTTCTCAGTCTCAAGGTTTTTTATTGTTCCCTATCTATAAAATATTTTCTCCTGTCCAGTTGAGGTCCATTCAGCAAGACAGTCCAGGCACTCTGCCTGCCTCCAGGGTGGTGTTATGTCTTTATACTAAAAATTACGCATACAATGTTTACAATTACTTTCCAATACCTATCACCTATGTTAGACAGTGAGCTTCTACTCCAAACCAATCTAAAAGTGTCAACATCACAGCAGAAGATGGAGGCCAAGAAGAAGAAAGAGAAAGGCTGGACACACCCAGATCCCTCCATCTTGCCCCCTGAATCCCCATTCTAAAAAAACCCCAAAATCTACCTTTTCACCCCATGATAAATTCACTATCATTCTATTTAACTGTCATGGCTTGCAGATCTTCATCTAAGGTTGGTAACTTGCTCCATGGGTCATAATCAAAACCACAGGCATTCTGTGCTCTGTGCCAGGGTCTCTGAGCCCCCTGGCATGGGTCTTGGCTGCTCAGGACAGCCAGAGGGATGTCCTGGGTTCCAGCAACTTGTCCTATTGCTTATGAGGTTTCACCTGATTCACACCATTACCCAGCAGCACCTTGCAGCAAACAGCATGCAGGATGTTTTGGTCAGAAACAACCATCCTATTCATCCTTGTGCTTTGCCTCCTGGCTGTATCTGAGACTGGAAGGCAGCAGTTTCTGTCGCATAGAAAGGGCATCCCCAGGTAGTGCATGGAGCAAATGCTGCTCTCTAGGACAAAAGTCCTTCACTTTCCTCATTCACGGGAGCTGTGGGAGTACACCCGTGCCCCGCAGCCTGGGAGCCCCAAAGAAAACATATATTCTAGGATCCCTTCAAGACAGACTCCAAATCAAGAATTAACCCCCTCCTGCCCTGTCACTCAGGCAAGTGATGAGAAAAAGGGGTACTCCACCTCTGAAGGCATCCTTCTTCTCAAAAGTTTGAGTATTTCTGAGCCATCATCTTTTTCCAGCTCTCAAACCCTCAGCCACCACAGGCTAGGTTTATGTGGGGCTAGTCTTGGATACAGTTCAAAATGTTCCTGTGAGACCTGTCTGTGCTGAGTACAATGAACAGCCTCCTGAATTACCAAGGCACATTTTGTTAGATAGAATTCAATCCATTGTCCTGTTTAGACAGTCCTTCAAACCCACACATTTGAACTCCAATGTCAAAAAACATCTTGAGATAGCTGAACTGGGTTACAGATTTGTAATGCTGATCTTTCTAATCTGTGCTGCCTGTTAAAGGAGATATCAGGGAAGAGAGGATGGCACAGTTCTGTGGGGAATGGAGGGAAGGCGGGCTCCACCACAGTGCCTTTTGTGTTATATCTTGGGTTTCTACAATGTGAAACTTTCAGGTGTACAATCATCCATGTTGCTGAAGACAGCAAACTCTATGGAACTACAGGAAACAAGATTACACACCATTCCAAGGCTGCACTGTCAGGGCTGTTTCTGTAATAGTCACAGGCCTGCTCAGAGCCTTAGGCAGTACAGAGAGCAAGACGGGCGTTGCTTGGGGCAACTTCAGAACACAGTAGGTAAAAGGGATTTTCTAATCTCTTATCAGTGAAGCCCTGAACTGCCTAAAATCCCTCTCTTCACTTAGCCTCTTCCTAGATATTAATCTGAAAGCATATTTGCACTATTTACATCTTTGGTGCTTTTAAATGCTTTCTCTGCATTTGCATCATTCCAGGGAGATGCACATTTCTTTGAGGGCCTGTACCCAAAATTCATCTCATTAACAAATTCTTTCTTCTTTCCCTAAAAACCTACAAGCTGAATGCAGTGTCACTCACTGGAGCAGCTCCCCATTGACTTTCACAGATTAAATGTATATTCAAATCTTCTACAATTGCCCAAAGCAGTGAGGACATTGTGTTATAGCTACTCAGATTTTGTCAGGTATTCAGTTACCAGCTGCTGAATACCTTCAATTCCTTCCTGGATAGTTTTCACTGTTTGTCTAGTGAAAGATTGTATTACCAGTGTGAGCCACACTTTTGAGAGTTTTCTACATGCAAATAAATAGTTCTTTTTTATAAATAACTGTGAAAACAGAGAGTAGAATAACACTACATGACATTAAACTCATGACCATTTTTCTGTCCATTACCACAGTTTTTCATCATCCCATCACAGTGACCAACCGGCAGGAAGACTTTTTATCACTGCAAGACCTTCTGTCACAGTTTCTATGAAGGATGCAGCTTAAACAAGTGCATTGGGTTTAAAAAGGACTTGAAAACAGACTGGTCTCTAGGAAATTAAATCCTACCTGGACCAGCTCCATCATGGCTAATCAGAACTTTCTCCAAGTCTCCAAGTGAGACAGCCTTTATGCAGAAAATATCCATCTGTGGAACCATACAAGGAAAATTATAAAGGTCTTAAACATAGCTATTGCTTTGACTCTAACACTATAGAAAAGTGGGGTTTTTTTTAATTTTTTGTTTGTTTGATTGATTGTTGGTTTTCAAAATGAATATAGTTGTTTTATATTCATCCTGGCCAGTCAGGGAAGATCCTTTAAAATTTTCTAAGGTAAATAACACCTGAAAATGCTTCCCCAAAGACATCACTGATGCCTTTGGCATGGCAAAATGATCAGTTTCAATTACTTGGTTGTGTCTACGTTATATTTTCTAGTTCTATATGCCTCACCAAGTTTGGAAAATATACTTAGGAATACAGATTCAGAACCTGATTCTAAAATCTAAAATGATCTGTTCAGGACAACAAATATGATATTGTTACCTTTTTATTTATATGTGCAATACAAATAACTGAAATACCCAAATTCTAATACCTAAAGCTCTCAGTAAATGGTTGATCAAGCAGATAAAAATTAACCATATGATGCAATTATGTAAGGAATTTTGAATAAGGAAAATGTTCAATGCTTAAATAAACCTTGTAAATAAAAGAATTTTTACATTTCTTGATGAAAGAATTTTCTAGCCATAATTTATTCTTATTTATCAGAAGCAGCATTTGTTTATACTTTACCTGTCCATGTCGAAACTTAACATTATTATTCTTAGATCTATGGAGTTTCCTTTTGCCAGCATCTCCTCTTGTCCCAATGATGTTGATATAAACATTGGAATCTGTTTCAGCACCAAGTTTAGCCCCTGTGTATACATGGACCTCATACACCAACACTACAAGAAGAAAAAAAACTTGAGATTATCCTTTCAGCTTGCACAAGATTCTAAAGTGTCCTCATCAAAATTTTGCCAGAAAACTCTGATTTTTGAGTTTGCAAGTAGCATCAGCTATCCATGAATTTGTCACTTCTAAGTTCAAATATTTTAATTCTCTTCACAAAAATATAAGAACACAAAGCTTAAGAAAACCACATTATTCTGAGCACTGCTACGCATTGCTAGTTCACAAAGTCTTTCTTTGCAATTTATCTGGAGACCACCAAACTATATCAAGTCATCATCTGAAATAAAAGCTACTTTTCACTGGAACCAAAGCATTTTCAACCTCCAGATTTATGCAAAACAATTATCTGGGTTGTTAACCTTCATTTCCTCTTAAAAGAGGAATAACAATCACAAATCTAAAGGGTTTTAGATTTTCACCACATGTACAAAGGTGGGCAAGGAATTAATAGCTCCCACACCTATAAAAAATGAGCCTTGCTTTTGAAGGTTTCTACATCTGTCACTAGTGAATGATAGGACTTCCAAAGACAGTTCTCAGTTAAAATATATTTACAACTTTCTAATGCCTTTCCTTATAGTCTAGACCTAAGTCTTACACACAAAAAATATATACATCTTCAAAGAATTCTGCAATATAATTTAGAATTACTGTATTAAGATGTTCTATGCCCCACTAATATTATTTTTATAACTATCCAGATGCGCAAATTTATTTTTAAAAAATTCTTTGCAGTGATCATATATTATTATGTTTCATTTCAGTTTTTCTCTCTGTGACTTAAAAAAAAAATCCTGTTTACATTTTAATGGCAATTTTTCCATGCAGTGTTTCTATTCTAATCACAGCTGGCCATTTCTCCTGCTATGTAGCAGATCACAGGGAAGATTACTGTTTCATTTGTGTGTAATTTTAACAGTTCTTGGGAGTGAAGAAAGGTAATAGAAGTCCTAAAAAACACAATTAGTTCCTTTTAAGAAGGAACAAAGATGAAAACGAAATATAACATGACATATAAAACAGAATATATATGTATAGATTTTATATATATATACATATATGCACAATACTGTACAAAAACTAGTTAAAATGCTGTTACCCTTAAACCACCAGATAGCTACTAGAATCTTACATTTCCATAGATTTTTTTTTCACTGTCTCCCAAGTCACCTTATAAAACTCAAACATCATGTTGTCCACCATCACTGAAAAACAGCTACTCTGATTCCCAGATAAGAAACTAAACAATTAGTAAAATAAAACTGCAAATACATGATGGAGAAAAAAAGCATCACAAGTATTAAAAGTTAGGAGAAATGTTATGGATAGGCTCTATGCTTAATCAAATGAGTGCATTTCTTTTAAACTGTGTAAAATTATCTGAAAACACTGTGTCTCCAACACTTTATCACTATTACAACTATAACTCTAAATAAAACTGGTGTTCTTTGACCAATTTTATTATTTTTGGTAATTCCAAGCTCTCTTGCAGCTCTCACATCTATGCATTAATGTACCAAGACTGCTTGGGAAATATAAATGATCTCAATAATACACACATATCTTCAAAAATTTGAAGAATCTTGTAAAAACTAGTTTCAAGGTTTTTAACAATAAAAAATCATGATAAAACAAATTCTAGATATGAACAGCAAGTAGCAAAGATAAATTAACCTGATAATTAGCATAATTGAGCTATCTGTCTTAATTACATTTTATATCGTAACTGTTAATATAATCATAACTGGCCAAAGGGCAGAGGATAAAGGGTGGCAGCAAACTATGACAGAAAACGTGCGGGAAAGCAAAGAGCCATGCTGATAATGAAGGGGGAAAATATTTAGGAGTGAGAAAGGACAGAGGTTACATTTCCAAAAAAAAAGCTTAAAATTATAATAATCTGTGACCAGAAATTTTAATAACAGGGATGCACTACCCACAAAGCAAGACACTGCAGGTAGTAAAAAAAGGGATATATTGATTTGAAATCTCCTCCGCATTTTTTACACTCTTACTTTCTTAGTTTTGAAAATGCAAACTATCTGTGGGAGGAAAGAAAAGGGTATAGAGTGTTTATGTTATGACTGTTTACATAGAAAGACTAGTATTACTTACAACTACAAGTAATTTCCATGATCAAAAATAAAAAAACTAAGTAACTATAAGCACAATTTTAAAGCATATTCAATGGGGTTTTCTAAAGAAACCGTTTAACAATAAATGTTTACAAAAACAAAATACCAACAAGTCTTTTCATGGAAGGAGAAGAGAACAAGAGGTAATTATAACACAACACAAAGATATTAACAGATAAATAAATTATACTGCATTTTGTAGCACTGTACATCTCTGTGGTAACCAGAGAGATGATAACGATCTAATCATTAAATAGAGTTTTCCTTTGCTACCAGCCTAAATAAATCAGTCTGACATAGACAACATGCACATCTTGAAATGTAAAAAACTGGGAAATATTTTCCATAGTTTCTTGTGTCTGTACATCCCTCACCATCTGTAAAATGTTGTCTGACATTTATTTAAGCTACACAATCTGCATTATTTATACAGGAACCTTCTTACAAAAAATGCCAGTTTGTGCTCTAAATTTTTCTACAAATATAGGCTACTACAATGCAGGCTATTATATTAGGATAATAAAAGGAAGGTTTATACCCCTTAACTTGAGTATATGTTACAATGCATTTCATAGGAATCACACAAAAATGAAGCAAGGAAAATATTTTCCAATACACACATGCCTAATTAGAACATGGTGAACATGGCCACTATGGTGAAACACCTGCATATTCAAGTAAACATGCACTAAATAGATTGTGGACATTAAGCCTTTTCTGCGCAAATGGAAGCGTAGGCACAGACCAGCCTGAGAGGATTCAAATTGTTCAAGTTTTATCAAGCAGTTTGTTTAGATTGCAGAGCAGCTACAAAAGGTGCTAGTGCTAATGGCTCCTGAGCTAAAGATTGCTTAAAGAAGAGAAAAAGAGTGATGGTGCCACTCTGTAACAGATAAAACAAGGTACACCAATTGTTTGATGGGACAATACAACCAAATCTGGAGAACAAACCTACCCATTTAATATACTGCTGAGACAAAAAGACTCACCATATGTGATTATTTTTCCATTTGCAGTTTCTGTATATTGTTCACAAAACACAGTTTGTTGTGTAGAGAGTAAAGTGAAATAATCCTAGATAATGTGTTCAGCCTCTAAGACAGTGCTTTCATTTCTTTTGAGTATCCAACCTATTCTAAGGCCCTCACTGCAGGCCCATCTGCTATGGAGACCTCCTTCACTGCAGGAAGAAAAAGCCATCCCAAAACTCTGAAAAATAGAAATGTGTGGCCTGGTCCCCTATTCTGTAGTAGTAATTTCATTTTACTATATGCTGATTCAGTGAAACTACACCAGCTGTAAACTGGGGTGACAAAACAGAGAGAGGTAAACCCATGGGCAAGAAAAGAAAGGCAAAAATTTTAAAAATATTTCATAAAACCAGCCATTCAACAGAAGTCAGGAAACAGTGTTTCAGCATTGAGAGGGACCTGTGAGACTCACATCTAGGCATCTATCCAATGTGGAGCACATCAAAGTAATAGAAGAAATGTCTTGGAAAACACAGTAACTTTGATAAAGGATATAAGAGGATTAATTAATACAGAATAGCAGGGGGAAAAAAAATCTCAGCTAGCACTCAATAAAAAAGAAAATGACCTTTCAGAAAATAAGTGATTGAAATCTTCGAATTGCTCACAGGGTAACGTTAGATAAGCTCTAGAAACCAAACAGAAAAATCTGCAACATGGATGCATGAATGAAACAAATGAAAAAGGGAAGGAAAGTGTTTTCAGACAGAGGTGAGGAGTTTTTAAAAGGCAGACTTTGAAGCAGTATAACAACTGTGCTAAAAAATGACAGAAGCAAATATATAAAAAGTACTGTAGAGTCATATGAGCAGTCAAGTGTACTAGTACCAAATTTCTTGTTGCTCAGCCTATAAAAATGCTATTTCTTGAGATACTATCATGAGGCTTCAGGAGTTTTTTAAATCCCAACTCCAGCTTCTGGCATCTATTGATAACATAAGGAGTGAAGTACTTTGGACAAAACAGAAGGAGAAAGGAAGTTTTCCTGGTTGTGAAGAGGTAACCTAAGGGCATACTAAGGGCAATAGAACATGAGTTAGAGAACCCTTTTTTCCAGATTTCTCATTCTGGGCACCTGAATCAGGGTTTCCAATACAGAAAATTGATATATACCTGAGCCTTCACCAATGACAAGAGATAGTTTGGTCCCAGTTTGCAGGCACAGTATGTAATTACCAATTCCTTTGGAAGAAGTAATGTACGGAACTCAATGATGTATGATACTTGCCCTTGGAAAATATAAACAGTAAACAAATACCTCCACTAAAGACTAAGTTAATATGTTGATATGTTCTGGGAGAAGAAAACAATCTTAATAGAATTAAGGAAGAATTTATTGTTGAGAATCTGAAAATGAAAGTTTTCATAGCAGAAATACTGGTCTCTTTCTTTTGGTACAAACTGCTGTCCTAGCGTCAGCTTTTTTGAAAATAATTCCACTAAAAGCAATTATTTGAGAATTCTGGCTAAGAGCAAATGAATTGAAGATCCACAGCTGTCTGTGCCTAATGACACTGGTTTGCTTATCACACTGCTGAATCCCCTGGCTGGCTCTACTTCCCTCTTTCTGGTGTGCAGCATGGACTGGTTTTAGAGCAAAGAACTAGGTCCTTTTTGGATGAAACTACACCAGCTAATACATTCCAGGAACACATTGACAACAATCTTGACACAAACTGGCAGTCAGTCTTGGGGAACAGACTAGAACAAGCCTGAAGTAACTTCCCTCTAGACTCCCATAAAGAGCACATAGGGCACTTAACTAAGTGGGATTTTAGCACTGAGTGCTTCACTGAGCAAATTCACTCCCACCAGGCTGCCAGTGTAAACAGACAAACTGGCCAAAGAGCACAAAACCTGGAGAGATGTTAAATGACACACAACATTAAAATTGTCCAACTGCTTCTCTTCAGTCCTCTCTTTATGCTGGCATACCAAGGTCCCAGAACAGTTTTGCACAGTATTGCTCCAGGTTCTGCCTTTTTTCCATATGACATGCCCACTTGAATGAAATGGTCATTTTAGCTCAATCTGTCAAACAGCAAGGTTGAATCTCTGTTTTTGTCACCACCTGGCTTTCATAAAGAGTGTTTGGAATTTTGCAATGACAGAAGGGCAAAGATACAGGTTAGTGAAGCATTAAGGCTAAAAGAGAACAAATTCTTAATGGCTGATACTGGTTAAGAGGGACTATCTTCCTCAGAAGTGGTGCATATATTAATTTAAAGGACACAAATACAAAAACAATATCAGGTTAGGACATTTCAGTTAGAATTATAGTTCTCACTCTAATCTCCACTAACTGCTCTCTAATCTCCACTAGTAATATTTGGAGCAATAGTCTAAAAATATATATATTCTTCAAGACATGCAAGAAAATTACCAGCTTTGAAAAACACACTTGCTAATGAATTGTACAATAAAGAAACTTGACTATTTACTTATGTAGTTGGTGCTTCCTGAGTGATAAAACAGGGATAAAATTTTTGTAGAGATAACACTTGTGTTATTACTATTTGCTTTGGTCATCTTTTGCACTATTTCAGTCAGAGGCCACCTTCTGACCTTTCTGTATTTACATGCACACTTCTCCAAGTGGAAAAGAATGCCAAATCTTCGGAGCTGGAATTTTTCCCACCTCAGTCTCAGTATTTGTCTTTTATCTCATTTCAGTACAGTTATACCCTTGAGTATGTGAACAAGAACAGGACATGTTTCCCCACTTATATTCATTTGACATTTATGTTCACATAACCATAGCAGTAAGAGAATTCAAAACCTCTTGCATCAGGTACCCCTTTGGAACAAAAGTTCAGCCATATCTGAAGACAACCTTGTGTTAGGATCTGTGATAAAAGTCTGCACATGTACAGAGGAATACAGACAGGGGACAGTCCAGGTAACACTCTCCTCTGGCTTCTCCCAAACCCATCACAAGGACCATCAGCCCATCTTCACAAGCACAGGTGCACAAGGGCGGGTGAGAACCCCTAGAGACTTAGGGAAAGGGAACACTCTGCCAACCCCTGCAGGGCTATCCCAGGAGTCTCAGCCTGGGCACAAAACCCACCATGAAAAGACAATTTGGAGTATCTCTCATACTTAAGGGGTTTGATGCCCCAAGTGTGTCAGATGCAACATAGGGCAGAAGAGAAGGAGAAGCTCAGTCCCTTTGGTGGTGGAAGATAAAGATGGAAGAAATAGGAAAATTCGTATCATTAACAAGTGGCTTAAGGGTTGGTGTCATCGACATAATTTTGGATTTTATGACCATGGCGAAACTTTTACAGCATCTTCTCTGCTGGAATCAGATGGAGTACACCTCTCCATTAAGGGCAAAAGGATTTTAGCTCATGAACTGGCAGACCTCATTGAGCGAGCTTTAAACTAAGCTTGAAGGGGGAATGGGAACCAGCTGAGCTAACTGGAAGCAGCCCCAAGAATTGTAAATGTAAGATAGGGGTGAACTCAGTTGCCCAGATGAAGTGCATGTATACAAATGCACGCAGTTTGGGCAATAAACAAGAAGAGCTGGAGGCCATGGTACAACTGCAAAGTTATGATGTAGTTGCCATCATGGAAACGTGGTGGGATGACTCATATAACTGGAATACTACATTGGCTGGATACAGACTCTTCAGGAGAGATAGAAAAGGAAGAAGAGGAGGTGGCGTAGCTCTTTATGTTAAGCAAACCTTCGATGCCATTGAAATTGAAACAAAGGAAGAAGAGGTCGAATGTTTATGGATAAGAATCAAGGGGAAGGCCAACTACGCCGACATCATATTGGGAGTCTGTTATCGTCCACCTGATCAAGAAGAAGAAGTAGACGATTTACTCTATAAGCAGTTGTGCAACTTTTCAAGAGCATCAACCCTTGTTCTTGTTGGTGACTTTAATCTACCAGATATCTGCTGGGAATTTAACACAGCAGTAAAGAGGCAATCAAGAAAATTCTTAGAAACTATGGAAGATAACTTCTTGTTACAGCTGGTAGATCAACCCACCAGGGAAGGGACTACATTAGATTTGTTATTTACAAACAGGGATGGGCTGGTGGGGGATGTGATGGTTGGAGGTCGTTTAGGGCAGAGTGATCATGAAATAATAGAGTTTTCAATATTTGGCGATATTAGGAGGAGCACGAGTAAAACTCGTACATTGGACTTCCAGAGGGCGGACTTTGGCCTGTTTAAGAGATTCATTCAGAGTGTCCCTTGGGAAGCCGCCCTTAAAAATAAAGGAGTTCAGGAAGGGTGGGCTTACTTCAAGGCAGAGATCTTGAAGGCGCAGGAACAAACCATTCCTGTATCCCGAAAGATCAGTCAACGGGGCAAACGTCCAGCCTGGCTGGGTAAGGAGATCTTGGAAGAGCTTAGGAATAAAAAGAGGACGTATCAGAGTTGGAAAAAGGGTCAGGTCTCCAAGGATGTATTCAAGAGGGCTGCTAGAGTATGCAGGAAAAAAATTAGGGAGGCCAAAGCCCAGTTTGAACTCAGGATAGCGACTGCTGTTAAGGACAACAAAAAACGTTTTTATAAATATATTAATAGTAGGAAAAAAGGTAAGACCAGCCTTTGTTCCTTAATGGACACAGGTGGTAATTTAGTATTTACAGACGAGGAGAAGGCAGAAGTGTTCAATGGCTATTTTACCTCGGTTTTTAATGAGAAGATAACTTGCCCTCAAGACTCCCGTCCGTCTGGACTGGTAGATGGTTTTAGGGAACAGAATGGTCCCCACATTATCCAGGAAGAGGCAGTTATAGAACTATTGAAATGCCTGGACATTCACAAATCTGTGGGACCAGACGGGATCCACCCCAGGGTGATGAGAGAGTTGGCGAGTGAGATTGCAAAGCCACTCTCTATCATTTACCAACAGTCGTGGATTACTGGTGAGATTCCGGATGACTGGAAGCTGGCCAATGTGATACCTATTCACAAAAAGGGCGCAAAGGATGATCCTGGCAATTATAGACCAGTCAGTCTGACATCTATACCTGGCAAAATAATGGAACAGTTCATATTACATGCCATCATGCAAGACTTGCAGGATGGCCAGGGTATCAGACCTAGCCAGCACGGATTTAGGAGGGGTAGATCATGTCTAACTAACCTGATCACTTTTTATGATCAGGTAACCCGGCTAGTGGATGCAGGGAAGGCTGTAGATGTTATTTTTCTGGATTTCAGAAAGGCCTTCGACACTGTTTCCCATAGCATACTCCTACACAAGCTAGCTGGCCGTGGTCTGGATAGGAATACCCTTTGCTGGGTTCAAAACTGGCTGGATGGCCGGGCCCAAAGAGTGCTGGTGAATGGTGTCACATCCAGCTGGCGACCAGTCACCAGTGGTGTCCCTCAGGGTTCTGTGTTGGGACCAGTTTTGTTCAATATTTTTATTGACGATATGGATGAGGGCTTAGAGTCTTTTATTAGTAGTTTCGCTGATGATACCAAATTGGGTATGAGTGTAGATCAACTAGAGGGGTGTAGGGCTCTGCAGAGAGACTTGGAACGGCTGGACAAATGGACAGAATCAAATGGGATGAACTTCAATAAGTCCAAGTGCCGAGTATTGCACTTCGGCCATAACAATCCCCTGTACCGATACAAGCTGGGGATGGAGTGGCTGGATAGTGCCCAGGTGGAAAGGGACCTGGGGGTGCTGGTTGACAGTCGATTGAATATGAGCCAGCAGTGTGCCCAGGTAGCCAAGAGGGCCAATGCCATCCTGGCCAGTATCAGAAATGGTATGGCCAGCAGGAACAGAGAGGTCATTCTTCCCCTGTACTCGGCACTGGTGAGGCCTCACTTGGAGTACTGTATCCAGTTCTGGGCCCCTCACTTTAAGAGGGACGTTGAGTTACTTGAGCGTGTCCAGAGGAGAGCAACGAAACTAATAAGGGGCTTGGAACACAAGCCATATGAAGAGCGACTGAGGGAGCTGGGGTTGTTCAGCCTGGAGAAAAGGAGACTAAGGGGTGACCTCATCACTCTCTACAACTTCCTGAAGGGTGGCTGTAGTGAGCTGGGGGCCGACCTCTTTCTCCGGGTGACAACGGATAGAACAAGAGGACACAGTCTCAAGTTGCGTCAAGCTAGATGTAAGTTAGAAGTAAGAAGGAAATACTTCACAGAAAGAGTGGTCAGAAACTGGAATCATTTACCCAGTGAGGTGGTAGAGGCATCATCCCTTGAAGAATTTAAAAAAAGACTGGATGTGGCACTTGCTGCCATGATCTAGTTGAACAGTTAGAACATCGGCTGGACTAGATGATCTTATAGGTCTCTTCCAGTCTTGAAAATTCTGTGATTCTGTGATTCTGTGATTCTGTGATATTGTCATTGCAGAAGACTTATAAGACATTTAGGAGAGGAATTAAAGTCAAGGAAATAGATGGATTTAGGTGACCTGGGGAGGAAGTGGTGTTAGAAAATAGATCACATCTGTTCTCTGTGTGTGTGCACGTGTGGGTAGGGAGTACAAGTACCAACAACTGGACTTGGAGTCGTGCATGGCAGCAACTGGAGAGATTGAAGGGAATAAAACTGCCAGTGAGTGGAGTGGAATCAGGGGTCAGAGCCCATGTCCCTGAGAGCAAGACTGTGGTGGTGTTTGCAGGGGTCCCAGGACGAGGGAAGAGATGAGAATCTTGACTCCATGTTTCAGAAAGCTGCTTTATTATTTTATGATATATATTATATTGAAAGGAAATGATATATTAAAACTATAATAAAAGAATAGAAGAAAGGATTTCATCAGAAGGCTTGAAAGGAATAGAAAGGAAATGGAGTGATAATAAAATCTTGTGACTGACCAGAGAGTCCGAGACAGCTGGACTGTGATTGGCCATTAATGTAAAACAACCACATGAGACAAATCAAAGATGCACCTGGTGCATTCCACAGCAGCAGATAATTATTGTTTGCATTGTTTACATTTCATTTCTGAGACCTCTCAGCATCTCAGGAGAAAAAATCCCAGCAAAAGGACTTTTTATAAAATATGTCTGTGGCAAAAGACCACATGAGCAGCTGAGTGTTGGAGGGACCAGGTGAGTCCTGCTCAGCTGCCAGAGACACCCTGGGGTGTGGGTATCTGCAGGGATGAAACCTGCTGGGCTGGGCGTGAGGGAAATGGCCTGTACCAGAGGCTGGAGCAGGGCTGCAGCCTCAGGGGCTCATATGTCCATTTGCCAGCAACTGAAGAGACTGGGATCCAGGAGCAACTGGGGATTAGACAGAGTGTGTGAGCCCAGCTGTTTGATCTACCTTGTACACATCTATACTCATACACAGTCCCACTGTTGGACGTCTGTCCTGCTCAGCCAGAGAGGAGGGCAGGATGGAGTTGCTGGTGCTGTGTTTGTGCAGCTGCTCTGTGCCTGGGTGACCTGTGCAGCTGCCTTGATGTGTGGTACACACCTGTGCTCTCTGGGGTGCTGGCTGGGAGTGTGCTGAGCCTGGCTGCTGTTGGACCTGGGGCCATGCAGCTGTGGCAGCGTCACTGAGCTGCCACCTCTGGTCTGATTCCCCTAATATTCCTGTGCTATAAAGCTAAGTCAAAAACATTCAAAGTCTTCTATCTTATTGTCATTGAGTGATATATTTTAAGATTTACCCAGCTCAGGGCATGATTACTAATTTCCAATGGCTATCACTTAGAAAATATTTGAATAACTTTTATTTTGTGCATCACAGTGTAACAAGGGAATAAAACCATATCTAAAGAGCAACAGTTAAAAAATCCGATACTTGTAAAATTTGGGCAACTGGAACTGCTAGAAAGGAAAAAAAAAGGCACCAACTGCATAGAAGAATCAGAGGAAAAAAACCCAAGAACCCAAAAAACCAAAGCAGGTCGGAGGAAACCTCCAGGAATCACACAGTACAACAGAATGCTAAATTCAGAGACAATTTCAAAGACAGATCTGGTGCTTTCTAGATCCCAGTGCCGGAAAAGCAAAAGGGAAGATGTAATAGGAAGAGAAAAAGTAGCCATGGACCCAGAAGCTTTGGCAATGTGGAAAAAATAAGAAAAGCAGAGAGAAAGCCAGACCTGCATTGGAGGGACAAGAAATCTGAGTTAAGAAAGTAAGTTGAGACTGGTGTGATGGAGAGATTGACAAAGAACTGAAATCAATACTTGGAGTAGGAGACCAGATTAGTGTCAGTTTTTTTAAGTGGCTGAGGAGCAGTGAGAAAGATTAAGAAAGGCTGCCAAGATCAGAAATCTGAATGGAAAAGAAGCAAGTTCGGAGAGGGAGGTAAAGAAAAGCTAACAGATCCAGGAAATAAATTCAGATCTTAAGAAAAGATGCTAGGAAAAAAAAGAAAGCCAAGGAGTCAAAAAATTGTTCCAAGGATTTGGGTCCATATTGGTTGCATAGAAAACTTCAGCTGGGGAAAGGGAGAAAAAAACCAAGGAGAAATTACCATTTCTTCTGAGAGAGAAGCTGAGCAATGAGGAAAGTGTTTAAGAACAGCAATTACCAGACCAATGCCTTCTGTGCTTAGTTTACATTTGTTTGCTTTGTTTAAAGCACATGACTTTTATACTTAAGCAAATCTGTTATCACTAGAAGATCACAGATTAAATTGAAAGTACAGAATACAAACTCCTAAATCATATCAAATCCTCATTAAGTAATTACCAGCATGTAATTTCTTCTGCTGGAGAAAGTGACTAGATGTGGTTTGCTCAGTGCTTGTAAGCAATTAGCTTTTAAATGGGAAATGAAAATGGATAGTGTTTCATTTTCTTGTTCTTGAGAAAATAAATAGGAAATCCTTTGGCCTCCTTGCTGAGTTTGTATTGATGTTCAATTTAAATGTTCCTAAAATCAATAACTAATTAGTAAAACTTAAATTTTCGAGAAATTTCCAAGTTCTTTTGGAAATGTATCTTTTCTTACACACTTGAAACATATATTTTAATAATTTTCCTGCAAATACAAGGAAATATGCAGTAATACAATGATTAAAGACAATATAAATGGGCTGTTTTAAAGCTATTTCTAGCATTTGATAGAAATTATTTGATTTTTCATATATAAATATATAAATATAGAGTGTACTGACTAGAATATTAGTGCCTTTCTATAAATATGTTTTTCAAACTGCATAATGCAGATTTGAACTATTAATGCTGAAATTATTGTTTGTACAAATTAATTGGCTTCTGCATTGTTTTTTTATTACACCAGTAAATGACATATATGTTACTGTGAGTGGCATATGGTACTGTGGTACATGTCAATGATCATAAAACTTGGCTCATCCTGATCAGTCCCACTTTTTGAAATCTCTTATTGAAGTTAATAACTACTCTGAAGAAAAGAAAAAAAAGCAAAAAAGAGCAAAGTAGAAATGTGAGTTGGTTCATACATGTTTTTCAACATATTCTGTCCTCTGCAATAAAACATTCACATATCATATTCTTCAAATTTTTTTTCAGAGAACTATATTCTTTTGACTTAAGGGTTTTCACTTCTGTGGTATTTTCTTATGAAATGATTTGATTGTCATTAAATGCATGACAATTTCTTTTATGTTGAATCCCAGACACCTTGCAAAATTCACTGCATCAGCTTGAACCCAATTACTAAATGGTATCACCTATCTATGTAAGACTTATCACTGTCAGACATTATTGGCCATCAGCTGCATTGTTGTCATTCTATTAATGTCAAGAGAATCTATTTAAAAAAACCACACATAGTGATTATACTGAATCCATATTCTTCTCTAAAGGCCCAGGACTTTTTAAATAATAACTTTATATGATGGGCTGTTTCCCACTTCACTTAAATGGAACAAAGTGCATCAAAGCTGTCATAAACTTTGAAGTTCCAAAGTGTCACCCTGCAGCTAACAATTTCTGTGTGAATGGCTGTGGCTCAAATCTGATTTGAAAAACATGTGTGTGATGATTCCAACCATGGATTTCTTGTAAAGTGTGTTTCATGCAGGACAAGAAAGGATGATCTCAGAGTTGCTAAAAGGAGCTGGATATCACATGACATTACATACCTTGATTTCAGATCATGGATTCAGATGATGATTCAGATAATGGATTTCTTGTAAAGTATGTTTCATGCAGGACAAGAAAGGATGATCTCAAACTTGCTAAAAGGAGCTGGATATCACATGACATTACATACCTTGATTTCCTGCCAGATGTCTTTCTCTAAAGAGCAGTACTTACCAGTGATGTATGAAATCAAATACTGTATGAAATCAAACACTCTGAGAAATCAAATATTTTATGGGGTAAGATGCCCTGGCCATCAGCTATTATTCTGATTTTGAGAAGGAAAGGCGTGGGGTTAAAGGATCACTTCCCTCTTCTGGAGCTAGAATGTGTCTGGAAGAGATTGTTTCATGGTTACACTGGCTTTTGGGCAGGAGGGCTTTTGTTGCTCTGGAGGAAACACAAAAATCTGTCATATACTCACAGGATATGGTCAGTGAACACATGAGCTAAAATACTGAGCACGTACATGGCAAAAGCTCCTCTGCAGGGTTTCTTATTGCCACTTCTTTCCACGTGTCACCTTCACCCTTGTCTTCAGAAAGCCAGCTCTGTATGGGGAGACAAATCTCTTCAGCAGACACAGGGACTGCTCTTTCAAGCCTGACTTCCTCCAGGTACCAGCTGGGATCATTTCCAGAGTTGTCGTGGCCAATGCGGATTTTATACAGCTGCCCAAGACCTCTGAGATTAATCTGTAAAAAAAAAAAAGTTAAAAAAAGAATCCAGATTTTAATATCAAGTTATACTGTTGTCTTTAGCCATCCTTCTTATACTGGGCATGCAAGCTAAATGTGCAGCTAACATAGTCAAGAGTAATGAGTTTTGTTAGAAAACTAAGCCTTAATATACAATGAATGCCAGAGACAGAGAGAAAATGTGTGGAGTAGTCTGCAAGTGTAATTTTATTGACTTCAGTACTGCATTATTTAAAGTGAGCAAAGGGCTCAGAGAATCCAGTCTGTTTCTAGACCTCTTCAAGGAATCCATTTTCTAGTATTACAATGTAAATCTCTCTTGCTAGACAAATCCTTTAACAAGCAGAACTAAGTTCAGTCATTGCTACACCAAATCATACAAGTCCATACAGTTACCATCAGCAGAGCCCTATTATCTATTCCTACTGCTTATCAGTCTGCTACTTTTCTCATTGACTCCTGTTTTTTTGTGCTCTGGTGCCAGGGTTAACTGTTTCTGTAAGTGCTGATGCCACACTGCAGCAAATTTAAACAATAAAACATGGCTATGTCTCATTGAATACTGCAGCCTTGAAATAAGAGCCGCTGTGTTTTGGGTTGCAGAAGTATTTTGGGCAATTCTGATGGCAGGAATCAAAGCACAAAAGCAGGGTTAACCATTTCAACCTTTTTTTTTTTAACTTTTTTTTTTTATCAGTGTTGTGTTTGAAAGGTCATGGTAATTGGGAAAAACATCACCAAGTAAAAAAGAACAAAAAAGAGCTGTTTCCTTTACTATTATAGCAATTTTGTACTATTTCACATCAAAACAAAAAGGAAAAAAGGAAACAAACCTCCCTGAGGCAAGCCTGGCACAACTAAGTCTCACAGGCTGAGGGCATGACATGTATGCTAGTAGTAAAAAGTCTGAATAGAGTCATACTTATGACCATTATAGTAGGTTCTGCTATATTAAAACAGTATGTTAAAGGAAGATGTGCCAGCTGAAGATACAATTATAGCATTAATACAATAAAACTATGTACCTCAAAGATATACCCTTATTAGTCACAGTGAAATTACAACAGATAAAAAAAGCACTCTGACACTTGCCAAAAAATGTAGCCAGGACATGGGCTAAGTTGCCCTAACAAATGCCACCCAGATGCAAAACAGAGACTTCTGCAGTGGGCAAGGGACTGCTAAGGTTACCTTGAAAATAAATATAAAATTATATTAGAACTCTCAATCTTTATTGCAAACTGAGTAGAGTATGGCATTGGTGGACAACAAGGCAGTGCTCTCCTGAGATCCAGGCACTGGCTGCTATTTGTGGTGCAGAAGTGTTAAAGGGAAATTTTCTGAATAAAACACTGATACCTTGTGATCTTATGTCCATGATTAAATTCTGGCTTAATCCCTGTTGAAAGAGAAGCTTCACAGCCATCACAGATTATGGTATACAATAATCATTACCATGATTCTTGGTCAGGACCAGGAAACTCTATTAAAGAGCCCCTTTCAATTTCTGAAGCAGCTAATCAGTCATTTGGCTATGAAGCAAACTGAAACATTGATAAAGCAAATCTTGCATCTCTATTATAAATATATATATGAGTTATAGTATGCATTATAGGAGTTGTATCAAAAGTGAAGCTCAAACTTTTAAAATTATAGTGAATTATATATATTGACTAATTATGCTGAAGTGGATTTTTTTGTTGTTGTTCCAGGAGAAGATCTAAGATGTGAGATATGTTTCCGGGTGAATTCCCATGCAAAGACCATGAACATGTCCTTCTGGTCCTTCTCCTCCTGCTGTGCTCCAGCAGATCCATTTCCTTCTTGTGCTGAGGCCCTAGAGCTGGGGTGCCACAAGAGCAGAATAGAGGGACAGAATCACCTCCCTTACCCTGCCAGCTGCATAGTAGATGATTTTTGGCAGACCACTGATGCAACCAGAGAAAATATCACCAAAAAAAGCACATGTAGGGGAAATGACCAAAAAAATGGTGGGGAGAAAGGAAAGAAAAAGAAAAAAATTTGCAATTTGAAAAAAGAGAGGGAAATTATGAAGGCCATTCATCACCATATCAGCATGCAGGGGCTTCCTGCTACTGGATAAGCAAGAGAGCAATCCATCAAACCTAATCAAATGAAGTTTCAAGGTAGAGAACAGAAAGTTCTGTCGGACCTTTAGGTTTCTCCAGGAGATTTATCTAGTTGCAACTAGTTCAATTAGATTTGTTGAATTCCTGTTCAGCATCTGTAAATATGTATGTCCTTGTGTCTTTTTATATTTCCTAGCCCTCCCTAATATTCACACTCTAAAAGCAGTTAAGACATAACCAAAGTAAGAAAGTTATGACCACATGCTAAAGGGGAATTTTCCCAAAGTTTCAAGTCAAATACATTTCCTTGCTTTCAGCTAAAGGGAGAAACAGCATCAAGCATACTTGACTTACAAAATAAAAGGTTTTTGTATGGTAAACTATGCTGGACTTACAGGTAATGGCATATTTCTGAGCCTGAAAAGTCTCAAAAATCAAAACACAGAACACTGCCCATTTGATAACAGGCTTAGCAATATGCTTATAATTTTTGCATAATATTATTTTTCTGAATAATTGTTTATTAGTGACCTCGGGGGAAAACAGTCATGTTTATTCTTAGGTGGAAATTAGGCAATGGCAGAGGGGAAATCAATTGTATATGATGTTCTGGAAGACATATAATACAATTAGAAATTTACTTTCCGTACCAATTGCATATTTGGTGCTTGGAACAATTCATCTTGATGTCAGCTCAGATACCACATTGGTTTCTCAGTGGTATTGACTTGCTAACATGTTATTTTTTGTCAATTAGAATCCCATCAAATGTATGTCAGAATTTGCTCTTGCAGTGAAATGCAGAGGAAAATATTCTCATAACACAGCAGAGCTAACGATATTCTTTTGACAACATAAACAGTGTCTTGAGCTTGCTTCTTCCTTCTCTGTGTTGAATGAATTGCCTTGAACTTCTGCATGACTTGAACACAACCTGGCATTTAGAAATCTACTTTCACAGCCAGAATGTTCCGTAAAAAGTTGTAGGACAAAGTTGACTTTGTAGCCCTTGTTAACAATGTGCTTACAAAAGCTGCAGTCTAGCTGCTCAATGATGTTCCAGCACTAAAACTGCAAAAGTAACATTCCTTTTTATATGGAAACAGCCATTCTGATAGGCCTGCAATAAATGTCCAAAGGGGAAAGGATGAGTTCCTGGACTAAAGCATCGCTCTGAAAATCAGGCAGCTATTTTATTCCTGGATTTGCTTTAGGCTTCCTGAGAAATTACAAAATTCACAAACCCATTTTGCTCCACTTTCTTAACTATACAAGGACAACATTTACATGTCTTTTACAGGGACATAGCAAATCTCTCTTCATAAATTTTGAGATCCTCAGAAAAAGGCACAACTCTGAAATTCTATATTTTTTTCTAAAATGTTAAGTTCATTTTGTGTTAGTTGCTACGTCTCTAAAATTCAATTGAGATGTCAAAAATTATGAATTGTAATGGTGCAATAGTTAGGACATGGAGTTGTTGGAGAATTTTGCTCAGAAATGGCTTATAGAGTTTTGTTCAGACATGCCATAATCATATACAGCTGATGGAAAAGTAAAAGGCAGCTGTGAGAAGCAAATTCTCACAGCCTGTTTCTGTAAACAACAAAAGTTCTCAGGCACGTTTATGTAAACAGCAGAAGTTCTCAGGTTGTTTTTAATAACAAGTAAATATCTTGTCCTTGGATAAGTTTTGGGAAAGCAAAACTTGACAAACATGGAGGCCTTGAGAACTTTCATAACAGGGTGAGAAAATAAATCTTGGTTTCAATAAACAAACCACAGGTATTGAAAACAAAAGGAGGGGTTGGTGTTTGATCTGTGGCCTATGGTGAGCTCGGGTTTTGCAATATATATGAGCTTAATTAACATGGTTATAAAAACCTGCATTTTGGATCAATAAATCGGAGTTTGATGCTGATCAAAGGATGGGTCGTCTCCTTTCGCTTTCTACATGGAGTGAAATTCAAATTCCATTATGATGTGGCTTACAGCAGCCACCTATAGAACATAAAATCTAAACTGCAGAGGTGACAAACAAGGACATGGAAACACAGATCGAGGTAAAGGGATCTAGACACCACAAACATCAGGTATGGTGATCTTCTTAGGGATGTTAGATAAATCTTCTACAAATACTAGCCTCTTCCCAGGAAAAGATTTTGCAAAACACCTGAGTCATCATCTACAGTTAACTTGTTGGTTGATTGTGGAACTCCTGCTGCATTAACCAGTTTAAGTCCTGTAATAAATACTCAAGGGGACAGGCCTCATACAGACCTTGCTTATGTGACAGACTGCCAGCACCTAATAGGTTTAAAAATATCATTGTGACTACAATGATAGTGGTCATTCTATTGTCTTTGTAGCATTTTTCTTCACTGTTACAGGCAATAATACCAATGCATCATATTTCATGGCACAAGTACCAGTACAAATTATTGAAAAATCTGTCCACCTCTTTCAAAAGGGTCATGTTTTCACACACAGCATCTTTGATTTAGTCATATTCTAAATTTTTGCAAGCACTTAACTAGACTGACCTGCTAAACAATACACCTATATACTTTGCTCATTGCTACTATTTATAGGACTAAGTAATCTTCTTACCATAGGCAATGGGAACATTTTCATTAAATCATGTGTTAGACAACTTGGTCTTACTTTTTGAAATTGAAGCTTAACAAAGTTCATCTTTTACCATTTGTCTCTAAGCATAATTGAAATCCAGGTTTATCAGCAAGAAGTTCTATCTAAAGAGAATGCAAGGACTAAATTTTAATTCCATTTCTAAATGAGCTATGCAAATACACTTTTTGGTCCCTTGCATACCTGTGATATTTTGAATGGAGTTGGTATGACCTATCTTCATGTACTTAAGATGTTTAACTAAGTGAAAAGTGAAGTTCCTTGTATGAACAAGAAAAGGTTCAGTGGAAGGATACTTCAATAAGAGGATGGAAAACATATCTGTGATTACTCGTCTTCTCTTTTATTTACTAGAATAAGCAAAATAATATCACTGCTTTCCTGTTGTGCAGAGAGTATCCTGCAGTCTCTTTGAGATAAACTCAGGCTAGCATGAAAATCATTTGGATAAATCAACACTTCAGAGGCAGCTGCACCAAAATCCTAATGTCTAACACACCCACCAGAGAATGTGCTTGACAGACAATTATTAATTTCATGTAAGGCCACTTCATTAACAGAATTTCAGAGAAGTCATGTACAGCAGTTGGATTCCCAAAAGAAAGAAAAATCATTGATTGCATTAGTTTAACTTCTACAGCATCAGAATGTAATAGAGAAATCTGTGGAAGTAGATGATATTTTTTAATTGTGAACATGCAGCTAATAATTGTTGCCAAAAATGCAATGACTATTATACCAGTACAGTACAAAGGGTCCACCCATGCTGATTGCTTTTTCCAGATGTCTGAATTCAACCACTTTGTTAATTGTGCCCAGAAAACTTGGCACAGTTACACACTAACTCAAAAATTAGAATATGTCACAGGTGCTCACACAGAAATTTAACAGTGCCACGAAAAAGGGTGGATATAGACAAATAAGGAATAGGATTAAAGGCCACACAAAGACCAGCATTATTTTTTCCTACTTCATACTTGCTTTGGTCATAAAAATACATTGCTTAAACAAATACTGCTCATTGCACAGTGACTGTTAAAATGCTTTCTTTTCCAGTTCACTCAAGCTCTGGAAGAACTTCATTTTTACTGTGGGTTAATCAAATTATGCCAACAGCAAGTACAAATATTCATATATTTATGTATATACACAGACTTGGTACTGCTGTACATACTGCCTAATTACTGAACAAGTAACACCACATTCCCCACTTCCAATTCTTAAAGATGAGATGAGCCGTATTTTTCTCCAAGATTTTTTGTGAGCTCTTTACAATCCTGTGTTGTTTCTTGGAACAAGCTAAATTTTGTTTAATGCACAGCCTGTAGCTGATGAAGATAATTTTACATACTTCTCCCCTTTATCTCAGTAAGGGATGAGGTCCATCTTGTTATCCTGTGCATTTCACAGACAGTGACAGTTTCAAGTGGAGTAACAGCCATGGGTATGAAAGTTTTATGCTGCCTTAAGCAGATCTGACTAAAGCCTGGGCTTCTCTAAGTTTCATTCAACTGTTTCTGGACTTAAATGGTCGTTATGGAAAGCAGGGACAGCTGGAAAATAGTAGGACACAAGCAATGTCCAGCTTTCAGGCATTGTCAGTCCCATGGTTAAGAGTGTGGATAACTATATCAGCGGTTATGTTCTCTCTTGCAATCTTCCCACTCTGGAAGCATTCTAACTGAGCTCATTTCAGGCTCTTTTATTTGAACATCATGAGCAAAAGCATGAAAATGGATTTGTTTCAACCTATTTTTGCAACATTTAGTTTTCTTCTCACTGCTTCTCATTTTACTTTGGAGATCTCAGTTTTGACTGAAGAAAGAATGACTATGGGTCCAGAGTACAGGAACGAACAAGTCAGTGAAACACAACAGATTCTTAGAGTCTGTAGTGCTGATTCTAAAGAAAGGACTTTTAATTATTCATGTATAGGTTATTTTAAATGACTGATAATTTTATTTAAACGGGAGGAAACCAAAATGAAAAATAACAGATCTAGTTCTAAGTGTAGCATGTTCTTGAGATGCAGTACAGCATGAAGACATATCTGATGAACACAACTCTTAACAAAAGAAGTAAAGTGGAAGGAAAATGGCTGTATTTAACACTTTAAAAGTCTCATCATAGGAGCACTATTTATTAAGTTTTATGGTATTAAGTATCTCTTCAATTATTATATGAGCCCTGCTTTTCATCTCCCTATATTATTTTCTGGTATTTGCCCTAGACCATAGAATGTATAAAGGATTGTTTATGTGGATGAACAAACTCTAAATCATGTAAATGGATGTGGCACCAGCTTTAAAAGTTAGAAAAATGAGCTCATGCAGCAAAAATCACACCAGGGCTGGATTTCAGTTTTCAATGCTCCTAAAATATCATGCATACTTCATGTTCTGTACTTGCAAACATGGAACAGCTACCTTCCTTACAAAGACAGCCACCAACCCCAAAATATACTCTAAGGTTAAACTCAAGATTTTGAAGATTTCATAGGAAAAATTCCAGCACTTCTAGTAGTTTAATTCAGTGAGTTTTGGGGTTTTTTTAATTGACAATGTGTTGAGATTCTTAAGACCAACACCACCCTAAAGAGATGGAAGAGATGATTATGAAGCAAATTCACAAAACAAATAATGGAAAAAGTCTTGTTAGGGAAACGCTAGGTGCTGCCACTATCACCAAGGTAAGCAATATTTTGAAAGCAGATCTACTGAACCAGTCAGTGTTTTTACTGACTTCATTATTACTAGAACAGCAGAACTTGTACCCAAAGGTATGGAATTATTATTATGTATGGAAGTAATAAAAATTGAGAGATTGCAGCTGGTTTTTACAGAAGATAATAGGCTTACAGTCTTATGCTTAGTTCTCTTTGACACAGAAGGGAATATTTAGCATGACCAAACATTAAAAGAATATTTTTAAAAGAATTTCTTTATCAAACAGTGTGTACAGTCATAAGAGATAATTCGGCATGTTTCAAAGAACGATGATGCAGAATACTGGGCTCCAGAGAATACAATTTACAAGACAATTAAAGCTCCAGTGTCTTGAGCAACCCAGCATTCTGCCAAAATCAGTATTTTTGAAATACTGAGAAATACTCAGGGACTGTGATGACACCAGAGGAAGATGCAGGAAACAGATCAGAGTTGTGATGAAAGCTGTAACTTATGGTAGATTGATATTCCTCTACTGGAGAAGGAATGACTCTCAACAGAAAAATGATGCCCTAAAAACTCTGCCTGAATAGTAACAGAAGCAGAAATCCACAGCTCAGAAGTATTTTCTTTGAACACACAGGGACAGTTCAGAGCAGAAAAGGAAATCCATCAGATTTAATTCTGTTTTTTCCCTGCTCCCATATTGTTTATCCTTGACATACCCATCTGGTGGGAAAAATTGCTAAGCCACAAGAGAAATGCTGTGCAGAGTACATATGACTGTCTTGAGGAAACCTAGAACCCAGGACTCCAGTCAGAAACAAGAATAGTCCCCATCACACAACTGTAAATTACCTTCAATGAATTCCATGTACTGCCATCATATGGAAATCTCTGAGGGTAATAGCCTTGTTATATTATACCTGCATTACAATGGACTATGGCCAGGCTTTAATTTCATTTACACAAACCTTAATCAGAGATAGCTCAGGTTAATGAAGTTACACTTGCTTTATAAAGCAATAGAAGCAACACTAAAATTAAGTTCTAGAATGAAATCTCAGGAGGGTATAAAGGAGCACCAGCTGATTTACTCAAGTTTTATTAACTTTCTTTTTCCATTATTTTTAACTTTACTGAATATTCATTGTATACTTTTAGGTATCCAACTAACTAAACAGTTAACCGGGTTTTCTATCAGACTACTATTCTTGGTTTTTTATTAAGACAAGCCAGTATAGTTTGGTCTCATTCTTTTTTTGTGGGCCATTTCTTTGTGATTTCTTATGGTTGTAAGTGTGCCTACAGGGATTTTGAAGTGTGCCTACACGGATTTTGAAACTGTATGATATTTCGATTGTTTTTGTGAGGCATGACTGTGTTTTATTTGTTTCCATTATATTATGCTGATCTCTTCCAGCACCCTTTATCAGTAAACTCTTCCTTTTTAAAAACTATGCTAGAAAGTTTCTGTCTGGTTGATTTTAGTATTAAAAGATGCTTTCTGTCCCATCTGTCACTGATTCCCCATCATGTGCTTATTATGCATAAATTATTTAAACCTAAGTGACATATCACTTCAGATTTAACTACTGCAACAGTTGCAGTCCTGACCAAGTAACTGCATGAAGTAGAGAAAATGGCAGGAATTACAGGATCTTGCAGAAGTCCTGAGAAATGTCATCTTTCTGAAGCACATCTCAGAGACTTTTTGTCAGCAGAGAGAAATATCTCCATTTGCTTGGAGGAACAGGACAACGCTAGTTTAAATCACATGAGTAAACTTGGTCTGTGTGATTTACCTCTAGTTTCTGGCCACCCTTCTCCCCCTTTCCTTCTTACTTTCTCCAATGAAAAGTTCACACAAGAGTGGGCTCCAGTGGAAGTCTGAGGAAGTTTGTGGAAGAATTTACAGTGGACCCTTCCAAAGATGGATGTGCAACACAAACCATAACCAAGACTACCGTACTACATAAATGCCAAAAAGTTCTTTTACTTCTTCAAACAAACATCTACTCTAATCTAGCACATCAAGAAGATGCAAGTATGAAGCAGATTCTGAGAGGCATGTTTGTCCCAGGCAGTTGTGAACACATTTCCTGATTCAAAACTCAGAGCCATAAAAGTCAGCTGCTCCCTCAGAAATACTTAATCATCCTTATATATTCCTTTGAGTCTTTTTTATTACCTCTATTATCTAGTTTTGAGAAAAGCTACTTTGCATTTGTTTTGAATTCTCCAGCGTTTATGTAACAGCCATACTGTACCT
Source organism: Ammospiza caudacuta (assembly GCF_027887145.1). Classification (NCBI taxonomy): domain Eukaryota; kingdom Metazoa; phylum Chordata; class Aves; order Passeriformes; family Passerellidae; genus Ammospiza; species Ammospiza caudacuta. Next base: position 115,632,241 of record NC_080593.1, on the reverse strand, counting down.
TAAATGTATCTTTACTGTTGGGATTAAACAGCTGCTCTTTCCCAGATTCCAAAATAATTGGACCAGAAGCTTTGTTTTCTCCATAAGCATAAAGGAATACTGTTGCTGTTGTGCCAGCTGTTTCAAAATCCCCAGTGACTACTGTTATCTTCCAGTCTCCTTCTGTAAAGTAAAAAAAAAAATTAATGCTTTTAAAAATGTTACTTATACGAAGCAGTTTACTTGAAAGATGTAAAAGAAAGAATAGTTTGGCCCAAGCACTGTGACTACACTGCACCTAAAAGGTAATGATGTCAGGAGAGGCAACAGAGGATTGGCCAAGTACTACATCATTGCACTTCATCTTAAGCAAGTTATGGACCAAGGGTTGAGGATGTTTACACTGCACAAAAGCCAGAAATATGAACACAAAGCTAAGTGAGATTTCTAGTGACAACCCTGAGGGTCAACACAGAAGCAGACCACCATCCAGAATTTGGATTATGACAACAGTATAATCAAGAAATGCAACAGGAAAAATGCTGAAGCATCCCAATAAGCAACAATTTCCCCTCATTTTAGGGTGATGTGATAAATCAACAAAATTCCATTTGCCTGGATGGGGGCATGATACTGAAATCAGCATTAAAAAAAAAGGTTTTGTAGAAAAGTCTAAACTAGATTAGGACTCATTAGAAAATCATTTTATATAAAGCTCCCTGACACTAAAATATCATCTCTGCTCCCATAAAATGTACACGTTATTTAAATATTCAAAAGCAGCTTAATATAATTCTTATTTTAAAAAAGGAACAATTCATAATTGTAAAATGCACTTCTACATCTGAAAAGATGGGATTGCACGCTTCTCCACCCCTCATTGATTGCAGCTTTTGTCTGTGTGAAACAAGTTCCACACAGCAACCTAAATTCATTCTGTTCAAGGCAAACAATAAATGAAATACCAGCCCCCAGTCATCTTATTAATAAATGCCATAGCATACATTACAGTTTTCTTAGTAGAAAGCTGTCTGGTAATGCCTGCATGATTTAAATCTGTAGCCTGAGAGAGGTATTTATCTTGGGCCAGCCTCATTATCACTCAGCAATTTGCCCCACAAAAATTGAAGTGGAGCAGGAATTTTGATTTCCTGTTTTCCAAGTCTTTAGAGGTCTGGCTGATGTCTGGTTTGGGAAGGTGATAGAATTTTAAATATACATAAATATACAGCTGGGAATTCAGAAAGCAACAATAGCTCATTTGTTCTGTCCAATCAAACCTGGCCCACAGACTGAGGGAAGGAATTGTCCCCTGTACTCTGCTCTGATGAGACCCCACCTGCAGTACTACATCCAGCTCTGGGTTCCCCAACAAAATAAGGATGTGGACCTGTTGAAACAGGCACAGAGAAGGGCCATGAAAATAGTTAGGGGCTGGAGCTCCTCTCCTGTCACAAAAGGTTGTTGGTCAGCTTGGAGCAGAGAAGGTTCTGGACAGGTAGACCTTATTGACAGCCTTTCAATATATTAAGGGACATAAAAGAAAATCAAAGAATTTTTACAAGGATATGTAGTGATATGCCAAGGGGGAATGGTTTTAAAGTGAAGAAGGGTAGATTTAGAAAAGACATGAAGAATATATTTTTTTTAATAAGGATTATAAGACACTGGAACAGGTTGCCCAAAGAAGTTGTGGATGTCTCGTCTCTGAAAGTGTTTGAAGCCAGGCTGGATGGGGCTTTGAGAAACCTGGTCTAGTGGAAGATGTCCCTATCCATGTCAGGGGCTGTACTAGTTATCTTTAAAGATTTCTTCCAACTCCAATTATTCTACAATTCCATAAAGGAAGTGAAGCATCCAATTTTCACTAAGAGTTGTCAGACTCCAGCTTGTAAGAAACTATTTGTGCCTTTGAAAATCCTCATCTTCACAGCTTTCTCTATAGACTCACTTTCTTGATTAAAAAAAAACCAAAAAACATAGCACCAGAAAACAAAAAGACAAACACCAATTAGAAGAGTGAAAAGCCTCTATACACTGATGGTGGAAACAAAGAGCATTAGGCAAGGGCTCCCTATCCCATAGAAAAAGAGCTTGTTTGCGAAAAATTCAGCCTTTTCCATTTTCAAACAATAAAATGTTAATTTCTTAAAGACAAAGTTCCTTTGAACCATTTGACTGGAAAATAAGGGCAATTCCATTTACATAGGTTTATGAAGAATGGTGCAGACAAGGGGTAAAATATGACCCACTACTCCTCCTAAAATGTCAAACATCATTCAGAAACAAATACTCACTTTAAAGGAGATTAAATGTATTTCCTTTGACATGTTCAGTGATTAATTGTGCCTCAAATGGTTGTGATGGCCCTTTCTATCATATTATTTTCACAAAGTCTCTTTTGTTAAGCAAGGGGGTTCTGAAGTGATGCAGTTGTTACTATTGATGCTGTATTTTCTAGCTAATTCAGCTCCAACCTCCCAAGTTTAGTATCTATAAACTATTTTGCACACAACTACCCCTCTGAAGGTAAAGTAGGGGATCAAACTTCCCCAAAAACACAATTTAAAAGAGTTTTGGTTTGAACTCCTCCATACTGACTTTGAGGCTTGTTCCTTTTTTTCTGGAAGTAGAAAGGACTTGTGTTGGAAAGACCATGGGGGTATAGGAAAAGAGTCCTTACATTTCTAATCTCTCTGATGCCAGAAGTCCTCATTGCAGTGCATTGCATGCTTCCAAACAAAAAAGGGAAACAGTAAGTATTACAAAACCATAATTCTTGTTGGCATAAGAAGCTGGGTTGTTCTGATGAGGTAGAGTACCAATAGCTCCTTAATGACTGAAGAGGAGCACACTTTGAGGGGAAAAGAATACAGATAAAGGTGTTATGACATCACTTTAATTCAGCATATGTAGAGGAAAGGTACAACCTATCACCTGGGGTTCTGGGGACAGCAGAAAGTTGTAACTTGCCACAGATGATTGTCTAGATGTGTATTTTGGTTTGGGGATTTTTTTCAATTTTCTATATTATTAGAAACAGGACAATACACTAGAAAGTTCTACTTCCTATGAAAATTGTGGTGTTTTCAAGAAGCGATACAGGAAGAAAATGCAATGTATTTAAAAGCTCATGGGGAAAAAAAGGTAAATGAACAAACTCTCAGATCAACCACTAAGCCAGGAATTGGAGCAGCCCATCTAGGTATAGGATACAGAATTTCAAGTCTCTTTCCCACTGAGCCATGTTTTACCAAGTGTCCCAAACAAGAGGTTATTTGTTTCACTCACTTTTGGCTGCCTTGCTCCGATTGAGACTTTAGCACAGCTTAAATGACACAGACCCAGCTGTAGGTGCATAATTTGAATTATGGAAGGGAAGATCTCTCAGGACAGGCCATGCAAAAGTGAGGTGTGTGGAACAGATAAAGCACAAAGAGTGATGAACAAAGAGCAAATTACTGCCTGCTGGAAAAAGCACAGAAAGCAGGAAGGACAAAAATACGTGTGACCCAAAAGAAAGTCTATAACAGGGCAGGATTTTAATGTATTTTCTAAAATAACTGGGCAAAAATTTTATCATTACCACTTGCCATAGGAACAAGGTTTAGGATGAGATATTTGGGTCTTCATGGATATTTTGATATAACAAATTTATATTTACAAACAAATATATAAAATTTGATATAACAAATTTTGAATAAACATTTTCCAACTTTCTCACAACTCCTCTAGATCACTGTTCTTCCTACAGCATAGCTGCGAAATTCTAATGTGTTATTAAGAAATTAAATTTAATCTGCTCTTGTTGCCAGGACAGAGAAGTCAACCTGAACAAATATGAAATCACAAGTAAAACAGTAAATGAAAAACTATTGATCAAAAAAAACCAAATTTAGTCCAAGAGAAAAAATCATGTTTTAAAATGTTAACTACAAAAAAAACTGAAATTAAGATAGATCACCAGTAAGTCCTAGAAGAATAGGAATTTTTCAAAGAAGCAGAAGGAAAAATAACATTATGGAAAGAAAAATGACAGAATATAAATAAAGTATAAGCAAAGTTATTTATTAAATTAAAATGTGAAGTTCAGAGTTTACTGAAATGTTCAAATAGTATGCTATAATTAATATTTTAAAATAAATACAAATGGCAACAAATGTGTAAAGCAATTAGTTCTGAAACAGAAACAGTCTTCATTAAAATCAGAAAACAAAAACAGTATTTACCATTTGCTTCTTGCATTTTCAGCTGCTGATTTTTTTTAAAGCCTGCAAAAAAATCCATTAATAAAGGACCTTTCCTTTAATACTACAGAAAAGGTTTGAAAGCAGAGATCAAAAAGACATTCAGTTTTTCCAGCCAATACAAGAAGACTCTTTCTCATTTGTTCCCTCATTACTTTCTCATTATCACCTAAACCAATTATATAAATCATATTCTCTCAGAAATATAGCAAGCTGCAAAATCAGTTAACTCTGATATTTACAGTGTAAAATCTGTCCAGATTTTTTTCAGAGGAAAAGGATTACTAATTCTTGTTCTTACTTCCATAAGGTAACAATAAATATTACCTTGAGGGTACAGCTCAATTTCTGAATGGATTATACCTTGAGACATAAATGGAAGCCACCTAAGAATGATAAAGAAAATAAGAAAGCAGGTAGGAATCAATTTTTATTTACATTACCATATAACAATGGCCCATATCATATTTTCATACTGTGTACATCTAACAGCAAAGGGTCTCTACTCCTAAAATTTTAGTATTACAGTAGAAATTATTTGACTCAACAAAGAAACTTCTTTTGTGCAAAAGTAAGGGCTATGTAGGTAAAAAATAGACTTGTATCAGATTAAGAGACTCATATGGCATTACTTTACTTGTTTCTATAGCTAAACAGAAGAATATGGCACTGAACATTTTTTCAGTACTATGGATTGAGAGGTAAGTATAATTTGTATGTATCTATTGCAGTATTTCTTAAAACTACAGTTCAGTGTTAAAACAAAAATGGAACCAAATACTTCTCTTTCTTATTCCTCCTGTAAACTGAGGACAGGTAAATGAATCTTAAAAAAGGACAAATCAAAGAAAATTTTCTTTAGGTTTCCTATTCATGTTACCCTAGGCTATGTATAATTTTGAAAATTTTCCTTGAGAACATGAATTACCAACAGCTTTTATTTCCTCTTGTTTGGTAGAAAATCAGCTTTTTTACCAGAAAAGAAATGCAACAATCTTCTGGGCTGTCGTTTTTTATTTTCTCAGTCCAATTCCATGGACTCTCCAGGAATGACCTAAATCATTCAGTCTCCTATGAAGCCTGTTGGGATTCCAGTACAAGCTGGGCAAGAAAAGTCCAGAGCAACTTATAAAGTTTCCAAATTTTTTGTCTTGAAAACAGTACTTGGCCAATTCATCTAAGAGCTACTCCTTAAGAAATAAATTTTCTCTTATTAAACTACTCATTTCTATTACTTCTGCTAAAAACTGATGGCACAGATATCTTCTGAAATCCCAGATGCTAAAAGGTATCAGTAACTAGTAAATACTGTATAATTGAAATCGAGCAGAAGGTGTTAGATGTTGAGAAACTAATAGCAGGTTTTAAGACAGATAAAATGCTTATGTTCCTTTGGTTAAATGAGAACAAAGACAGAACTTTTTCCATGTCCTGGATCAGAAAATAGCTCTGTAAAATAAAACAAATGTGAGGCTGAAGATTACTGAATTAGATTTCTGAAGAGAAAAACTTTCTCCCTCCTTGAAGAGAGCACAAGTACATTTTGGCAAACATGGAAGTTACACCTGATCCCTACCACTGACTTATTTTAATCCCTTTTCAGTGGAAGGGTTTCCTTCTAGAGAAGTTAGACATTAAAAAAGAAACACTTTTTCCTTTTTTGCACTCTCTACCACAGAATAATAAACATCTGGTGTTAATTATCACAGAATTAACACAGCAAAGTGCCCTGCCATTTATCATTCCTAAGCCATATTGCTCACTAGAAATAGCTATGACACAAAGAAAATTTCACCTACATTTTTTTTAGAAAGGTAGCAACTCCAGCTAGCAACAACAGCTGGTCTGCATCCAAATCTGCTCAGAGAAATCCTCAGTCTTATACTACTATTTATAAGCATCTTACAGGTTGAAGAAAAATCTCAGATTTAGAGAGTTAATCAAGGTGAGAAAACATCTTTATTCCTGTTTTTGAGGATGCGACACCAAGAATTGCAAGAAACTGTTCAAGGTTATGTAACATGTTCATTAAAATCCAGACAAAATACCTAGGCAATGTGCATTTATTAAACATTATTAATTAAATGTTATTTGTTCTGGTGCCTTGTCACATAGGCATATTGTTCCTCTTCACTTTCTTTATTTCACTCAAGTCATGCATATTCCCACAAGAGAAACTGTAAACTGGAAACTCCAAAAGTGGGATTACCATATTTTTCTAAAAATGCAAAATGAAGTATTTTTCAATTGACTTTTAAGATGTTCATTTAATAACTTAAATGGAACATCTACAAAATAATTCCAGGCATCATATTTGTCTCTCTGGCCATGCTGTAAAGAGAGTGAATGCTAGTCTTGGATGGAAAACCTTGTTTCTTTCCCATTTAGAAATACACTTAATTTAGAACACTTCAGGTGCTTTATCTTTCCTTCCTGAAAGGCAAAATCACACTTACAGCACTGATCCTGTAAGATAAGGCTGTACTCTTAATTCTAGTAACACAGACTCAATATAAGTGTTTAACCTTTGCTACAGATCATACAGAACATTAATTCAAGCAATCTGTTCTGCAATAACACATTTTGTGGATTTTATGAAACTGTGAAATAATCAAAAAATGTCTTTGCCTGAAAAACTCACATTTAGTACATCAATTGACACAATACTTGTAGCAATCCATATTGATGAATATTTAAACATATTGCTGTAAAAACTACCTTTCGCAATTGAAAACATATTCTGAGTTGCTCCCAGCTTCTCTGACGATGACTTTATGACAGTACCAGCGCTGGGCCTGGGTGCTGGCCTCGCAGCGCAAGAGCACCTTCTGCAGCTTCCCGAGGGATACAGCCTCCACTGCAAATCCGCTCACCTGGGAGACACAGGGGACAGCGCTCTGCAATTTGCCACCAGTGAGGCGCTCCAAAAGCTGAAGTGTGCTAAAAGCCGGGTCAATTCCCACAATGTACAAAGATTCCAACTGGTTTTAATGACAGGTGGACTGTATTCAAAGAGTTTGGATCGGAAGAGTTAAAAGTCTTTTTATGAAGTGTCACAGTAAATAAGAAAGCACAGCCAAAACCAGGATGCAGTAATAATCCCCCAAAATATTGGGCTTTTACAGCCATCATCCAAAATGCTGAACACAATCCTTTAGTATTGTTTCAATGCCTTGGCATTCACATTACTCTTCCCTAGGTACGAAACACTCAAAAGCTATTATTTCTTTTGTTGATATTACTTTAAATCAGACCTTCACATCATTTTCTCCTTCTGGCTTCACCTCCTCTACTTACATTATATTCTACTGAAATAAACTGAAATCTGACATGCCATTTTCCCCTTGTTATTCATGTAGGCTTGTGCTTATAGTTGGAAAAGATTGTTTTCATAGAAGCATGAAGCTGATCAGGTTCAGGTTGATAATTTTCTGTCCCAGTAAAAACCACACAGCTTTCTGTCTCTAAATATAATGGTCCAGATCATTCTTCTCAGTACAAAGAAAATAAAGGAAAGAAATACACTGGAAAATTCATATCTGTAAAGTTCTCAGTACTCAGCAAATGACAGAATTGAGACTGCCTGTGCAAGATTGCTTATCCCTTGTGTATAGATAATATATGATCACAAGCTAGTCTCTCTGAAAGATTCCTGCCTCAAAGTGTGCTCAGGAGGACGACAGATTTTTCAGTATCTCCTTTTGTCTTCATTATCTTTATGTCTCTATGCATTATTTACTGCAACCACCCAAAGAGCTCAGTGAAATAGAAACTGATTTCCCCAGTGACCTCACCTTCGCACTTCTCCCATAGCACCCTGGTTTTCTGCAACTGCTTAATCTCTTTTTTAAAAGGCCTTCTGCATATTTTTTCAATTTACCTACATAGTTAAAGCCCAGAGTTTGCTGCCAAAAGCTGTCAAGGATGCAAAGTGGTGTGGGTGCTCAACTGAGAAAAAGAGGGGTTAATTTACTGAAATATTTAGCATTTCAAAGAGCTTACTAGGTGTGCAGAGCAGAATTCTATTTGGACTCAGTTACAGCTATGGTTGTTCAGAGAAGTTAAACTGGTTATGCAGCAATACATAAGCATGAAAAATGTGGTCGCTCAGGAAGGTTTTATTTTAAGCAATTTGCCCAATATAAGGCGGAATATCTGCGGCAGGGATGAAATCAAGTTGTTCAAGTCAGCATTCTACTACCTCTGCCAAAAATGATATATCCCAGTCCCTGCTCTGCTGCTCCAAACAATCCCCTGTCTTATTCACCCATTTCCATAACAAAGTACCCTTTGAACCAGTCCCCTCAGCCCCTGTGTAAATAACAGGCTGAACTGACTATAAGTCTGGCTTCAATAATGCCTCCAGAAAATTCCACTTCAATTCTGCATTTTAATTTGAATTGAACTTTATCTCTCAAACATTACTAACAACATAAAATATCTATTTTAAAATAGTATAGATACATTTAAACGTTCCCAGTGGGTTATGGTTGTTTTTGGCACTTTAGGTACTGCTTTTCATTTGGTAATTAAGTGTTCCACTAACAGCTTGATACCACTGGTTATACATACAAGTGTTAATCCTCAACAGACCACAAAGGAAGAAACAGGCTCAATAGAAGGTCACAAGAAGGCTAGTGGCAGAGTTAACATTAAATTCAGTAGCTGCTGAAATTTAACCATACTGCAGAAAATCAGGATGATGTATATTTTACCTTTGAAAGAGCTAGGAGGTAATAAATTGAAAGAAAAATTACTTTAAGTTGGTCTTGTATTAATTACAATACTTTACTATTATACATTAAAGGAAATACATAACAAACAGACCTACTAAGATCTGAAATCATGGGACAATTTCTGTACACTCCTTTGGAACCATCTGTAACTCATCGTACTTTGAATGGATATGTTTTAAATTCATAGGTAGTCTTCTCACCATCTCACGGTGAGGCCCTCAAACAATTTTTCTTTCCCTTTTCCTGACTGTGTTTTCACTCATCCTATTAAATCCTGAGTCAGTAGAAAAATATTTTCCTTACTTCTTAAAAGTTATTTAGCTAAACTTATGTTGTTTGCTTTGTTACTATTATTAGGAACCTGTATAACTTGTATACAATTACTTAACTATATTCACGAGGCTAGGCAAATTTTTTTTCAGACTTACCATTCCTCTCTGAAATGGCACTGGTGCACCAGTTTTATGCAGAAGTCTTAGACCAGAATCTCCTCTTTTTCCATAGATACACAAATAAACTGCACAGTCTGTACCAGCTTGCTCCAAGTCACCAGTGTGGACATAAACACGGTATAAAACAACTTCCAGAAATAACCAAAAGAAGAAAATTCAAGTTATATGTAATCACAACTAATTTTAGCTTAATGTTAACAATGACAGTATGTCTGACCTGCAATTAGTTTTCTGGAAGATACTCTCCAGAAATCAGTCAGACTATTTGCTTTTAAGATTGCTAGGACCACAATTTGTTTGGCATTAACACTGAAAAAGAGGTAGTCAATATATAAATAACTCTACACACATACTTGGATAGATTGGTTTTCCAGCTTCGACTACTGGAAGTTCACACAGAAGTTCTCTATTATCACGATTCTTTGATAGCCACGTGTTTGCTGGAAAATTCAGTGTTTTCTTGCTCCTTAGATGTTGCAGGATCACCTGAAGAAGAAGCAATTCCAAATATAACTCTGTTACAGTGCTTTGTTTCTCAACAGCAAAAGATAATTTTGTATACATTTTTTTTTCTATCTCAGAAAAAAGTAACACAATCAGTAAATATGGCATATAAAATTGCGGTATGAAAATACTTTTGTTTTGGCCACTAGAATGCAACAAACAAATCTGTAGTTGTAATTTGTGGGTTTGCCATTTGCAGTGTCCCCAGGTCTGGTTTCAGTGAGTAAACCAGCTCTATGTAACACTGCCTGGAGGACTGAAGACTGAAAACCTTCTGGTAGCTGCTGTTGCATCACACTGACCTTTTGGAAGATGTAGAAAGATGGACACAGATTTTTTTATTTTAGAATGAAAATAGGATGAAACTCATCAACTGCATCCTTCTGAACTTTGACAAGTAGAGGATACATTGGATTATTAAATCCATTTGTGTTATCTTTGGCTCTTCTACAGCAAAACAAAAAATAACCTGGGTATCATCACCATCTGTATATTCTTAAGATGATTAGAATTCAAATTTCTAGAGTTATTTGCTGCTGTACAGTAAGATAGCTGCCTTACTTGTTTCCTATAATTACAGCACTCTTTATAATCTTTTATGAAAGTAGTTTTCTTGGTCTTGAATTACAATACTTAATACAGGGGTTTTCCAGAGGTCTTGACTAGCAAAAGAAAATCAAAAATTGTCTTTCTGCAGTTGTGTTTCTGAGTGTGCATATAATATGCATAAGCCTTGCAAACAAAATTATGGAAGCAAGTACTCACATCCAAATTCTAACACTTAGAAAATCAGAGCAATACATGTTTTTATCTCTCTTTTCCAATAAAATATTATTTAAAGTAAAATGAACACTGCTTTCAACACCAAAGCATGTATTTATTCTAATGTGAAATACTTTGGCAGCACTGATTCCTAATCTCTAATATTTACTGGCAGTGCCCTCCTGCTGATTCATAACAATTGCATATATTAACTCATTTTTCAGAAAAACACAGCTTTCAACATGATTTATTTCTTGTTCCTGGCTTACCCTATGAAATCCCTGGCTTACCCTATGAAATTTGGAGCAAAATATTAAAGACATATTTAGTAACTAGCAGGCTGGAAAGTGGAATATTTATGCTCACATTCTGTTTTATACAGTCTCAGTTAAGACCTTTGGATTAATGAAAAAATCTTCTATTATTGCCTAATTCTGTTTGTCTAAATCAAGCTTTTTAAGATTATTCTTTTTTTATTTGAATAAACTTGTTTCCTTTACAAATTCAACACAAGAAACAGACAAAAAATTCTTATCCCAGTTCTAAAATATGTTTTACATGAGTGTCAGCCTTAGGAAGCATTTAGAACAAATTTTGTTTGGTGAACATCCCTAAATATCAAGAGAAAAATAGAAATAAAACAAAATAAAGAAGAATTTGTTCACCAAATCGAAAAAAAAAAAAAACCCAGAGTTTTTTTTCCCCTGAAAATATTCATAATTATAAGAAATGGGGGGGCCTGTTATAACTTACTTTGTTTACCATTCAGCAAACTTTGTTCATTTCTACCAAGTTGTTGTCATGGAATGATTGATGTTCTATCATTTTCAATTTTTCAGAGCTGGAATTTAAAGCTAGAATCTCCCTAACACACTGAAGAGTACAGAAACACTAAGGAGTATGGCAAATTTTCATTAAGCAGAATTTGGTCAAACACATCAATACAATAAAATTGCTCTCTGCAGGAATTAGGAATAATTGCAAAATAATCCTGTATATTTCTCTCCCTTAGGAGGTGAACTGTATCAATGTTTTTGTCATCTCTACAGCAATCTAAGAACACAATTCAGTGACAACTTATCCCAATCAGCATTTATTTTGTCATAAACCTATGTCTTTGTGAAAAGATGGGCCCTTATTTACATAAATTTAATAAAATGGAAACAAAATCACTGTAAAAGTCTCACCCTTTGTAAATTCCACTCGGGTTGTTCATCTGGTAATCCATCAAGTTCAATTCTTATCTTATAGATATTCCCAATGCTGTTTATTTTAACCTGAATAAAGTCAGAACAGTACAGTATAAAACTATATAGAATTACATCTTTATCTTTGCAATTGATTCTAGATTTATCTGAACTATTGTAGTATCTGAGTGCTCAGGAACAATGCATAATATTTGATTGGCAGGTCTGAGGTTATAGGATTCAGAAAACACATTTCTTCTGTTTTGACTAAGCAGATTACTGTGTGAGCCCCAGTTTGACCAGATCACAGCCAAATGGAATCACAATGCTTGCCAGGAAAATGATTTGGCAGGTATTTGAACTATTCAAAGTTTCAAGAGTAAAAATGTTGGTGATGGTTTTTCATGAGAGAAATGAGCAATACAAAATTACATCCTCTGACTACAAGTCACAAAACTTTCATATTTCTGCACAGACGACCATAAACCCTAATATGTCAATGTGAAGGATACAAAATTTTAGAGACCTCAAAGAATAATTCCCAAGGGTTGGCAGAACTTCTGCAAAACTTCAGAAGTCACTGATGCTATATTTGTTTTCTAACTATGATTTGCATTCATTTGCCCTTTCAAGCATTAAGTGTGTTCTTACTTATAAAAACTATTCCATGCAACCCTATATTCAAAACTTTAAATGAACGTTCACCTGTCTAGGGTTCATTTGAAGTTTAATCACTATTTAAAGCAACCATAAATAATTTTAGATAATTTATAATGTACCTTTAGGAAAGGAAGAGCATGTTATTATGCTATTTCTCAAATAATTCTATTCATAAAAGATCGGTAAAAGCCTATTTCTTTCCACAATTTACATCCAAAAAGCTATTTGCATTGGACTAAAATTGCCTTCATTGTCTTAAAAACACGAGTATATTATCCACTCATTCTATACTTTCATTTTTAAAAAGCACTCTTCTCATTTTAGAGGTCAGAATTACCTCTTCTCCTGTATCAGCTTTTGGCTCTTTGTGCTTTTATGTAAGAAAATTTTATGTTATAGTCACAGCATTGTCATGCTTTAGTCAAAGACTTCTAAAAGAAAAAAAACTGCCACTCTGGATTTCCTGAACATTAAATACACATTGAAATTTCCAAATTGTTGTTTGAGACAGAATCTGCGGGTTTCACACGTGTAGTTTGTATTGATATACTTGTTACATCAACCTGAATTCCATTAACCAAGTAAATGTGAACACCAGGATTGAAACACTGAGGTGACAATAGTTTCCTTCTTTTCCATTGGCTAAAGAAAATAGCTTTGCTTTGCTCTGCCAAGTCATATACTTGCTTATGCTGCATAATATTCCCCTCCAAAAGTAGTCTTATTGGAGTAACCTGGAGACATTGGGATTAAAGCAGCAGTAAATTATGGGCATATATTCAGCTTTAATGCAAAACCCCCCCCTACATGTATTGTCTTTCCCCCATTTCACAAACTGACCTACTTCTCAAGTAATATGAGATATTGTCTTCTCAGTCACAGAGCTGGTGCTGTGAATAAGAATGACTGCATATACAAGGCTGTCATGTCATTTGTTTATTCTAATAAATCCCTCTTCAGACTTTTAGTAAATAAAGAAAAAAGGTTGCATCTAATTTCATGTATCAACACAACCCAAAACAAAATGTAGCAGACTAAGTCAGAATGCAAGAGTGCTTTCTTCCTAAAACAAGTATAGGTCTTCCAGATGTAGCACTCTGGTAGTCTTGATTTTTCTCATGCACTGTCTTAGGAATGATTAAGCAGGCAAAGAAAACTCACATGGGTAAGGTAAAATAAGAAAGAGAAGGCCACATATTGAATGGTTTTCAGTTCTTAGGTTAGTTCTACTCAAACTTTTCATAGTTGCACATGTTGCTGATAAATGTAAAGTTAAAAACTTTAAACTGATTCCTAATTGCTGGATTATTTTAGCCTTTCAGAAGCTGCTTCCTTCCTAGAACTCCTGGCCAGAGCTATGATTAAGTTGATTACTTTAAAAATAAAATTTGGTATCATCTGTTCTAGAATATATCAGTAAAAACATAAAAGTTGAAAGGCAGAAGTGGTAAGAAGAAGATGTAACTTTTTTTATGTCTTACACTCCTATCTTCATTTCAAGACCTGTTCTGTTAAACAAGTACAGGATAAAGTTTAAGGGGAAAAAGAGAAGAAAAAGCTCTTACTCAGAGGCTTTTTCTTTGTGGATTTATCCACTGCAGACTAAAGAGTGAAAAGCACTTCAGTGACATTTGCTGTTTCATGCCTGAAAGCTATAGTGTCAATGTGATGTAAAAAAACCCTAGGAGTAGCCCCAGGTGCTGAGAGAAAGATCCTGCTCTCTCACAAGATCAATATCTGCAGCACACAGCCATAATGGACCACATCCATTTTAAAGAAGAAAAATTGGTCCATCTCTTTTGAACATATGGATTAACTTTGCAAACATGCCATTATCCCACATTGCTTATAAATTATTTACTAATTAGGAGAGCAGGATTCCCTGTGGATCATAATCTATAGCCTATATGCTTAGAAAATGAACATTATGGTAGGTTGCCTCCCTGCCTATGCCCTATTCATAGAGAGAATTATTATTATTATTATTATTATTGTTATTATTATTATTATTATTATTATTATTATTATTATTATTATTATTATTATTATTATTTACAGTAGCAATCTTGGATTGTATGAAGATTGTATTACAAGAGTTGATGAGTCCAGAAAAAAAAAAACATGAAATATGGAACTTCTGCTTTAGCTGCTGAACACAGCAATGTTACATGCATCTCAGGCAGAGATTTAAGCAAAACAGAAATTTTAGCTCCTTTGGTAATTTCCTCTCAGCCTACCTAGACATAATTTCCTTATTAAAATAGAGGTGGGGTTATCCTTAAATAAAAGCAGAAACCTTGTGTTTCGACAGCATGGTAACATAGAGATTTCATTGGACTTTTAGTTATTCCACAGGTAAACTTTTCTGGCATTTTAATCACTTACAGCATGGCAGCTCTAAAATGGCTTTCCTTATTTAATTGAGCAAGTTCCACAGCAAACATTTTATAGTATGCTTTGAAAACTATATGCCTGAAAATTTAATTACTAAAGATCCCTAAACAATATTCAAGTCTCATATCAGGCATGTTTTTTTTCAAAATGAATAGTTTTTTAAGGTAGTTTCAAATCAATTGCCTTAAAGGAATCAATTTACTTCTCAGTTGTCCCATTTGATCTTCTATATGTGGGAAGGGGTTAAAAGAAAAATAATTTCTGTTATTATGTGTAACAAGCTGATTTAACACAGAATTCATGGAGATTAGATACAGATTTATTTCATGGAGTAAATATAGGAGCAAAACAGGTTTTGTTTTCTATGACAGGATAATCCTTGGAAAGGTACCTATTAAATAATGTTCTTAGCCTTCATTAGCTACCTGAAATTCATCTTCCTGCCTGGGAAAAAACAGCTGCTTCCCGTTGTCCTTGCCAAGAGTGATGGGTCCAGTTAATCCTCTGTCTCCATATATCCAAAGAGCAACACTTGCTTCAGTTCCTGCAGTTCCTGTCAGTATTGACACTTTCCATTCATCATCCGAAGGAAGGGGACTCTCACCACCTTGGGGATTTCTCATTTCCTCTGTGAAATACAGAACGTTAGTGGGAGATGAAAATTGACATGGAACTGCCAGTTGCTGTTGTAACTTCAGCACATAAGGAGGCCATAACAGCAGAGGGGTTGTATTTTTTTCATGGCAAGTGAGATAGCCTGAAAAGATTGATTTATGTTTCTTGTCTAGACCAAAATGTACTGATTAGTTGAGCTACAAGAATCAGCTGGAAAAGAACAAGTTATCTCTCACATATGCCATCATCATGTTCTTTGTACATATTCTGGAGCAGAGCAAGGATGCTATGGTGCAGAACTGTGACCATTAAATTGATATTTCTGGTTTCTTAGTCTGATATTTAGAAACAAGTAGAATTTCTCCTCTGATGCCTTGTGTTGGGACATCATTAGCAGAGTCACATTTCTGACAATATAAACAATTTTCATTTCAAATTAAAAAAAAAAATCAGGAAATTAGCTTTCTTCAAGGTAAATATCAACTAAATACTGTAAAAAAAAAAAAAACAAAAAAACAAAAAATACCTCAATATAGCCTTGCTTAACCATATTTATGCAGTGCCATCATTTGGATTAAGGCATTCTCTGCATAAATGAGACAACAGCAGCATAGTAGCACTTTATGAATAAATTTCACAGCTCTAATGGCTAAGCAAATATAATTTTGTAAAATATAGGCTTCACTAGAACAACACCTAGTGGTCTTCCATCTGCCCTGAAGAGAAACACACATACATGCAGAGACATCAAAAGACACCTCTGCACAGGAGATATGGAAAAACCAGACTCCATTAAGGGAAAGGAATTTAGTTTTGAGTAATTTAATCAAAGTGGAATTTACAAACATCAGATGTCTGGAACACTGCTTTTTAATAATGGGACCACTGACCTTGGAGCCCTCTCCAAAAAGAGGGAATCCTTGTTGCCAGGAACTTGTAGTGTGGTCTGACACAAGGGGCAGTTATAAGCCCCACATTTGAAAAGATGAACCTACACATTGCCAATATACTGTGTCCTCCAGGGCTTTCCAAATTGCTCACATGAGCACTTTCCATGTGACTGCAAAAAGAATTTTTAATATGCCACCAATATGAATTTGTTAAAGAATTCCCAGTGCATCACTGGGGATGTTTCTGCTGCATTGCATAAGTTATGTCATGATATTAGTGTCCTTTCCTTTTTTATTTGCTCAATTAAAATACCGTACTGGGTTTCTCTGGATGGAGTTTTTCCCTTCACTTATTTCACCACCCTTACATCAAAGGGAAAAAAACAAACACCCAACCAGACAAAATCAAACCAAAACCAGACAGAATTGATGCAAAACCTATCACTCACCACCAACAGCCCTTTTTTCTTATAAGTTTTACTCAAAAGGAATTATACAGTTGGTTGGATCATCAGAATGTCCTATATTTAATTCAACATGGTAACCAAAGTACCAAAACTGAATTATGATCGACTAGCATTAATATCTTAACTGATGTGAAATATTTGCACAAGGAAATGCTAAGGAATTAGGATCTATACAAAGCTTTGCAATAAATAAGGACTGACTTCTGGAATCACAGGAAATTTAGCACTGGAAAATATTATAATATTTGGTTAATCAATTTTTAAGAAATTCAGAACTGTAGTATCATTACTTTTACAGCAGTGCCTCTAACAGTAGAATTATGACTTTGGAATGGCCATAGTAATTTAGACTAGGCATTGCTGGCTGGTTTTATTGATTCTTCATCATGACTGAGAGCAAGTTATTCTGACAGAAAAAAGAAAATTAATACCCCAAAAATAAAGCAAGAGGCAAACATCTAGAGTTTACCTGAATAATAACTTAATTACACTTGTCTTTCAGTGCCTGAAAGAACAGAACAATAACAAATTGCTTTGGTGTGATAAATATTTCTGAGAACTTGACTATGAGATTTTCTGTAACTGTAGTTACCTAGCTTCTCACCTGTAACTCTGAAAGATGGAGCTCCTTGCAGCTATCCAAAACCACAACTTTCTTACAGCAGAGATTAAAATGTTCATAAATACAAAGGTATTCAAGAAACATAAGGAATCCCATGCTGCCTCTTATGCTTAGGACAAGAACTCCAGACTTGGCCAGCTGCTACCCAAAACAGTTATTGCAACCTCAAACTACCACCTCTTGGAGCAATTATAATGTACAAACAATTCACAGGCTTGGAATGCTTTCTGCCTCATAAATTACTGGCTCTTCTTACAAATGGAAATCGGTAGCATTGATTTGCTACAGGCTAAAAATATTCCAGTCTGAAAAGAGGATTTGGTGGTTGCCCTGCATTACTCATGGGATTTTACACACTTCATGACACCATGCTGTAAATCTATTGTGACAAAAATTAATTCTAATAGGCCCGCATGAGAATGTTGAAGTCACAACCCTTTCCACAACTTCACAGAAATAACTTTTTTTAAATTTGCATACTTATCCTAAATGTAACACAAAAGGAAAATTATCTTGTCTGAGAAAATCATATGATTGAGTGACACTTTTAAAATGAACCATCAGAAGTTTGGGCAATAAAGTGGATGTATTTTTTATTACACCTTTGTGTACCATCATTTCCAATGTTAACTGAGGTGGAAATGAGATCAGATTTTATTTTTACCTTCTAAGTAAAATATATTAAAAAATTAATAGCAACTGATAATGCCAGACATACAGGAAAAGAATGTGGAGGATATAGAGAGCATTTCTCAGAGCTACACTTGGTTAGTACCAAACCACAGAGGTGTCCTCAGGGTCACAGACTGCATTTGTCTCATGGAAGCTAATGACATCTGAGCTATTAAGTGGAAGCTGGGACCTGACATCATCTCTGCGCAATGAAAGAAGTTTCTTGAGGAACACTGACCTCACACTGCAATGGGAGAAATCTCAAATGCTGTAGCAAGGTTTTCAGTTTAATGGATCCTAAATCAATTATTATTTGTGAAAACAGAAATCAAAATTCACCTACAAGTTAGCAGACACAGATATAAAGAGGAGGGTCTGATGAGCCTAAGAGTTAATCTGCTCTGGGTTTGCCTGCTAAGCCCACTGCTGGATTGTAAACTCAGTTCAAGCATCACCTTTTCCAAATATTAACTGTGAGTGAAAAATAGAAAATAACAATTTAATGAATATCAGTTTAAAACTCAAGGCTCACCTGTACATGTCAAAAGACATATGTTGAGTGAAAATTATCTTACTAAAAAATTATCATTTTATTTGAAAGACAGGGTAACTTTGATATTTCTATTCATTTTCCATAAGCAGAATCTATATTTATGAATGCCAGAAAAACTACTTACGAAGTGCTATAGACTCTCTGTAACCAATTTCACGGCAGATATTGCTTCTATAAAAAGATCCTTTGTATCCAACCCTAAAAACATCCAGCTTCTTTGAAAACAGGTTTGATGGCTTGTGTATTGTTGTCATGGGTTTCAGACACAGCATATCTGCTGACAACCCACCACACTTCAGGAAGGCTCTGTGATACAGTGATACAACATGAAGCCTGAGAGATTAGAAATGGGGTGTTTTGAGCTAAAAATGGAAAAAATATTTCCAAAAAGAATTAAGTATTTATAGTGATTCCCAACTATGCTTGAATTTAACCAGAACAGTTTGATTGAACTGAATTTAATTAAAATCCTGCTTGATACCTCCCATTTTACCCTATGAACAAGGATACCAGATGTGATGTCTTGTTCACATGGCCAGACTTTTCATGTACACCTTGAAACAATCTGAGGATCAAGTTTGAAACCAAATCAGCAACCCACCTGAATTATTTGCTACATAAATGCCTTTGAGACCACCTGTAACTGAGTAAGCAGTTGTCTCCCATAGTATGCCCCATAAGCACACCTCCCATACTGGAAGCTGCAATATAATCTTGTCTTTAAAGCTCTTTCAAAGTAACAGCTATTTTTCCACCAAGTGAATGTGCTACCATGTGCTGTTTGCAGCTCTGCAGTTTCCATTTACCCCACCTGCTTTTTGTGGTGATATGACACGATTCACACTGTCAGGGTCTTTGGGCACATTGAAATAAGAGATGCAGGAAGCAAACATGATCAACCCCACTCTTTAAGAGATGTATCAGTCTCTGTTTTGCTTAGTTGTTTAATTCCTTAGTTTGGTTACTAGGATGCTGATTATTCCAAAAATTCTTGTCTTAGACCGTTTGTCCAACGTCTTTAGCTCAGAGGAAGCATTTTATTCTAGAAAAACACATCTACTAGACCATGACTCCAGAGGCATGATCAGAACAATGTTTATTTAACTCCTACCTGCAAAATCATAGGTATGAATCTAGCATGCAATGCATCAAAACCTTCCTCTTTCCTCCAGTGAACCATAAAGAAGGAAACATGAGTATGACAGCATAAATGAGAAATATTCCATTCTTTCAGTGAGCTTTAGATAGGATTCTGCACCATATCAACCTCTTAATTTCCACAGAAATATTCAATCAATGAATTACTAATTAATTTTTTTAAATGAAGTTATTTAACAAGTTACTCAACCTGCTGGTTGTCGCTTTATCAATAAACCACATTCCAATGCTCTTTTCAGAAAAAGAGTAACTGGAAATCTCTTTTATGTAGTGTGTTTGTGCTCACAATTCAGAAAATCTAGGAAAAAAATCTAGAAAAGCCATTTATTGTCCTTCCTGAGCTAAGTCTCTGCAAACACACACAGAGGACAAGCATAAAACATGTACCACAGCTGGTTTGGGAATTGTCACTTACTTGAGGGTGGGGGAGTTGAAGGCCTTTGAGGTACTGGCTCCTGGGCTTTTGCTGGTTGGATTTGAGATGCTCTGAAGTCGTTCTTTTCTTGTTTGGGTGCTGCAGATGTTCCCATAGGCTTTTCCCGGCCAACTAAAACAATGAAATGTAAAATCTGTCACTAGCTAGAAGCCATTTGCTTTTTCTTTCTCAGAAGCTAACAACAGATCTCACAGTTGTTCCACACAATAGACATCAAAATCGTTTTTCTGTTGTTCACAGAATGCTACAAAAACTGGGAACAGAACTGACATACCAATTAAAGTCCATTCAATGTTTTAAAAATCTAAGCAAAAATTTAACATTGATGTAGGAATAAAATGACTTGTTAACATGTGGCTTTCCCCAAAATAAACTTCTCTACCCCCAAAAAGTTTTTTTTATTAAGAATGGAAGTGCTGAAATGAAAATTGCTAGAGGCCATTTGAATAATAAAAATTAAATTGATATTGTTAATATGAACGCGTCAGACAGACAATATTTATTGCTTGCATAGAAAATATTAGCTCCTTTTAATACTCTTTTTAGTGAGCAACACAGATTCAGGAGGTTTGAAGCCTGTGAAAAAGTAACATTTATCTTTATTTAATGACACAAGTAAGCACTGACTTGTTGAGAATTTCTATTGAAAACACTGCTCTTCCAAAAGATAATAAAGGAAAATAATTTCCTCATTTCTACAAGGACATAGTGATTAAAATATTCCTATCACCCTGCAGCAAACAGGCAAACAGGGACAGAACAGTAGGGATGTGCTTACAGTCACCCTCATAATGCTTCAATCACAGTATACATGCAACAATTCGTATGAGTGGTTGCAGGTTTTGAGACTCTCTTTTTGCTAAGTTTGTTCTCCTTGTGTTTGAAAAAAATCTGAGCAACTTCTCAATTGCAAACTGATGTCCATTTAGCCTTTTCATGAGTTGTTTCATTTCCTGATGTCTGGACTTGTCAAGTCCACCAGATAAGAGTACATTTCCTGCAGAATGGTGTTTCCTGCAGTTATAATCTAAGTCAGCTGGCTACCTTTAGTAGCCAGTTTTTCACTAAATTAAAAACTTTGTTCTCCTGAAGGGGAAAAGACAAGCAGACCACCCAAAGACAGTGATCCAGAGGGTGCTGAGACCCAGTTTCTGAGTCATGGATAGTTGATTAGGTCAACTCTCTACTGAAGAAATATTTTGACTGCAACAACAGTCAAATCTGACCATGGGACAGAGGAATAACATAATGAATATTTTATGTGGGGAGTGCAATGTATTTCATATCACTGAAAAAGAAACTGAACACTGCCAAGTAGGCCTTCTTAAATGTCTACTAATATCCCTATAAAATCAGGAAAAACTGTAGTAAAGTTGTTAGCAAGACAATGTCTCCCAGCCTTCCAAAATCTGTGGCCAGAATGAGGAATACAACCAGGAAACCAGTGCCACTTTTATCTTGTCCCCTGTTTCAATTCTCATTCTCAAAAGCTTGATAGAAAAACAATTGACATCTAGTGTATCTTTAGTATTATTAAAAGAAAGGAATGGAGCTAACTGAATATGTAGGAGAAATTAAGTGTGCATACAATAATTTTTCACTTTTAAAACTGCTGAAACACAAGGGAAATTGTGTCAATGTATCTTTTACACTTCTGCTTTGAATTTTGTCCATTAGAAACACTAGTTACTAAATAAAACCATACACTATTGAGAAATCACATACATTTGATGACCTGTGGGTAGAAAAAGATATTTCTCTCTCCAGTGTTAACAACTGGCTTAGTTTGGCCATCTGGCAGAAGACCAACATATATCCCTTTATTTCGCACTGATTCCAGGCTCACAGATCCCATTTCCAAATTCTTCTCAATTTTAAAATGACAGTATTCATCACCCGTGCCCTAAGAAATTGATAACAGAAACATGAATCCAACAATGAATTAATGTAGCTAGAAGACTCTTTAAAAGTCTTAATTATTACTACTTTCCAGCAATATTTCAGATTAACTTTACACTCTTCACAACATGATACATTACTACACACACAGAGACATACCTGCACCCAATCCCTGTTTATTCCTTTATGACAACAAAGACTAATCAAGTAAGTTAGGCAGGTGAAAGACCAAGTGAAAGCATTCTGATTTATGTTAGGATTTAGACAAAGGCTAGGATATATTCAAAGGAGTTTCCCACTTAAACAATTTCCAAAGGATTAAGGAATGTGAAAGTATCTATATCAGAACACATAGGATATTTCTACACAAATTTTATGCATAGCCCAGATTTGCTAATGCTACATAATATAACATGTATTAAATAGATGCAATTCATTTTTTTCCTCAATTTCAGAGCATTTACAAGTTTAATTTCAAAACCTTTAGCCAGTGTCACTTTTTATCCGGATATCCTGATCCATTGGTGAGAGGACTGCAGAAAAATAAAATATTCACAAAGCCTATATTCAAAATATGGATCAAATATTTTAATCCCTGAAACCGTACTGGAGGCAATAAAAAACTCTCAAGGACGTTATACCTGAGAACTTACACAGCTCAATTTCATATTCAGTTGTCTTAAACTCCCAAATAAAAATTATGCAAAAATATTTCTTACATTTATTAACTTAGATGAACAGAAAAACACTTTAAAAGTTAGTGAAGTATACAGTTACTTACATCTTAGCTATTCTTTATTGGATTTTATCTGTATCATCTATCTAGCAGTACATAAGTTTTAGCTACATCCACATTCTCAATAGTTCAGTAATATAATCAGATATTTACTGAGTCCATCAACTGCCACAAATCCATCAATTGACACAAAACCTTCGCTTGCTATATTTTTCTGCTTTTGCTTTGGCAAATGAAGGAAAATATTTGAAACATTTTTAATATGAACAAAGTTTTATGTTAAGCAAATAAAAAAGATTCTCTCCTATCACTGACAATTCACTCAAATGGAAATACAAACAATAACTGCTTACTGTTCCATCACACTGGTCATCTTGGATCTTCAGATACATTCTTGGTTTTTTTACACTTTCAAACATGCAGAGTCCAGAGCTGATTTTATGCACTTTCCAGTAGGATTCCTGCTGCTGCTGACCTGCTCCACTGCAGCTCCCATCAGGTCTAAGGGACAGAGCCTGGCAGAGACTTGTGTTGAGCAGAATGATGGCACCATGATGAAACACACCCTTTAGATCAGAAACAAAAAGTCCTCTGTGAACAGCAGAGCTTTTCTCCATATTAAATTTGGATACTGATACTGCTCCTACCATTTAATTGTAAGCACTTATGCATGTCCTTGTATAAAAGATAAAAGAGTCAGTCTCAAGTAATTTAAGTACACCTCCAGTTTTTGAATACATGCTGCTTTCTGTGCAGGCACCAACCAGAGCAGTGGAAATCCTTCCCTACTCTGCAGCATCCCTGCTTTTTCTTGCTCAGCAGCACGGCACAACATCCGGAGAACAAGGAGAGTGGCAAATTAAGGAACTTATCTCTTTTCAACAGCAGCTCTGTGCTACTTTTTGACGGTCTGCTAGGAAGTTGAGGGTCTCATCTTTCCTGTGTTACTGCTCACTCTGTCTGCGTGTTCCAGCTGCTGTATCCCGGAGCAGCAAAGGGAGCCCCCTCAATGCCGCCTACCTGTTACACTGGAGTTGGGCTCCACCTCGTGGAGGAGGATCCCTCCTTTACCTCGCCAACCTCTGAAACTCCGTAAGGAACAAGATGCTTTATAACAGCAAATTTTAGAAGGGTCTTCCTAATTTTTCCCTGCCCACCTTACCTTGACATGCACGACAAATTCTCTGGAAAGCCCAGCATATCCTGCTGCTTCATCAGCCACTTTGCCCTGGACGTTGAAAGCCACAGTGTGACCTGGGTAGCTGGCTGACTCAAGAATGGCACAGCTGTTTGCTTGAAGGTGGACACGAAGCTCACAGCAGGCCTTGTCTTTGCTCTAACACAGCCAGAGAAGGAATAATAAATTATATGAACTATATGGCAAAATCCAAACAACAGAGAGAGTATTACAACAGACTTTCTGTGTTGTTGAAGTTCTTGCAATACTAGCAGTCTAGTACAAAAATCAGATGTGCAATTGTGAAATTGTGGGCTCTGTGGAATTTGACAGAAACAGTTCAATGTACAATGGCACAGATCTGGCCATAACATGAAAGATGCATGGGTGCCTCACTTGGAGAGTGTGCCACAGCCTATAAATATAGCAAAGTATAAAGCTGACACAAGCAGGAAATGAGCGGTGGTAACTCTTGGCCACCAGCCCACCTTCTCTTGCTTTTGTGTTTGTTCTCATTCATTTATACTGTTCTCTCAGAAAACACTCAGAGAAGCAGAAGTTTTACATGAAAGAGTAAAACAACATGCTTTACTCCATGATTGCCTGTTCAGCTTGGCAGGCTTTATGATCCCTTTGTATGAAATAAATAACTTAATATTTTATCAAACAATTTCTCAATACGTAATAATACATATTTAAATATTTTATCAACTCATTATCTCATATTTATATAAATTCTCATATTTAAATAAAACTAGAATTTTAATCCATGTAAAATGCTAACAATCCCTCTAATAATTGATAATACTTCTAATTTACATCATCTTGGAATTTTCAAGAGTACAAAGAAGCAATATTTCTAGGAAAATTTTTTGTTTTCAAGGCACTGCCTTCTGAAGAAAAAGCCAAAAGAACTGTCTATCAGATTCAATATACCTATAAAAGTAAAGAAAAATTGTATAGATTTCAGAAGTAGTTGTGAAACAAGTGAGTAAGCATGTCCTCAAAGCACAATTAAGTATGTGTTATAAGGCAAATTGCCATTTTATGTTGCCTTTTTGTTCCTCCAGTGCCTGAGAGACAGGTCTCATGTCTTACAGGTGCCATGAAACATCAAAGACTATCTAAGCACCCTCAGACTCATTTTTGAGGCCTTTTACCAGAGGACTGAAAGCTCCCCTGTGTAAGGGGAGGTACCTGGGCATTCCCACCTACACTCCTCATTCAAACCCTGCGCATATATTTACACACATGGATCATCCAGGGCCATTTCCCTCCAATCAGCCCCAAGGAGTCCCTTTACAAGAACCTGGATTACCCCCATTTCCTGGGCTAGGTCATAACAGTTGGATATCGGGAAGAGGACCTTCACAAAGAGAGTGCCTGGGCACTGGAACAGGTTCTCCCTGGTCGCAGCACCAAGCCTGACACAGCTCAAGAAGTGTTTGAACAACACTCTGAGACACATGGTGTGACTCTTGTTGCTGTCCTGTGAAGGGACAGGAGTCAGATTTCCATGATCCTTGTGGGTCCCTTCCCACTCAGGACATTCGCTGATTCTAGGATCAGAAGGAACTGAATTCTACAACTCCATTTATCTACTTGTATACTGCAAGTGCTGAGGAAGAAAGGTCATCGTAAGACTTTGAAGCTGGGCTGGAACAAATCAAAATGCATCAAAACAAACCCTGGATTATACCAGCTGTATTATGACTGGTATTTTACTTGAAAAAAATAGAAAAAACACAAAGGAAAAAGGGGCATTCATTTAAAATCAAGCCAGAGACTTTTCCCTTATTGAAAAAGAGGAGATATTAGAGCATTCCAGGCAGCTTGTCAGCAAACAAATATAAATGACATCTTGGAATGGCCTGGTATTTCTGAATTAAAGAAAATAAATTTACCAAAAAATAAAAAGTAAAGTGTGAGAAAACAAAGCCCTATCTCTAAATTCACCTATTTATCAGCAATTTCCTGGGTTCAGTTCTGTAATTCTTCACTCATTATCTGATTGGAAGTACAATTATTTATTAGACAGATTATAAAAACTTTTTTTTTTAATCAGAAAATGACATGTCTTTATGAAGTAACAGCATTTCCTACCTTTCCAGTTACACGGCCACTGACAAGAGCAAGAGCAAGAGATGGCATTTGATGACTGCTGAATATACATATATTTCTCCTTTTGACATTTACATCAAAAAGACCTAAGAGTTAAATGAGAAAAAAAAAAGAAATATGAAAGTCTAATAATTCATATTTGCATTTAATTACAATAGATGGTTTATCATTTTCAAGGAAAAAGAATTAATTATGTGTTTAACTCAACAGTTTGACCTTTCTGATCAATAAATTCTCTCATTCATTCAGGAAAGGGCATCTAGGGACTACTAGTCTCTTTTGCTGCCTTGAGGAGAAAAGCCCTGAAAGGTAATGATAAGGAACAAATTTCTTTTTATCAGCACATATGTTAAAAAAAAATCCATAAAAAGGAGCTGAGAACTCCAGCATAATGATCTGGGCTCTAGCACTGAATTTAGATGATAAATAACAGATGATGTAGGGAACATAAAGCTATCAGGTAAAAAAAGAGACTTAATTTTCTCTATACTCATATTAGAATTTGTAAAGCAAATCCTGCAGCATAACTCATGGCTTCTCAAATTTTAAATCTGGCAAATTTTCCAAACAATTAACTGTTATAGCTACAAAATACTGATGAAAGGCAAATTCTTGCCATTTTTTATTGTTCCCAGGGACAACAGTGATTTATTTTTTTTTAAGCAACTGTTCTACCAATCCATTATGTTGCAGTTTTGTAAAATGCAGCTGTCTCTGGAGGAGTCCTGTGGTGACCTGAAAGATTCTATCACTTCAGAAAAGGTCTGTGTAAGGTCCCTGTGTAAAGTCCCCGGTGAGATGTCAGAAAGACTGAACAGTTCCATCAGTTCCAAGGGAATAAAATACATGTGCCTAATATGATATGTATTAGAGTTAAGTGTTACTAATGCAGGAGGAGGAAAGTCTATAAAAGGTGGAACCGGTAGACTACCATTAACATCAATTACAAAAATGGAATAAAATGAATTTATGCATACACACACACACACACACATATAAAGTATATATATGTACACAAACACACACACACATATATATACTCCTTATTAATTAACTCCACCTAAATTTGAGCTTGTTATCTTAGATGGATCTAATTTCAAAAGACTCTAGCTGTCCTTGCCATGTGAGTTCTGTGGGAGAACCAAACTGGAGATGACAAGAAGTTTTTCTATTTGGTAAAGGAAAGCCAGTGACAAGACACCATATGAGAATTTGTGTGTGTCTGTGTAAACTAAGCATATATTTTCTGAGTCCTTATAGTCATTAACACATATGTATTTTAAGCAAGGAAAATGTTTAGTATGATTATATACTCTTATCCATTTTAGGAATCTCAATATTAAAGTCTTTCTTTGTATCTCTTATGCACACATCCACATGGGAAATACTTTACCATATTTGTTTTTTTGGTCACCAAGAGCATCAACTCTGCTATCTGGGTAGAGGCAAACAAAGCCACGAGTGACCCTGTTGTAAAATTGAAGTGTTATGCCTTTCCGAAATTTCCACTTTTCTGCAGCCCACTAGTTTTGTACAAAACAAACAGAAAAGACTTATGAGAAGATGATACACAGGAATTTGTCATACAAAGCATTCAACTGACCTGATTTCACTCAAAGCATCATTTCAGGGGTTTAAATTAAAATGAAAAGGTATACTCTTACAGTTTTTCCTCTCTTGAGTTCCAGCTCTTGTCCTGTGTGGTTAAAAACAGTGTAATTAATTTACAGAAATTCTTCATTCCCTTTGAGACAGTTTTCTTCCCCACCAATTCTCACTTACTTCCCGGAAGCATTCTGGCATCTGTCACAGGCAGTTCTCGAGAAATATTGCCATCATCCTGTCCCTGGTCCAGCCACCTAAGAACCAGAACCTCTTTCAGTAATAACCTTGATTGGCAACTTCCAAAGTATGCATGACACTTGTATACAATACTTGCTGTCCTATGCATTAAAGTCTCAAGGCTGACAAACAGCAATACAAAAATCCAGCTTTAGTAAAAAGAGATTAACATTGGCAAAAATTTATTTTTCTTTCTTGTTCTTGGTGAAACATAAATAAATGCTTTCCTGGACTGAGGTAAAAGGACCTGACCCAATTGTTACATGTCAGAGAACTCGGATTCATCCCAGATCAATCATGAATTGTGCAATGATCACAATGTTTGTTCTTCCTGTCTGCAAGAAGGCGACAGCAAGGTGCAAATTGTTCCATGCCCTGAAAATCCCTATAGGAGGAGGCAAATCAAACAGTGGCAACACTTTCACCATGTCTGAACTGTACTTTCACATTGCTTTTGTACACAACTACTTATGTAAGTTAAGTCTAACTCCATTTGAGTCAAAAGCATGCCCACACAGAGCAAGAGAGCAAGCACGGCATCAAGCTCTAACAATAACTAGCACATACCCTGTATTTTTCTGCCTGAAATGGATTTGAACTCTCCCTAAATTATGTATGAAGCCAGCATTATAGATCTCTTCATAGCAGTTCATCCCATCTCGAATACAGACTCAAAATTAGGTCAGGCAAGGATGAGGTGCTGTATCTGATAGGCAGAAAGCCCTTACTCACACATAAATCAGTTCCAGCGTGCACATCGCTCACTCTGGGCTGTCTCAGGCAGTTATTTATTCACTCACAGAAGTGAGAGGAGGAAATAGAATTGGAGTGCCACTGGCAAGCTGCAGCTAGACTCTTACGTGACTGGACTTTACTGTTCCTAATATTTGCACTGATATTTATTGATTAAGATTTTTCCACAAGGTGTTGAGGACTAATCAGGCATAGATAAAGCTGTAAATGAGTTATAGAACAGAAGAATCAGAGCAGCAGCACCTGCAGGGGAAAAGGCAGGGAAGTTAGGATCGCTTCAAGTTACATTGCAGCTGAGTGACAGGCTGCAAAGCAAATGAGTAAAGGGGACGTGGTCAGGCAGCTGTATTTGTGATTGTCATTTCACAGGATCTTAAAGGCTGATCCTGAGCTCACTGAACCCCAAGGTAATCTCCATGCTAACTTCAGTAAATCAGGAGATTTGCTCGAGAGCCAGCAAGCCATTCTACTGAAAAGTCTTGCATTGCATGACATGGAAGAATGGATGAACCTACTGGGGTCAGATACAAGGTGTTGGATACAGAAAATGTGCAACAAAAGCCTATCTTAAATAGTTCAAAAGGTGCAAGAATGGAAAGTTCCCACACTGAACTTTTTATTGCTTTTTCCTTAGTTCAAAGACCAGATGTTTGACCAGATACAATTCTTAGAGCTGTAAGAAGACCACCAGACCATCTCAACTCTCTTCTTAGGAAGTACATATTTCTGCTTACAGGATATTTCAGGAGAAAAACTAAGGGTAGTCACAAATTTATTAAACATCTAACACAAATCAAATATAACCAACCTGTGACAAAGAAAAGTATAATCCAAATCTGTTATAGGATCCTTGATTACAACTTTGTCCAGAAACCATCCATTTCCTTAGAAGAAATACAGTGAAAAACAAAACATTGTTCATTAAAGAAAAATTGATGCGTTTCATTCCGTCAGACTTCCTATAGTTTTCTCTCTTCTACTGGAACTACAAAATCTGCAGCTCCACTGGCAGGTTGAAAGAGTGACAGCTACCCTTACAGCTAGAGAGAGGACAGTACCTGCTCTGGGTACTCTGGAGCTTCCTTATAAGCCTGAAAGCTGCTGGGTCTGTCCCTGCCTACATCCCTCCCTCCTTTAACATTGCCATCACATAAGTCTTATTAGTTTTGCCCATCAAAATAACAACAAAATTATATAGCAGCTTATGATGGCTCAAAATAAGTTGCTGTGTTTACATTATTTAGTTTCAAGAGTTTGAAAAATAGGACTTTTGATAGCAAACATTTTAAGTTTTACCATTAATTGGAAGTCTAATGACAAGATAGGGTTACAAAAATCTTCAATTGCATCTTTACAGTGTAACTGATAATGCTAATCCATCTAAAATTATAATAGCTCATTTTCACTTTAATACAAGACACAAGCAATGTTTAACATGAAAACATTCCCCCTCCTCACAGTTTTCAACAGGGATTAGTAAAAAATTACTATCAGATGCTGTCCTTTACATAATGGTTGAGAGTAGAGCACAGGTGAGATTTCTGACCTGATCCAAGCCCATTGTGTCCTATAACAATCTTGTACAAACATCCAAGGTGCACAGCTTCAAAAGCAAAGATGTCAGTCTGTAATCAACCAACAAAATTTCAGAAAAATCTAAAATGCACAGCATTCTTCAGCCACGAATTTCTGAAGACCCAAAACCCCTTATAGCTCTTTAGTCAAGATCATAATTTGAAATATTAGCTGATTATAAAGTGAGAGCAAAACAGGAAGATGAGGTTTCCCGAAACAGAAGCAGAAGCCTGATCACTTTGCTAATGGGAGTAGTGCCATTCAAATGAATGGGATCAGAGTCAGAAAAGAGAAACCCGTTGAAAGCCTCAATGGCTAAACCATTACAAATTACAGCAGATTTCAACATTAGAAATGTGGATATAAAATTAAATTTAATTTCCTCTTTGCTTATTAAATAAAATTTTTAGAAGAATGAAAACCAAAAGTACACAGTTTGCCTATTTTTAAATGAAAATTCTCACTTGCAAAAGCACTGGTATAACTTTAGAAAGTATTTGGAACTTAATTAGGGAATTTTTGGAAGCCATTGGAATGTAGTAATTATCTCTTTTTCTAACTGCAACCTTCTTGGAATCACCACCCACCAAAGAGAGAAAAGCCAGACAAGAATATCAAAAAATGCCCTTTCACTTACTTGTCCTTTTAAAAATTTCTTGGGTTTCTGTGACCTGAGCAGCTGTCTTGATCCTGTATCACCTCTTTCTCCATAGACAGAAATGTAGACATCAGCCTCAGTTCCAGCGTTCCACAGGTCTCCTGTTGTCACATGCACTTTGTAGACAGTCACTGACAATAAAAGATGACAACTTTTCACATCACAAGCACTATTATATAGTTACAATAACATCTAGCTGGCTGTAGAGTCCAAAGATATCTGTGTAAAGGACAGGGTATAAAACTTTAAAAGTCCTATTCAATAAAATTAAATATAAAGTTGATTTATGTTTTCTGTGGTTGTTACATTTATTGTTGTGTCCCAGACTGTCACTTGTGGAGAATGCAAACAGAAGTTAATTTTAAGTGCCCAGCAGCATATCTTGGAGCAGCATCATTTGAAATCATCATAAACTGAAAAGCAAATAATGTAAATCCAAGATTAGAGTCACCATAAGTGGTGAGATCAAAACTATAAAAAGCAATGGGAGCCATTAACATTTTGAACACACTGGTTAACCAAACAGGCTAAAATCTAGCACCATAATTTTAGTTTTCTGGGACCTCAAAACTCAGAACACTGCATTGTGTTGTTATTTTAGCAATTAATGCTACAGGATAGAATCATAGAATGGTTTGGTTTGGAAGACACCTTTAAAGACCATCTAGCCCTTGCCATGATCATGGACATCCTCAGTTACATCAGGTCACTCAGACCTATGTCCAACCTGACTTTGATTGCTTCCAGGGATAATTAACCTCTCTATATTCCATGTGGAAATTCTTTAAAGCATATAAATTTAGGGCAGAACAACAAATACTTAAATTCAATAAATCATTTAATTAACAAGAATGGATATTGCAAGTAAAACTAAATGTAAGTTAAAATATGATGAAACTAAAGACTATGTTACATAAAAATATCTACCAATATAAAACTGTGGTACTTAAAATGCAGATGTAGGAACTCCATAAAATCCAGAAGTAAGATAAAACAAGCAGTCATAATCTTCAGTATTAACATGGGAAAGGCAAAATTTATGCCAATATACACTGACAATATTTTGTTAGACCAGATGAGGTACTAAGAGAATGA
This sequence comes from Ammospiza caudacuta, assembly GCF_027887145.1. Lineage (NCBI taxonomy): Eukaryota > Metazoa > Chordata > Aves > Passeriformes > Passerellidae > Ammospiza > Ammospiza caudacuta. The sequence continues at coordinate 115,600,051 of NC_080593.1, read as the reverse complement.
AAGGGGAAGAGAAAACCTCATTTTCTGGCACACAAGCTCTTCTTGCAAGGGTAGGTGAGCGTGCGCTTCTCTGTCTTGCAAGCAGAAAAAGTTTCTGAACCACTGAGTCCGAAACAACATCAATGTTATAATCATTCGATTGTCAGTTTCTATTTGAAACATGTTATGAAGCTTGGCTGTAATTCTCTGAATGAGACTGTTTCCAGATCTCACTCTTCTGATGGCCAAACACCTTCCTTTAATAAGCACTGAAGATTTATTCACATCAGTGCATATCTGCAATTATGCTAGGTGACTGGTCAGTGTTGCAATTTTTCCATTCATCCTTATTTTTTCATTATTATCTCTCATTTAATTATATAGGGGTTTTGTGCTTGTTACTAATCAACCTTTAAAGAATTCAATTTGGATAATGGTAATAATTCAGCAAAAACACTAAACAGCCTGCACAGGTTTAATGTTCCCACCCAGAACACTAGTGGTAGTTTCCTTCTGGCATGAGAGCTAACTCATTTTGAGATCAGAGCCTCTGAGCTCCTCTGAAGTATGTGGCAAAGGCCAGCCACATTTAACACACAGAGGCTTTTGACACTCTTGACTTAGCACCATAACCAGGCACTATCTTTCCCAGTGTATGCCTGTCTCAATACTCAAGATAGTTTTCATTTAGCAACTGTTAACTCATACTGCACTTTACCCATATAACCTCCCATGTCACCACCTGATCTTGCCCAATTTTTTCTTTGCAGCACCCTCCACGAACATATGTCCCATGAACAGACCACTGCAGAGGGTGAGAATTAATTTCTCTAGACCAACAATTCCACACATAGTACCACAATAATGCTCTATTGCAACAATTTCCTCCTTCAATAACTACCTGCTTTCCAATTCCTGTAAGAAGAAAAGCAAAGGTACACCATCTAGCAACACTGTGTGTCCCTGATTTATTCTCAGGATATAATTAATGATTGTGTCATAAACCATGAGCAGACAGGGACAAAAAGTAGAATGATACAGGATAAAACGTCAAATGAATGCTGCTCAGTCCTCCAGCATTATAGCAACAAAGTCTCTATGTAACACTTCTTAACAGTTTAATTCCCATGTTTTTCCTTTGAATAAAAAAGAATGTTAAATCAGAGAGTGCTTCAGCCTCTTTTTATTCAGAAATTGGTTTTAAAGTGCCTCTCATCATCTCTCTTTCACATTGAATCCAGACCCCTTCACTGTTCTATTATCAAACTATCTTCTCTGAAGTTAAAAGCTGTGTTCCCTTTACACTGTCTCATGCAGAAATATAACACTTGTAAAGAGACACAGGGGCTGTCTTTCAATTACTAAATCAGAGATGAAACTGCCTTCTCCAAAGCCTTCTGCATGACCCCTTTTACACTGAAGCTGGTAGAAATGCACAGAAGCTCTTTTTTTCCTCCCTTGTGTGAGAGAGAAATTGTTAACTACAAAATGCAGATTGAGAGGTTGGTTATAAGTGGGTCTTTGTGCTTTTCATGCATGAAGATTACTCAATAATAAAAATCTTTCATTGCATCTTCACTTCAGAAACAAGGAAAGCTGCTACTCAGAAAGAACCCAAAAATTAGGATGTTCAGAGAATCACAGAATATTCTGTGCTGGAAGGGACCCACAGGGATCATTGACTACAATCTTAAGTGAACAGCCCATATAGGGATTGGATCCACAACCTTGGCATTATTAGCACCGTGTGCTAACCAACTGAGGTTGTTGAGGTCTGCATCTCAGGATATTTAAACAGAAGGACATTTGGGGAAGAAAATATACTGCAAATAGGGTAATAGAGCATATTTAATACAATATGTCAATTATCATTAATTAGCATTTATTCAAAGGGGTGAGGAGGCACTTGACTTGTATACCAGTGTGTTTGTATGTCCCCATATAAAAACAGTATTGGTCTCCTGACCAAAGAGACCAAACCTGTGAGGAAGCAGGCTGAGCGCCTCTGAGGCTTCTCTTGTCATGAAGATGACAGAGAAGACCAAAAATCATTGTGGTTAATGTGGATGGGCCTCTCTCTCTCTCTCTAGAGCATCTTGTGAGCCACTGACATCTGCTAAGTACCGGGGGAAATCTCCCCAGTTATTCTTTTTCTCTTAAAACAATTTTGAAGCACAAACCTGTTTTTTTCTCTGATCTTCTTAAGAAGGTTCTTAGTGTCAGAGCTCAGTCGTCACAGAGAAGCATAAATATAACTCCAGGACACCCATCTCTTTATCACAAGAGTAACTCTCCCAAGGTATGTTTTCCCACATTTTCTAGACTTCTGCCCCTCAATTTTATCTTTATATATCCTCTTCCTCTAGCCTGCATCCACAATATCTGTTACCACTGAAATACCGGTTACTATTTCAACTTTGCAAGATCAACACAAAGGACCATAGCCACACCATAAAGCACTGATAAATTGTTAAACATTCTGAAAAAGGTGTTTCAAAGTTTTTAGAGAACTTAAAATGGAATTTTCTCTCATCCCATTAATTTTGTCCTCTGCAGCTGATATGATTTTTGTGGGGAACAGAAGAGGATGTGTGCCAGGTGAACCTTACTCTAGTGAAATCCTAGCACAATACCAGTGGTGTTATGGCTCTTCCCCCTCTAGTATCACACCCCAATAGGATGGCAATCTGCCACAGTATTCTCGCTCCCTCACCCACATCTCTCCCAGGACACAAGCCCTTGTAATTTTCTTAGAAATTTTCCAGAAAAGTACAATGCCAATTGGATAGAAGGGATGAACAAGCACAGACTTTCCACCCCTTTGCACTGATCAAGCAGAGGGATCATTAGGAACATCAGGGACTGGTGTGGTAGAGCAGAACACTAAAACAGCACAACAACAGCAACACACAATAATTTTCATATCCTTTGGAATAATTTACCTTTAGAATTACTATACAATCTCTCTGTGAATAATGGAGATTTTAACACTTACAGCCTCCTGAAATATTTATTCTGAAAGATTTATTCCACGCCCAAAAATTAAAAGTATTCTGGAAGTCTGAGCCACTTACCAGAAAGAGACTGAAACAGGAGCTGCAGTGGTAACACTGGAGCTATAATCCTCAGTTACTGAAAACAGAGTTTGTGATCTGGCTCATATGCTGCCTTCATGATGGTTACATGTCTGACATGTCTTTACTATTGCCTTTGTCTTAAACCAAACATAAGCACAGAAAATCTTACCAAAAAAGGAATCCGCTTAAAGAATGTGTGAAATTCAAAGCACTAAAAACTTTCTCATTTCTTTTCCAGTGCTTTTTAACTTTTCACCTGACTGTGCACAGTAACAACAGGAAAGCAAAGCAGAAAAAATGTTGTGGCAGCCAAAAAGTAATAGAGGGCCTGATGAAAAATAATGAATTCCCCTCTATCGACGTCAGTCTGGGCTCTGACTTTGCTGATGTGGTATTGTGCTTACCTGGAAGAATAGGCTGACCCTGCTGGAAAACAGGAAGCTCCACAGATATTTCCCCATCAGCCTGGTCCTTGGCCAGCCATCGATGTGCAGGGAAAGAGAACTGCTCCCCTGAGAAAAGGTTCAGCAACTGCACCTAAATAGCACCAAGAATTCCAATTTAACTTGCTGATCTCAGAGCAGATGGAACAGAACATGAAACATGTGGGATGCTGTTGAAATCTGTGCAGGTGGAGCTTTGAGGATAACCACAAAACCATGGGTTTGGAGCATTTCTGCTCCCTGGATCCAAATGCCCAAATCTGATTTTTGGCTGAGTCATATTTGAAAGCTCAGGGCAACTGAGTAACTCAAGTGCAACTGAGAAATGGGTTTTTGTCAGCTCAGGAGCACTCCCACAAGCTGCAGCTGTTGCTCCAGCTGGTACAGCCATGGGGGCTGGCACTAGGTGGCATGGCTTACCACAGACAGGACTTCTCACCAGGAAGCTTGTATCTGTACTCATCAGTGCTTGTATCTGTACTCCTTTAACTTTTATCAGAACAGGAATTAAAGGGACAGGTTTCAATGTGACATAAATAAACCATGAAAGTGCCCCAACACCAACTGAGACCTACACAATGCCCTACATTATTTTCTTCCATGCCCAGCTTCAAGCATGTAGCAGCAAAAGGACCATATGCAAACCAGCTTAAGGAGGAAAAGAGGTTATTTTGTACTTCAAAGTATTCCTTAGTAAGCACTTCAGAGGCTGCTGTATATTTTAACAGTCCCTGATTATGCTAATTTATACCCATATCTACAGTAGATTTTGGATTGGCAGAGAGAAGGGAAGACACTCCTACTTGTAGTTTCACTCTGTGCTTTGCAGAATCTAATCTCCTTAATTTGAATATTGAACAAACTCAGATTTACTGGAAACATTTTTATCTCTCTTGCTGCTTGAATATTAAAATTTAAAGACAAAGATTCATCTTGTCTGACAAACCTGGCTCACCTTAGCCTGTCAGCATCTGCTGATGAAGCCTGAAAGGGAAATTGGGATTAGCAAAGCAGCACCTCCATGGACATTTCCTGGTCTGGTATCATCTCAGTACAGATACAGACACAGAAACCATGGGAAACTGATGGAGAACTAATGTAACTAACTACCAGAAAAGCTCTGTAGTTGTATAAAATACTCTTTTCGTTTTAGTTCTTCCTGAAAATAAATGTAGGTTTCCCAAGAAAGAGCGATGCTAAGTGTCTGCAGGTTGTTCCTCTTATATGAAGTCTAGAAATCAATGACTGTATTCCTTTGTCTCTGAACCATAAAAACACTATCTGTAAGGTTTGGATGTATTTCCTTTTTTTTTTTTTTTCTTTTCTTTGACTTTCTGCACACAGTTGCAAAGAGGGAACGACCTGGTGCTGGCTGATGAACCACTCCCTAAAAGCTGTATCTGATTGACTGAGATTCCATAAAGAGACAATTAAAACTTATAAGTAAATAACTAAAGTGTTAATTACACAGCAGTGTTGGGTTTTTTTAAATTTTACTGTTGATTTCAATTAATATATCCTAGGTGGAAAGAAGGTTAATAATAACTTTTCATTTTTTTCTCTTTCCTTTTATTTTTTGTCAGACTTCCTGAGTCTCTCCTTTTTAAATGTCTGTCTCCAAAACTCAGTAAAGCTGGAAAATAGCTAAAGCTATTTTAGCTATATAGCTATTTTAGCTATTATAAAACCTAATAGCTAGGTTTTACAATCAGGCAGTCTTCACTTAAATTGAAAGAGATATAATCCCTATCATTCTATTCGGAAATCTCTTAAAGTGATAATAGTTTACTCTTAGATAGATAATATTTCAGTGTAGACATGAACTGGCTAGAGGTATGAGCTCACAGGATCTTGCCTAAACTTCAGTTAACACTTCCCAGATCTCTTCCTTCTGAGTCACAGGCCCAGGTAAAGACAAGCATCAAATAGCCACAGATTTTGAGCACTGATCAATGAATATTTGACTTCAGTGGGCACTTTGCATTTGATAGATCTGGATATATCATGAAATACAATTTAAACATTGAGTTTACCAGCAGCTGCTAAAGCTCTTCATAAACTGCAGTCTCTTAACTGAAAGATAAGAAGCTCTGGCACAAAGATGGAAAGGTTTCAGGCATGCATAGGACATAATTGGCACACATGGTATCACACTAGATATTAAGATAAAAGTTAGATCCTTTAGTTTCCAGCGCAGAAACTTCTATATTATGCTTCCCAACCAAATCTTGAAATGCAACCATCTCATTCTCTTTGCTTCATTATATTTGCTTAGCCTGCATCAAGATATTTTTACATAAGGAGAGAAAAGGACCTCTTCTTGTCTTTTTCTTGTCACAGACACAGAACTAGAAATATTTGCAATGTACCTTTGGTGCTGTGCACAGGGACCCATAGGCATCAGGGACAGATTTGGGGAGGACTTGGCTAGGCTGGGTTCAGTGACTTTATGGGTTTAAGCAAACTCCAGACACTACTCTTTGTAGCATACAAAGACTGTAGAATATCCAGACTATGGCAGCTAAGTCAAGCAGTCTTCCCTGCTGCCCAGCCACACATTTTTAAAGAAACATAATGCATTAAATTGAAAACAGCCAACCCAGACATCATAAGCTGCTTTAATTCCACACAAAACCATTCCTTCATAAGTAATCCCTTAAATGAAGGTGAAAGCATTTGGTGAGGCTAATATAATCCCAGGGATTTTTTTTCTTACTCATATTTTGAATCCAGTGTCATAGTGACTGCTTTTGGACAGATAAAATTATTTTACACTGCTTTTACCTCTTTGCAGTGCCAGGCAGGGGAGTTTCCTGCATTTGTGTGTCCTAAACGTATTTTGTAGAGATGTCCTATGTTCCTAGTATTGACCTGCAAAAGAAATACAACTAAGGAAACACAGAACGTTTGTTAAAAGAAAAGATACACAACAGAAATTCATTTAGAAACTGTAAGGTGACAGTTTTGGTTTAAGGAATTAAATATTCTGACATTTAAACAAGCCCTTCCAATATATTTTACTTCAGATAATCCTTAGACATTTGGGTCCTCTAAAAGACAGCCCTCAAAAATCCTATTGGCCTGGCAATTCCATTTAAATATCTTCAGGAAGTTGCTGTAGTAATTCCTGGCTGAATATTTGCCTCAGTGGGAGGTGAATAGAGACCATATGTATGACAAAAAGCAAAAGTGTCTTGACCATAAAACCTGTCTCAGTTTAGCATACATACTAGTGACCTGCTCCAAAATTATTTTTCCTCCCATATACCTCTGAGTTTCTCCCTACCCTTCCAGGATTTTATGCCTTACAATTTTTTGGAAACAATTGTACTCAGCTTTGATGATTCTTTTTACAAAAAATTTCAATTAAATCAAGTTAAAAAGCTGTATTTGAAAGATTAGCTTTTGGGCAGGCTGGATGAATATGTCCAGTACAGATAACAGGGCACTGAGGGAATAACTTTGTGTGAAGGTTATTCAAACAACCTTACTATGAACTTAAGTGTAGAAATAGAAAGCTTATCTTCAAGGAACTGGAAGTACACCATCAGTCTTCCTTCCTCACTGTATAATTTGTTTTGTTATAATGTAGGCTTGATTTTCTCTCCTGTTGTTTTCCGTGGAATTAATTTTTGTGTTTTCATTGACATTGTATAGAAGGGTATGAACTGAGTTACCTGTATCATGAATTTCCCTGAACTCAGTGTTATAAAATAAAAAGAGGCAGAGCAGCAAGAATAGGCCACAGTTATGTGCAAATACAGTGCACTCAGAGAGCCTTTTCTCTTTCTATACATTTCAGAGTAGGTTCTCCTTAGTTGTATTAGTGCTGTGGCTATTGCCTAACAGAGGAATCCTGGACCTCAAACAATGGGACTTTCCTCCACATTTTGCATTTAAAAGTCATCATTACTTTTAAATGGTGAAATTAATTTCAGTAATGGCAACAGGAAACAGCCAACAACATGTATTGTGAAGAGGGTCTTTTAATCTGTCAGGACCTGCTTGCTTGTTTTATCCACTCCTTTCAAACTGGTTTTGATATCACGGATGGAGAATGACATTCTGTATCAGGGGTGCTGGGTTCTCCTGAGAAAAGGGAGAACTGCACTTCCTGCATCTCAAACATCTATGGGGCGACTGTGGCAAAGGTGAGCTCTGTGTCAGTGCTGGCATCAAACACCTTTTCTCAGAAGGGGAGAGGCTACACTGGATACTATTGATGGAAGCACCTCTTTGTGATATGGCCCTGTAGCAGACACCTGTAGACAACCCCTGACAGTCGTCTATACACACACAAGCTATGAAGATTGTGATAAAGGACCTAGTCTGGCTCACCTAAATCACCACCATGTAAGACTAATTGAGGAAGAATTTGTTTGTGTAACTGGAAGTAGAAGTAGTTTCAGATAGTTTTATTACAGGTATAAAATTTGCCAGTATTTCAATAAAACAGCAGGTGTTTAACAAGGTTAAAATTTTACTCCATATCCTAATTCTTCACTTCCTCATTTAATTTTTAATATTTTAGCCCTGTTTCAAATTTGCAAACTAAACAATTAGCTATTGTTGTATGTTTCTTGGTATTTTCTTGAGCACAATGCAAATAAAACAGAAGTTCTTCAACAGACAATAAACATGTTGAATCTAATGAGCTTTGGATAAGTGATTGGAAAAGGATACTAAATTTAGCTCTACATTTAAGTCTTGTTTCTCATTTCTAGATATGTGCAACATACAAAAAGCTGCCTTTTTATCACATAGAGTTTGAAATGTCATGCGATCTGGCAGGAAGCAAGAGGGCAACAAAATGAATATATATTACTTACTGTGAAGATGTCTTCATTGCCTCTCTGAAATAATTTTCCCTTCTCTCCATCAAGAAAAATAGGACCTGAACTGCCACAATCCCCATACAATGCAATATAAACCTTTGAGCTTGTTCCTGCAGATGGCACATCACTGGTGAGGACTGACACATTCCATTTCCTAGCTATCAAAAGATAAAAAGACCTCCTGAATTACTTAAACCCACGATTCTTAAATAAAATGCATTTTGGTAATCAAAATTCTAAGTAATAGCATGTCAATGAATACAGAAATATGTATTTCACAAAATTACAGCAGGCAAATATTGAGTTTGCTATGTTTGGCATGACAAGAAACGTCAGGTTGCATTCATGTCTTTTATTCTAAATGTCCTCTCTGACCTAATTTGAATGAATGTAGATCACCTTTCAAACACAGTTTTGAAATATTGTATTAAATATGGGGTTCTCCTTACTTTGGAAATATCAGCTCAACTCAATGCAGTTCTGTGTAATGACAGCCTTGACACCCATCACTTTAAACATTAGGAACCCTGAAAGCAAATTAGCTCTGCTGAAAAGGAACTGTTTAAGAAAGGATCTGTATCTCTGCAAAGGTGTGATCAGCTACACAGATGTAGCAGCTTCTTTGGAACACACTGAAGCTTTACCAGCACAGGAAGGACTTTGATCTGTTGGAGAAAATCCAGAGGGGGCCAGCAAGCTGATCAGAGGCATGAAGAACCTCTGCCAGGAGGAAAGCCTGACAGAATCAGGTTTAAAGAGAAAGCTTCAGGGTGGCCTTCCAGTAACTGAAGGGAGCCTACAGGAAAGATGGAGAGGGACTATTTACAAGAGCATGTAGTAAAAGGAAGAGGGGCAATGGCTCCAAGCTGAACGAGAACGGTTTTAAATTAGATATTAGGGAAAATTCTTCACCGTGAGGGTGGTGGGGCACTAGAATATTTTGACCAGAGAAGCTGCAGATGCCTCATCTCTGGAAGTGCTCAAGACCAGGTTGGATGGAGTGGAAGGTGTCCCTGGCCACGGCAGTGGGGGTGGAACTAGATAGGTCTTAAGGCCCCTTGCAAACCAAACCATTCATCCAGCTGAAATTAGCTGAATTGAATTCCTTGTTTTGCTTTGCTTGTGTGTGCACCTTTTTCTTTACCTATTAATCTATATCTCAACCCATGAGTCTTCTCTCTTTCACTCTCTCCAATCCTGCTGGTGGGGAAGTAAGCAAGCAGCTGAGTGGGGCTTAGTTCTGGCTGGGGCTAATCTGTGACACAAGGTGAGAAAATTGTATTAACTATTCCCCATAACTCTTACAGTGGATCAACATTGCAATTAGATTAATGATGTTTTATATCATTAGTTCTATAAAAGTCAAGGTACTTTTTTAATAATAATAATACATTGAACAATTAAATGGTCTTCTTTTCCTCTTACATCCTTATAATTAAGAGAAATATGCCTTATACATTTCAGATGATTAGAAGAAACAGATAAAATATTTCTATAAGAGAAAAACTTGAGAAAATATCTGATTTTGTTGATGAATACCAAAGAGGAAAAAGACTTTAAGCAAATTACAGTGGTGGTTTTGGGACACGTATATAGACTAACCATGAGTAGGCTGAGGTTGGAAACTAGAAAACATTCATGACAGACATCAAAAGCAGGACTCAAGCTCTAGAACATCTCTCTAGTGGAAGCTGTGATGACTACAGAGAAAAACATTTAAAATGAGATTTAGTAATTACATGGAATTACTTACCTAATTGTGTCATTTCCCTCTAGCAAGCAGCTAAACTAGATAAACTGAGAGCCCCTGGGACTGTGATCTATATGTTATGTTGGCTGTTTCTTCTTAAATTATGGCAAGATAAAAACTGAATTCCTTCCAGTTGTATGGCATACTCCCTATAAATCCCAGAATGTTCGCTGAATACTTTTCTATCCTATTAAAGTAGCTCATATTACTTCTCATGGTGTTCTTGCCTCTCTCAATCAGTATGTTCCTCTAGCATTGTGAGGTTCTCTCTTTAGCCTTCTCCAGTCTTAACTATGAAAGCAATTTTGTTTTATCTGTGCATCTCAGATACCTGATATTCTCTATTTTTGCTTCAAGTTGCACCAGGGAGGGTTTAGATTGGATTTCAGATTGGATAGGAAAAATCACTTCACTGAAAATGCTGTCAAGCACTGGAGGCTGTCCAGGGAAGATGTTGAGTCACCAACCCTGAAAGTATTTAGTATTTAGGTCTGTATATATGGCACCTGGGGACATGGCTTAATGGCGGACTTTGTAATTCTGGGTTAATGGTTGGACTCAGAGATCTTTTCTAACCTAAATAATTTCACAATTCTCTGATCTTCCCTGTACCACTAATGAATATATAAACCCTGTGACAGAATGGTACAGCTCACTGTCAACCTTTTGTCCTGCTCTGAGGTGACCATTTTATTCCTTCTCTTTCAGTTAACAGAAATAAAAACCAAGTTTTTCTGTTAATATTCATTTCACCTCTTGCTGTGGTCTCTGCTAATTGTATCCTGAGGGAGTACTTCACATGTCATGTTTCGAGTGCTAGTTTGCTCAGTAACCCTCAGTAACTCAGTAATAAGGATGTGATTAAAGGCTTCTGAACCTTGATCTGGAAACACTGAGGTGTTGTGAGTGTAGCACAGAGTTCTGTGAATCCAGCAGAAAGACTGTGAGTGATGGAGACATATATAGCTGTTAACTCACCTATAATTTAGACATTATTTACAGCACAGAGTGTTTTATGACATTCAGATGGATTCTAGCAATTTCGAGTTGCATTTTTCAAACAAAGGTTTTATTTCTGTATCAACATGTAAAAGGATGAAAAAAATACCATTGAGACTCGTCACTTGGAGCAGTTCTAAAACAAGTGAAGGAGGACACCAAAAGAAGTGGAGATGGACAGAAGAATGTGAGAAACAAGGGCAGTATAGGAAATAACACACAGATATCTGGTGTGAAATACATTAGACAATACATCTTGCTTTAGAGTTATAACATTAGTTTATTACATAGTATACACAGCTTCAAACAGAAATATAACATTCATTTAAGGGAAAAACTTCTAAAAAAACTGAGTGCTAGGTTTCCTACCTGTGCTGAACCCCTTTTGCTTCACATCCAACTTCTACTTCCCTTCCATGTGCCTTCAGTCCCACACAGACACAATCAAAGCCTCTGGGCCAAGAGGAATTTACGTCAGCCTTTTATTATGTCCCCAATCTGGATAACCAAAGGATCATGACCCAGGGCTTATGTACATGCTAGTTATTCTAGACAGAGTCTTCAAGAGTACAGAATGGCCAAATTCTCATTCTCTACCTGAAAAGCAGCACCTTCTTTTTTCAGGTATACCTCTGACTTCCTTAACAATGAAGAGGGGTACTGCGCAGTATTAGGAATTAAAACCTAACCAAAAAACTGAAACATTCTCCCTAATCACAATACACATTAAATATTTTCCAATTTTGTGTGTTACATCATTTACTGAAAATTGTAAACCATATATAGGTGCTTGCTACATACATGCAGTATTAAAAATGCTGTAAACAGGTATCCAAAATAACTCTAACAATGGATTGAAAGGTCCTGGAACATATTGCATATGCCCTTGGATTCTCAAAATACAACATATTTACAAAAAATAAATCAAACAAACAAAAGGAAAAAACCCAAAACAAAACCACAAATATAAGCTCTAAAGTACAGACAGGTTAAGTTAGAACACACAACTAAAACTTTCAGCGTATGTAGAACAACTTAAAGAGTAAGTGGTGCTGTCTCAGAAGGAAATATGGCAACAGCAGTCAGGAAGTCCATTGCAAACAGTCTCTGCTCTCAGTTCCTAAATATGCCCCATTTCAAGTGTCCTCTGAGTTAAATAGGCCTCCTTATTTAGTGTCTGGATGATCCTACATGGAAAAATCTATTTACTTACATACATATTCTGCAGCTGGCCTTTAAAATCTCAAACAGCAATTTTATAATGTATATGTATATAAAATTAACATGACTTCTGTTTCCTACTCGTTAGTGTATTACAGCATTTGAATAGTATTTCCTACTTTTCATTTAAAATTAAACGTATCTGTTGATTTTCTTCTGGGAAAAGCATTTCCACTGAAAGGCAGTTTTCAAACTCCTTCTCAAATGTCCTGGAATATAAAAACCTTAAATCTTGGGCAGGTATTTCAAATTTCAGTTCTCGGTTGAAAAAAAGCAGCCAACATTTCTCTAAAATTAGATTATTGGTACACCACTACCTCTTGAAAGATAATATTTCACAGAAAAACTATTTCCTAACCAAGAAATCATTGCCTTGGAAGTACAACTTTTCTTCATATAGTGGTTCCCATAAAAAATTAATTAATGTTTGTATGTCAGCCCTGATATACAATTGTGACTTATTTTTATCTAGTTATTCACACTGAGAGTTTTATTGGTTGTGCCGTACAGCAGTTTATTATGTGATTTTTTTTTTTCTGAAGATGCTTTCACTAATCTAATGTAATGGAAATTCCAAGATCTTTATTACAAGTCTTTCTCATCTTTACTGTTTCCACTGTTCAGTGTAGAAGAGCAAACTACTTCTTCTTTGTCTTCTTCTGTAGGAAGGGCATTTTTGTTTTTCAGATTTTCAGAGGCTTTATGTTCAGTGCTATTTAAGGAAGGGTCACACTTCAGAAATGTTTCAGAGTGACAGGTTTCTGCTGAATCTGCCAACATGGGAGAACATTTTTCTTCAACAATATAAATTAAATTTATTCTTAAAGTTTGACTTTTTTTTGTCTTTCCATTGGGTAGCTCAGTATTTGTGCCTGTGACAAGATCACTGGGTATGTGTTTGGATACACTATTTTGACAATTTCTGGCTTCTATGGGGTTTGCATTCATATCCTCTCTAATATGTAACTCCCTTAAAACATTCGTGTCTTTCAAAGTTGAGGATGCAAGTATCCCAAAGTTACTAAAAAAATCTAAGGTGTTATCAGCATAAAACCTATTAAAGATATTATTGACAATCTTATTGATAGAGTTATTCTCCAAAGTCACATAATTATTTTTGTCTGTCAGGTCTTGACCTGACCACTCTAAATGTTTGCTCTTTTTCGCCAACAGATATGGACCCAGCTGGTTCTCAATATCAGAAGCCTTTTGGTAGGCATACCCTCTCTGTTCCTCATTAATTGGTGTTACTGTTACCATAAGTATTGGGCAATGTTGGCCACATATTGCATGGAGTCTATCCAGAGAATCTTCTTCACGAAGAGCACTTCTCTCAACATTACTAACACTAGTTGGCTGAGACTGTATGGGTGCAGCATTTGAAGGATTTTCCAAAGGATGCACCTTGTTATCGGGCAGTCTAAATTCTACAGATGAAAAGGCTGGAAAATTGGTGTCAGCCTGTGTGGAAGTAGAACCTACCATGGTTGATGGATTGGTCTTGTCTTTGTTTGGTGCAGGAAGGACCTTGCCATTGCGACTAGGTTTGCCTTTTGTATTTGACTCATCCTGAAAGGGATCTGAATCACTATTATGAGGCATATTGAAGTAGCTGCAAAAATTTTCAGGGGGTTTTACCATGTCTTCAAGTTCTGAAGAAGGGATCTCATCAAGGGCGGGGTACTGATCCAGGTTGCCAAAGTGAGAGTATGGGACTTCATCACTTTCAATTGATGTTGTGTCCAAATTACCATACATTCCAATCCGTTCAGGTGGTGACCTTCTTATCAAATGATTTTCTTTCAGAAGCCATTTGCCTTTATCTATCAATACTCCTTCATCTTCACTAGCCTGAATGCTAGGTTGACAGTGTTGGTTTGGAGATTCCCCTAAGCACTCATTAGTATAACTTGTCTCTTCTCTGTTAAGAGCAGATTGTGGTGTTGGTAAAGGAGTATTTTCTCTTCTTGATATACTGTCATCTTTGTTTACTTTTACTGGATATTCTTGTGATGGTAGTGAAGAATGTGAAAATCTCTGTGCAGAACAAGACATAGATTCTTGAGAAAAATAAATTATTTTTTCCCCCACTGCAGAGTGGAATCCTTCAGTATCCGCTTGAAATACCTTTGACATATAAGGAAATCCTTTGTGAAAGTCGGGCTTAAATGAAGCTTCTGTCTTGCCATAGAGCCTTTCGATAGTTCTCTTGACATATCCAGTATTATAATGTTTTTCAAGTGCTTCCTCCCCACTTTCATTGGTCAAGTCACTGGATGCTCTAAAGTTATTATCACTCTCTTCAGTATCTGGTCTGTAATCTGACCAGTCTGAAGTAGCAGGACTTTTTAAGCATTTTTTTAATTGAGAGCTGTCAGAACACATTTTATTCTCCAGTTCTTCTACTTGCAATTTCTGTTCTCCTTCAGTCATGTCACATTCTGTAACTTGCTTTGATTCATAACGAAATGATAATGGAGAGACTGTAGATAACCTCTCAGAGGTTTCCTCAGATATTTCTGCATCTTCTTTGTCTCCCTGTACAGAATAGTCCTCATTATTATATTCTAGAGAAGTTTCAGCATCTAGTGTAGATTGGTTTTTAGGGGTTTTGTCAATATCTGATGACTTTGGATCAACATCCTCATCTTCACTTTTATCAGTACTAACAGGTGCAACATCTTTTTCTCCTTCTAACTCAGAAGTATCCTGATCTAAAATACAATTGTTATCATTAGAAGTTACACTATGAACTGTGGAGTTAGGTTCTACTGAAGATTCTGACTCTTCATTAGTGAATGATATATCTTGAGTTTTTTCGTATAGGTTACCAGGCATTTCTTTGTTTCTTTCTGGTGTCTCTATAGCTGATGGAAGGCTGCAGGTATTTGAATTAGTATTGGCAAATAGACCATCTAGTGTTTCAGGAGCAGTCATGTCTAAAGCCTCTGTTTCTTTACAAAGATCCTTCTCTATATCAAAACAGCTTTCTGATTCCCCAGTTAATTTTAGAGCTTCTTCAGAATTGACACTGTCCATCACAGTACAAGGTTCAACTAATTCTTCATGTTCATGCAAATGTGTATTATTAGGAATGTCAGATGTGGGCACATTCTCATGCATGGAGCCCTGCTTTTCAAGTTCCTTCCTGAAGTGTACTAAGTTATTTTCTGATGATTGTTGGAGATGTGAGAAGACAGCCTTCAGCTCATCAGCTTGTTCTATAGTTGCAGTTTGTTTCAGACATTTTAACTGCATAAATATTTCAGAACAGCTACAGGCATTTTTTTGCATATCATCTGTGATTGTGCCAATCAAACTCTCTCTCAGATTCAGTAAAAGTAGCCAAGCTAAGAGGGCATTGGAGGAAGAACCAAAAGCTGCAGGAGAAAGATCCAAAAAGCTGCAAGATTTTCCAATGCATCCACTATGCCCTTTCTGCAGACCAAGCAAGGCTGACTGAAGTTCATGCAGCAACATGCTAGACATGCAATTATTCTGAACTTCAATTCCAATTTTTTCACTTACTATTGTGCAATCAGCTTGAACAGCAACCTCAGATCTTTTTCTTTGACATAGGTTGGTAACTTGAATGTCAACTTCTGCCATCTTTTTATCATTCTCATGTGCTTCATGAAACAAATGCAGCTTACTATCCTGACGAAATTCCGACTTCAGTAAATAGTTGGCTTCTTCTAGTATAGATGTACTAGAATGAATCAAAGAGTCAGTTTGTCTTTCATCTGAATCTTTGGCTGTGTCTTCTGAAATTTGCAATTTACCAATAGGCTTTAAAGGTTTTTTTGTTAGATTATCTTCAAGTAGATGTGTTTTTCCAGTTACATGCACATTATTTGTGATAAATGTATCTTCTTCTTCTATAGAAGTATCACTATTTTCTTTAGGAATAGAACAGGCATTGCTACTCTCTACAGTCCCTTCTTTTTTCTTTATAGGGGGCAAGACAGAATTTGAGAAAGAATTTTTCAGCCAAGTTTGGACATAGTTTTCACGCGAATGCTCAGCAACCTTCTCTTGAAAATCCTGCTGGTTTAGAGCCTCTAGTGTAATGACACTCTCTAACATATTTTTCTTATTTACACCTTTACCTAGATTTTTCTTCATCATCTTTTGCTTTTTCTCTTTCTTTGATAGCAAATGTTCCAAATTATTCTTCTCCTTTTCTTTTTCAAAAATAAGATGCTTTGGCACTTCTGACAATGGCTTTGAAGTCACTGATGAGTCAGGTGTCTGCTTGAAAGAACTGGTCATAAGATGTGGGCCTTCTTTCTCAATACTAAATGTACCCTGACTGTGTTCAGATTCGTTGTTTGAATCAGCTGTCTTTAGACCATCTTCACTCTTTGCAGATGAAATGATACTGCTTTTTTTGCCTGACTTCAATTTTACTTTGGCTAACTTCTTGTTACTACTTCCTTTTTTTTTATTAGATGATGATGATCCATTTTGCTCCACTGAGTCCTGATGATCAAAATCATCTTCAGGATTTATGGTTTTGTCTGAATTGGCAGATCCTTCATTGTTTCTTACAAAATATTCAGATCCTTTTTTATGAGGCATTTCAGAATATTTATCCATAGCCTCTACTGTGGAATCCTGTGAGATATGCAGTCCCTTGCTGCTAGTTATCCCTGAAATTTCTTGATGCTTTTGACTTTCATATGTATCTTGCTCTAGAAAGCTCGATGATTTTCTTTTCTTCTTTTTCTTTTTGGTGAAGGATGATGCAGACTCATTGTTCTCAATAGGTGTTGTCCTCATACATTCAGTCGTGGCACTGGTTTGATTCTCACTTTCAGTAACAGTAGGAAAGAATCCAGTTGTTTGATTTACTTTCTCAGAAGGACTCTTACTGCATGGAGGTGCCATCATTTTCATCTGGCTATGTCCAGCACAGGCTGAATGCACTGACTCTTGAGAAGTACCTACTAAATCAGCAACTTGGCATTTTATTTCTTCTTTTGACTGACACAATCCTGAGTATGTAATGAAAGAACTCACTGATCTTTTTATTTGTTTAATATCACATGACTTATGGATGTGATCTGCTGTACCTGGCCTAGCTGTCTGGTAAGTTTTTGATGATGACATGAAACCACTGATGCCAGCTTTGGAGGTTGATACTAAACTACTGTATGTACCTTGTTCCACAACTGATTTCTCCAATATATTCTGTACCAATTCATCCTCATTAGACACGTCTAATGTCTTCCTGTTTGTTGTTTCTATTAGCTCACTACTTTTGTGGCTTACTTTAAAAAGCATTTCTTCCTTTACATTTTCTGAAGACAGCTTTAATAAACCATTGTCACCCATCTCATTAAACTTTGGACTACTGACACTTGATTTTTTTCTGCTTGAATGAGATACCATGCAATACTCAGATGTTTTTTCTCCATTCTGTACTTCCTCACTGTAGGAAAACTGTCCTATTGTCTTTTCTTGAATCTCTTTCTCAGATACCAAGGTGACACTTTCAACCACTGCTTTCTTCTGTCTAACACGCCTTGGCCCAGGGGTGGGAGGCCTATAAAAGCGAGGCTTGATATTTCCCTCGGGCACATTGCTTACATCTAAATCTGCAGAATTGTTCTTCTCAGAGACATTACAATCAGCAGTTTTCAAATCAGATTCTGATTCTTTTTCTGACATTTCTTCATTGGATTGCTGTAACGAGTCTTCCTCTCCTTTATTGCAGCTCTTCAAATATGGAGCATCTTTTGGATTTATACAGTCTGACGTATTTACTTTGGATGAGCAGTCTCCCACATGCATTGCAGAAGAATTGCAGATGGAGACATTTTTGTCATCAGAAAGGCCAGCACGACTTACAGTGGTTGTCCACTTAATGGTTTCTTCCTCTTTAATTTTGAATCGAACTTTCATTTCCACTGTGATACTGCCATCTTGGTTAACATGAACAGACTTCTCAATGTCATCCTGATACTGTGCCACAGATAATTCTTCACCAATAACTGACCGATTTCCTCCTATCCCATTATGGCTGTCAAGAACACAGGAAGAATCTGAGTTGTTATCATTTGAGTTGTTATCATTGCTGGATCCTTTATAGGAAGAAACTGAGAATATCTGAGATCTTGAACTAGAGTCCATTTCAGCTCTCACTACCCATAATCACATTGAAAGAATACAGATTCGTTCAGTAGACAGAAAGTAGAGCAGGCAAGTACCACGGATAAGGATCCAGGTGATGAGACAGTGAGTGGACAGGCAACAAAGGAAAAGAAGAAAGGAGAAAAATTAGTATTAAAGATGCTAATGAAGCATGTTATTTTACATACTTTCTTTTTTATTTATTTTGCATTAGAAAGTACAGGAAAAAAAACATGGGTAATCTTGATATTCATCTATGAAGTTTTCTAAGAAATATGAGAAAGTCTTAATAAAGAATTAAGCATTTAAATACTTGTCTACTTATTTTTTCTTTTACAATAAGTTCTTTCTAATGCCAGAACTACAGTCTTATTTGAAGCTCCAAACCTAAAAAAAGTACTAGATGATCTCATTTTGTACTTAGTTGAGAGCTGAGGTTGCCTTGAGCTTTTGAAAGGATTCATAGGTACTCACTCGTTCAGGTTTTGAACGACCAGCTTTACTTCCTCCTCATGTTTTAGTGATCATTATATCACTTCCTACTAGTTCTTACAGTTATCACTAAAATGTGTCAGTAAAGATCAATATATATGTTCTTGGGCTTAATTTAACAATCTACAGTGCATTAGTAACTACTCTTTGTAGTGTCACTGACACGTGACTAAAGGGTTCATATCCAATCCTCTGACCTTCTGTAAAGAAGGAAACACTGAAGTTCTTTAACTCCTTGTAAAATCTGACCTTAAATCATGACATTTTGGAACACATTTATGTATCTGTACTGTAGACAATGTGCAAAACTCAGCAAAGCCTAAAAGAATACTTCTAGACTTCAGTCATTTTTGAATGTGGCCCAAAATGTGTTAGCATACACAGTATATTTTCCCACAATATGTTTTAATTACTCTGCAATAACTTGGGTCTTTTAAAAATTTTATCTCATCTCTCCCACATAGTTGTCACTGAAGAGTTGAGAGCTAAAAGAACATGAGATAAGAATAAAGTTTTTCTGTCTTCCAAGGTCTTCCACACATGCAAGGGAAACAGTGCAGGTATGCCCACACAAAGGTATGAACAACTGCTATGATATTGAAATATATATATATATATATATATATATATATATGATCCACCATTAAATATATAGGTTTGACTTGCAAAAAGCATTTTAACACACGTAATATTAACTTATCTACATTTCTTGAATTTAAGTTTGTTTGTTTTCTTAAGTGATTTCACATCAATACTTTTACAGTAATATATTACCATTATAGAAACATGTCTATAACTTCAGGCAAAAGGCCTTGCAAGCTTCTTGAGCAGATGCTTTACCATGAACTGAATAAGAAACAAAGGTTTGTACTCATTCTTCTAAAACAGACCAGAACTTATGCTTCACAAAGTAAAAATCTCACCTTCCCTGTCTCAGGAAATGGAATTGGAACAAAGATGCTGAAATTTCATTTTCCATGCTTTCATTTCATCAGTGATATCTCCTACACCCGATATTTTTTAAATTCTCAGGTTAAAGACAAAAAGAGGGTTGCTTCTTCCTCCCTCCTTCTGTGATTGCTGTTGACTAAGAATTAGAAGCAGGAGATAATCATATTCAATAACTCAGGTTTTCTACAATTGCAAGGCTCTGTCTCAAAGCAGAATCTAGGTAGGATTTTTGTTTCTGCAGAACTTTCATTCTCAAAATGTTCTTATTCATTCTCTCTTGACTCATTAGTTATGCTCTGCAAACAGGTCTCAAGCTGTGCAAGTCAAAGTACGTGAAGGCTGAAAAAAACTTAAATTAATAGCCTGGTGGGGAGATAATAAACTGCAAGGAATGTGAATGGAACTCCCTCAAGCAAATGGAAATCAAATGTCATATATTAACGTGCTCCATGACACTGTCAGGGTTACTGTGGAAAGTCCCAGTACAGTAACAATTACAGTGTTCCCTGGGTTCTCCAGTACAGCATGAAGCTGTAGCAAGAGTAGACAGTACTCTGGATTAAGGAAGTACCTCAGCCCTACAGGATGCTCCAATGTCAGGAATTCCCATAGGATTTAAAGATGTGGTACTGCAGGATTTCGTTTCCCTTAGGCTATTCATCTAGCCTGACTTCTCTCCAAGAGCTCCTCACTTTCCTGCTCATCCACTGGCCACACTCTTCCTGATCTTATCAGTGGAGCAACTCGGTGTGTGACCAAAGAGAAAGTACATATTTGTGAATCTTTTCCCAAACTTATTTAAAAGTATATATAACAGCCATGAGGATATAGGAATGGACAACACTCTGTTTAGGCAAAAGCAGCTTCAAAGACATGATGAAGTTGTGAGTGGATGGATGCTATACTAGTTTTCCTATTTATGCGACAAGAGAAGAAGAGTAAGTCATGACAAGCCAAACCTCCACTTAAGTTCTGAAAACTGAAGTTTTGCCCAAGCAATTCAATGAGACCCTGAAGTAGCCTGAGGTTTTACTTTTACCACTGTTGTTATTAATTCTGACACCAAAAAATTAATAACAATGGCAATCAAGTGTATTAAAGTGAAATATACTCATAAATTTTCATCCATGTTCTAAGTCTATCAGAAACAAAATATGCATAGTAGCTGAATACTTAGCAGAAACTTGCATTTTAAAAAGAAAATTAACACTTTGATCTTTTGTAAGCTATAGAGGAGTCACAGCAGATATAAACAGTTTCAACTGGCCTTTCTGAATATCCTTGATCCTAGTAAGATTGTCACTGTTTGTGTCTTATGCTGAGAGAGATAAACAAATTATTAAAATACAAATTAATTCAAAGAACTTACTCTTTTCACTTTCTGACTTGGCATTTGCTTTTGGGTACACACGATTTCCAATTCCAAGCAATTTAGCAGGTCGCAAATACCCAAGGGATTCATAATTGCTTGGTTTAAAAGGCTCTCTCCCCGCTGCGACTACAGCTCCAGAGCACAATATCAGGGCCTGAAGATTAGGAACCTGGAAAAAGAAGTAACATTAAATTCTCTGCATTAGTAACCACCAAAAAATAATGTAAGAGGTTCATCTCTTTCAAGCTTTAATATCTTCACTCCTTAGTCTCCACATTCATTTGCAGTAGACTATTAAATATGCATCACAGCATGGAATTAATTTTTAAATTCCTATAAGGCAGTTCCTATTTCTGTGAGGATGTATCTAGTTATATGAATATAGCAGATAATTACTTCAAGAAGTAACTTGATCTTAAACACTTCAAAATTTTCTTAAAATTTAAGTGTTTAGACATGTAATTTTTTTTCATTGTTGCACAGTGACTGCTCATAGTCATGAAATATGAATATGCATTTGGAGGTAGGCATATGTATGAAGACATGGAGGAAAAATTCAGAATGCAGCACAAGCAGTTGATTAATACTTTCACAAAGGAACAGGAGACCACCATAGAGCATCATACTTTGGAAAAAACCTCTGGAGGTCATGTAGTCTAACCCTCTACTCAAAGCAGATCTGACTGGATCAAAATGCTCAGAGCCTTGTCTGACAGTTTTAAATGTAGGTTCCAAAATATATTGCAAATTAAGGCTTACAAACTGTACTTCACTAACTTGAAGGTAATATGGATGGTTTCCCAACCTAATATACAATTTCAACATGTGAAGGGCAAGCAGGAGATTTCTTTTGAACTCTTAGAGTTCTGCACAGATTTCTCTTTCTAGATGCCTGCTAAGTGCAACCATAAGTGCTTTCCTGTGGTAAAACAACAGACAGAAAAAACACTGAGATGAAATTATACAGACAGCACATGAAACTAAAATCTGAATTATTAGTGCTGCACCATCTGAGTTTAGAGGTACAGAACCTGGTCTATGGTTTGAAACTATGATAGGCAATCAGGTGTCAGAGTTCCAAGTCATTGATGGCAAGGCACTCTGCATTTGTGCAATGATAAAAATACATGTGGACATTAGATACCACTTACCGTATTCTAAAACATTAAAAATCCCAGATAAATATCATTAAGACTAAAGGAAGCTCTTGCATAAATGGATAAAAGTACAGAATTGGCAGCATGCCTTAAAGAGGTCTGAGTAAGAGAGAAAAAAATTGTTAATTTTTCTCTTTTGCTTAAAATGAAATGTGTCCTCACTAACTTCTCTCTGTTCACAAGATTCCAGTGTATTTCCTCCAAGCCAGTAGCCCTTCTGAAGGGGAAAAAAGCATAGAAGGTAAACAGTTGAAATCTAGCACATCAGATCATACATCAGGACTAGGTTTCAATCATGGATACAAATTCTTTTTTATTTAAAATATACTAGAAGAAATCACCAAAAAAAAATGTCAGTATTCATCCTTTCTCTCACCTTTCTGCCATCAGTGGTATAGAGCTTTGTGACTGGATATTGCATTAACTCACTCATATAGTCCAGAAAGGCCTCAAATGTTTGTGTATTTTTCTTTCCCAAAACTACAGTGCGCCTTAGTCTTACATCCCCGTTTTTGAAAACAAGCATCTTTTTGGGAGTTGTTATTCTGCTTTCTCGATGGCCAAACCCATCTTCATTCTGCCGTGCTAATTGCACAGCTCGCCGACGAGCACTGACAGGCCTGCTGATCTGCCAGGGCAGTGGCTTTTTGCTGGCCTGTTCCAGGTTGATGGGCTTCATTTTCCTCTGATGGGAACAAATATAGGATTTTCCATCTTCCAGATCCTCCAAATTGGTGATGCTGTGCCTCCCTCTTGGTGTACTAATATTCCTTACTCCAAAAGGTAACGGGACCCGTTTGGACAAACTATCCAGCAAGGCATCAAATGTCTTGTAAGACCTGCTATTAACAACCATTTTGATCCCATTAAACTGGGGATCTCCACTTTTATAGAAACAAATCCGTTTTGCCACAACAGGTTCGGTAACGTTGAAATGGCGCGCGGATAAACTCTGCTCACTCTCCGAGGAGTTTGGATGATTCGCCGAGTAACTGCTGGAAGGTGTTTCACTCATTTTGCCAGCAATCTGGAAGAAAGAGGAGATGGATGTAAAACTTCCTCTGTGACTGGTAAAAATATGATCTACATTTTGAAAGGTGCAGGAAGAGGATTTATGAGAAACCAACAGCAGCATGTTGTGCCAAAAATCATTGGATTTAAATGGATTCAAGCTGTTATCACTAAATTCCACAAAGGCTCCAATACTGTCAGATTAAGTTAGCATAGCTCTACTTGCAAGTATTCCCAAAACTCTCCAATGTAATTTCAATTCTCTTATCATTTTGGTACAAGAGACCTTTTCTTAGAAGGAGGTGGTTTTGTCAGTCCATCCTTTCTTGAGCATGAAGCTGATGATATTTCACATTTAAGATATTTAAGAAAAGTCCTTTCTAGGAGGGAGCAATTTCTGCTACAGTACATGCCTTTTTTAGTCTAAAATAGCTAAACTGAAAGAAATTGCAATTCAGTCTGATCTTATATACTAGTTTCATACCAAGGCAAAACCATGAAAGTCAAAGAAAAGTCTCCTGATTTATGGAACTGTAATCTACACAATAATAAGGCCTGAAACATATGTTAGAGTGAAATTTTATCATAAACTGGCATATTATTTACTTTTCTATTACAAGTTTTATGTCTCACAATACATATCTACTACAACAGTCATATACTGAGACAAAAAACTACTGACAAAATAAGGCATTTTTAGTGAAAGAAAAGCCTTTAAGTTCCTCAAAAAGACAAAAAAACTTCAGGTATTCTTCAGGAGAAGTAGCCTTGAAATTAAAACATTTAAATACTGGTCTTATAAATAACAAATTATTTCTGACAACCATATTGATAGTCTTCATGCTGGTAAATAGAGCACCAATCTTTCCATTTTAATCCAATCTAAATATAGATGCTGTAATGACAACCCTTTCAGTGACTAAAATAACTATTTTAATGATTGGCTTGTTTTCACTGAAACACGGGGTAAAATTTTTCAACTAATTAGACTCAAGGAAACAGTTTTAGTAGACTTTTACTGAAAAGCTACATTGCAGCCTTGGGGAACACTTGTCATCAAAATAAATTAAATTCTTTGATGATATAACCTTACTATAGCTGCCATATTGAGTAATGGAACAATCTCCAGCTACCATATATTTTTAATGAAGCTATAGAAAAAAGTATTTTGATTATTTTAATCCTGCATATATCCATTCTGAAATTAATAAAAAGATGTTATGTTTCAAGACAATTAAGGTTCAAATAAAGTCAGATTTTATAAGATTTTATCTTACTGTGTTCTTACAGCCTTTCCAATAATGCTTCAGGTGAAATGCAATAATGCACTGCTTTAACTCATGTGTTTTGCCTTCACTAGGAGTTAATTATTTTGAACACTGATCAGAACACAGGAAGAAATGTCTCCTTATAAGACATAATTTATGATGCAAAATATAATTCTCTAAGTGCTAAAATTGAAAAATAGCCCAACAGGACTGCACTAGAATGGTGTACTCTAAGATTGATTTGCATAATCACAATTCCATTTAAAATAAATAAATAATTTTTAAAAGCCTAAAACATGAAAACTAAAAAAAACATTTAATTAAGGAATAAGCAAGAAGAAGTTTTCAAGGTTGGCTGCAGCGACTTATACAATCCAGCTACTGAAATGGCTTACTCTCTGTAGGAGGGAGGAGCTCCACTTCAGCTGAAGCCACTGAGAGCTACAGTTGTTCATCTTTTTTGGCAGATCTACTCATTAGCTGAGTAAATTTTCACTATACTTCTATACTGAGAGGTTGATTGGTGAGTTTAGACTAGGGGCACAATTTGAACCAGACATTTTTTGTTTTAAATTTTATGCTGCATGCCTCATTCTGCTTAGCTGGATGTTCCTAGTGGAAATCCATAAGGACATATTTGTTGCTAGCTGCAACACAAACTTTCCTACTCTCTTAGCAGAACAAATGTTCTACTTGAGTAAAAGCAGCAATGACAGAAGTTCTTGAGTGAACTGAATGTCATGTTTCTCCATTTCAGCTGGTCAAGAGTGGAGTTTGAGAGACCAGTCCAGGATCTCTGGGGGAAAAGCACTGTTGTCAACAATGGCCAAAGAGAGGAAAGAACAGACACAGCTCCTCAGATACTCTCTACTGTACTTCTAACACTTCATGAAAATAGAGTGGAAATTCATCTACCTGTGTGATTTGATTATTCACTCTTACAAGAATAAAATGGGTGGATTTTCTCATGAGACCACTGACATTAATCACTTTAGAATTAGATCTCAGAAGCTGTTCTAGATATTTGTGCTTGCGCGAAACAGTCAGTTACATAAGCATCAACATTTGAAAGAGAAATGCAACAGATTTTACCTAAAGCTAATAATTATACTTAGTCTTGGCACTGTGGAAGTACTGAAATCCAAGACAAAGAGGCAATATATGTATCAATAAAGAAAATAGACAATTTTCAGTATAAACATGAAATTAAATATACAAAACTAACTAAGAAAAATAAGTTTATCTTAGGAAAATGGATGATAGATCTTTATTTGGCATACCACATTTCTAAAATTAATTTTAATAGAAAAAAGTTCTTCTGCATCTTTTAGATACCTTATAATTATTTTTTACAAATAGAAAACATTTCAACAATGAATTATCAACTTATCATGGAGGTTATTTTTTCCTACTACAGGCCACCACAAAATACCTTAATTTAATCATAAACATACTATCAATTTCATACTTAAACAATACTATTCTAAAATTGAGAAATAGCTGATATTACATGGAATAGGACATCTATTAAAATACTTTGGCAACTAAAATGTTGAGAAATTAGCCAATAAAATCAAACAGAAATCCGAATTTAATCCTTTCCCTGTGTTCTATAAACAAACCACCACAACATTTATGCACAAAGCTAAATTCTATAAAGACACTAAGTGGAACACTTTGTTCTAAATACATAAGAATACCTTCAATGCCATAGAGCTGTAAGCATTGCATATAATTTTATCATACTCACCCACAGTCCTATGTAAATAAAAAAGAGTATAGCTTGTTTTCAGAGATTTATAAATTGTACCACATCTATACTGCATGAAACAACATCCTTAGTCTTATTCCAAATATGCTCAGCCAGGAAAAACATCATAATCCACTTGCTTAATCTCAGCTAATGTGAATCACCAGACCAGGTTCACCACAGGCATCTACTGCTCAGAGCAGAATGTCTAACATCTCATCCAGCAAGTCCTCTCATATGATGTTGAAACAAAATTTACCTATTTAATATTTTGTTTGTATAATTTTCTATTTACTTAGGTTGCTCAAGATAGTCACATAACCACATAAAATAAAAATGTGTGTGGGGAACATGAGTTATCTAATCTACCTTCTTGTCAGAGTAGGCTTATCTTCCAAACTGAATTCTTTATTGATAAAAAATTTTAATATGTTAAAAATGGAGCTTCTATCACTCACCTTCTGAGACTATTTATTAACTATCTCTAATTATTATCTACCCTTAATTCTTGCTTTTGTTCATTCACTTCCTCAAGTTGATTCTCTTTGTGCTGAAGGTTCTCCCATATTTTTCTCTATTCAGATAACACAGTGAAAATAGTTCCACAGTTTCTCCAACACTAGTCACTGAAACATGACAGTCTGAAGGAGTTTTGTAGTCCATGAGGCATTTTCATTTCTACATGTTGGAAAAAAGGCCATGACTATTAATATGTGTGAATATAGTTCAGGAAGAGATAGGAGGATTATGTTTAACTGTATTTTAGTTATGCTATGGAATGTGGATTTTTTTTCTTTTTCCAGTGGAAATACTATGTTCCCAGGTGGTGACTGTTCCATCTAATTGTCACCAGATGTATAATCAGATTTAGAGCTTCTTTGCTTAATCAGGATTACAGCAAGCTCTCAAAACTAGCTGTGTAGAACAGTAACAAAAACACTGCTCAGTAAACACTACCATTACATGCTGTAATGAATTTTTAACCAGTCCCCTTAGTAGAGAATTAAACAATTTTGGTGGTTGCAAAATACCACTTCAGTTTGACTTTCATGAGATACAGAGGTACAAAGATTAAATTATAATGTTGTGCAGATATTTTGCTGTAAATATTGCTTTTTAAAATAATATATTAGTTTAATCATTTTGGTCCTTATTCTATTTTAGCTAATGTACTTTTATTCTAGTCAGTGTTTACACTTGTTCAGAAGATGGACAAGTGCAAATTCTATTCTGATGTCTTAAAACTAAACTGTTTATAACAGGAATTTCTATTGGGTTGGATATCCCTACAGTGTAGGATTTAAAACATCATTGCTACCCTCATTAACTTTCCAGTGCATGCAAAGTCACTTTCAATAAACAGCTAATCCATCAGTGACTTTCATGTATCACCAGGACTGGGGACTCAAGAGATCATACTGCTGGGACCTGCTGAAGATGACAATCAAGTGTCACCATTTGACGGTGTAAATGCCTCTTATTTCTCTAAGACTTCAAAAGGCTTGCAAAGCTTCTGTCCAGACATATATAGCTTAAAGGCCCACTGCATTCACTCTTGTACTACAAACACTTCATATATTCTGAAAAGATATAAGAAATCATCAACTTTGCAGTAAAAATAGCATCAATAGAACTATGCTTTACTCAGGCTTAAAGCTAACAAGCTACAAAAAAAATTATCACTGTCCTAAAGCAATCTATATTGACATAGAAACACCTTTCATCCACTCATTTGGGTGGCTTGGCTGACATCCATGGAATTATTAAAATTTTTCAATAAGAATTTAGCTTTAATATCTGGAGAACAGTTGTTCTTTATATATAAATCTTTCAGAAAGAAAAATTGGGGAATACAAAATCGGCCAAGAAAATTGAAGCACACAAAATCAGGCCACATGAGAAAACATGTCACTGATTAAAAGTGTAATGCCAAGCACGCTTACAATTTTTCTGAGTTGGTGTCATTCTCACTTTTAAGCTACAAGCCTGTTTATCCCCAAAACATCTTTAGTTCTAGGTTCTCATGCTAAATATTGCACTTAACCTGTACTGCATATCCCTCTTGGTCCTATTTTTTTAAGGGCTATTGACTGGGCAATAACTGAAATTATGACCATATCACTGTGAGACTGTCACTGAGTTTCAGTAAAAGGTCTCGTCTCTCAATGAAAAGAAGCAAAAGGAACAAAGCTCATGTTTGGCTCTTTGTGAATGTAGTGCCAGGTAAGTACAAAGGATCTACTCTCATGACTGCAGGCATCAGTGGAAATTTTCCCTTTTTTTTGCCAAATGTTGTCCTCTAGGAAGGCAGTGGAAGAGACACAGTTGGTTTAAGGTCCAGTGCCTGCAGTTAGCCTGCAACACAATTCTGTGAGGCCAAAAGGCCCAGGTTCTGCACCCTAAGCAAACACATGACCTGCTGAGTTCAGCCCAACCTGGGCTGAACCAAAGCTCCAGTGGAAGTTTTCAAAGTCCAAGGTTTCTAACTGACACCAAAATTCTTTGTATGAGACCAGAAAAATACACCATCAAAATAATTGTAACAAATATTTTTATCACTACTCTTCCTGAGTTTTGACCAATTACTTCTCCTTTTCTACAGACTTTGCTTCAGTAACTGAACTGATTAAATGCTATGAGTACCTAAATACAACCTACACTTTCCACCTCCTTCTATGAGTCCTCAGTGTTCCCCAAGACCGTTATCATACCTGGGAAAATGATGCTTGAGAAAGAAAAGGTGTGTTAGCAATTACATGTACAGCATGCTTGCTGATAAATTCTTTTTTCATTAGCAGATAATCAGCATCCCAGGTTGAGAAATATCAGCAGCCTTTTCTGCAGAATTACCCTGAGTGGGAGCAGGGTCAGGGCCCTGTGGGCAATGAGGACTTCCCTGCCTGGCAATCCTATGGCCCTTGAAGGAGATCCTTTGTTTAAGCCAGAGCCATATGGAGCAGCAGTGAACACTTGAGTATTTTTATCATTCAAGAGTGAGTCACTTTTTCAGAAAGGGCAATTGCTACACCAGTTAAACTATTACTGTTGATCTCATGCCCCAAGAAAATGCTGATAACATGCCTTATATTTCCAAGTCCCTGCAACCTCTTATATTTCTAGTTTTGTTTTGGTTTTTTTTACTGGACTGCTCAGTAAGGTATGGAACTAGGAAACTGCTATCAAGCTAATAAGGAAATTATCACATTAGGAGCAGGGGCCTGGGTTAAGTTCCCCTCAGTGTTCCCAGTCTCTTTACATCCTTTCCAGCAAAGCTTTCCAAAAAATGTGGCACTAATAATTTCTTACTACTGATAAGATTTTGAACCATCACATTAAAACAGCATTTTACTGTTTGATATCCATGAACTTCTTATCAAGTTAATCCTCACACACTTTTATTCATTAAGTTCTCCAACAGGGATTTGATAACCAACAGCTGAGGATGCAGAATGAGGAAAAAAGTATGCCTCTGGGGAGGAAAACAAAATAAAACCAGAGCTCTGCTTTTAAGAGAACTCTGCCTGAATGGTTAGCTGAACTGAAAAACTCCTGTTTGAGTTGTTCTGGTTTTTGACCACCAGTACATTTAACTCAAACCTGAATACCCATTTGTGTTCAGTAGACAGATTCCTCTGGGAAATGTTTGGCCTTCCAGAAGTACAAATTAGCCCATCAGCTTTAAGTGAGCTAGAATTTAATTCTGTAATGTATAGCCTACCTCAGATTTAAATGCATAACAATTCTCAGATTAGTTTTCCTTATTTTCTTGCCTCAGATGTACTGAACCATCTACATTCACCTCCTGCTCTGTAGTATATTCTAACTGAATGGAAGGGTCAACCATCTTCTCATTTTTTTCTGTGTTACCATCTGAAAAAATCATCCTAGACTGCATTTTATTTGTTTACAGTACATTTACACAAGTCACTGCACTGATATGTGAATGCCTATAGAGCTTCTCAAATTCTTTAAACAGGACAAAAGGGAACTAAAAATTTTTCCATATCCCTAGATTTCATCTTTTACAACATTTAAAAAGTCTCTCTTCTTCCTTAAATATTTGCTTTCATGACCCTCACAGCCCTTTCACCAAACTAAAAATGCAGGTGTCTCTGTACCATCCTTAACACACCATGATTTGTAAAAAAGTCGTGTTACAACTAACTGCAAACCTAACCAGTGCTGTCAACTTATTAAATATTGATTTCTTACTCTATTGGTCATAAAATCTTAATGTTTTACTGAAAATTTTACTTAAGACAGCTAGGGTTGTCATACAATCTTTTTGGTTTTTTATTTTTACCTTCTTTGTATTTCTTAACAATCTGTTGATTTATAACTATTATTCTTTGCATCTCCCAAAGAGCGTGGCCAAAGAAAAAAATTAAGCAGGCAGCACATGAGTTCCTTGATCAACTTGTTTTCATCTTACCTTGTCATTTGCCTCAGTTTGTCTGCCTGAAATTCTGTGCAATGGCCTTGCCAACTTTCCCATTTTGTGAAGCATAAACTAAAGTGACTATGAGGGAACCTTTTGGTTCCTTCTGAGGAGATCATAAAACCTTTTGCTGGAATCTGGTCTTATTTCTTTCATGGCTTATATATTTTACAGCTTTGCCTCCTACAAAATCAAAATAAAAGTTTTAAAGTAAAAAATTCCATCTTCAAACATCTGCTGCCTACTCCTGTAGGTGCCCATGCTCCTGAGGCTCCCAAATTGCTAACAGTACAACTTTGCTGCTGGGCACATGTACAACTATTCCAGGTCTGACACCTCTAAGCTGCTTAATGTCTTATCTTTGGTGCAATGCAGAGCTCATCACTGCTTTGCCAATCTTGCCTGGAGAAACCTGACCATCCCCTCTCCCAGCCCAGGCAGCCAGCTGTTGCTGTCCTCTATTCCTCTGGCTAGCAGTTAAAGGGATCTTTCCACCCCAGAGATCCAGTTCTGTTCCTGATTTAGAGCAAGGGTTTAAGTCCCTAAATCTAAGCCTGTGAGTCAGCTCAGTGCTCCTCCTCCTGTCCAGGCTGTGTACAGGAACACACTGATGGGTGCACAACATCCAATTCCACAACAGACCTCACAGGTACAAATGCCCTGTGGCAAGACACACCTAATTTTAAGCCTTGGTTTTGATACCCATTTCTTTGACAGACAAAAATGGTGTCAAATACAGACCCCCCCACCTAAAGGCTCTGTATCTGCCCAGGATTCAGAAGCCAAAATGTCCAACTCAAATCTGAGCATGCCTGGATGAAGCAACCCAACACCTGCAGCCACTGTATCGCTGTGCCTGAATCCCCAGTACAAGTCTAGCTCAGTTGTGTTAACTGCAGGCACAAGCAAGAAGATCTGAGAAAATACAAGCACCACTGACTTTCATTTGGGTGCCATACTTGCAGCATTAGATGTAAAAATTGGAACCAAATATATGCTCCTAGTATCAGCCCAGGATTCCCACTCTGAGATTCAAAGCAGAAGTCAGTCACCACTTCTGTTACTGCAGCTCTCCAAGAAACTTGGTTTTGCCATTTCTGAATTTCTCTCACTTACATACAAACATTTTAAGTAGACATTTCTGCATATGCATGTTCATGTCTAAGTAGGTGTGTGTAGATACACAAACACACACCTACACCCAAAGTGAAGCTCTACTCAAATATCTTCAGTTATTTTTAAATCTTTTAGATTAAATAGTTGTTTTCTGGTGTCTTCCTTGTAAATTCCCAGACCTGTTGTTTCCTTTTCATTTTATTTTGGTTTGGAAGTACATTCCCCTAAACTCCCTCATATGCTGAACTGGTGTTTTACCCAATTAGTCCTTCTATACATATATAGAAATATGAGCCAATTAGATCCATGTGAGTTTTTTGTAATGAAGATTTCCAGCCTCTATTTCTGCATTGTAATTTTGTCATAGTGCTAGTTTCTAATTTCAAATAAAGCTAAAAATTACAGTAGATTGATAAAGATTTTTTATATATACTCAATAAAAAATAGAAATGCAATGTCCACGTCCTTCAAAAATAATCAAATTGTTTTACATTATATTATAACATCAATCAAGTTGGTGTTATCGCCACCAATTCTCCATGTATCAACGTTTCTTCCCTTGTCTAAATCAAGCCCCATATATTTTTCAATAAAATTCTTCTACACACAGTAATATTGACTAATATTTACTAAAAATTATACATAAAAACTTACTACTTCATTTTAATAAATGTTCATTAGCAAAATTATGTATTTCTAATTAATAGCATATCTCTGTATTGAAGTTGTTAATTTTTAATCAAGTTACAATTAAATTACGAAAAGCCATAAAAATATTTGCTAGTAGGAAGTCTGTGAGATGAATACATGACCACAGAGTGGTAAGAAGTATCATTGATGATTCCAAGTTCTTTCAGTAAAATATAAGAAAGACTACTCAAAGTTTCATCATGTGAGACACTGATATTAGACAAGATAAAATATTTTAAAATTTAATTTTTTTTAAAGAGCTTGCATTGGCCAACTTAAAGAATAGGTGACCCACTATATTTTTTTTTCCTATCTCTTAACCAAATTTAGTCAAATCATGTACTCAGTGTTGGACACAGATAAAATCCAGTACATATCATTTTTAATTGAAAGGATCTGTTCATTAGATTGAGTCTCAGACTGATCCTTGTGGTGTTTCTCCAGTAATAAAATATCACAAAGCCAAGAAAAAGGAGATGAGTTAACTTAGAAGACAATGTATCACCTATCATTAAACACTGAGGAGTGGTCAGTGATGGAAAGGCCTGGCTGTCAATACAGGTTCATAACATTTCTGCTTCTGCTGCTCCATTGCTACAGAAAGTTGACATGTTTTTAAGCTTCCTTCCCCTTACTATTATTATTCTTCTCTTAAACAAAAAAAATCCTTCTTTCTCCCATCACCTGTTAGTGCTCTTCTCAGCGGTGCCAACCAATAGAACAGGAAGAAACAGGCAGAAACTGAGGCATGGGAAATTCCACCTGTATATAAGAAAGAACAGAAGAAAGAACTTCTGCTCTGTGTAGGTGACCATGAAGTGGAACAGATTGTCCAGAGAGGTTGTAACAGGAGGTAAGGACTCTCCCTTACCCGGGTGTTCAAGAACTATCTGGATGCAATCCTGTGCCATGTGCTCTAGGAGCAGGGAGGTTGGAACTGATGACCCACTGTGGTCCCTTCCAACCTGACCCATTCTGTAATTCCATGAATGTGACTGCAGCTGCAAAGGAGGCGTGTTCAGATGCTCCACTCCCCTTCAGGATACAGCTACATTATAATATGCTACTCTGTGAAATGTATACATGCTGTTATCTTCACTCTACTGAATATTGAGCAGAATCTATTTTCAAATTATTTTCCAAATTAAAAATTATACATTTTAATTATTTTTGTTATTGTCCTTTAATTTCTTGACAATTTCAAACACTAATTAAGAAAAAATGCTCAGATTTTCAGATTATACTGAAGGAAAAGAGTATTCATATATAGATCTAATACTGTCTAAAGGGATGCTGAAGGGGAGAAATATATTCAGGTCAATTCTTGAAACCTTTTGGTAATCATGACTTGTTGCCAGCTTATTGCAGGGGTTCCAAACTGTTGTCTCCTTATCACAAGAGTTTCATAACTTCTTGGTGTTTCTCATAGGTATCTCCTCAGAACACTGACTCCTTCTTCACAAAGTAGCCACTTGACTCCAGTTCCCTTCTCAACCAGCCAACCAACTCTTTTATAGCACTCTTCTTCTCACTGGTTACAGCTGTGGCCTTTTAAAGTCAGGCCTGCTCCTAATCTTTGATAATTGGCCCAACTGCAACTCCTTAGGGGTAACATCACTTTCTGCACTATCTTCATTTTCTTATATTCTATTCCCCTACAATTCCCCCTTTTTCTTTTAATTACAGAGTTGCAGCATTTCTAAAGGACATGTTCAAATAAATAAACATTATGACACATTTATATATTTCATTTAGAATTAATAGTTATACTAATGCTCAAACAACATATTACAGTACGAATATATCTCTATTGCTAAGTATTGGTTCAGTTTTGCAGCTTTTCTCAGTTAACAAAGCACTTATCTTTTATACTCATATTTAACAGACATTAATATCTGCAATTGATATGCTCCACTAATCAATAAACAATTGTACTAAATAATAGAACTATTCTTTTTCCAGCTCTTACAGTTGCTTTAGTAAATTCTCCCCTTATTCTTTCAGTTTTGTTGCTTTTCTTCATGCTGTTCTCTGCCCAGATCACCATGGGATCACGTTGCTTAATGTTTAAGTCTTCTTTCCTGAGCGACCACGGGATCACATTGGTTGATACTTAAGTCCTTTTTCCCGAATCCACTGGGTCATAAAGTTTAGTATTTGAGTCTTTTTTCCTGAATCACATCAGGGTCTCCAACTTTTGCCATCTTATTGCAGGGGTTCCATACTGTTGTCTCCTTATCACAAGAGTTTCACACCTTCTTGGTGTTTCTCGTGGGTATCTCCTCAGAGCACTGACTCTTTCTTCTTCACAAAGGAGCAAACTGACTCCAGTTCCCTTCTCAACCAGCCACCCCACTCTTTTATAGCACTCTTCTTCTCACTGGTTACAGCTGTGGCCTGTTAAAGTCAGGCCTGCTCCTAATCTTTGATAATTGGCCCAGCAGCAACTCCTTAGGGGTAAGATTACTTTCTACACTATCTTTGTTTTCTTATATTCTATTCCCCTACAATGACTTATCACAGTGACAAAGAAAGTATGTTTTATAGTAAAATATAGGTCATGCTTCCATAGGATACATTTATGCAGTTACACTTTTCTTCAGAGGAGCAGCAGCTGACACTTGCTTTTTGCAGGCATGGCCATTTCTGTCTTCAAAGAATCAGAAGACAGCACAAGGCCTTAGAGAATGGAAAAAATAGAAAACTCCTCAGAAACACAAAACCCCCTCTGGAGCAATCTCTGCTTAGAATCCCAATCGTCGTGTCTACCACTTGAAACACGCCAAGAAAAGAAACCTACTTGCAGCAAATTCTTTGAATGTTACTGAAACAAACCAGTAAATTTTTTGCAAAATCACCTCTGATAAGGTCACCAGGCAAGGTCAACCCTCGGCAGTCTCTGCAGCGCCGTGACAGAACAATGGGCCCTCTGCTCAGAGCGAGCGGCAGGCGCGGGGTCTGCAGCTCTATCTGGGCAGATAAACACCCCCGTGACTACAGATAAACCACAGCCAGCGGAAAGAGCCGTGTCGGGCAGGTCTCCCCTTGTGTTTTTCTTAGCAGAGTGCCACAGGGAAATACTCAGCTGCTGAAGGATGTCTGTTTGCTTAGAAGAGGCTGATCTAAAAAGAAGTGACATACTATAATCTGGTCACGCGAACTGTCTCTTAGCAATTAGACTGTCTTAGTGGTTTAGTGTTATTTTAGGCTTAATTTTTGCTTTTGGAAAGAAAACTTGCTGCTTGAAAAACACAGTACATGTTACACCACATCATCCATGTACTTTGATGATATCAGAGGCTATTAAAGTCATTGCATCATTTTTATAAGATGTATAACCTCAAGCTGAACTGAGTTACTCCTTTGCCTTTTTGAACTACAGAGAAAAAGAAATGTGGTATTCTTTGGTCAGAGTGTTTTCTGGATACTAGTCCTTAACTTTTATCTCCTTTGAGAAACTAAGGAGAATGGAGGTGAAAAATAATTTTTGTAAAACCCCACTACAGGGGTAGAAAAAAAAATTTAAGTTAGATACTTCTTTCTTTTTATTACCACTTAAATTGCAGACCTTCCTAGGATTGTCTCAGACTAAAAATAAATATAAATTGAGAGATAGTTCCTAACATATGTTATTTTGTTTATACTGCAATAAATAACAAACTTCTTTGAAACTCAAAAAACAAAATTCCCTGTCAAGGTGTAACCTGAAATAGCTGCAGAAGCAAGAAGATAAGATGAGAGGGCACTACGTAATAGCAACATGCCTATTCACTACAAAAGGAGCCAATTGAAATTAGATTCATTTTTATTTGTGAGAACCATTTCTACCACCTTGGCAAACAAATATGCTAAACAAGAGCCATACCCAAAGTCCCCTCCACACAGGCACATACCATCAGGCCCTTAATTCCCATTATTGTGCTTCAATTTTACAACTGTTACTTGCCCTTCTCCAATGCAGTTGTGCATTCTCCTAATTTTAAATACTTCAGAGCTTTGTTGAAATGATACATTTTGCTTTATCTTTCATCAATAATTCAGATTCATTCTATATTGCATGTGCTCCCCATCACATTATATACACTACACAAATATGCAAGACATATTTGTTTCTGTTATCAATTCAAGTGGGAACAGAAGTGTAAATCTCAAAGTTGGAGAACAGAATCATGGAAGGAATAATAATGACTCATAATCGATCTGCTTTCAAAAAGCATATTTAATACCTAGTAGTAACAGTCCTTTTAAAATGACCAAATTGTTTATATACAAGCACTCAGAATAAGATAGACAGACAAACTGTTATCAGATATTGCAAGGGCTTTTTTATTCTGTCGAGTTGAAAGTTTTGTTACTTCTGCTACTGTCTTAGACTGCATTAATTTTATGTCATATAGCAAAGAAGTTTTATTTTTAAAAGAACTATTGGCAGGGTTGCAGACAAATACGCTCATGCATTGGTTGTCCATGCAAAGTTTTTGGTAGCAGGGGGATAAATGGAGGAAGGGGAGGAGGCTGAGGCTGTGCTGCGCTGGACACAGCTGATTCCTGTCAGCTCCAACAGACCTAACACAGGACACAGATGAACCCATCATGTTCACACATCTGTGATAACATATTTAAGAAAAGAAAAAAATGCTGGACAGATAGAGGAGGAAGAAAAAAAAGGGAGTGAGAAACAGCAGTGTAAGCACCAATGCAAGAGAAAAAGAGAAGGCGCTACAGATGCTGGAGCAGAAACTCCCCTGCAGCCCCTTGAACAACCTACACTGAAGCTGAGATCTGATTGAGGGCTGGCAAGACCTCATGCCAGAGCAGTTTTTGCCCTGTAGGACTGCAGTGCATGGAAGGACCCTCATCAGAGCAGAGGAAAGGTGTCAGATGGAAGGAGAGACTGAGAGGATCTGCTAAGGACTGACTGTGGCCATCCCTATGCCTCACTGTACTGATTGTGGGGTGGGGTCAGGATCTGGGAGAAGGGAAGTTGAGCTTGGAAGAGGGAGAGAAAAGATGCTGCTCAGTTTTATTGCTTGCCTTTGTTTCTCACCACCTGAATCTATTTTCATTGGCAATACATTAAATTCATTTTCCCCAAGTCAGGGTTTTTTTACTCACAACAGTAATTGGCATGCAGTTTCTCTAACTTTACCTCAACCCACCAGTTTCCTTATCCTATTTTCTTCCCCTGCCCCCTGAGGAGGAGTGGGTGAGCAGCTGGGTGGGTGTTTGGCTCTCAGCAGTGGCTAACACACTGCAGCTCCCCAGGAGAAACACAGATCCCTGAATTCAGGAACTGCATCTCCGGGCTTGTGCAGCTCATCTAGATGAAAATCAAGGTGTTTCATGAGAATTGCTGCCTCATAAATATTCCTTTTCTAAACACAATGCCTGCCAGCAGCAGATGTAGATAAGGAACAAATGAGGCTGAAAATACTTTTTTGCTTTAGTTATCTTCAAAGGACTCAGAGCTAAACTCTTATAATAGGAAGTCTTTAGTCAGAGCAATATTTGCCTTGGTACTGGTCGATTTCAGACAACCTGTCCACAAATGGACACAAACTGTGTCCTTTGCCCAAGTAATCCCATTCAAGTAAATGCAACTTGTACTGAGACCAAGGGTTTTGAACTCAAAGTTGTCTAAATTCAAACTATTCAGAGGAAATTTGGTTCAATGCATTCCAATGCTTAACATGCTCAAAAAAAAAAAAAAATTGAGCTCACAAAAAACTTATTCTGCTATTTTCTAAATGAAATCTCTTCTTTGCTTAGAAGACACCTTTATTTTAGAAACTTACCATATGTTCAAAATGGTAAAATGAGAAAAGATC
Source organism: Ammospiza caudacuta (assembly GCF_027887145.1). Taxonomy (NCBI): domain Eukaryota; kingdom Metazoa; phylum Chordata; class Aves; order Passeriformes; family Passerellidae; genus Ammospiza; species Ammospiza caudacuta. The sequence continues at coordinate 115,561,539 of NC_080593.1, read as the reverse complement.
ACAATCAAAATAACATATCAAACCATTTAAATGAAATATTTTTAGCTGATGAGAGCTTTTTTTTCTTGGTTGGTGCCCAATTTTGTTCCCTCTCTTCTGAGACTAACTCTGGATTCACAGAAAATGAGAAAAAAAAAAACCCAACTGAAATCTCAAAAATGCTTGCTTGATGGGAAAAGGCCACGATTAGAATTTAACAGGACAATCAGCATTATGATCACATCTTAAAAAGCAAATTCTGCTTTTTCTAACATTTAAAACAAGAACATAAAAACTGCATAACTGGGAGCTTGCCACATGGCAGCTGACATAAGTTGGCCTTACTCTCCTAAAACCCCAGGGACTTGCAGCAAATTACAACAACAGAAGATCAAGGGGATCTTTCTGTGATATTATGAGCATGCTGTTCCACAAACATCTACAGGCAACTCAGTACTACTAAAGCGTGAAAAAGTAAAACGTTACTTTGGGAGAGCATAGGTGCAGTAACAGAGATGCTCAAAATAAAGCCAACAAACATTGTTCAGTACTAAAAGTACTTCTTTGAAATTATTAGTGCACGTTGTCAAAAGAAGGATTAATATCTTAATGCTGGTAAAGAGTAATGTCTCTTTTAAAGTTTGTGTCAAATCACTGCTTGAATCTTTTCCTCCTCACAGCAATGTCCATAATTAGCCAATATATTTCAATTTTAAAAGGCAACTTTTTCTATTTGAAGAAAATTGAGAAAATTGAAGTCACTGCATAACAAAAGTGTACCCATCTAAGAATCAAATTTAGCCACTGCATGCTGCTCAGTTCAGAATCCTAATGTGAAGTTAATGGACAAATACAGAGGGAAAAAAAAAATCTTTTTCCCAAAGTTTATGAAGCAGTAGCATTGCATTACCTCGGCTTTTGTCCTTAGTGTCCTAAAGTAGGAACTCCTATAACAAAGTTAAATATTCACAAAGAGAGGGTTATATCAAAACCAGGTGTCTCACAGGGATAGAAAAAAAACCCTGTGAGATCTGTGACACGAGGGACCAACTCTGTCCATTCTAGGCAGGCAAAGCTAAAGTGAGTTAATTTTAACAAACAGAAATACTGATGCAAAAATCTGTCTAAGGGAAACAATCCTATTTGACTTCTGCAGAATCCTGCTGCTTCTTTCTAAAAAGCAGAGATTTGGGTAAAACAAACTATACCAGCAGTGATTTTGAGCTAGTGGTTTGAAGAGGTCTCTGTTAACATCTAAGAATGAGACTGACTTTTTAAACCATAAAGTCTGCAATATTTCTGGAATACACCCTATTGCAAAATGCTCTAGATTGTACAATGCTCAGGAAATTTTCTGCGTCAGCCCCAACCTCTGGCAAAGACAACATATAAATCTGAAAATTGTAATTTCAGTCATGTGCCATTCTGTATTTCCTCATATTTTAATATCAGACTGAGAAAACAGCTAAAAAGGGGTACTTTTGAAATGTCATAAAAATTTATTCATATCACTTAGCTTCATCAAGATATTTATAACAGATGATAAAATTTGCTCTTGTGCTGGAAATGACAAATACTGTCCACACCCATAAGCCTTTTGCGGCGCCTCTTTTCAGTTTGTCTTTGATGCCAGAGCCTTATCTGTGAAACAAACCCATCAATTTCCAGACAAAAACTGGAAAGAGATTAGCTCCCTCCCTGCTGAGATAAATCACTTCCCTGTGTACTCATTTGCAAACTTCAACATTTTTCATATGGTTTTCACTCTGGCTTGCTTGGACTGCAAAGGAATGTTAGCTTGAAGAGAATTTATACTTCTGTGACACAAACACAGAACTGCAGGCTTAATTTTCAGAATTGATTGATAGCATTTTTCTTTAACTACCTAAAATGCAAACAGTTATTTACTTGTTTAACTTGAATAATCATACTGGGTTTCAAGCCAGGCAAGAAAGAAAGGAAAATATTCTTTTTGCATCTGTTCAGATTAAGTTGATAGTTAAACTTTAGAGGATGACTTTAAGAACTCATGTTGCACAACTACAAATATATTTTTGATTCTACATGTGAACAGCATAACACAAACCCAGGTCTTATAAGCTTCTGGAAATATTCCAGCTTTTTAACACCCAAGATTCCAGTGCAGGCCATTTCTTGAATATTATGAATGTTGTGCAAACTCCTGCTTTATAAAAACAGTTCTAGCCTATAATTACTCTAAAATAGATGCAAAATTAAGCTACAGCATACAGTCAAATGCATTGACTTACATATACAGAACAAGCAAGTACCAGTTAGTCCTTTAATATCCAGACTAAATCTCCTGTAGATCAAAAATTCATTTTTTTATTACAATTGCCTCTTAAGACACATAACAGACAGATATTGGTGTCCGTTCAGATCAGTATAAACAGACCATTAAGACAGTTTGTAAAGGTATTGACTTGGAATCACAGAGCAGCTGATGCTGGAACGTGCCTCTGGAGGTCACCTAATCTAACCCACAGCTCAGAGCAGAGTCAGCCACAGCAGGTTGCCTGGAACCATGTCTAGGCTTTTGAATATTTACAAGGATAAGACACCACTGTCTCTGAGCAACCTGTGCCGATGTTTCATCATCTTCACATTAAAAAAAAAAATTTTTTATGTTTCAGTGAAATTTCCTATGCTTCACTTTGTGCTTTTTTCCTAGATACCACTGAAGAACAGTTTGGCTTCGTCTTCTTTACTCTCTGCCCATCAGCTATTTATATACATTAACAGCCACCCCCTGACTTTTCTCAAGGCTAAACAAACCCAGCTCTCTCAGCCTCTATTTAAATATTAGATGCTCCACCAATCCCTTAATCATCTTAGTGACCCTTTGCTGGACTCAAGCCAGAACGTCCATGTCTTTCTTGTACTGAGAATTGGTTTCTCTTTTACTTTTCCTTCAATCTGTAGATTTGAAGACATATCTTTCACATACTAAATACGTACTAACACCAAGTAAACTCTGGACTTTCCAGGATTTTTATCCCTTTTAACTACAGAAAACCAGTGAGTACAATTTCAATGCAAAAAGTAATGCAATTACTCCTACCTGAGAGGAGAAAAAAAATTAAGTAATCTCACCAGCACAGCAGAGCCTTCTGCTTTAAGGCATTACTTGTTCATCAACATCCAGACAATAGTTAGAGGCAAAATAATATTTTCATATATCCTTTTCTGTTGTAAATGTGGTGGATGACGGTCAAGGTGCCAGGGCCACAGAAACAGCCAAAAGGAAACAGCAAGAGCTGTCTCTAGGAAAGGCAGGAGGAGAGATTATTCCTCTCCATTGCTGCTGGAGTAACCTATCACCATGCTTCCACAGGGTAACACTGGACAGAGGACTGGAATGCAAAGATTTCTAAACAGGCATTGGCATATAAGAGAAAACAACTTATCTATTGGCTAGCCCATTTCCAGAAATCCAAATAATCCTCTCAAAAATTTATTGTAATCTCTAAATCACACAGCAAGTAAACTAAGGTGCAAATGGCAGCACGATTTGTTATGTGCTGTTGCCTGGGGGTTTTAGCACACAAAATAATGAATTAAGGACATTAGATATCTAGTGCATGCTCACTCACAGTTTTTAATTCTGAAAAAGAAAGATGAGGATAGGCTTTGTCATGGGATATAAGTTTGTAAAACAGCTGTTGGAATTTGAGGACCACAGAGCTCAGTCTGAAAACAGCACAAAAGCTGTTTATTCAGAATCTGAATAAATTAGCTAATTTGTTTTTCTCTACCCTTGTTGTTATTTTGAAGCCATCATTAAATAATCTGCAGGCAACTCTCACAACACTATGAATCTCATTTTTCACTGAAATAACCGCAGTTCCAGCCTTTAAAGACTGATGTCTGAGCAGCTCAAACAGCAAGGTTAATGAACATTCAAATCCTGGATCTTTTAGTTTTGCAAAGACTAATTGGAAAGCAGAGAATATGCATCATCTAAGCTGCTATGTGCTGTGCTGCTTCAAAAAAAGAATTTTATCTGAACACAAGTAAGCCATCTGTCCTAGTGGGCACTCTTCCTTGTTATGAAATGGTCACAGCCTTATTTCTTTTCATTTTGCCATGGTAGAAAGGCCAGTAGTTTAATGTCACAAGCTAAAGCACAAACTATATTTTGATTTGGCTTAAGTTCACCTATAAATTGATAAAATGTATTTCAAGCAAAATATCTGCCTAAAAGTGTAGCTGGAAATACACTTTGAATTTCTCATTCATTAAGAGAAGTGTATAATAAAGTAAATGTAATGTCCTGGGATTTTGACAAAAGTGCAACAGTGACAATCATTTTAGGTACAAAAGAATTACACAGAAAAAACCTTTCCATTAAGTTTCCACTTGGTTACTACAAAAACTGGAATTTTTTTTTTCTGAATAAGATAGTCAAGACTCATCCAAATCCCTTAAGTTTCCATTAGCCAAAATGTAATTTTTATGTGCGTATTTGTCCATTATATCAAAGGTATGAAATCATACTTGTCAAGACAGTGTATGTATATTCCCTAATAATGTAATGAATACTTTGATTTTCCTGTGTCACATGTTGTTTTCTTCTTCCCAAAAGAAGAAGTGTGTATGATATAGGCTCTTGGTTTAATGACAGGTTTTAAATTGGGTTTTTGTTTTACACTCAACACTACAAATGGTTAATAAATGGTCAACTGGAACAATAAACTTTTTGTCCTTTCTACTGAAATTTGTCCTCAAAAGATGAAAAGTCAGAAAGGTGGAAACTTTTCTATTAGCATATTTGAGCTAAGTCTAAAAATGTTATTTCCACCACAATCCAAGCCATTTTGGGAGAGCTCCTTGTTCCACATGAAAGATGTTACTGCTTTAATCTGTATTTAAGACTATCTGTGACCAGGCCATCAAATGCCTTTTGGGTGACCTGAGTGAGAATTCTGTGGGAAGGCAGCAGAAGGCAAGCTGGCATGTTCACAAGAAGTGGTGCTGCTGGGGAGATCTTGGGCCACTTTCCCAAGCAGCGATGTCTACATTTATCACTTGCCTACAGACAGAACAACATTCAGGCCACTGTCTAACAAGTCCCAAGAAATTTAGAATCAGCTGGGAATACAGAAGGAATTCTCAACTAGAAAACTAAAGGGAAGGTTATGAATGTGCATCTTTCACATGAAGACAACTGCATAAAGGGCAAGTGCTTTTCAGTATTTCCTGTTCACCAGTATCCTTTTTGCCCTGCTTCAGTTACCTGGGATTTTACTCACCAACTAATACTACTCAATGTCCTGGAGCAACATGATAATAAATGTAGAGCCATAAATGATCCAAACACATAGAACCAGCACAGCCCAGTGTTGATCTAAGAGCTCCTACTATCTGAATGGTTCAGCTTCTATGATAACACCTTGCAGATTGATCCGACAGGAAGCCCCAGTGGATTAAAGCACGTAAGTGAATTTACGTTTATAGCCTGGCCTAGCGGAAGTCAAAATTAAAGGGAGGAAAACTCCTGAGTGATTAACAAGATCAAAGCCTAAGGTTAAGTCAGGCAGATCATGTGCAACGTTTAACACCTTCAACTACTACCAAACAGCATGAACTGTCTCATGTAGCAGCTTTCAACAACATTCTTTGTCTCTTGCTCAAACTTTTCGAGATGTAGCTCCATTCAGGCTTCCAATAAAACGTTTATCTGTTTATCTATAGCAGGGTTTGAATGTTTTCTAATTACAGAAAAATTTCAAAAGTAATTTTTTTCAAGAAATGAAATTCTACACCACTTCTGTCCTAACTATTTTCATAAAAATGCCAAAATGGAAATTCATAAACATTCTCAAAATTCAAAATCAAGATTACATAAATGGCAACTAACCAGAGTTAATATTATGCAGAAACAGAAAACTGATGAGTAATAGCTACATTCCTGATCTGACTAGTTACATAAAACAAACTAAGCAAATTTCTTAAACTGGACAAGTGTAGTTGTTAAATAGGAGAAAATTGTAGAGTTGTTAGACAGCATATTCTATTTATTAAAATAGCACACAAAGTGGTGCTCTAGAAGTACAGTATCTTAATGCAAAAACCATAAAATGGTTTTATCTATAATTTTACAATGCACTAGAGAACCCTCTCTTCAGGTGATTCTGAGATGCTGACAAAACTGTTCTTTAGAAAATAATTGTAATTTAGGCTGATGACAATTAGAAAATTAAGAAATTTTTAAAGCTTTTTAAATAGAGGTTTGAGTTCTCAGCTCTTGCTTTGACCCATTATTCCTGTAAATTTTGAGATTTAAAAGGAATTTGGATACCTGATTCTAACAGTGAAGTATATTGTTAGAATAAAGGCCTCAGCACCCTCCTGCAGAGAACCAAGGTCAAAATATATTTGGAACAAACTGCAAATATAATGTTGAACATATTACACCATCTGTCCTACTAGAACAAAACACAATTATGGTCTGAATTTGTCAGAAAGTACCATCTAAATTTGGGGACCTAAATCACTACATAACAATAGGACCTTTGCTGACTAAAGAGACTAACAAAAGATGCACAGTAGATATTCACTTAGAAGGAGACCAAAGCACCCTCACAGTGAGGAGAAGACTGCTTTGTAACAGAGCTGTCAAAGGAACAAAAAGACAAACTCAAAGCTGAATTATTTTTAAGATGAGTGGGCCTGCATATTCAAATGGTTGGAGAAAGTACAACATTTTCACTGCTTGGCAAATGCAAATCACTGGGAAAAAGATCTGTATCACAGGCATGCTGTTGGAAACTGCAGTAGTTTTGGGATGTATTTTCTGGTGTTGTTGCATTGTCTTTGGTCTTCTCAGTTCAATTGTTTCCTATCAATTTGTTATTCCTGATGACTGAGTTCTTTTTGAGACACAGAAAAAATGAATGAAATCTTTGTGGCATTTAAAAAGCTAAGGCCTAGCACTGAGTCACCTACAATCTCGTAAAGGAATATATCATAAGGAGCAATGCTGGCATGAAACACAGCAGAGTGTGCAGTGGCTAAGGGGCAGAGAAGGCATTTCTGTACAGAACAGAAACTATGTGGAACATGTTGCTTCAGAGGAATATTACTCTGAAGGTTCCTGCTAATGAGTTATGTTTCAAAGAGTTCATCCTAACCATTTGTGGGTGAAGGTGGCTCTTAGACAGCTCCACTCTGACACGTAGTCTTCAGAAATCCTTCAGCAGCTGACACGTTTGGTACACAGCAGAATAAAACAGAGTCATGTATCAACCACAAAACCTGGGGGTGGAGGAAGGAGTGTTAGCTTTAAGTCATTGTGCTAAAATGCCATGACTTATTTGGACCTTCACAGCAACAATACCCAGTTTACATGCTACTGTCCTCATGTGTCAGGATGGCAAAAGCAAAGTTTTCATCTTGGTGAAGAAAAAAGAAATCTTTAAACATGTCTTTGGGGCTAAGTCAGATCAAAAAGCAGCTTAGAAGAATCTCTGACCATCAGAATCCTAGGGAGAAAGGCCACAAATATAGCATCTATTACAGATATTTTCCTTGGCCCATCCAACTTGCCAAGTTCCAAATTATGGGAAGCATCCTAAGAGATTGCTTACAGATCAGAGTGTTCAACAGTTGTTGATGAATATATTCTCCATTAGCTTTTCCTTATTCCTTCCTTTATCTATTTATACTTTTGAGCATCCATGACAGGTATGATAAAGGTTTTCAAGTTTTGTGGGGAAAAAACCCAACCTTTCAACATTTTCCTTTCAAATTCGCTACCTGAAAGCTACATTGGCCTAGATGTGAGAAGCAGTAATTAATTCTCAGTATCATTCCTGTTTGAATTTATATTAGTTTACTTTTCTTGCTCATTGCTTTAGGCTGTTCCTTTTACTCAACTAACCCAGCACAGATTGACATATTTAAGATCTGAACAGATCAGTTTCCAGTACAGTGAAGGATGCATCACTGTTGTGGTTTAATCTCTGCCACCAACCAAGCACCAACCAAACCACTTGCCCACTCTCCCACCTGCAAGATCAGGGAGAGATTAAATGGACCAGAAAAGAATTCCTGAAATATGCCACTGAATGGAGAAGCTTTCATGAAATATAGAGGATTATGGCCAGCATAACAGCAGAGCAGGACAGACACAGAAAAGGAATTATGAGGACTAAAATGGTTTTAAAAATTATGCTCTAATGTGTCTACAATAAAGAATGCAGTGCACACTTTCTTGGGAAATAAATTCTCTTTTATTAACTGTTTTTAAACCACCAGCAGGTACTTCTCCTATGTGTCCTCAAGTTTAGCCTTGTTTTGCATTATCTATTTGAACTGTCCATACAAGTGCATGTTAGATAGAAAATGAAACTTTACAATTATTTGTTCTTTTGAAGTATTTCATAAGGAAAGCATAAGGAAAACAAGAAAAACAGAGGTCAGGTTAATATCTTACAGCTCTATCATCTATTTTCAGTCCTATTTCTATTTTAAAACAATCTGTTCCTTGCACAGCAACAAATACTTTTTCTATGCTGTCGTTTGGGTCAAATCTCATGGGTAGCAACACGTATCACTGAATAGTGTACAACTCTGACTTGACAAGCCATTCCCAGGTGATCTCTATCACATAGCAGAGCACAAAATGCAATCACACAAGCTCTATGGTGTTCCCATGTTTTGTTTACAGTCTCCAAGGATGCTGGTTATTTTCCAGGTGGTGCTGACACAACTGATGCCAAGGCAGAACACATTCCAAGAAACTGAAAGCATGTGTTGCCATGGCACAAAGAGTGAATGCATTGAACATTCACTTCAGCAAGGAAGGAGCTCCTTAAAGCATTTTAAAGGCTTATAACTGGACAAACAAGCCACTTCCTTTTTGATGTGTAAATAAAATTGTTTATATCATAGCAAAGCAGATATTTAATATCTGAGAGTGTGTATTTTGCTACCATAAGGTTAGTTAAGACAACTTCAGTACTATAAACATGAATATGGCTGTGTCATTTCATTTAGTGTTAGCAATCATCCCTAAGCACAATCTAAAGAACTAGAATATATTTTCCTTTTAAGCAAATCAATAACACTTAAATCCACCCAACCATTGTGTCTGCAGTCCCAAGACAGGGATCTAGGAACATCAGAGGAGAATTCTGTGTCTCCAGAACTGTTTATCTAGAAAGGCAAATACAAACTTTCTGTGTTTATATACTCAGCTTTGAGATGTATGTCAGCTCCAAATCTATCTCTGCATAGCATAGCAGGAGCAAAATCAAAATTAAATTGTACTGCTGAATTCAATTCTGCAATAAGGCAGATCCATACCATCCCAATACCAGTAAAAAGCATTTACTGCTTCTTATCCTGGAGTGATTCATGGCTTTTCTTGCTGTTTCTTGTCCTACTTGGCAAAAATATTTTCATATTTTCTAAACACAAAATTGAGTGCGACTTTCAAAAATCTCAATTCAGGTCTCTATCATTGGAAAGCAATATAAAAAGCTCAGATCATTATTGTACTGGTTTCCATTTTAATTTACTGAGTCCAAAAGTGAGATCAGTGATAGCATCATCCAAACATGCTCTTTCATCTTTGCTCTTTGGCAAAGGGGGTAACAAAATACGTCTCCTTACAAGTGTAAGGAAAGGCACCATTTTCCCAGCCTGGCACTTTGAAGGCTTCAATCAAACATGTCTTTTATCTCCTGAAACCACTCTATGCACTAGCCATAAATTGATACCTTATTATTTTTGAGTAAACTGGCTTCATACACTAAAAAAACAAAAATAAAGCACCTGACTGAAGAGATTCCACTTATCCAATTAGATGATCTTTTCAAACCTTTAAAGTCTGCTTTACAACCTTAAATACTTCTGCTTCTTCATGGCTCAATATTTCTAAGCCATGTAACTTGGGCTAAAAAATAGGATCTAGAGGGTATGGCAGGTAAAAAGCTTCTATCCCTTCATCACACTTTGCCTCTCCATACTTAGCCTGTGAGTACTGAGACAGAAATCATGTTCAACAAGTTCTTCAAACAATGCCTAACACAGTGAGATGAGACCCTGATTTCATACTGATAGGTAGGCTTTGCTCTACAGTTGCAGTTGCATTTTATTGTTTATACTGTTCATATTGTTTATACTGTTTATATTGTTCTCTTTTCAGAACAGAACACTTCAAACAGATAGCTGGAAATTCATAGTAAAGCCCAACTAATACAGCAAGCACACCATGACGTCTGAATAAAGAAGGTTCTAAAGCAAGTATCTGGCCTCTCAGGAGGTTTTTCAAAATTTTTCCTCCAATAATCATACAGAACCACAGCTTGTGTGTTTTGTCATCCTGCTCCTAAAGGAGGTACACAGCCATAGATGCAAACTCCCAGAATAAGAGCTTGGGACACACAAAGATGGATCACTTTGCTGCAAATCTTTCAGACAGGTCTAAAGAGAAAGAAGAGGCTTTATTGTCTGTTTTTCTCTAATGCTGAAAGCAATATTTTTAAGATGTATCTGGCCACTCAGCAATGTCATTCTCATGGATTTTGGATGGAATACTCTTAATATATTTTTGCCAGGCTAGAAAAATCCATGAACTTGAATTTATAATACTATATAACAGCACTGACAAATAGCTACCATTCCTTGATAATGTAAATCCCATATTCAGCCAAGAGGCAGTAACACTATGTGACAGAAAAAAATAGAGGACAAAACAGACAATTACTGTGCTCAGGATCACTACTGGCACCCCTGAGTATAAGACATTACTTTTTTCATGAGCTAAGTAAAATATGGGAGAGAATTTTCCACCTAACCTAGTAAGCCTGTGGTTGCAGTTTGTCTATATCCCAATATCATTTATAGGAGCCTTCAAAAATTTTAAGTCAAAGTTTCTGCAAATTAAACTCTTTTCATTTCATCTGAGATGTTCAAGTGGTGAAATTGCTAACAACTCTGAAAAAATTAGTTTTCAACAAAGCAAAGTACTGCATCTTGACTAAAAATGCAAAGTTAGAATGGGTAAAAATGGAGTTGACAGTTACAAAGCATAATATGCACTGTTCTTTCTCATGATCTAGCAGCATGTGCTAACCTATCATTTTTAAGTGGTATCTCGTAGTCTGATCTGTTTTGAAAGTGTATTCATAGTCACTAACATAAAATTTTTCAAATATAGGCACCTAAGGTTAAGCATTTAAATAAAAATAACCTCTTTCTGAAGAAAAAAAGAGGCTGTGACTGCAGAGAAAGTTGCCAGGCCTCTGATCCTGTGGATATGGAATTAAAGAGTAAGAAAACTATACATGAAGTAATGGGATTAACTTTCCCAGTCAAATTTAACAGTATTGGTATACATCTTTCCTAGACTGACAGAGAAACTATCAGATAGAAAAATGTATGCATTAAAAAAAATAACATTTTTCAAATGTTAAAAACATATTTTGACACAATCTCTTAAAAAAAAAAAGCCAAACAACCACAAATATAATATGCTGCAGTGTAATCAGAATATAAATTCATATATTATTGATATATTATATTATAGAATAATAATTGGGAAACAAGTGAAAGAGGTATTACCTGGTACTCTGGAAAGAAGTTGCTAGCAACCACGATCCTCGAAGTGCTATAATAGGTGAGAGAAAAGCCAAAGTCAGACAGTCAGTGTGTAAATGATGGATACTACTTCTTTCTGCTCACACATATTCCAGCCACAGAGTGTTCCAAATGCTATTGCCCTACCTGAAAACAAATGCTGATGTTAGTTCAATATCATTTTCTACACCACCTATAGCAACAGCAAACACATATTGAATACTTCAGCCAACAGCCCGATGATTCCATTGTCAGAGTTTCAGTTGGCAATCTTTGAGTGTTGTGCAAATGACACCCTGAAACCTGTGTCTTCTGTACTGTGCACTTGGCCTTGTGCAAATGTCTCCTTTCGCAATATAGTCCAACACTATAGAGAAAAATTTTATTTAAGCTTTTGAAAACATTGTTTATTTAAGATCTTATTCTACACCTCCAATAGCCTTGTAATAGCTTGTGGGTATCGTGCAAAACATTGCACAAACCTTAGTTAATGAACCTTTATAAGATTTTCATGCAAAACTGTGTTAGATGTATTAAATGTGGGAAAAAGGCAAAGATTAGGGCACCAGAGAGACAAATTTTTTGAGGGTACAGTAACTGAGAGAAATGCCATATTCCTCTGACCACAGTGGTACAGATTTATTTGCTGAAGTTAGATATCAGGTAAAGGGCTTTGCTGTTTCAAGAACACATGACTTGCTGAGGCTCAGGAACTGTGGAAATCCAAGATCATATTTAGGAGAGCTTAAGAGCAGTCCTAAATCCTACAGTCAGCCCTAACAACCTATGCAAATTATGAAATTATGTAACAAAAGGCTATATTGCTCATTTGGAAATACATTACAGGTATGATAATGTATTACTGATATTATTACAGAAAAGCACTGTAGTTTGGAATTTTGTTCCATTTAAATTGTTGCAGTTACACGAAAAGAGAGGAATACTCTGGTGGATCAGGGTATAGTATAATGCCTAAAATACACCACACAACATATTCACATTTCAGTGTGTAGATGAACAACTTCTTGTCGGAAATAGAAACAGGTTTTAAAGAACAAGATATCAAAGCATATATCCTGGCCAAGTCCTGAGGTATTTTTTCTTCTTTTTTCAGTATTCCTTCCAGATTTTCTTTCCAGCACCAAAAGAAAAGGAAAAATTCAAAAAAGCATAAAGTAAGTTATATCTGCATGAATTCTTTTAAGAGTTACACAATTCACAGTGATCTACCATTAAAATAAATAAACACTCAGCTCATAAGATTTTATTTTAAAGTGGAGCAATAATTACTCCTTCCCCCTCTGTGTGTCTGATGTTCTTCAGACCTCCTCCCACATCCCACCTCCTCCTTCCACCAACAGAAGAGTGACAGACTGTTTCAAATTGAGGAACAAAGTAGCCTCTTCCCAATCCAAGTAAATGACTGCAGAATCTAGGGAACATCATAGCTCTGCATCTGCCCTAAACTTTTCTCTCATTTAAAGAGAGAACATGCTGTTGAGATGGGATTATGGAAGCCAAGGTGTAAAAGGTGACAATATCTGTACAGCTTGTGTCTAGGAACGGCAACCAGTGGTCTCAGTGCTTTTATGGTTTTCATAGCCCGTGTTATCTTTCTTAAAATACCAGGAAAAGTGAGATTCTCAGCTTTCATTGAGAATAACTGCATCTCCACTTATTGTAGTCATATGGGCAGCTCTGACGAGACTAACCCAGCAGTGCCCCGACAACTTGCAAGCCAGATACAAATAAAATGAAAACCTGAAATTCTTTTTAATATCTTTCTTTCAGATAGTCAATTATGACTTCTAAGAAGCTTGGAGATGGAACTCTTGACTTTCCCTGACAATGGAAGGGTATAATATTTGATCTGTGTAAGAGCATATATCACAGTATTTGTCTGGAACAGGTAGATGATCAGAATGGTATTTCCTGGTGTGATTCCACCTTGATCATTTATCAGCAGGTGAGCATAACTTCATATAAACAGTGCATGTAAAAACTGTACTAAAACCTTTATCAAGGAACACACAGAAAAATAATCAGAATACTAATAATATGTGTTCAGACAAACAGGAATCTGAAATTGTCATATATGGAAAATGGGGGGAAAGTGACAAAACCCTTGAGCTCCCTCTGTGTCTGTGGTTTGTGATCAGAAGCTTGCCTCACTTACCAGGTTTTCTGTTGTGCATGATGATGCCAGCTGCTCTAGTTGTGAAACATGCCATGGACAGTTTCTACAGAGATCTTTAAAGCAAACAGAAGCATTTTTAAGCAGTGCCACCCGGAGGTGAAAGAGAGCTTCTCATCCCCAAGGACATCAGGGCTCATTTTTTACAACAGCTATAAAGATATCATAAATGCAAAAATCTCTTAATGGTCTGAGAACCCTATAATGGAAATGGTCCTCAGAGAGGTGACCAGTGGGTGAGGGGAAAAGTGCAACCTGCACTGAGCTTCTACCCTGAATTTAAGGTGTGGTTTCACACACTTGAGTCCCACTCCTACGCCAAGGGCAGAACCTCATGGTTAATTTTGTTGCCCAGGGAAATAAGGCTCTTTGCTCTGTCAGAGGGCTTTGTGTTTCTCCTGTGCCATAGGAAAATCAGTGTTGAGACCTTTCCTCCCTAAACACACTGTCCCAATGAAGTCACACGAATCAGGCTCCCCAGCTGCATCAGTGGCCCCTCATGAGCACACCCCAATTTATTGCTGTCTTGTTTGGAACTGAGATCCTAAAACGACATCGTATTCTAGCTGCAAGCTGGACAGACTCTGCCAGGAGTGATTCTCCTTCTGCAGTGAGGAAGCTGCAGAACCCTGAAGGTCCTGCTCCATCTGCTGACACAGACCAATGCACAGTGTAATGTCCATGCCCTAACGAAAGGGAAGTCTGGAAAGCTCTACCTCTTTGTGTCCAGAACCTAGAACAAGGTCCTGTCACTGACCACTCCATCAAAGTCTATTTTCAATAAGATCTCAGAGAAGCAGCAATTTTGTAATGCCACCTGTGCCTAACAGCACCCTGTGGTGGCACAATTTGCTTCTAGAAATATCCCTTGTAGCCTCCCTATATGGATTAACCATGTAGCAAGCATAAAGTAATCCATATGAAAAGTCATAAGAACACAAAATAGAAATAGAACATAAATAACTGAAATGAAAAAAGGAAAGAAATATTCTATACTGTCAGAAAACAAATTACTCCTTGCCATTATCTTTACTGTTGATGTAAATGCTAACTGAATGTGAAGAATAAACAGGAATGAAAACAAAATAAAGAAAGAATGAAAATATAACATTTGGTATTAAGGTAAAAGAGGAGTTATTTGACAGTCTACTGATGCAACAAATCAATACTCTTTGCCAAGAGACAAGTGCTTAGTCACAGAAGAAACAAGAACTGTTCAGTGCAAATTTCACTTTAATTACAGTGGGCATAGTGTGTTCAAACACCAAGTACTCTGCTGGCATGAAGAACTGAGTTCAAAATCTGTAAAACTATTTTGGCAAGAATAAATGTATATATGGACATTCTGCTGAAATTCCCTTATTGTAGAGAATGTTTCTGTTTCAATAATCCAAATTAACAAAAATATCCTTTCAGCTATCTTTCTGTGAATTTCTAGTTACACCTTGTAAAAGGTGTTCTTAAAGTATGAATGCCTGCTGCCTCAAGTTAGAGTCAGCTGATATTAGAAAAAAATACCCTGGATTTGTATTCATTAATTTCAACTGAAGAGAAGATTTTTCAAGCACAATTGCACCAGTTTAACTGTTAAAAATTCAAGGATGTACAAAAATCAAGATTCTCATCCCCTTGCTAGACTTCAGCCCCCAAGCACTTCCCACTTTGCAGCTAATGTAGAAAACATCCTGCTTATACCCTGAATTCTAGTAAATTGTGTATGACATCATAGCTGTTTGCAGGAGTGAACTATAAAATGGCAGAAGATAAAAAATTCAATGGCACTTTTAACACCTTTCAAATTATCTCTTGCCATCAGGATGCCAGTCTCATACAGCAGCTTTCTTTCCTCCAGAAGAAACCTGTGCCAAAAGTGTAGTGAACTTCTCTGTGTTTTTCCATATTCCAAAACCGCCAGACGGTTTTGAATTCTTCCCATGCCTTTTTAACAGGGTCTCTTCTGGAAACAACCACAGCATGAAACTCAGAAAGTATAAAGGATCAAGTGCTGCGAAGCCATTCGGTGCTGGGGCTTTGATGCACTAAGAGAGCTCCCTGGCCCCAACCCTTCACCCAGGACCCACACTCTGCCCAGGTCTCAGCACCCACATCAGACCCTGCCCCAGCAGGGCTGGAGAGGGCTGGTCTGCATGCCCAGGGAGTGCCTGACCCCCAGGGCTGCCCTGCTGTCCCCAGCGACTGCCCCACTCCTTGCCTGGGGACACCGTGCAGCTCCAGAGGGCAGGGCCTCAGGAAGCCACCTGCCTGTGTCACACCCTGACATTCATAAGTAACTAAACAGATAATCTGTTCAATCTCTTGAGACAGCTACAGCACTGTCTTGCTGCAGAAAATCAATGAATGGCATAATAGCCTCAGCTGTGCAACTCCTGTAAGGGCCAACGCTGAAGTACACAAGCACAGTGATGCTATTGCCTGACAGACACTACACCTCAGATCTTTGCCACGTCAAGTATTTCAAGTGGGAGAAAGATGAAGGCAGATGAACATGAGCAGAAAGGCTATTTGATTACAATTATGGTTAATCTTAACATATACCCTGTTAAACTGTGCAGCTGTTTTTTTGTTTATTTAAAAGGTTTTCTGGCTCAGTCACCAGTGTAGGCAGCTATACAGGACAGACTGTTTCTACAGTCCTGGAAAAGTACTCTACCAAAAATAAATGTGTTGATTATGCTGCAAAGGTTCTGCTACACCACAATGAAAGTAGAAAGAAGATAAAAATTAAGACAGGCCCATACGGTACAAAGTTCTAGAATAGGGAAGAAAATCTGTTTCTAAGAGAGAATAACATCCAAACCAAAAATACTCAGATTCATGACTTCAAGTTGTATAAAACCAGGCATGTTTTATACATCTTTAGAACAAAGTTACATACAGATTTATAAAGGCTTTAAAATTAATATTAGCATTGCCCCTATGATATGCTGTGTTTCTGTGCACTAAGTAGTAAAGATCCTACACATCACCTTCTTTTTTGAGTAAGCAGTGGGATCAATAAGATGCCATACAAACTTCCAGTTACAGGCATAGGTCCAGCAGCAAAACAAGCATAAGCCACACACATTGAAACAATGAATCCAAAATGTTCCTCCTCCTTATTATTGACATATTCATGATATAAGCAGCAGAATGTACTGGAGTAGTTGAAGAACAACTAAGAGAGAAGGCAGAATCCTGAACTCACACAAATATGCTGTCAAACACTCTGCTGCTCCCTAAATTAGGGCTTTCGTATCCTCTCACATCAATTTTTAAAACAAGTCAAATAGTCTGGAAGACACTGAACTCCATCAGGGTACTTGGCTTGGCGCCACAGTGAAACACAGGACTTAAAACAACACAGAATTCCTGTGTCGGTGCCACTCTTCAGGCACAGAGAAAACATCTGACTTAATTATTGGGGAAACAAGGGGCTGCTGTATTACCAGTGTATTAAGAGAGGACATCCCTGTTGTCAGAATAACTGCCTCTACTTCATACCTTTTTGCTTCAGAAGAAACAAGTAGCTGGACAAAAATTCTGATCTGAATGCTTTATTCTTCCTCCTTTGCTGAAATCTGTACCACAGCTATCAATGACACATCCTTAAAGCTTTGTGCCAAGGCAAGCAAAGGAAAAAAATATGTTCTGACTCTAGAATCTTACCAAGTGATTTCCCTGAGTCTGGTACAGGACTAGGCTTATTCATCTAAGAAAGGGCAGAGCTGGGATCCCAGCTCACTGTCACTGAACAGAAACATTTTCCCTAAAACACAGATCATCTTTCATGGTTTTAGGTAAGTCCACAGAATTTCCAGAAACAAATAGTAGAAAGGCTTTAGGGTTTTCCTGAACAGTGTTTCTCACCTTACAGATAAGTTCATCTCTGATAAGTTAAATAAAATGGCTGAGTTTCACAATATTTTGTAATTAAAAGAAAAGCAACATATCATTTCACTACAATTATCTGCAATGGTTGCGCACTTCTCTATAAGCAAACATTATAAATCATGAATCACACACTTGAACTGCTTCAATGAGACATAGGAAGCAGAAAGTTTAATCCCCTAATGTCTTTCATTAAGCCTTAAATTCTCATTCTTAGCAACAAAACTAGCAGAGGCACTACTCTCATCCCTTGTGAGCCATCTAGCCTTCTTGTGAGACCCAAGTTGCAGAGGGGCTGCCCAGGCACAACATCTTGCTCACCTATAGAATATCACATTGTAAACAGAGACTAACAAAGAATTACATTTTCAAGTCAAACAGATCTTAAAATATGCAATGATTCACCGGAAGAAAGAACATTCTGTAGCTATCACAGCATTTACATCATGAATTGTAATAAGTGTTAGGAGTATCTCTCTAGTAGTCTACTGTTAATATGCTTCCTTTCCTGTTACACACACACTTGCAGCATTTTTGCAACCCCAGGACACTGAATTCTAAATAACGAAAATATTACATTTTTGGTAAGAAAACGGTAGCATAAAAGTGGTAATAGTTTTATATAGAAAACCACTGAAGAGCTAGATCACCATTTGTACAACTAGAAAACAGTATATGAAAAAAACTGCCTTGCAGCTATGACATTCACCAGGGTAACTCATTCTTCTTCTACCTGAATTTTCTTAGGAGTAAGGGCTGAATACCTTTGATAAAAACAGTCATGCTTGCAAAAAAGTACATTTATTTCTTTGAGTCATGACCAAATTTCACACCCTACCCTTTGCCAGATTTCTACAATTTCAGCCAATCTCATCAGTCTAACAGAAACACATCATCTTTGTCCCTCCCTTTCTCTAACAGGGCCTCTCAAAACACTCAACATGTTGTTGTTACACCAAATCCTGTTCTTCTGTAGCATTTGTTCATCCACTTGAAATCAGCACAACCATCCTCATCTCCCAAATAACTGCACTCTGTCAGATGAAAACAATGTTGCTGCCTCTAGTTATTAATTCTAAGCCACCGAGTCATTGAAATACTGGAAATCATTGAGATCTGAAACCCAAGATCACAACTTCAAGCATATTCCAGGTACTCAAAAGTATATCTGTATTATTAGGTCTGTGAAATCCATTGATTTTTGGTTCTTATTCCAGCTCTCTGTGCAACACCAAGACCTTACCTTATCCATAAAACTTTTCAATTTTTCCTTTAGTTCACACTAATCACATAAAGATGTTTAATAGCATCATAGCAAAAAAAAAGTCACCATAGATTTTGTTTCATCTCTTCATAAATTCCTTCATTTTAATATGTACAAGCTATAATACATATTATGGAAATTAACCCTTATCTACTTTATACAAATAAATTTCTTCACACAGCTAATTACTTCTTAAAAGCTACTTTAAACATCTCTTTCTGCCTGTATCAGATATCTCTAGGCACATTCTAGAGCATCTCTAAGAAGATCAACACAACAGATTGGGTGGTATTCACAGGTTCAGAGACAATATCTTGTCTGCTCACTTGCACACCAGTCACAGCAAGTCCTGTGGCCTCCCCTACATTCCCTGGACAGAGATATCTCCAATGTTTTCAAATGTATTTTTTCCCTGATCAGAAAATATGATAAATATTAATGGTACTTTCCCACTGAACTTCAAGAAAGTCTTTCTAAATCTGCCAACTGCAAGTGCTTATGGGAAGTGTATTCCATGAACTCGAGAAGAGTTACATTCTACAGCTGTGATGACACAATGAATATAGAACAAAACCCAGCAGCCTCTCACAGCCAATTATAGACCTGGGATTTACCCCAGTGGCATCTCCTGGATTCAGCTACTGAATTCAGGTTTTCAAATTTTGGTGCAGAGATTGCCTTTCTTAGCATTCTGTCTCCTTCATTAACACAGTGGTTAAAAAAAAAATACATTAATTGAAAACCATCTATTCAATAGCATCTCCTTGCCCCAACGGCTT
The DNA here is from genome assembly GCF_027887145.1 of Ammospiza caudacuta. Lineage (NCBI taxonomy): Eukaryota > Metazoa > Chordata > Aves > Passeriformes > Passerellidae > Ammospiza > Ammospiza caudacuta. Next base: position 115,541,828 of record NC_080593.1, on the reverse strand, counting down.
AAACCTCCCGTATCCCCTTTCAAATGTTTATATATAGCCCGACAGCGGAGCTACACACCGTGCAGCAAGTCTTCCACCTGCTGGACAAAAGGCAGCACGAAGCTTCCTTAACAGGAAACAGATGCAACAAATATCTGAGAGCGACACAATGACAGAAGAAAAAAAAAAACCGAAACCAAACACAAAAAGGCGGCATCAGGGTGCCCTTGTTCTTGTCTAAGTGCAGTAAGTAAATAGAGGTGAAAATGCAGCCATCCAAATAAAGGGATACAGAGGTCAAGCACCTGAGGCCAAGGAGGAGCTGCTCTGCTTTCCCAGTATTCCTCGTTTTACAGACTGTTTCTACAGGGTCTCTTTATTTGTGCTTTTACAAAGGAGCTGGGTTACTTGAAATGGAAATACTGCAGACCTGCTGCCTTTTGGGCTGTTCTGGGTTGGTAACTGCTCTAATCAAGCAAGCAAAGAAATTTCCCTCTTAGTGTTCTCTGCCTACCCCAGGTGGCTGAATCAGAGCACCGTGTACTCTGTCATGCTAAAGCAGCTGGGCAAGCGCAGATTCCCATGCCCTGGAGCAGATTCAGACGGGATGCCAGGCTAGGCGCTGAGGTTTTCACTCCTGGATCCGGGCAGAGGGAGGGTTGAAGAGCCACGGTGCTGTGCCCCCGGCTGGGGAAGGGGCAGATGCTGCTTCCTGCGCATCCTGCATCTCAGTCAGGCATGGAAAGGCATTCAGCAGCGGGCAGCTCTGTATCAAACCACAGGCTGTTATCTACTCATTCAAAAAAACTGGAACATGGTTTTAACTAAAGTTCACTCAGATCTGTCAAAGCTCAAATAATTTTTTATTATGTAGCTTGGTTTGAGACCCCCAGCAGCGTTTTTCCCTAAGGTATTGCCTGAACCTTGAGCCAATCAAGGATGCAAAGGGAGAGGCTGCAGGTCTCCCCTGGTGTTATCCACTCTCCTCTAAAAGGTACACATCATCAAGAGGAAGGACAGTTGTGAAATTGCAACCAAAGTCAGGGAAAAATGGGTTACAGAGCTTTGTGGGACCATTCAGAAATCTTAAATGGGATTAGCAGACATTACCAATAATGAAAGCTGAGCCAATAAGATGAGCTTTATAATTTCTAGATCTTGATAACCAGAGTTTTACCAGGTTTTTTGGTGGGTTTTTTTTTTTTTTTCTTTGTTTGGTTGGTTGGTTGGGGTTTTTTGTGGGGTTCTTTTGCATAGAAAATTATACTCATTGCACTGTGCTTAATGGTCACAGACATAAACAGGTCTCAGTGCTTAAAAATTCATCTTCAGAAATTAAGGACCAAACAACAGGTGCAGAAGAAGCATGTCAGAGGCTTCACAATTGGTGTTGCCTAAAACACCACAAAAGAGCCCTCCCCATGTATCTGTACACAGGTGCACACAAAAGCACATAGAGACTCATATCTGTATCAGCTATTTTAAAGGGTCAGTGTCACAAAGTTAAACATAGTTTAGTGATAATAGCTGCAAGAAAATATTTTTAAAGCATAGTAACTTGTAAATGAGGCAGTTCCTCAAGAAGCCACCATCTGAGAGAAAAATCATTGCAAAAGTAAATAAACTTACATAGAATAAAACTAACTGCAATCATTAAAAAAATCATTAAAACCATAAAAGAGTCATAAAAGAAATGCAGTGTAAAAAGATTGACAATTATTTTTAAGCAAACCAAGAATAAAGAGAATGCAATGGTATTATCATAAATTTTCTGTGATGATTTGGGCAAAAAAGAAATGCACAATGAATAGCTCACTAGCCTGTTTTGTGCATGATAAATCAGATGCTGTCATACCATAAGGCTGATGAAATTCTATTTTTTCAGAAATATTTAAGAAAGTGTCTATATAAATTTAAATTTAAATCTATATTTAAATTATATTTATATATTTAAATCTATATTTAAATTTGGTTATTATTTGTTCAATCAGGTTGGGACCATGTGTTAGAAAAGAAAGTGGCAGAGGAATGCTTCACAATTTTTGGGTCAGAGGATGCCACAAAATACTCGGACTTAAGGAAAGTCAGTATTATTAGCAGCAAATATAACTAAGATATTTTCAATGCTATAGATCCTGCCGACATTTAAAAAATCCTGGATAAAATAAAACAGTGCCAGCAGCAGTATAAGTGAATAAGAAAGCTAAGAACAGTAATTACATGCTGATTTATCTATGTTTACATCACATCATAGGAACTGGTTTGACAGATTTTTTTGATGTCATTACAAGTCCAGCTGACAGTAACAAGCAGTGTCAGTGCAGCGTGTTCAGATGCCCAAATTAAAGCAGTTTCATGCTTGCTCCACCCAATGCTCTCCTCACTCTCGCTGAGATGGCAGCCAGAGCCAGACTTTGCCTTACAAGCAGGGTATGCTCAGCACTGGACTGACATAACCACAGGGTATCAGGGAATAAACTGTGTTTTTAACGGGAGTCTATAGGATCAGTTCTCATCACCTCCAACTTAACACTTCTGGAAGAAATAAACCCCACTAGGGAAGATGTGAAGACTGGGAAAAGGCAAGTAACAGGAGGGGTAGAGTTCACTGATACAGGGCAATCAAGATCACAGGGTAACATGGACACAAGCAACCCCAACTCGTTCTAAGATAAGCAAATGAACGTCATGCATAGGAACAAAGACAATGGCTTCTGCTCTAGTGATCAGAAACAGTGAAAAGAGTCAAATTAACATGGAGTTCCACTGAATTCTGTGTCCAGAGGGGCCACTGTGGTTCTAAAATATTTCAAATGAAAACTACAAAGCAGCAGCAGAAAGCAGTAGTTCCTTTAACACAGTAGTTCTTAGGACAGTAGTTCCTTCAACTCTGTGTTTGGCAGTGTTGCATCCTTCTTTTGTGTTTGTTTTTTTTTTTTAGCATAACCTGTTTTCAAGCTAATATGTTAAAAAGAACATTGATCAACTACAATTACATCCAAAAAATGTGTACAGGGATGATTTAGAGGTTTGATGGTGCAGGATTTAGAGATTCAATCTTTTCAGCTTAACAGAGAAGAGCTGAAGCAATGATTTGATCATTTTCTTTAAGAACCAGGATGGCCAACAGTGGCACTGCAATGTTTTTCAGGCTAGTAACAAAGATGCAGTAAGACCCAAAGGCTGAAAGTTGAAGCCAAATATTGAGTAGATAAATGTTAACAATGACAGTAGTTATGTGTTGATTAAATCATTTTTCCCCAATATTGAAGAAAAATATCTAAAACTCTAAGACTATTCTGAATATTGAAGTCATATGCTTTTTTTTAATTGATGCACTTACATAATATATTGTATCATGTATTATTCAATTACATATTACTGTCATTTTCACTGCAGGACAGTTTTTAAATAGCAGATAAACGATCAGATTGTATGAGAACTAATTATGAATTACAGAAGGATGTCTTATTTTATTAAAACAGACAAATGGTAATAACGTTGTAAAGATAAATGTATTCAAGATGCAAATGCCCAGATAAGCTCTATGTCAAGGTACAGTTCAATTTTTGGCCAAATACTGCTAACAATGTAAGACAATTGATTGTTTTTGCATAGACTTCCAAAAAAAATCATCCTCAAGTATAGATGAGATCTGGAAAGTAATATTTCCAAGGGATAAATCTTAACAACAGAAGGTGGGGGGGGGGGGGGGGAAAGAGTCCTTGGAATAAAATTCTTAGAAAAGCTTAGACAAAGGTTTTGCAGTACAACTCAGGGAAAGAAAATATACTGGGAAGATAACAAGTGGAGTAATCAAATTAATATCCTGATTTACACACTACAGGCATCTAAAACCCCCAATATTTCATTTGCAAAAAGAAAATGAAATATTTAAAATATTTTCATATCCCTTCATGTACAAACATGTGTGCATTGAATACATTAAAATGCTATTTACTGGCAATGGCTCGCATCACTTTGTAAATTCTAAATTAAAGCCAAAAGGAAAAAAAAGGTTAAAATTAAAATATCATTCCTGTTCTCAAAGATCAATTGTTTGGCCTTTTTTAAACTTCCTGTTTTGCTCTGTAGGAACTCCTCTTTATCACACTTGATTCACAGAACGTGCTATTATTGTTTTGCTTTGCTTTACTCCCCATCAGCAAAAAAACTACTGCACCTGAACAAGACTCTAAATCCCTTTTCCATGCACGTTTTCTCACAGAATTAACTGACATCAGTAGATTGTTTGCTTTTAACCCTGACATCCCCCCTCCAACCTATTTTTGAAACAAATTTTATTTTAGGATGTCCTGACTGATACTAAATTGGAAACCCTGGTGTGAATTTTATAGAACACTATTTCCTTTTATAGAGGATGTTCACAGCTAATCTGTCATCTGAAGGGCAGACAGAGGCCAGAAGGTTAGGAAACCAAGACAGGTGGCCCAGCAGCAGCCTGAAATCCAAACTTTTTTGGCATTGTGTGTTTAATTATATTGCAAGGAATCTGATTTTTTTCTCACTGTTCCATGTTTTATTAACACTAAAAACACCTCAGCTCTGGAAGAGAATGGGCAAACACTGAGCAGAAGGATTTTCTTGCAGAACCATTCTTCCACCTGGGTAAAGAAGAACAGCAAATTCCCTGATTCCCACAGATCTTTTCCCAAGAAGTTATGCCAGGAAATGAAGAATCTGGGTTTGTTCAGGCTTCCCCTCAGCCCTGCAAACACACACTTGTGTTTCTGTGTTTACAACTTGCTTTTAAAAAGCATATTTACCTCATCAGCAAGTGATGCCAATCCCCCCTCATTCTATTATTATTAATGATGCAACTAAATTAAATTATTCTTCTATTCAATACCACTTTTCAATCACTAAAAATTTCTAGTTTTGTACTTGCCATCTAAGCCAGTGTAAACTCACAGCAGGGCCAGATTATTACCAAAGCAGCCACAAACTGAGGGTCTTTGACTCCTCCCTTTCCGTAGCCCATCAGCAGTCTCCAGGAGGCCCACGTGTGTTTTTCCATGGTTCTTACATCCTGGTGAGACCAAGTGATTCTGCAGACAAAGCACAGTTTGTCCTTGTGCAGACAGGACAGGTTGGAGAAACAGGATTCTGTAGAAAATCCTGCAGAATTGATCTGGCATCGAGGACAGCAGCAGAGAGGAATGGGTTACATGGGATCACATGGAGCTGCTGTGCCAAGGTTGCACTCAACTCCATGAGCTGGGGCATTTAGGCAGCAAGGAACAAACTGGATTTCCACCGTGCCACACATGTACATCGTAATTATCATCAAAATTAGGCAGTAAAAATATCCTCTTGCTCCCAAAAAAAGATGTGGATCAGTAGCAAGTCCTACTTTGGACTTAAAATGCTATATGAGCTATTCAGCTCAACACTTTCAAATCTGCATCACCCCTGGCATCAAACACCAGCCCAACTAGAAGGCAGGGTTTCCCCATAACCCATCTAACCAGTATGGAACACCCAAATATGCTGCAACAGCACTTTTGCTTTCACATCTCTTTCACATCAGTCTTCCATTATGTTGAGTGTTTTTATTTGGGCACACAATCTGACTTTGCAGGCCTCAGTTAGCAAGTCTTCAGAAAAATTCCTCCTGAAGGCCAAGCTTTGCAGAAAAGCAGCAAGTTCCAACTTGCTTAGCAACTGTGCTAAACTCAAATGCAGAGATCCTGCTAAAGACACAACCCAGAGTAGTTAACCACCTGAAAAAGTTCCCCATTTTGAACACAAGTGACTCTGTTTTATACCATTATCATGTTAGGGGCAGACACCAATCTAGTATTTGGGGAAGGCGCTTGCAAAACAGAGAAAGAAAATAGAAATGTCTGTGTTTATGTGTATGTCTGCAAATGGGTTGGAAGTACCTGTGTTAGTTAAAATAATTGCCATGACACAAAATAACTGCTCATCTGTGTTACATTGTTTCCATTTATTATCTACCACGTATAAACTATTTTACCTAAAAGGATACACACTGCAGACAAAGCACAGAAACTCAAGATAGGATGTACATTTTGAGAAAACTCCTGACGTTCTGTTCCCTACAATTTCTCTGTCTTCCCAGACATGTAAAATAAACATAGCTAGACTGACTTCAGCATTTTATGGGTTATAGCCCTCAGCCTCAAAATCTACATGCACAGAGATAAGACATCAAGAATTAAAGAAAAAAATTTGTTTTCCCCTCTGCGTTTTTCTACACTATCCCACCTGTTAACAGTTTCTCACAGAAGTACATTTTAAATGTAGAAGTATTCTTTCTACTTCTGCAAGTAACACCAAATGAAATAATTTGTGCACCTATCAACAAAAGCTGCAGCTTTCTAAAGAGTATTGTCTTAATAGTTTTTCAACACCTCTGATTTTAACTTGGGAGGTCTTTGAATACAAGAATAGGATGTCAGACAAATGGAAGACAAATTTTATGAATTTGAGAACCATGATACTTGACCCATAAATGCCAAACTAATAGGCTTCTTGATTCTCTCTCTTCCCAATGGCCCTATGCTCATTTTCTGCACAAAATTCACCATCTCTTTTTTAAGGTTGAAGAAACAGTTCTACTAATTAAAATGCTCTGCAAATTAAAAGGTTCTACAGTGATTATAATTTTTTCTATTTGCTGAATTGAGGGCATGCTATTTTATCTTATCTTGAAACATGTTTTTACACCAGTTAAATATGATTTGTCAGCAATTACCCTTATTTTGGTTTAGCATGTCCTTTGTTAATTAGAGCAGTCCCTAATGCAATCCTGCCAAGTATTTTAGCTCTGGAGTTTGCAAGCCCCTAAGCTATCATTAATTTCACAAGTTTCTTAATTTACACCTGCTGAGATAGGATCAGCAGACTTGGGTTTGTTTAAATGAAATTTCTGTTTGGATTACAGAGGGAGGCTGCCTACCCACGGGCATACACACTGGGATAAACAGCCACCATAGGTGGCCACTCTGCGAGTGAAAAACATTACAGAAAGTTGGGTGTACAGATAAAAGAAAATAAATGAAGGTACACTACAAGACAAGCATTTGCATTCACTGTATTTTAAACAATACAACACTGATTTTGTCAAACCCAGCATTACACTTCCATAAGCATTATAAAGGTCTTTAAAGACAGGGTACTGCAGTGATGTGTATGAGAGAACAGTTACAGACCAAAGCTTTCAAAACTGACCAGCAGTTGTTAGCCTATTTGTGTCAATTTAATGTCTTATTTTCAAGAGTCCAAGTGTTCAGGTTTTGAGACACGCAAACAGAACCATTTTCACATATCTATATAGCACAAATGCATGTTAGAGTATTTTTAAATTATTAGGAACTTTATTTTCAAGTTTCTTATTAATAATCTTTACCCCAGAGGTTGATTTTCAGTGAATCTTTTTAATAGGAAGAATCAAGAACTGTTATTAAGTAGTTATGAAAAAAAATTAAAACACTTTAATGGTGCTTCTAAAGAAAGAATAAAACAATCAAAAAAAATTAGAATATAGTTTTGTTTTGTAAATAAAAGATGCAGTAAAGTATTATAAAGTCAAATTTGCAATAAAAAAAAAATCTCCATTAAGTAAAACTTTACATAATATTATCACCTTTTCTGCAAATGCATTTATGATGAAGATAACTAATTCAATCCAGTTTAAAATGTTTGGATTAATCTAAAGAAAGTGTACTCCTAATTTACATTGCCTGAAGGCTAAAATACTTCATCGTGACTGGCTATGTTAGATGCTTGTTTATATTGTTGGGGATTTTTTTTCTAATATGATTCAACTACCATGTTTGATTTAGAGATTTGTTCCCTACTGCAATGCATTTAAATAAATTTGGCAACTAGGAGCATAACATGATAACCTGGCCCTGTAAAAGTTTAAGTCAACAATTACAAAGCTTTTAGTTGCGAAAACAACCAGTAAATCCTGAGGCAAGCCAATAACATTTTCTTCTATTTTCTCACCAATTAAGTGAGATCCTGTTTCCTAGTCTGAGGTGCATGTAGGTTATCAGGTGCATGTGTGCCTTTAGGATTAGTCATGTTCATGGCAATAAAATTAGCATGAGGAGCTGGGAAGAGTTTACACAGTCCAAGTCCAGCTTTTCCATGCTCCATCTCTCATGTCAAAATACTACACAGTCATTTCATTTCCACTGATTGCTGCCTGGACATCCACTACAGGAATAATTATGAATCAAGTGTAGAGAGACAAGGTCATTGTCTTTGGCTCTAATAGATATTAAATTAAATTACTTACCATAAGTCATCTCTGTTTCTCAATCTCTTCAGAAGGCATGACTGTAGAAAAATTCACAGATGCATGGGGATTGAAAACATCAACAATGAGCAGGCTTTATCAGCAGTGGAAAACAGCTCTAGGGCTACGATATTTTTCCCTGAAATTCACTTACCATTTTTCTCTAAAAAGAACTGCTGCAGCAGTGATCTTGTACTCAGCAGCATCTCAAATCCTGTGGTTTTGGGCTGCTCACTACTACAAAGACATTGAGGTGCTGAAATGTGTCCAGAGAAGGGCAGCAGAGCTGGTAGAGGGCCTGGAGCATGAGCCTTATGAGGAGCAGCTGAGGGAACTGGGGTTGTCTCATCTGGAGAAAAGGAGACTCAGGTGAGTCCTTATCACTCTACAACCACCTGAAAGGAGATTGTGGAGTGGTGGGGTTTATTCTCTTCTCCCAACTTGCCAGTGATAGAATGAAAGGAAATGGCCTCAAATTGTGCCAGGGGAAGTTTAGATTGGATATTGAGAAAAATTTCTTCATAGAAGGCATTGCCAAGCATTGGAACCAGGGCAGTGGTGGGTTCACCACCCCTGGAGAGGTTTAAAAGACCTGCAGAAGTGGCACTCAGGGACATGATTTAGTGTGGGCTTGGCAGTGCTGGGTAAGCAGTTGCCTTGATAAAAAAGTCTTTTCCAACCCAAATGTGTCTGTGAATCTGAGGACGTGTCCTTCTGTGCTCAACAGCTAGCACCATGCCATTGAGGAACTCTACAGGAGACTGTCAGCAAGCAGAGGTATCAAATACTTTATTTAATAGGCACCAAATTGTTAAAAATACTTATCCATTCATTTTTTTCAAGATAAGCTGCAGTGGGGGAAAAAATGAAAGATAATAATTTTTTATATTTTTATGCACATATATACACATTTCTTTCCACTGTAATGCATGCAGAAAATTGAATATAGCTTTCTTTTTTAAATTAAAGAAGCAGTCAAGTATTATAAAGTTAAATTTGCAACTAAAGAAATCTGCATTAAAACTTTACATAATATTATCTAAACTTTACATTATATTACCTATTATCCTGTGATACTTAGTTTTGCTCCCTATATGCTTCCAAAAATCATACCTTCTCTCAAATAAGAATGAACTGAGTGTTATTCTTCCTTTACTGAAATCTCTGGCTTTTATCATGGCTGGTCTCTTAGTTGCAATCTCTTTTTGAGTTGGGGGGCTTTTTGTACTTAATTGTACAATATCTACTGTGGGACTCTTTTCTGGTTATCCACTATATGTAGATAATCTTAGAACAATATCTTGTTATATGAGTAACAATATAAGATTGAAGCCAATTTTGTACTGACAATTTCCTACTTGCTCTATGAGATCAAATATAAATTCCAAGTCTGATCTTTGCTTTAGAAAAAGTTTCACTTTAAATTTGCAGAAACAGCCATGCAGTGGATGACTTTAACTTTCTGACCACACATTACAGAGATTAGTACACTCTAAGCATAAGATGTGCCCCTGCATGCACGACTCTTCATGTTAATGAAGATATTAATATAAAAATATTCATGCAAATTATAAAATGAAGTCACACAGAGCATATATTGCAGGAACTGATTATTGACATTCAGCAGCATGTGGTGCTCCCTGTGAAATACTATGTAAAACATTTAATAAACTAATTTCTGTAAAATGACATATAATCTCATGAACAGCACAGTATACTACCTACCAGTGCCAAGAGGAGGTGCCTGCTCCTGTACAGGTGCTCCCAAGATGGGGAAGAGTGTGTGAGGTTACTGATGGTGAGATGGGGAAGAGTCTGAGGAGCTGAGTATCTGGGATCAATCTAGAGGAGCAAGTGAAAAGGGAGCTGGTGGAGTCCTTTACTGTACAGCTGGGGGAGGGGGATGCCCTGAGGAGCCACCAGACAGGAATTCCCTGTGGTATTTAGCCGTACCTAGCTCAGCTCTTTTGCCTACAGTCTGTTGCACACCATTCCCTCACTGCTGGGGTCCCACTCAAGAAACAAGAGAGCAGCCCTACTGTCTTACCCTGTTTAGAAGAACTGTCTTACCCATTTGAAGAACTTCAGGTTGTTTTGTAAAAGCAAAAAAGCAAAACACCAAAAGCATGTATTGACAATCTCTGAAATAATAATTGGTCACACCATATTTTTATATTGTGAAAGCAATTTCTTAAATCTAGAACAATTCCATTTGCATTGAAAACACTAATGCTACTTTATTTATGTGAGGGGGTAAATAAGTTTAGAAAAATAATTTTGCCCTGTTCCCAAAGAGAACTAATGGTCACCAACATTTGGTACACAGAAATTGAGCCTTCAGTCTCTACTCACAAATGATGTCTTCAAAGTTCTGCCCCCACCCTTAGGTTATCTTTTCCTTCAAGTGTGGTGTGCAAACATAGATGCAGCACTCACCTGAGGTCTCTTATAGTGAAATAATTAACTCCTGGGTGTCACACGTGTTCTTCTTCATGCTTGCCAAGATGACCTCTGCCTTTTTTATTCACAGCAGCTTTGTTGACTCAGATCATTAGGAATGTGATGGGAAAAAGAGAGAGATGAAGGTAGTGTATTTTATTTTACACTGCAGGGGACTGGGAATGTAGCTGTAGTCAGTTACTGTGACTCAGATGAGGTGCAGTAATTCCCCACCAAGAAACAGCAACTACTCAAACTCTTCCGACTGGACTCTTCATAACTCACAGTATTCTGCTGAATAAATGGCTTGATTCTTATTTAACTGTTGCCCTAAGATTCTCCCTCCTTCTCTTTTGCAACAGCATTCACAAAGTCAGTTATTCTTTTATTTATTTGTGCATTTATTCTCTCTGCGTTCCTTAACTGAAATTCTTCTTGCTGATATCAAGCTATTTCTCCAAATTACCAGGATAACTTTAGCTTCTAATTTTATGATTTACAATGTTTTCAGCCCTACCCAAGCTAGCAAAATCCAGAAATTTTGTTAAGTATAGTCTCTGCTCCTGACTCATTATTAAAAGCAAAAAGTAAAGAAATTGACCTGTATAATGATTCCATCTGAAAGAACTTTTATAGGTAACAGCACAGAAAACTGTGATTATCTGTGATTTAATCCAGTCCACGTCTCCCCAGTTTAGGGGCAGTAACATATAACAACCCTGAAACTTCTACTGTCAGCAAGCTACATATATTGTTTATCCCTTAAACACTCAAGCACTTAACTATCACAGGAAATCATGCTGGATAGATAAAATTTCTTCTTGAAAAATCCGTTTGGTTTTGTTTTGTTTCTTTATCCTCTCACTACTTGTAATGTTGATTGTTTGGCTTAATATCTTTCTGATTATCAGCATTAGACCAAAGGACTTGCAAATGTCAGGCTTTCCTTAAGAAAAATATTATGCCCCTTTTTTATTTCAGGGAATCTTCTCTGGGGTTGTGAAACAGAATGTTGTGACTATTCTCACTAAGTTACCTCATATATTTAGATTTTCCACAATCAGTTTCTGCCAGTGTCAACATCATTATTTTTAGAAAACTATAATTTTTGAACATTTTAACAGCTAGAAGCATAGAACTAGTGATCTGAAGGCCTAATATAGACAAATCTGATTGCCTAGTTGCCTTCCCACTTGGATAATTTTTCTTGTTGTCTCTTGACTACTGTTATATTTTCCATTAGTTTTCCTTCCTCAGTACTTTGTCTTTAAGATGTTCTAAATACAGTGCAATGCTTCAGAGGATGATCTCCTTGCTCCTTCTGTAAAAGGAGGAAAAACTTGTTTGACAAATGAGCCTTCCATGCTGAGACACTCATGGTTAAAACTGACACTGTTTGCCTTCCTGTCATCAAGGATAACAGAGATAAACTCTGGAAATCAGTTCGTTTCTCTTGCTTTAAAGTAAGCCATGAGAACTCCTGGAGGTTACAGATACTGGAAAATATCTGTAATTCCTGGATATTACTGTGGTTCTAATTTAGGAAGTATGAAGAGTGGAGTTAATGTGGTTTGTTTATATGGGACGTCACAACACTGTTATTGTTATTCATCACTTGGCACAAAGGGGAACTTGGAGCATCTCCAGGCAATCTGCAAACTGGAGTAATTTCACAAAACACTTGAGACAGCTGAAGAGGGAACATCAGAAATGGAGTTTTATCTAGCTCAGACACCAGGATTCACTCCCAGGTTTTAACTTAGGGAGGCCTCAGATCTGTGATAAATTTAGCTCCAAAAGGAACTACTTATGCTGCAGGAGCAATTGCATACTCCAGTCAGGATGCTCCCCACAAGGATGCACATCTTCAACATGTCCTATGTGATGTCTGCCAGCTCTGTGTTATTATCTTGAATACCCCTAGGACATCTCAGATTGTGTCAGGCTCTCAAGTTTAGAAAAGTATGGCATTATCTGGAAGGTACTTGAGTCACAAACCCCAGCAATTAAACATATATTGTAAACATTGAGAGAGTATTTCCCCACAATGATCACAGACTTTTCCAAAACTCAAGAATATGCTGCAGTCTTACTGCTGATGTAAATTCAACAACAAAATTAAAGACAATCTTACTGTCAGCCAGCTATACAGTGTTTAAAAATTCTGCTCCTTATTTGGAGCTTTACAGTTATTTTATCCCTAGCAAAGGTAAGGATTGTCTAAACCATGAATAAAAATTAATAGAAAGTCTGAAAAAGTATCTGAAAAGATTAGTACATACCACAATAAATATTTGCCTATGAAGACCATTTGGTAATATTTTCCCTATAAGAATACAATTTTACGTGAGATAGGATATCATAGTGCCTGCAGTGGCAGGTGCTTTTGGACTGTAAAGCTTTTAAGCTGTGCTCTGGATAACAGATCATTATCTGATCATCTGTGATATTTGACAGTTGCAGGTGGAGATGTTCCTGAAGCAGGTCAGTAAAGCTGAGGAGGAAGACACATCCCAGACAGGCTCCCCTCAGGGTAAAGCAGGGGCATTGTCTGTGAGCAGCAGCGACTCAGAGGGTCAGGAGGGCATTGCTGCCACACGCAGAGTGACCCAATGGATGCTGAAATCCAGGAGCCAACATCTTCTTCAATGTGCTTGTATGTTCTCAAGAAGCAGAGAGGCTTGCTTGTATTTATAGATAATTATTTATTTTTAGCAGAATTTTTTTAAATTTGACGTCATGGTTACCTGAAACCTCTTAGGGGTAAGTTGGACATGAATACTCTTGATTTTCTAGCAACCTTAATACTTCTGCCAGTCAGGATGAGGTATCTAGATTGACCTGGAATGCATGAAGTCCTTCAGAGTGACTACTTATTGCTATCAAAATATATGATCTGTAAATAATTCAGTCAATAAGAACTTACTGCTGTGGGGAAGCCACCTACAGCAGTAACGCAACAAAACATGCTCAGACTTGTTCTGCTGCCTGACAACCTTGACATAATTGTGCTATTTCCTCTATTTGTCTAACATTCCCTGGCTACAACACACATCCTTGGGCAAGACTTTTCATTTCACTGTTCCCAAATGGCCTTCATGAAATTTGCTGTGCACGAGTGCAGTATTGCAGAAATAACTACACAAATCCTCAGCATCAGCAGGATTGTCAGCTGCCCTTCACCATCCACAACCCATTTGTTTGTTGCACTTTAGTTTGTGTCTGTGTAATGCCATAGTTTTTCACTTTACACTGCTAAGAATTTATTTCACATAGGAGAAATATTGGCTGCTGGTATTCTCCTTCAGTTGTGATCTGCTAATGGCAAGTGTGACTGAAGTGTACACAAGACTAGAATTTTACCTGAAGTGAAATAATAGGTGATTCCTTCTGCAGTGTAACCTACACTGTTCCCCAGCTCTGCCACCTGGAAACCAAGCGGTCCCCTCTTCCTCGGGGAAATATTGGTTTTCTTCACTGCTGTGTTTCCTGTATTAGTCACTTTTCCATTCAGAACCTCCAGAACACGTTTGCACTTGGTGGTGACAACAACTCCCCCTTCCTTTTGGTTTGCAGCCGTGACAACAAGGCTGCCACTCATGTCTGTAACAGTGGTGCTGCCATTACTGACACCCCTTTGTGGGTTAGAGCCTGGAACCCTGTGGAGGACCTCTAACCATAATACATACGTTTCACAAGGTTATTAGGAAACCTTTTTGATATTCCAGATCTTTTTCTCTCAATATGAATGTTTTTGTATTTTATTGAGGTTAGAGATCTGAAAGAAAACCCAACAGACTCGTCCTATGATACAGAGTCTCTGTGATGCTGCACTTGCTGGGAAGTCAGTAATGCAGGCTTTAAGGGCTGTAATTGGAAATCAGACTCATGAATTAAACACACCTGTCTGTCTGAGATTCCTTGCAGGACACTGGGAACTGGTTGAAGATGATCTCTTGCAGTTATTTCAATATGCAGCAACAAAATAACAGCCTTGTTATTTTTCCCATCTCCTGTGGGGCTTTCCAGACTATATATGAGTAGGTACAAACCAGTGGGTTATTCCCTGAGACATTACTTTGACTTATTCAGGAATAACAAAATAGATCTTTTCTTTTTTCTTTTTTTTTTTTTTTTTTTTTTTGTTTGTTTTTTCTTCAGGTTTGGCCTTCTCTAATATTCTGCTCTGCATGCAGTAGTATTTGTGGGGAAATAACTTAGGTAATTCTGTCTGAGAACAACTGTTGTATTTCAGAATTACAAACACTGTTGTTTGTATCTTGACAAATTCTAGCAAGTTTTCCACACATTAAATAGCTCCCTATAGGTTTAACCTCAAATTCCAATTCAGTGGTGAATTGACTCCATTCTTTTTAAAGCAAACTCAGGACATTGTGATTCAAGATTCTTGCATCAGTACTAGAGAGTGGTTTTGCAGTGTTACATTTTCAGTCATCATACCCAATTCAAAGATATGAGAAATTTATACAAATTGCACTCTTCTGAGGGCAAATCTGCTTCACCTTGCTCAGAGAAACCAGTTTTCACAGTCGATTTTGTACAGGCAAAATTGTCATAGGTTGACATACAGAAAGACTGTGTGTAAATCAGGGAAACACCTGTAGTCTACCTCTCAAAACCTTGTAGGAGTGATACCTTTCACTAACACAATAAAAGCATGAAATAAAAAAATAATAATTTAAAAAAAAATCAAGAGTACATAAACTGACTCTACCTTAACTATTCCCCAGTAATACTAATCTGTGCTTTTGAAACCAGAATTTATACGGTATCAAACCATTCAGCTCCATGAACTCACAAATATTGGTTCATCACACCAGTTAATTTGAAAACAACCTTTACCCAGAAAAACATTCTAATATTCTTTATCTTTGTTCAACAGGGGACAAATTTTTATTTTAAACAGGATGTGTGCAGGATAGATTTTGTTTCTACATGGCAATAACAAGAAGCTTTAAAGTAAATCAGACACCATAAAGTAATTCCACAATGCCTTGGAAAGAGCCCAAGACTTGCTGGTACCTAAATATATTCTCTGTGGGTAAGTGTAGAGGCCACCCTCAATGTGAACAATAACTATATTCCCCTGATAACTCTCTGGAATACTCCATGAAATGAGATCTCTCTGATAAGGAAAAAGATGGAAATTTACTTTCTCTGAACTATTGCTTATTAAAATGCTGAAGATGCTGGTATCCTTCTTTAAACAAGGTAAAAATTTGTTTTGATGAATAACTCTGTTTATAAAATCTTACTTCAACATTTTTCAATGTCAGGTACCTGGAATTAATTTGTATTACAATACAGCTAGGATAAAAAATTAATTATTTAAAAAGGATAGAACAGAGCCATAATAAAAGAGCCTCAGTAGCTCAAATATTTTTACTTTGCTTGTTACTGCTCCACTGTAGGTGAAAAACACTCCTAAAACAAGTGTTCTGAGAGAATCTGAAAGCAGCTGGAAACAAATTTGCAATTTATTTAATTATGAAATTTCTGGAGATTGCATCAAGTCTGTGATATTTGCTGATATCTCAAAGGGCATTTCTAGATTTGCTTTGAAATGTTCTGTATTTTTCTCCTTATGCTCTTTGAGATTCTTTTTACTGAAGGACTCATGACATCATGAGTAGTGTTTCACTTTTACCTCTGTCAGGTGACATATACCATAATGTTTGGGTCTTTCAGTTTCTTTACCTCAAAATGCAAAACTTGTACCATTAATATATTTTAAGAGCCATGGCAATTTCAATTTGTAGTGATACATAAGGTATATTCATGCTTGAATTAAATCTAAGAGAGACACCTTAGAACTAAAATTAATCTCAAACTATACAAAATGCAACATACTTGGACATTAAGACACCTCGTGAGAAATTCCTTGTCTCCACCTGACCATGTGCCTATTTAATTAAATGCATTTTTAAATCATTGGGGTAAGACAAAATGCTTAGTTGTAATTTCCCTGACAAGAAGTGTAAATTAGGCATTAAGACTATGTTGCCATGGTTAAATTTTTATGCTCCTGTGACTAGGATAGTCTTCTCCATTTTATACTGCAATCTATATAACACAAAATTTAAAATCTATATATCAATTTGTATTAATGTAGTAATCATTGCATATGCAGCCATAAATGTAGTGGTTGCTAGAAGATGAATATATTAAGTATTTCATGCCCATATTCATTTAAGTAAAACTAAGAATTTTAATAAACCATGAGGAGAATTAAACCATGAAATGAGAAGCAGGAAGACAGGAAAAAGAGCTTATGGAGATGAAGCTACCTCATAGGAAGTTGCAAGGAGGTAGAAAAAAGGGCACAGTTGGGACTGAAACAACCAGGAGACACTGAAGAGCAGAGGTAATGACAAAGACAGTGGGCAACTAGAAACATGAAAAAGATAGAGGTTAAAAAAAGGCAAGCCACCAAGGAAAGGGAGAGGATACAGGTAGATTTCAAAGGGGAAAAGCTTGGTATTTTGAGAAGAGAAAGAATAGACAAACCAGGTGGGAGTGGTTAGCCTACTACAGAAAAGGAAAAAGGCTTATGCGAGTAATGAAAGGAGCAAACTAGGCAGAGTGCAGGAGAAGGAGACTATAGCAAAGGGCAGGTACAGAAAAGATAGAGGCAAAGTAGCAGATGTCATTCTCAGAATGAGAATAAAAACAATTATTCCACAGCCCCAGCATCACTTTGTTGTCCTACACTATTATCCCAAAGACACACTGACAATATTTGTTCCCTAACTTTGCAGCAGGTTAAAAAACAGGCTTACCTAGCGGATTAGATGCTGTTATTTGGTGAGGGATTCCTCATGTGCTGCTTCATTTCATGCAGATAATGGACAAAGTTCTACGTAGAAATCAGTATTAGATGGTCAACTGCAAGGCAAAGGGAATTTGACTCGGGAATTCGATGTTGGGAAGGAAAAAGTGCTGCAATTGCTATAATTAGGGAGAATTTTGGTTTCCAACTTCATGTATGACTTCTGTTTAAAATAGTGATTAACTACATCAGAGGTCCATACAAAATGCATGTATCATTTACAATTAATGTTGATATTATAATGGTATTCACTAGAGGTTAATTAGAGCTGAACTGGTAACCTTAATCCTGTAATTTATTTTACATTATTTTGGAACTTGTTTAATTAAGCTTACTTCCCTTCCTTAATTTTCTTTTACTGGCGGTTTTTAAAATTTTATTTTATAACAGAATTCAGCTATTTACTGAGGCTATACTACAGTAATAAAAAAAAAAAAAAAGGTGTCTTAGGATTTATGTAGTGAATAAATCTACAAAAAGCAATAAAAAAATATTTTTTATACCTAAACATCTATTCAAAATACTAAATTTGTCTGTGCTCTTATTCTGAGGGGGTTTAGAATATTTCTACAATAGTATGAGAAAGAATCCCTGCTACAGTTTTAGCAGACCATAACTGTAGGAGTATGATTACCATGATGGTGACCAGCAGGGCTGGTCATCTAGGAGACAACTGGAACAATCCAATTGTTCAACCAGAGTTTTCACTGTCCTTAGCCCTTGTTATTAGCCCTCTCCTAGCCTATAATTATAGCATATAAAATACTTCTATCTGGACAAAAAATATTATATTGAAGTGACTATGCGTTTAAAACACTGGCAAATAAAATCACATTTTTGGAATTAATAAATAAAACATTATCTGATCCCATGTTATGACTAGATTTGTTCGAAAACGGGTTTCAAAATGGTTACTAATAAAATTTTTATAAGAATTTGTGCAATTTATAAGCATAAATTGCACAAATGGAATTTCTGCAAGATTTTTCCACCCACAACTAAGTCTAATAAATATGTAGAACAATAAATTAAGTAGGATAAAGTACACTTATCCAAAAATCTTTGTTATTGCCTATCACTTTTGAACTGTCATTGCCAAACTAAAACATCTCAAGATTTCCACCACAATTATTGTGAGCTGACTCCAGCCAGCATCTTCCAAACATCAGAAGAGTGAGGATGCAGTTGGACTCTTGCAGTGGCAGAAATGTCACAACAGAGCACAGGTGAAAATGCTAAAAAACCCATTTTAACAGTCAGTTGATACTTGACAGTAGCCAAGTGAGCACTTGAGCTACACTTTTTTCTCCTCACTGGTATAAGCTGAGCATGAACACCATGGCACTAAATGGCATGAACAGACTTAAAGATAGGTGGCAGAAAGTAATGTAATTTCTACAAGAAGCTTCCATCCTGTCTGTGAACCCTCTGATTCAAACAAAAATCACTACGTACAGCAAAGTTGCCTTTTCATCTGCAACTTTCCAAACCCAATGTATTTCCAGGCACACTTGAAAATTAGTGTCTCAAATTTACCTAGCTTCCTTTGTGGTAGACTGGAGGTTTTTTCCAGTGCATTAATGCAAAATCAGTTGGCAAATCAGAAGGAAAAAACCTATAAAACGCATGCAAGTCAAATCACAGGTTCTGTACTCAAAGAGACAGACCAGCAGCAGAGATCTGACCATCTGTGGCTGTGTGATAAGAATACAGCCACACCTGGAAAAAAACATCTTAGCTCCTGGAGGTTGTTTTAGAGCCATTGTCATGGTGAAAGAATCACATGGTACCTGCCTTTGGAAAGCATCGCCTTAGGGCATTAGAGATTTAACTTAAACTTACTATCAATAAAGGGCCAAATAACCAAGAAGAACGACAGAAACAACTGTACATTCATTTATTTCCCGGAAATGCTAAAACACAGATATAGTTTAAAAAAACTATTAGACACATGTTCTGGGCAAACATGCAAGACTGCTGATTTTGCAAAAACATCGATGATCACGCGCATTAACAAAAGGGGGGGAAAAAGATGTAAACATTCCATTAACACCAGCCGAAAAGCAGTTCGAACGAGGTCAGTAGCCTACAGAATAATCGGGATAGCAGCACAAGTCCGCCCAGAGAAAGTTCGCGGAACTGTCCCAAGGAGATTCAAATAAATTACATAAATAGGAGCGGGGCCGGGCGCCTCCGTGCAGTGTCCGTGCCGGGCCCCGGCGAGCCCCTCACAAGTCGGGGTAGCCGCAGTAGTAGACGGCGCTGCTGGCGTCCGACACGGCCGACGAGACGGGAGCCGCGGCCTCGGGCTCGTGGCCGCCGTAGGGCAGCCCCAGCTCGGGCTTGCAGGCGAAGCGCAGGTACTGCTCGAACTCCGTGCGGTCCACCTCGCCCAGCAGCTCCTCGGGCCGCAGCTGCTCCAGCTGCTCCCGGCACGGCGCCGACTCCGGCGGCGGCGACGGCTGCCCCACGGCCCCCGGCGGGCCGCGCCCCGCTCCCGGCGGCTGGCACTGCCCGTAGTAGGCGTGCAGCGGCGCCGGGCAGCCCAGCAGCCCCTGCAGCGACCCGCCCGCGCCCAGCGCCTCCCCGGGCGCCAGGTGCCGCCGCAGCGACGCCCCCGACGGGCTCTCGGACGCCGCCGCCGCCGGGTACTCGGCGGCCGCCGGGTGCGGGCCGTAGCCGTAGGGCACCAGCGCGCACTCCTCCTGCAGCCCCGCCGCGAAGAAGGACGCCTCGCTCCCCGCCGCGTCCAGCGGCGACGGGTCCGGGGTCGGCAGGCCGTAGCCGTCGAACGCGGCGCCCAGCGGCGCACAGTCCCGGTAGTGGCCCGCGCCCGCCGCCGCCGCGTAGCCCTGCTCGCCGTACGCCAGTCCCAGGCCCTCCACGCACATCCTGCCGCCGCCGCCGCCGCCGGACACCTCGCTGCCCAGCCCGGGCCCCGCCGCCGCCGCCTCGGCCAGGCCGTGCTGCAGGAAGCCGCTCTCCACCCGCTTCAGGCGCTTCACCTGCTTCCGCCGCCGCGGCCGGTACTTGTAGTTCGGGTGGTCCTGCATGTGCTGCACCCGCAGCCGCTCCGCCTCCTCCACGAACGGACGCTTCTCCGACAGCGACAGCGCCTTCCACGATTTACCTGCGCCCAGCGACACCGTCAGACCGCCCGCTCACCGGTGCGGCGGCGCCCACGCCCGCTCCCGCCGCACCGACACCGCCCCCGCAGCCCCAGCCCCGGCCGTGCCCGATCCCCGCTCGCCCTCGGACGCGACCGCCACGCCGGGACCCCGGCCCGACCGCCCACGGATCTCCCCGCTCGCCGCCCACAGCCCCGACCCGGAGCTTCCCCGCGCTCCCCGCTCTCCCGGAGCCGCCCCGCGGCTCCCCGCGCCCGCCCGCGCTCGCTCGCTCACCCAGCATCTTGCTGAGCTCGGCGTTGTGCAGGTCCGGGTTCTGCTGCGCCAGCCGCTTGCGCTCGTCCTTCGCCCACACCATGAAGGCGTTCATGGGACGCCGGATCCGCGCCTCGCCCTTGCTCCGGCCGCCCGACGGCCCCGACGCCGCCGCGCCGCCCTTCGCCTTCGCCTCGCCCGGCGGGCTCAGCGCCTCTGCCGCCCAGGGGCACATGGCCGGCATCATGATGGGCAGCGAGCACCGCCCCTGCACCTGGTCGTCGCTGCTGGCGTAGCCCGCATCGGGGCTGCTCATCTCGCACCGGCACCGGACGGGACGCGCTGCCGAGCGCCGCCAAAGCCGGCAGCCGCGGCCAAAGCCCTCGGGACACGCTCGGCACTCGGAGCCCGCTCGCTGCTGCCGGAGCCCGGCCCGGCCCGGCCCTATTTGAGCCGCGACGCGGCCAATGGGGCGGCGGGGGCGGGCGCGCAGCCGGACGCGGCCGCGGCTCCCGCGGCGCTGCCCCGCGGGGCGGCCCCCGAGGCTCCTCCCGGCCCGGCCCGGCCCGGCCCGGCACCTGAGCGCATCGCGGGCCCCGCCGCGGCCAGCACTGCCCCCGCCCCGCGGGGGAACCCTGCCGGCTGTGCCTCGGGGCACCGACAGCGCCGCAAGGGCAGCGCAGAGCGGCCCCGGGGCCGGGCGCTAAGGGACATCCCTGAGCGGGGCTGGTACGAAAGCGGGGAAAGGGACAGAGTGCTTACAGTAGTGCCGAGATACCCTGTAACACTCTGAGAGGCACAAGCGGCTTCTTCTGCAGGCAGATTTGGGATGTAGTTTGGGACAATAAGTCAGATCATCTGTGCATCACGCTTCAGCTTCTTACCCTGTAGCGCTACCTGAGCAGGTCCGAGCCGCCCCGGCTGCTCCTGCTCTGCCCCCTTTCCCCGTAACCAACTGCTCCGAGGGAGCGGCGCGGCAATGCTCCGGTGCATCCGCGCTTTCAGCTATGGCGAGACAGTTCCGCGAACAGAGACAGATTTCTTCCCGTCTGGCTGTCCCTGTCACTGCCTCGCAGCATCCCCTCGCCGTCTGCTCTATGTGTTTTGCCTCCTTGGCAAGTTGGTTTCATTAAATGACGACGTATTCAAAATTATCATTTTATCGGAATATATAGGGAAGTTGTAAAGACAATACTGTTGGTTTTTCCTAAGAATAGATGATGGATTCGAGGCGGTTTAAATTGTTTTTACTGCTCTCCTACTGCCGCCGTATTGAGAGCAGTCCTATAAATGAGACGTTCTCATAAAGTGTAATAACTCTTCCTATTTCGGTTTTCTAATATTCGATCGTATTTTCGATAGTACCAACAACCCTATTTTTCAAAGCGTACTTCGGAAGATGTGTTGGCAGTGCCCTATGTCATACAGTATGAATGCAGAGAAAGTTTGCCCATAAACGAGCAGTCGAGCGACTTGCAAACCTTGGCACGACCTGAGATGTGTTTCTTGGCTAACGGATAGTTTCGGGATAACTGGACAAGATGAAGGGCACATCTGTGCCTTGATGCGTGAGATCGCGTCTTATCTGAATAGAAAAGGTGTGAAGTTACAGGCGATTAAAAAAACGTTGAATAAATCCTGCCCTCATTAATGAAGTTTGCCGGTCATTAACGCCCTTTTTCCCCCCTCCAACAAGGCGCGCTTTTCCATGACACCTATTTCCACCAGGTATGTGGGCGACCAGGCACTGCGGTAAATCCCGGGTGGGGAGCGGGAGCAGGAGCACCCTCGACAGATTCCTGCCGTCGGGGAACCCCAGTCTTCTCTCCAGCGATGGACATAGGAATTATTTAAATCATCGTACAATTTCTTTCATGGTACCCCTGTGTTCCTGTTTTGCTTGAAGTCGAGAGTATATAATTCTCGGTTAGTTCTTCACCAAGAGACACACTAACACAAGTTACTTAGAGTCCTTTATCTTCCACATAAGTCTGGAACCGGTAAAAGGGAATTTAATGCCTGCTGGCTAGGAAAGGTTCGGGGCAGAATACCTATCTGGGAAACAATCCACTGGTAATGGTAATGATGTCAGACCAAGTTTGAAATAATTGCTTTTGGACAGGAGATTGCTGAATATATTTTTATATAAACCCTTTAAAATGCAGGAAGTAATCATAGACTAGTTTGGGTTGGAAGGGACTTTAAAAATCCTCTAATTCCAGCCCCCTCCCATGGGCGGGAGCACCTTCCACTAGACCAGGTTGCTCAGAGCCCCATCCAACCCGGCCCTGAACGCTTCCAAAGATGGGATGTCCACCACCTCTCTGGGCAATCTGTTCCAGTGTTTTACCACCCTCGTTGTAGCCTTGTTTCCTCCCTTCTAGTATATCTAAAAGGATCCTCTTCTAGTGTAAAACTATTTTCCTCTGTCCTATCCCAACACAGAATAGCTTCCCTGCTCTGTTTTTTAACACGCACACATACACACAATATGAAAGAGGAACACTTGTGTTCCTTGGGCTCATACTTTAAATTTTCCTACGCTAAAAAATAGGCAGCTAGTTAACTTGGAGTAGGGGTTTTTTTGAGGAAATAGGGACAAGGGACAGGGACAGGGACAACTGGACCTGTCTTACAAGTCTGCATTGCTTTTAGCGGGCTGTCTTTGAGCCTGGAGCCGCTCTGCTGTCCCAGTCCCCCCGTTTCTCCCCAGTGCGCCCCACTGCACTGTGCAGCGCCACAGAGGGGCCACCGCGCACTTTCCCACCCCCGAGGCTGCCGGGGAGGGCTCAGGGCGGTGGGTTGGGTGCTCCACCCGGGGCTGAGCCTCCCGTACCAGCCCGGGCAGCCGGGGAACTGCTGCCCGCTGTCTCTGCTCGGTGCGCGCTGGGGACGAGCGCCGAATATTGGGGCAGGGGACACCCGACCTCCCAAGTTTGCCGTGGGTTTTCTTCAGCAGACACGAAATGGGGCAATTCGCAGCTGAGCGGGTCAAGCGGGTCACAGCTGACCGGACCGCGAGCGGGATCACGCGGTGACAAGGATTGCACCCCGCAATTCCTTCAGTCACACCACGTTACAACTTGATGGCATGAGCTCGTCGGGCTTGTCCCCTAAAGCAGCTCTACCGATCCATCACCATCAGCAGCTCCCCTGAGCACGAGTGACTTCCGAGCAGCGAAAACAGAGATTCAGTAGGAGGGAAAAAAGAAAAAAAAAAGAAAGAAAGAAAAAAAGACGCTTTGAAACGAGTTCCAGAATACAATATAATACAATATGTACAATATAATATATATAATAATAAATACAAGCATGTAATGCCACCTGATCTTCAGCCTTGGGGCGTCACAAGCACCTATGGGACCCTGTAATCCAGAACAGGGACAGATTGTGGGTTAGTGTTAACAGCAGCTACGTCCAGGTAACTTTGCAACCCTCGACTCGAAGCAGGGAAGGGAAACAAATAATCTACCCTTTCTCTGCAAATGCGTTCATAACCTGTCATTTTACAGTGTAGAAAGTGCAATAATTTTCTTTCTTTTGTTCAGAAGTTGTGGACTTTGAGGGTATTCTCCGAGCGCAACGGGCAAAGCCTAGGATAGGTTTTGCAGCATCCAAAGCAGAGAGAAGTCAGATGTCATCAGGAGCTAAGGGATTTATTTAGCATTTCGTCTGAGACAAGATTCATATCTTAGGTGAAGTCTCTTTATGTATGTGACAGACCTTCTCAGTAAATAATTCAGGGTAGTAAAATAATAAAATACTAAAATATAGCAGTCTGCGAGAAGCCTTGGCTGATTGGCACACTCTCTTAGACGCACAGACAGCTACTGTATTTAAAAGCCTCTGCCCAAACACAGAGAAGGCGAAAGAAATCCCCATTTTTGTAGACGGAAATCTGAAGAGGGCGACTGAACTCTGATCTCGGGAGCATTTAATTAGTCAACACATTACTTGACTGTTTAACGTTAAGCAAATGTGGGTGTGTAATTACTGGGTTTCGCAGTTCCCGCTCGTCCCTCGGCGCAGCGATAAGTGCAGTCAGCCACCCGAGGCACGCTAATGTCCCTTGTCACAAGGCTGCGAATGGCCTGTCCCTGCCGCCCGCCCAGCTGTGCCCGGTATTGGCCCCTCATCCCGTGCTGGCATCCCAACATTGCCAGGGGCTTCTGCCGTCCTTCTCAGGAGCGGCTGGGACAGGATTTACTGCAACACAGGAATGGGGTTGTCACACAAGTAAACTAAATTTGTGTAAAAGGAGAAATTCATCAGCAGCATTGCTGCTAATGTCTTCTAGTGATTATCTTCTTTGTAGCTGGAAAAACACACAGCTACAGAAATGGGCAAAAATCTGCGTGTTAATATGGAAGATGGTTTTTTGTGGTTTGTTGTTTTGGTTTTGGGGTTTTTTGTGTTTTGGTTTTTTGAGGATTTTTGTGGGGTGGTTTTTTTTGTTTGTTTTTTTGTTTGGTTGGGTTTTTTTTTAAGACCACAAAACCTCTGCTTCTTGACATTTCCAGCTCCTCTGCTTTAATAAGTGTGTTGTTATTTTGACCTCCTGGCTTTCCTGCCACCTGCCCTGCATGGACGAACCTTGAGCTGACTTTAATTTAGTACCTTGGCCTGAAGTCTCCTTTTTTGCACACTAGGCCCACTTGCTTTTCTATCCATATACTTCAGCAAGACAGAAAGCACACATAGACACACACACACGCACACACACAAAAACCATCAAAATAAAAAGTAAAAAATAAACACACAAAAAACCCCAGCCAACCAAAACAAACAAATACCACCAAATGCTAGGTACATTTGAAAACACACAACCCCACACAAACAAACCAGCCCACAGAGATATAAAACAACAAACCAAACCCTTCCAGCTGCAATGTGACACCAACATAAGGGATTTGACTGTTAAGAAAAATGAACCGTTACTAGGGATTTATTGCGAATTAATGAGAGAGGCACATAAAACCCCCAAAATCAAACAAAAGACAAAGAGCTGAATACCTTTGGGGCATAAGTGATCTCTGTGAACTTCAGAGAGCACTCGCCATTGCTGTAGGAAGGGGCTGGAAGGCGCTGCCCAGGTAATTCCCTTGTTTAACTGGAGAAAGAGTTTGGGTAAGGTCAGAGAGGCTTTGCAGATGCCGCCCTGTCCTTGCGGTTTACTTTCGTGGAGCGAACCAGCAGCGCGGTTTCCAGGGAGCGAATTGCCCTGTGTGCCTTGCCGGGATCGGCGCTGTGGCAGTGACAGACCCCGACCCTGCCTGGAGAGCGCGGCCAGGAGCCACCTCGGTCTCTGTCACTCACTTGAAGCCTTCTCCACGGTCCCCGGGGCACACAGCAACTGCTTTCACCGCCTGACAGCGAGAACCTTGATGCAGAAAGCACTCGCGAAAAAAATATTAATCACTTCGGGGTTTTTCTTTTAATGTGCCTATTATCTTAGGCATTCATCGCTCGTAGGGCGTGAGGAAGGTTTAATGCTTTCAAAAGGGCTACAGGACAGATTTGAGTGTCTGTCATTTAGAATCAGAAAATCAAGATGCTTTGAGGAAAATTGGGCTTGGGTGGAGATTCAGAATATTTTGCTTCATGCATATTGGCAGTGCATAAATCTGCCACGTTTCAGATATTTTAAAGAAGTTTCAGATCGTTCTTCTCCTAAGGAAGGGCTAAGAAAAGAGCTACACATCTGGCTACATACAGGAAAATAATGCTTCTTAGATCTGAGTCTGCAAAAGCTCTGTAAAAAGGGTTGCTGGAAGATCTGCCACGTCTTCACTGCACACAGTTCGACACACTCCTGTGGTGTGTTGGACTGTTGTGTAGGCCAACATTATTACCAAAACTGGTGTGTTTATTTCAATTTACTGTCATTCCTTTCCAATAAAGAAAAGAAAAGAAAGAAAAGAAAAGAAAAGAAAAAAAAAGAAAAGAAAAGAAAAGAAAAGAAAAGAAAAGAAAAGAAAAGAAAAGAAAAGAAAAGAAAAGAAAAGAAAGAAAAAAAAAGAGTTTTCAAACTTCATTATGAGCTACTTACAGTTTCAAGTCTGCTTCAGGCTTCAGCTGACTGACAAGTTGGGGTGAAGGACAGAAGAGGGGAGCAAAACTTGCATCTAAAGGAAAAATTAAAAGAAATGGTGACTAAAGTTATGAAAAGCTTCTTGTGATTTATTTCTCAAACCAGCCAAAGTGTTTTTCCCGCAGAAAGCTGTGAATGTGTGTGAAAAGGACAAAATTATTTTAATCCTGTAGGTTTAAATACCATAATAAAAGGGAAACTCCACAAGAAACCATCTCTCATGCACATTTGTTTCCTGGGTTTGCATATCTATGTTTTAAACATGTAATTTCTTCTTTCAAATTAAAGCATCAAGAAAACATATTATGTCCTTGTTCTGAAGTATCACCTATTTCAGAATTACATCATTTTTCTCACGTACAGTTGGGAGAGGAGTGAAGAGATTGACAGGATGGATATTTTAGGTATATTTCTTAGAACTGAAGACTTTGAAAAGCAAAATGGGAAGTTTTAGAAACTAGAGAGTAGATTATTTTACTAAATATTAAGAGTCTGGATGCCTTTTGATTCAAGACTCAGTGCACAATTACTAAGTCGATTTTTGCCGAGGAGGCTGCTCTTAAATCTCATTGATTGAGGCAGTTTGCATCCATTTTATCTTTCACGGGCACAAACATTAGTCTCTTTAATTGCAATTTGAAAAGGACCCAATTTAATTTCCCGTCCCCGTGGAAGACAGGCTGATCAGTGGGCAAGTCTGCCACTTCGGCCCCACGCCCTCCTCCCCATGCTCAGCTCCACAGCTTTATCTTAGGAAGCAAACGACCCAGATGACTGTTGCCTCCTCCCCCCGATTTAAGCAATAAACATAATTATTTTATCAGTCCCAGCCCAGAGCCCCACTCTGTACTACCATCTAAATGAAAATATCTCTTTTTTTCACCCAAGTTAAATTACAGGGCGCCCATTTCTCAAGCGCGGAGATATTTCTACTTCTAGACGCGATGACAATGGACCAAGGGATTTCTCTAGGCGAGGTTCTGGGAGGTAGGGATGACGGTGCCGCTGTGGCAGGGTGCCGAGTGGGCTGCTCCCGGCCGGGCTCCCCGTTTGGAGGCTCGTGTCGTAATCTTTCACTTACTTTGGATCCTGATTTACAGCTCTTGATCTGCGCAGCGGAGATGGGATACACCGCCACCCCCAGCCCCCGCAGCAAGGCAGCTACGGGGACACAAAAGACAGTCTGTCCCTCTGTTCCAGGAGGTGCTTCAACCAGCTCTTATCCACCCGTCCCATCAATGAATCCCTGCTTCCATTAAAAATGGAGCAAACCCTAACCTACTACAGCAGGTACATCCATAGATATGTTTAACTCTTCAAAATTGCTCTTTTTTTTCTAATTCAGCCATAGTAACCAGCTCTATAAGAAAACACCAAGGAAGTGAAAAAAAAAAAAAAAAAAAAAAAAACCAAAAAACCAACCAACCAAAAAACAACAACAAAAAAAAACCTCAACAGAAAAACCCCAAGAGCTTGGAATAGGTAGTTACAGAAGGCTTAAAATTTCTGTCTGTAACTGAAGCAGGAGAAACATAGGAAGACTGTCTATAGAAAGTGTGATAGGACCTAATGCTTACTGCACGGGACACTCACAAAACTAGTTTGGAAGGCAGTAACAATCAATTACAAAGGACGATAAGACCTCTTGGAAGAGTCAAAGACCAGTTTTATTACTTCCCCTTTATTGAAAAAGTGCAAAATCATTCTGTACAAAACCATCATATAAAACACACCACTCTGCAAAACATACAAAAACATAAGGATCTCTAACAAGATCACAGAAATTATATTCTCCTTGTGCCCCCAGTATCATCACTCCACCGCAGCAACAGTGTCAGATGTCACTGTCGGACAGTGATGGTAAAACCCGCACCACCAGGCCAGCGAGATGGCACATCACCTTTTAAACCTCGAGTAGGTCACAGATACCCTGTCAGTTCTCAAGATTCAAATAAATTACATAAATAGGAGCGGGGCCGGGCGCCTCAGTGCAGTGTCCGTGCCGGGCCCCGGCGAGCCCCTCACAAGTCGGGGTAGCCGCAGTAGTAGACGGCGCTGCTGGCGTCCGACACGGCCGACGAGACGGAAGCCGCGGCCTCGGGCTCGTGGCCGCCGTAGGGCAGCCCCAGCTCGGGCTTGCAGGCGAAGCGCAGGTACTGCTCGAACTCCGTGCGGTCCACCTCGCCCAGCAGCTCCTCGGGCCGCAGCTGCTCCAGCTGCTCCCGGCACGGCGCCAACTCCGGCGGCGGCGACGGCTGCCCCACGGCCCCCGGCGGGCCGCGCCCCGCTCCCGGCGGCTGGCACTGCCCGTAGTAGGCGTGCAGCGGCGCCGGGCAGCCCTGCAGCCCCTGCAGCGACCCGCCCGCGCCCAGCGCCTCCCCGGGCGCCAGGTGCCGCCGCAGCGACGCCCCCGACGGGCTCTCGGACGCCGCCGCCGCCGGGTACTCGGCGGCCGCCGGGTGCGGGCCGTAGCCGTAGGGCACCAGCGCGCACTCCTCCTGCAGCCCCGCCGCGAAGAAGGACGCCTCGCTCCCCGCCGCGTCCAGCGGCGACGGGTCCGGGGTCGGCAGGCCGTAGCCGTCGAACGCGGCGCCCAGCGGCGCACAGTCCCGGTAGTGGCCCGCGCCCGCCGCCGCCGCGTAGCCCTGCTCGCCGTACGCCAGTCCCAGGCCCTCCACGCACATCCTGCCGCCGCCGCCGCCGGACACCTCGCTGCCCAGCCCGGGCCCCGCCGCCGCCGCCTCGGCCAGGCCGTGCTGCAGGAAGCCGCTCTCCACCCGCTTCAGGCGCTTCACCTGCTTCCGCCGCCGCGGCCGGTACTTGTAGTTCGGGTGGTCCTGCATGTGCTGCACCCGCAGCCGCTCCGCCTCCTCCACGAACGGACGCTTCTCCGACAGCGACAGCGCCTTCCACGATTTACCTGCGCCCAGCGACACCGTCAGACCGCCCGCTCACCGGTGCGGCGGCGCCCACGCCCGCTCCCGCCGCACCGACACCGCCCCCGCAGCCCCAGCCCCGGCCGTGCCCGATCCCCGCTCGCCCTCGGACGCGACCGCCACGCCGGGACCCCGGCCCGACCGCCCACGGATCTCCCCGCTCGCCGCCCACAGCCCCGACCCGGAGCTTCCCCGCGCTCCCCGCTCTCCCGGAGCCGCCCCGCGGCTCCCCGCGCCCGCCCGCGCTCGCTCGCTCACCCAGCATCTTGCTGAGCTCGGCGTTGTGCAGGTCCGGGTTCTGCTGCGCCAGCCGCTTGCGCTCGTCCTTCGCCCACACCATGAAGGCGTTCATGGGACGCCGGATCCGCGCCTCGCCCTTGCTCCGGCCGCCCGACGGCCCCGACGCCGCCGCGCCGCCCTTCGCCTTCGCCTCGCCCGGCGGGCTCAGCGCCTCTGCCGCCCAGGGGCACATGGCCGGCATCATGATGGGCAGCGAGCACCGCCCCTGCACCTGGTCGTCGCTGCTGGCGTAGCCCGCATCGGGGCTGCTCATCTCGCACCGGCACCGGACGGGACGCGCTGCCGAGCGCCGCCAAAGC
The DNA here is from genome assembly GCF_027887145.1 of Ammospiza caudacuta. Classification (NCBI taxonomy): domain Eukaryota; kingdom Metazoa; phylum Chordata; class Aves; order Passeriformes; family Passerellidae; genus Ammospiza; species Ammospiza caudacuta. The sequence continues at coordinate 115,511,258 of NC_080593.1, read as the reverse complement.
CGGCAGCCGCGGCCAAAGCCCTCGGGACACGCTCGGCACTCGGAGCCCGCTCGCTGCTGCCGGAGCCCGGCCCGGCCCTATTTGAGCCGCGGCGCGGCCAATGGGGCGGCGGGGGCGGGCGCGCAGCCGGACGGCGGCCGCGGCTCCCGCGGCGCTGCCCCGCGGGGCGGCCCCCGAGGCTCCTCCCGGCCCGGCCCGGCCCGGCCCGGCCCGGCCCGGCCCGGCACGGCACGGCACGGCACGGCACCTGAGCGCATCGCGGGCCCCGCCGCGGCCAGCACTGCCCCCGCCCCGCGGGGGACCCTGCCGGCTGTGCCTCGGGGCACCGACAGCGCCGCAAGGGCAGCGCAGAGCGGCCACGGGGCCGGGCGCTAAGGGACATCCCTGAGCGGGGCTGGTACGAAAGAGGAGACGTATTTACAGTAGTGCCGAGATACCCGGTAACACTTTGAGAGCCGCTTCCCCTGCAGGCAAATTTGAGATGTAGCTTGATAATGGGAAGACAAGCGATCGTCTGTGCTTCACACTTTAGCTTCTTACCCTCTAGCGCTCCCTGAGCATCTTTCCCCTCGTAAACCCATGAAAGATCTCAGCTCCCTGGTTAGCAGGATGCTGAACGCAGAGTAAACCCGATGATACATATCCCCTCCCAATTCTTCATACTTCCTAATACAGTTATGGTGTCTGTCAAAAGCATAAATATTCCTTGTACTTATCATTAATACGTTGAAATTTGCAGTACTTATTGCATGTAACATTACATTATCCGGATTTCTCTGATTTGCCCAAATAAATAAACTGTAATTACAAACTGATGTTTAAAAAATGTCCATCACTTCAGAATAAACCGAATTTTATCTCAGCACCATTTATGTTCTTCTTTGGCGTACAGACTAATGTAGAATACAGAGTTTTCATGGGCGCTTTGGTTAATATTTGCATTGTTATGTGGTGCTATTAAATGCATCAATGCTTATTTGAGAAACTGCTCAGCTTTAAACTGAAGATCAAAGGGGTTTGTTTTGTTAAGGACACCTTTGTTTGGGTAGCCACCTTGATCAAATAAACCAATATTGTAAGAATTCTCGCTGAAATTAAATGAATGAAGTCAGAATAACCATTAACGTATTCTAACATTGAATTTCCTGTTTTACGCAACGTAAAGCGTGCTCCTTTACACTTGACGGACAGATGCTTTAAAAAGAAGAGATCGCAGTAGCGGAGCTGCCAGGGACTAACCCAGGTGAAGAAAATTTCCCAGACATTTTTATATTTAGCTTTCTGCTTCCCACTGCTTTTTAGAGATTATGAACCAGCTATATATTTCCAGCATAATAGTATGGCATATTTGCAAGGAGTCGAAACTATTATCAAAAGACTGATATCTGCCTAAACCAAACCAAAAAGTTTTAATTTACTTTTCCTTCATTCAAACACTCGTGCTAGTCCAGCATAGAGGCAGTGATTCCAACAACCGTGCGTTTAGTCCTTATATTACATGCTCTAAGAAGCAGCGGAGGTGGAAACAGTGATCCTACGTATATGTGTGTTTAAATTAATCTCAAACTAGTATATATTAGCGCCATTCTTGCAAAAGTATTATGCACTTAGAATTGATTGTAAAATAAATTATCGGGGACACTACGCTTGCAAAAACCGACCGTCAGCCCAGAATTGGCGATAACCAGCAACGCTCGTTGGGATTAAAGTGCTTTTTCACTCGTTTTTATTCCACCGCCTTTGGGACACTACCTTAGGGCACACCTGGGTAAGGTTGGTGTACCAATGGCTTTAGTTTTATGGCTGGGATTGTGACATTTCCCCACCCGACGTGCCGGGACTCGGAGCCCTCAGTCCCAGGCCAGCCGCCCCGAGACGGGTCACGCACGGCCGCACGGCCGATACCCAGAGAAAACTCGGAATTAAACAGTATCAGAATCGTGTTTAAAGAAAACTCATGCGTGAGGAAAGCGTGTGTATTTTTCCCTGAGGATACCAGAGTGCTCAGCTGAGGGAAAAAGCAACATGACTTCCAAGCAAAACAAAACCCCAGTAGGCAACAACGCGCTGCTCTAAGGGAGCCGGTCCGTTTCCATTGCTCCCCAGAGCAGCTCCCAGCTCACGCCGCGTCACTGGCTCGGACAAACTAACCAACTCGGAGTTTAAACCGCAGGAGAGGGTATTACCTTTTTTTAACCAGTTGATCGTGTTAAAACGCCAAATTTTCCCTTTCGCTCTAATTAGCAGAATTGAGCCAAGCGAAAAAATCCCGCAGGGGCTTTTACTGAAAAAGTTCAGCGAGTAGAGGGACTGCTTGCACATAAAGCTTGCAGCAATTTTTAGGGTTGTCACTTTCAGGAGAAAGGAAAATGTTTTTCTGTATAATGAACATGAGGTAATAAACTAAGCAACTACAGTTGACTTTGTTTGGGAGATTTGTTGAAACCGTTTCTACAGCTCATTGATCTGGGATCAAAGAAACAAAGGTGTGTTTTGAATCTAAGCCGAGAAAGTAAAAGCTCCCTGGTTTGTACAGAAAATGTTGGCAGTTTGTGACCCCTCAAGTGCCCCTGGCCTTATAGACGGATTATCTCCCTTCTTTTCTGGCGTTTTGTTTTGACTGTTTGGGTATTTTCGAATTGTAACCCTAGAACACACAGCACTGCCCTGCTTCTCGATCCAGTCGCTTAGACTTCACTTCCCCGCCGCGTTTAATAGGGAGCTTCTTCTGACACTCCTGAAACCTCCGTGGTCGCACGACTCCTGGGGTCATTCGTTAACTTTCCCAACCTAACAATGCCACCGAGAGTTCATCCTTCTGATTTATTGACCTTTTAAACCCGCCGGTACGCAGCGCGGGGGCGCGGAGTGGGGATCCTCCGGCGAGAGATGTGTTTCTATTTCAGGTCCATTACAGAAGGCGGCGTTGGAAGTGGTGCTCCCAGCGTTATCAGAGCCGACCACAAATGCCACATGAAAAGCAGCAAACATCCGGAGGGTTTCCTGCAAATCGAGCAGTTTCCCAAGACAAGAGCCTTTTTAAAAAAACCCGTGTATTTAAAGGCAGCACACTATGCCTCTTTAGGGAGATTCAAAACCACTAAATGAAAGCAGCCGAGCCCGACAGCGCGGCATAGTACGAGAAATCTCCCCGAATGAAGAATTTTGGGACTTTGCGTTAGGAAAGTGAGTTTATTGCAAAGGCCCTGGTCAGGAAGGATCCACTATTGAATGGGAAAAAAAAAATCAAAACCTCAAAAATGAGAACTATCCCTTTCAGCAATTCTAACTATGGAAACACCATTAATTACTTTACATCAAAATAATAGTCCCCAGCATCTTCGCCTGCCTCACTTTAATCTGCCAGTTGCTTTACAGCAAATGCACGCAGACCCGAGGAAAGCTCGAGGCTCCAACTGCCCTCAGCACCCGAAGCGGAGCCGCTTGGCTGGAATCACGTCCCGTCGCCGCGGGCTGGGGACGGGCACTTGGCTGTGGGACAGCGCGGCCGCGCACAGCGAGCTCCCCGCATCTGCCTGGGGGGTGTTGAGCCGCGGTGTCCCCGCATATTAGGGTGAAGGGAGCGCTGCGGGGGGAGCGGGACGTGCGCGACTCCCATTGCCAGGTAAGAGCGCTTTGGCTCCCGGCGGACACGGGCGAGGTTCCCCCGCGAGGTGAGGTGCCCGCCCGCAGCTGGGCCAGGCCTGCAGCCCGCTGCCGCCCCTTCCCCCGGCGCTGCCCCGGATCCCCCTCGGCACAGCCCGCCTCCCGCAGCCCCTGGATGCCGAGGGGAAGCGGCAAGTCCGAAAGGGGCTGGAGAGAATTGTGCATTTATCTGCACGGGGATACCGGGCTCAGCAGAAACCAACCCCCTCCCGGGGTAGGGCAGCGATTGCTGTGCTTCCCTTTGGGCAGGCTCAGCCCTGGGTCTGGCGAGCGCACAGGAGGAAGGAGAGCCGTGGACTACCGTCCTATTTCTCTCATCCTTTTTTCCCGGTGCTAGGAAATACATTCTCTATACATATACATATGCGTATATCTCGCCATCCATCGTTCTTTCAACTACATGGTGCCATGTACCATGCCCGCGGTCAGAAACTTCCCAGTCTGAAGGAAATGTCTTTTCAATGAAGTTAATGGTGAATTCTGATGGAACGCATCCCGGAGGACCTGCAGAGCAGGAGAGAGCCTGGACCGCGGCTTCTCCCTGGAAGGGGTTAACTCATCTCCCCGACGCGGCTGCTTGGGCCGGGCTCTAAGGCGCCCGTAACGCCCTCCCTGCCCCCGTCCCAAGGCAGAAACCTTGGGAACCAGCGGGAAGGGACATGGTTAACTGAGTGCTCGGTACTTCTGTAATGCCTCTTCCAGACAGATAATTTGTGGACCCAAAGGTTGAACGACATTGAAATAACATTACTTTCATGAGTGGAGGATAGAAGTGACACTTCTCTCAGACCGATAACAGCATAATATGGACCTAAGCCTCATCACCCTTTATACAAATAAATTTACATACTTATTTAATATAAAGATAAATTAGTGAGACTAATATCACAGACCTGTTGCATATTCCTTTGTCAACAATTTGATTACATGAGTTTCCAGCTTCATTTTGACTTCTGTGCCCTTTGGTTTAAAAATGAGTTGCATAGACCATGAAGCAGTACAGTAGCTGAGACCAGCCTACACTTGAATTTCCAAGAACAGAAGTCCTGTTACTTTAAATATTTAAGTATATAATAGACATTAAATGAAATTAAAAAAAAAAAAAAAGGAACGCTTTATACAATGCTGGACCCACTCCAAAAGTTCAGAGATCTGATTTGACCGAGGCAATTTGGCCCAGCCTCTGTATTTATGCTGGTTTTATGTCAGTGGAGCTACTGCTAACTTGTTTTACTCTAAGATTTATTCTGACATGCTAGATACCAAAGTGATGGGCTAGTCAAGGACAAGTCATGTAACTGTAGAATTAAAAAGCTGACCTCAGTTACACTGAAATGAAAAAAAAAAAACAAAACTGCTTCACTGGCATCACTCAGCTCCTAGCATATTCTTAATAAGGCCAGAAGATGGAATATCATAGATAATCTCTAGATTATGGGTTTTACACTACATATAATGCTATTGCAGTCTTGTAATACATATCTATACATTGCTTTAAAAGTATTTTACAGTAGTTTCAAAGGGTGAAGTTCTTTGTCTTGGCCAGGATAAAAATGTTTTATTATACAAATGAGAAAGTAGCTGGGCTTGTAACTGGGCAGTTACTTCTAGCATGCTAATTACTTATTGTCACAGAAGAGATGATCAGTGATTTAGCATAAGGAAATAATCCTATGTTAGCTGTTTAGTAGAAGTAAGTTAGAAGCACTAATAAAAATACTAAATGAAGCCTAAATTCAAACATCAACATCTTCCCATTTGTAGTTCTGATGAATCAGCAGTGATGAGCAGGTAAGATCAGACAGAAATTAAGAGTGGATTTAAATCCTCAACAACACTGAGGAAAGATGGATAAAACCTTTTTCCAAAATGGAAAATATGATAAATTTATTTTAAAATAAATTCACAATCACTGAAATTAGAAGTAATGCTAATGTTGTTTAAAAATACCTGTTTTGTTACCTGATCAAAATTCTCTATAAGGAAAACATAGGAATACAACATTTGATATTGATTAGCAAATTAAAAAACCCAATTGTTTAAGGTTTTAATTTTTAAATGTGCCTAGTAGAAATGTTCTGGATTTTTGTTGTATCTTTACAATTACATACAGTGACTAAGTGTACAACAGATGACATTTAACATTTATTTAGTGAAATAAACTACAAGAAAAAGACCTCACTCATCAGGCAGTTGGAAGGTTTGAGAAATTAGCTTGGTTTAATTTTGTGATAGCTGCAGCTGTTTCGTTTTATGATATTTGTTTTCTTTGAGCACTCTTAATGGAGGAAGTGATTTTTAATTTTCATATTCATTATTTTCTTATTAGGTTATTAATATTAATATTAATAAAATCTCAATTAATTGAGATTAATTAAAATCTCAATTAGGTTCCATTTAAAAACAATTTAAAGTTGCAAATTATAACAAAATTACATCTGTACATCTTCCAAATCCAAAGCAGTCAATCTGATCATGTTTCTAACATTGCCACACTGCAGTACTTTCACTGACACATATCTGCTTTCTCTACTGGGCACAATGAAATCTGCAATTTCTCTGCCTAGAACAATTAATATTCAGTATTCTGAACACCTTTGACTGCCACTGAGCTGTGAGAGAGGAGGAAACAGCCCCTCATGGGATCATGCCTGGCACAAGAAGTAACCACATAAAAGAGACAGCTAAGCTTCACAAACCTCCAAGCTACGATGAACAATGCAGGTGGGTGTTTTTTTGATCCAGTTATTATTTCCTGGGCTTAAGGTGTGCTCAAAATTACCCAGCTGCAGTTCAGCAGTCACACCTATTTCACTTGCCTGGCCTATTTCTGTTTGAACAAAACCCAAGGCTGAAAGCCCCTTTTCCTCTTGCTTTGTCCCCTTAACATCACCTTTTTATCTTCACAACACCCTTTGAAGGGTATTTACTGAAAGGATGAGAGAGTGGTTATCACACAGAACTGAAAACTTAAAAAAAGAAGACCAGGAATTTCAATAAACTTTCTCTGTAGCTAGATCAAGGACTAGAGATCCTCACTCCTACTGCAAACAACCTGCAAGATCTAAGACGATTTCTACCCAGCTATCTCCAGTTTACCTGTTCCATTAAGATAGGATGCCTGTTTAACTGAGTTCTAGATGAAAGTTGCATGAACATGCAATTTAGAAACCTTGCTTCAATGATAAATTTAATGGCCTTTTCAGTTTTTTAAAAATTAGTCAAGTCTTGTTTAGGAGACAGTTTATTTAGAACTAGATGTACAGTGTCAACAGACCTCTACCATCACAGGCTGGAGAGGTTTGGATTGAAGAAGCAAGGTGGATTAGTAGACAACTTTAATTTCTGGGTTTACATGTGTATGAATACACTTGCCACAAAAGGATTGCATATTCCTGCTTCTTTGACTCACACCAGGAACCTGCAAAAAGTAAAGGTAGTCACTCAGCACAGGGGGAAAGGCAAAATACTTAAGAAACATTAACCAGCTACAGAGGCCAGAGCTGGAACTGAAGCACACCAAAATTTTCTGACACAATTGTAATACCTAATTTTCCATGGGCATCTATTTGCAGCAGTCTCCTAGCCTTCCATCCCAGCTGTGAAAAGTTGCAAGATTTATATTCAAGCCCTCTGCTACTCCAGGAAATCAAGATGACGAGTGTTGACAGTTGATAGGAACACATTTTATGTCAGTGCATGCAAGTGCTCAAGCACCCTGAGAATACCATTTGATAACAAAATCTGAGCTAAGACAACCCAAACCACGAAGGGAGTTCAGTTGACAACCACTCAGCCACTCACCAGAGGGAGCCCATTTTCCCCAAAAGCCGATATTTGTAGTACAGCCAACCTGCTGGGTCCTCAGAACTACCCCGTTAAAAACTCTGCAGCTGCTGGGAGGAGCAGCTGCCAACTAAGGGAGGCACACGGACATGCTGTGAACAGGAAAGGACAGAGTGTAAAGGGTTTTTGTCGCTGCTTGATTAGTACTTTCTGCAGCACAAAATGTTCTTTATTGAAGAAGTTGCTACATTGGAGTTTCAAATGGAATGTGTCTGGGAGAAAACAGTTACGTATCTGCAGCATGTCACTGACAGAGGTGATTTTATACTGTCCTAGGTAAGCTTCTTGTTATTATTTGTTAGACTGCATTTGTGATATACTGCCATTGAACACTTTAAGCCAGGTTCTTGCAAGAAAACTATTGCTTTTTCAATAGAAAAATAAAGTTTTTTTCAAAGACAGACCCTTCTCACTTTACCTTTCCTCAAGGGGAGAATCAGCCTTCTAATATATTAGTGTACCTCATACATACTTTAAAGTCCAAGTTTAAAGCTTTAGTAATATAATTTGCATTTCAACTAAGCACAGAATAAAGTCTGAGCTCATAGCTAACACTGGGACATGTCCTGATCAGGAGGGACCTGCAGCTCCTTCTAGGGCCAGACTGTGTGCACACAATGTTTGGAACAGGGCATGATAGAGAGATCCCTTGGCAGCTTTCAGAACCTAGCAGAACTGCAAAAGTGGGGATTTTTTTGTGTTGCTGGGTGGTTTGATTTTTTGGTTTGGGTTTTTGTTAGTTTTTTTTTTAATCTTTAGCCAGGTAAACAGAAGATCTGTGTAGCAGCAAAACTCCCCTGCTGCCTATCCAAACAGGAAAATCTTGCTAGTGAAGACATACTTACATCAGTAAGCACGTGCTTCTGGCACTAGAAGATTATCTACAGTTTCATACCTTCTGATATCTGTCTTTTCCTTTCCTTAATATCATGAGATATTATTAAGTTACTACTTTTGCTTCTGGAGTCTTCTGTGTTTATGTTTGTTTCCTAAATACTGATTAATGCAATTCCTCTGCACTTTTCACAGATACTGTGAGGCAGCACTCAGTAGATGCCACAGCACAGACCTAAAATACTGATAAGTAAAAATCAAGCCCCATTGATTATTGCCTTCCATGGAAGGCATATTTGTTGGTGCAGTCACTTTTAAAATTTCCCTTTCAGATTTGCAATAGTGAAGCCACACATTTTTTGCCACTTGTCAGACTAATTCAATAGCAAAATCCAAGAAACAAGAATTTGATCTGGGTAAGTAATTATACTACATAAGTTGCTAATTAATAGCTGCACAATTTCTTTTTTAAACTAATTCTCAGAATTTTCTTTGCAGTCTGTATCTTCAGAAACATGTCGAATACAGCCAGCTGATTTTTATTTGAAGGCTAGATTACAGAACTCAGGCTGGGTCTATCACCTGTTTTTGGAAAGGTTCCACATTAATGGGGACTCACTGGTCCATCATAGATAATGAATCTCAACACAGCACTGGCTAGACACCAGCCTACCAGAACTTCACTGTACCAAGTTAATCTGAGGTTGAAACAAGAAGACAAAATAAAGATATTGACATACTCAATTACATTTGGGAATGAGTATGGAATCTGGAAATCCCTTTGTCAGGTGCATACAGCTTTTTGGCTCAGAAGAGCTCTTAGTGTTAAGCACACACAAAATGGTAAAATATTCCACAGGCAGTCTTTAAAATAAAGAATTCTGTTACAGATCTTTTGGTGGCATGATTTCTGATTTTATGCATGTCTTTATAAACCACGGCCTTTTGCGTCACTGTCTCAACATGAAATTTCAAATTTCCTGTTTCAAAATTTCCTTGGCAACTACTTCTGCTCACAGTTACCTCTAAATTATTAGTAAGCATGAATTATTATCTAAAGAGAAAAATTACTCACACCCATTTTTCCTCTGCTAGTGATTTTCAATAAAATAGAAATTAGAGAAATCTGTATTTGAAAACTGGTTGATTGTGATACAGGTTCAGATGCTCTCTGAAACAAAAGATTTCTTGCACAGCCTTTGACAAAACACTTTCCCATCTTACTACAGGTGTATTTTTACATGTTGAATTGATTGGATTACAATCATAGTGACCAGAAGAGGTATAGGATATGTATATTTTGTTATAGTACTATAGCAAAAGACTAACAGGGCTTTTAGAATAGTGCTATAAGCAGTGAGTGTTTAGATAGCTGCAATGACACAGCTTACAAAAACTTCTAATGTACTACTGAAGTATACAGACATCCAAGATATATAATTAATTAGGATTAAAACAAATTTTTTGTTATAAAGACAAATACACAGGTTGCTGATTATTGGCAGCTTTCACAAATGAGATTATTGCTCATCTTTACCCCCACAACAAGAGTTTATAGGTTCACATGTATTTAATGTGATTTCATGCACAGAATAACTTTGCATTAAAGAAATTATTTTTAGAGTTGTAGGTCAGAATCTGTCCAAAAATACGGAAATAGGCGAGTAGAAAGACATACTTGTATGACAAAATTTGATGGAGATACTGTGAAAAAATACTTTTCCATCTCTGCAAATACCAGTGATATAACTTAGTCACTAATTAATTTAATATATTGTAACAGAAAGAATTTAAATAATAATGTGGATTAAATACAGCACTTGGCACCAAAAGTAGTTTGAACATTCCACTGAGAAGATCACAAAGTGTTCAAGGTTGCATTTTGAATTTCCAGCCAGAATCAATATATGTATCCTAGTTGTTTTACAAGTGTAATACATTCACTAGGGAAAATTTTCTTTCAAGAACTAATTATTATCCACTGTTCTGGTAAAAATAATTAAAATTGGATAACCAGCTTGAATCTTTAAAGAAGGGTTAGATGTTAGGTTAACAGTATTAAGATGACTCTCCAGAAAGTAACAAATCAAAATCAATTCTATAAATTTCACAACAACAAAATATTAAAAACCCAAAGTTCTTGATTTCAAGTATTTAAGTCCTTTTTCTGGTAAGCCTAAGAGGAAGAGCTCTGGTCACACCTCAGTTCCATGGAATAACTGCAAGTGTAACTGAAAAATTATACAGGAAGGAAGAAGCTGATTTCTACCATTTCAGAAGATTTTCAAGGGACTACAACTGAGCAGACCAAGATCACAGAAACAGCTGCAGCTTCAACTCTGTCACAAGTCAAATGGCCATTACATTAAAAATTAAAGCAAGACTCAAGGAGACACAACACTCCTTGAGAATTCCCATGCGACTGAAACACTGATCAACTAGAAGTGGTTTATCAGGCCTTTGCTTACTGCTCTTACCTTGTAACTAAGGACATTAATAAAAAAAGGATTCATGTCTTTTGTTTCTAACCCAGCTTTTTTCATATATTATCTCACTCCAAAGGGCATTTAAATACCATTTTTCAACCATCAAGTGCTTTACAAGGATATGTCAGCATTACTAACACTATTCTGGACCTTTGGGAATTCAGGACAAACAAATGTTCTAGCTAACTTGTCCAGAGTCACAACAGAGCAGAAGGCAGCCATGGATCATGTGCCTGTCCCTTTCTCTTCTCCAATTTTAAGCATAGTTCCATGCTGAACTAAAAGGGACTGCCTTTAGACTCCCTTTCTCCCACATTCCTGTTAAAGCTCTGGCAGAATCAGAGCATCATTAGGAGCCTTTGGCGGATTTGTCTTTGGTAGGGTGCCTGGTCAGGGATTAGCAATAACAGGTTGGTTACAGACAATTGGGAAAAGGGTAAATCAATCGTCCAAAAGAAACTGAGTCATGAGGAACCCAAACCTTCATTTCCACTCAGCATCCTGTGAGCTGTTCTGGAACTGCAGCTTAACTCTCCTTTCTTTTAAGCCTAATTTCCTTTTTCCATATTGAGGCTAGAAAACTGCTAAGTTGCAAACAACGTACATGGAATAAAGATGGCATTATATCTTATATCTACACTATAGGATATAAATCACTACTTACTATATGCTACATTTGACAACATAACCAGTACTAGTGTACCTATTTTTCCATTATTTTCACTACAAAAAGCATGATGGCAAGCTGAAGACTGATTTTAAAACTGTACCAACATCTCTAATTACGAGAAAAGCAAACCAGAAAATAATGATTAGTCAGCTCAGTTTTTGTAGCTACACTACTACTGCTGTCTAAGTACTGCTGAGTAAGTATGGGTGAAATTTCAATTTAGATAATTTCTTTTGGCTCCTTATGGTTTTGTTTACACAGTGACTTCATACTGCCTTACTTCAGGCTCTTAATTAAGGGATTTGATTAGTTTGTTAATGATAAGTAGGAGGAACGCCCAAGAAAAAAAAGGTGTCCTTTTTTTTTTTATCTTGCATTTATAAACTCTGGGTAATTCCAGTTGTGAATTACTAGACTACAGTTATATCCCCTTCCAAGCAACAACTACATACAACTACGTATAAAGTGTTCTTTACATAAAATTTGCATAGAAATGTTGAATACTTCCTGTATTAATAAGTATAGTAATTAGAGATACACATGTTGTCTGCACTAAGTTTCACAGATATCTTTTATCCTCAATAGCAAAACTTACATAGAGAAGAATTTCAGCAGTAAATTTTTAGACATATTTTCTTTGCCAAAAAAAAAAAAAAATCAGAGATTGTTTATCAGTGGTTCACTATCAAAATTGGAAGGATTTCTAGACTAAAGTTTTATATGGATCAACCAGTTGTAAAAATAAACTTTTCCCAAGCTGATTCAAGAGGTTTTATACTTATTAAACTTACAAACTTCCAGAAAGTGAGGAGGAGCATAAGGAAATTTCAAGAACATGACTAATTAAAATTATCTTCAAATTTACACAGATGGCCTAAACATAGTAAGATAAAACTCAACATGAACAAATTCAAGGTATTTTAGTAAGGCTGGAATAATCTATATGAAAGATGAGGAACACATAAGTTAGAAGCAGTCACAAAAAAAACAGTCTTGAGGGGTAATTGTAGATGACAGGTAAATATCAGCCAAGAACATCATGCTGCTGAAAGGAAGAGAAAAAAGCCACCACACTGGGCTAGGCAGCTATGCATGTTCTCTCCAGCCTCTGAAGCAACCTTCAGATAGACAAGAGTTCTCACCTCCCTAGACAGTTGATTCAGCTTAGATTAATATCCACTGAGGGTAGGACAGAAAATCATTACAGAGTTAACCTGCATTAAGAAAAAATTAGCTATAATGATAAGAAAAATGTTTCAAAGAAGCTGAAGACAGGAAAGTGTTGGAATATGTTGCCTATGGATAAAGCATTCCAGTTTTTATAAACAGAGATCAAATACATTTTAAAATCAAGCTGGCAAATATTTGTTTAAAATGGCACATCCACAACTGATTTTGCTTCAGGTCACAGAATCACAGACTGTTTGAGACTGGATGGGGCCTCTGGAGATCATCTGGTCTAACCCTCCTGCTGGAGCAGAGTCACCCAGAGCCAGCTCAGGACAGAGACTGCACAGCCTGTCTGAGCAACCTGTGAGGGGCAACACTAGTCAGACCCTGAAGCTCCTTCTAGCCTTTAGTCTTCTCAGTGAAATCAAAAATGAAAATTTATGCTAAGATTTATCTTTCCTGTGAGAACTTGATAACTTTTTTTCCTTTATATTTAAATCCTTACTTTACTATTTCAATATCATGATACAGCCTTGTTCATTTAGGGATTGGAAAAGGAACATTTCTAAAATAAAATAGAATAAATAGATTTTATACCCAGGAATTAGGTAAACAATCTCTTGGCAGTATTCCCCTTGAGAAAACATTGTAACTGTCCAGTTCTGATTTTGCATTGCATGCTCTGGTCATGCTACTTCTTCCTAGTTTAATTTTAAACCTCATGCATAATGTACATTAGTCCCATTGGTCAGCCTTGCAATAAAGATAAGGCAGATGTTCCAGTCAGCTTTGAGATCAAGTGCCTCGTGAGGTACTTAGTATTTCCAGGGAACAGAGCAGAAAAAACCCTGAATATTTTAAGTTATAAGGGCAACACAAAGTAAGTGTATTCTGAAAACTTTATTTTTCAAATGAGTTTCAAGGATTTTTTTTCTAATTTTATCATTGAAGTGAAAACAGTTAAAACCAATACTCAAATTTGAAAACCATCCCAAAGACAAAATGACAGAAATATCTTTCAAGGAAATATACAGTTTTTCCTCCCATTTAATAATTCAGAATGATACAGGTTTTGTATTGACCTTGCAATTTATATGTAAGTACCTGACAGGTGACAGGTAAGTAACATCTCTGTAAGCATCTCTATCCTACCATAGTTTTGTTTTAAGATACACTGCTACATCCTAGAATACCTTTCCTAAACAAACTCCAGAAAGTAAATACTTAAGACAATAGCAAATGAGGGGTGAATAAATGTAAGAACATCAAAGGTCCTTTGAGGGAGCTGAACCACAAGAGAAGCTTTGAACCCGGGTTAAAATGTCACAGGGTGCTACCTGAGCACTGCATTTATCAATTTAATTCCTTCAGAATCAACAAATAAACTTTGTGTCAGAGATAAAGAAAATTTAAACCTGTGTTTCTTAAAGCTGTCTTTGAAGTTACCTTATACCTTAATGTATAACTACCATTTTAAACACACATTTTGGAACAGTTAAAAAAATTCTCAGCAGAGTAATGAAAAGATGCAATCATATTGAGTCACAGACACAACACCTCTCAAAAAGCCTGATTATCATCAAATGGTAAAATAACAGTAAAATTAGTTTTCATGTTATTAAGAATTTTGGGAAAGAGGTACCATTTTTCTGCTCAAGTAGTGCATCCCTCTTTCCAAGATGAACAGCCATAGACATTAAATACAGAACAATATCTAACAAAGTAAATAACACTATGGCAATTCATTTAATGAGAAACTCACAGCACTAAAAAATATGTCCAGATCTATCAGCCAACTTTTTAAAATAAGACTCTAAAACTGTGTCTATGAATCTGAATATTAGTAGCCAAAGCCTCATTTGCATTAGTATCTGTACTTAAAAATATTCCTTTCACTGGTACCAGTTCTATGTACAGTAATGCACAACTGAGAAGCACTTCTAAAAGTCTCCCCCACAAAATCACACCATTTACTGAGGTATCAAAACAATTTTTTTTTTAATGTGTTAAGTCTTGATGGAATCCTGTCCCATGGAAAGCACTGACTCCGACCCTCCCTGTTCACACAGTGGAAGGATGGGCAGACAGCCCCAGTTATTGTTTTTCTTTTTCTTTTTTTTTGATCCTCTCCACTTTGACATTGTCTGAACTGCAACAGACAAAAATACCAGCTTCTGATGTACAATGAAGAGGGTGAGGAAAGGGAAGGTCAGCTTTCTCATGCTTCCCATAATTAGAGGAATCCAAAAAAAAAGTGGCCTGTGATGATTTAACTAAATTGGAAAAAATCTCATTTTTCAGAAGATGGATGCAAAGGAATAAGTATGATGGAAGATGATAGTGGCATTCAGGATGTTGTTGACTATTTTGAAAGGATACCAACTTGATATACTGTATAGAAATTTCTAGGGAGAATTTTCAGTTCTCTTAAAACCAAGGAGATTTGTTTGGGGTTTTTTTGTTGTTGTTTTTGTTTGGGGTCTTTGTGTTGTGGGTTGCTTTTTGGGGTCTTTTTGGTGTTTTGTGGGTTTTTTGTTTTGTTTTGGGTGGTATTTTGTTTTTGTTTTTATTTGGGGTTTTGGGGGTATTTTTTTTTACCCAGAGTACACCAAGAATGCTTCCAAATATTTGTGAGTGCAGCAATTAAAAAAAAAATCTGGTAATAGTTGTAGTCTTAACAGCTCACTGCTATACTTAGGCAGGTACATTCACAGCATCAGTCATTGCTTTTTCCACTTGCTAAAGTGCCACAGTCTACATAAAAACATGGCTTTGGCCAAATCCTATGACTTTATGTTTGAATTTTATTTCAGCTACTACCCTCAGATATTTGGAATCATGTCAGTGATGAGTTTGACTGCAAAGAATATCTCAAATACACAACAGCTATTGTTGAAACTGACATTGAAACAGCACATTTATAGAATTTTGTTTATTTTACACCAATATGGGAATAAGAAAACACACACAGCATCTTTGAAGGAGTGAAGGGAGCTCAGTGTCCCAGACAATGAAATGTAAAGATTAATTCCCAGTAATAATTGTTAAAGGACATGGCTAATTTCTCTCAATCTGCAGGAGTACTATGGTGAGCCAGAGCAGGGAATACATAGTTTCATTTTATGGGCTGTTATGCTCAAACACCCTTTCCCTGGAGCTATGACCAAGAACAACATGAAGTATTTGGTAATTTACAAAAAAGAGTGTGAAAATGGAACAGTAAAAAATCCACAGGATTTATTTTCTAGTAGGTGTTAATACAGGAGAAGTTTACAGAAGATTCTGTTTAAGGAGTAGAAATCACAGGGTTATACAAACAGAAAATATTTTCTGCAAGTATCAAGGAACCTGACAGGTCAAGACTCTCTGCAGAAGTCTTTCAGTTCTGTTTCAATAAATGTTATACTCTAACACACACACTGTCATGAAAAGCAGCTTTTAAATTGCACCCCCATGATCAAATGCTGACTTCTTGAACTCTGACAATCTTTATAGTTGGTATGATTTTCTGATAAAGAACTTTTCCTAAGGTTAAGTGAGAGATTGCTGAAATTTAATCCAGAGAGTTTATGAACAATATATGTACATTCCTCCTTCAGAAATACCTGGCAACAATGCTGTACAGCAATTCCAACCAGACTACCTGCATAAAAGATAAGCAGATTTAGCCAAACATGTTTTGATTCAGGATTGCAATGCATACACAGAATCCTGAAAAACTTCCAACTTCAGGAATTTGCTGTTTATTTTGGAGCACCTATATCAATAACATCAAAACTTACCACAAAAGTACCAACTGCTCTTCTTTTCTGACAAAATAGAAAAGGAATGTTTTGCTTTTAAATCTGAGGAGGAATAAAATAAAAGGAAATGAAAATGAGCTATCCACAGGATAAGTCAACAAGAAGAATCCAACTGTTAACTTGCAGAGCCTTTAATTTTTGCCATGACAACAATTCTAGGATGTTTTAATGTCTGGAAAATTAAACTGTCTCTGCATTTTTGAAGGGAAAATTCTGTCAATACCATTCCATGTCTTCTAATAGATCCTAACCCTCTTATCTCAAAATCTTAAATTGAGTTCAAGGTGCTGCTAACACAGCACTAAATAAAAAATAAAAATGATGTACTAAATAAATGATGCACTAAATTGATGCACTAAATAAAACAAGTTTGTTTTTAAAATGGAGTCACATCTACTAAGCAAGGAAAAAAAAGGATGCAAAAGGTGCCTGTGCTTGGCTGACAGGTACACAGCTGGGAATGTGCTGATACCCTGCCCCAGCACAGAGCTGAAAATTGCATCCCAGAGAGCAGAGGTGGGAGCTAAATACCAAATTTATTTATACAATTGTTTTCCTTCCAGGTAAGAGACAGTCTTCCACTAAATTTCTCTTAGAGTGTCTGCTCCACTATCTATTAATCACTCTTTGCCTGTTGCTTTTCTATGACATTTTAGCCACATCCATGTGGATTATTTAACATATTTCCTCAGCTGTGTCCTTCTTGTGTGTTAGAAACAGGATGATATTTCTTACTTTGTTTAAATATATTCCCATTCTAGTCAAAGGGGAGATTTTTAATCACACAACTCTTCTAACCACTAGCATGAGTATATTCATTTTGCTTTTGTTTAATTCCCCATTGTACCAAAAGAGGTTTTTTGTTAAATTACTAACCACATTTCTTTCCCATCAGTCTGGCTTGCTTCTCTTTTTTCATTATTCTTCACCTCAGATTGCCTGGGTTTGCAGAAGCTGACTGACTTAAGATGATATGAATAAAAGCTTGAACAGAGAAATCTAAAGATATTCAACATTTAGGATTAATGGTCCCTTCTACATTCAGTATCCTTTAATAAAACAAAAAGCAGAGGTCTCCAAATGCCATCCACAAAAGAGACACACTCTCCATGACACTATTATTGTAATACTGCCTCCTGCCAACAGGAAAAGAAAGCAGTATTTCATATAATAGTTTTAGTTCTGCCTGCTAACAGGCAAAAGAGGATGTAGCTGGGATGCTTAAATGGAAATAGCTTGATTTCTATATCTCATATAATAAAAATTTCAGAAATGCAATTCCAATAAAAAGTTAATAGCTAACAAGGGATAGGAAACAAAGGATACCTGCCACTGGAACCAGCCAAATGCCACCAATATACTAAATAAAACTTGGAAATCTTTTATTGACTAGCAAGCTCAGCATGTTGGAATAATAAGGAAGTTTGGAATTTCCTCTCTCATTTCGAGTGTCTTTGCAGAAATATCAGCTGGTAACTACATCAGACTGGGCTATGTATAGCTTTGTTGATTTACTGAGGTCTTTGGAAAGCACACGCCCAATGTTTTTCTTCACATGAATAACCCTTATAGAAAACTGCCTAACATCCCCAAAGTTTGGAGAATGAGAAAGAACATTATTTTTTAAAGTTTAGGTCACAAAAAAAGAATGATTGTTTAATTTCAGCATTATAAATGTGAGGTAATCTAACAGAATTAATTTCTAATTATGCAAGTTATTCTCCAGATTTCCAAAGGCCAGCTTCTTGCAATACAGAGTGGTTATGAAGAAAAGCTGGAACACATTACTTCATTCCAATCCTTTCAATTAATGTAATTTATCTGCTTTTATTTTTTTTCAAAATATATTTTGAGTTTTTAAAAGATGTTAATTAATTTTTAAACCATTATTTTTGATGATGCTAAAAGAAAGAAACCAGTACTAAGAAAGCAAATGGAAACACTAAATAAACAATTGAGTGTCGCTCCTCAAATATTCCAAATTATTTTAATGTTTCAATTATTTGCATTACAGCAGTACTTTCAGAGGCAGGGGATAATGCCTTTGTTTTCCATAACACATCCAGCAAAACAAAACAACACAAAGCAAAACAACACAACTCACTGAGAGTTATCACTGCTTTTAAAATGATAAAGGGTAGAGTTTGAGATTGTATGATTCATCTCATGTCATATTGGAAAATCTGTGGCAGAGTTCCAATTAAAACTTGGTCTAGTGAAGAAAGAAATGCAGCAGCCAAGTGATATTCACACAAGTAACCTTGTTAACATAGAAGTAGGGTGGTTGCTCTGCATCACAGTAAATCCTCTTGCTTTGCTCCTTCCTTCTTCACACACACGAATTCTGCCCAGCTGTAAATGGGAGAGGGAGAGAAAAGGAGGAGAAAAAAATGCCACACTGAGTTCTGAATAAAAAACCAAATAGTTCTGACAAATTAGCATTTCTAATGGAACAGAATGCATGTAGGAATTGAAGTTTACTTTCTTCAGAAAATTTCTAAAAAGTGTTGAGTGCAAAACTGCAGTTTGGACTGGATACTGCATGATGCCTACCAGCCATGGAGAAATGCTCAGCATCCCTATTCCTTCTCAGCGTTTCTGTAAATCTGCTGATGTTTTTGAAGATACAGCAAGCTTCAAGGAAAGAAGTCACAGATCTACTGATAACAGAATGATTTCTAAAAGCCATCAGCATAAGAACTCATCTAGCAAGAAATGCTGTGTGTATGATGAAGGGTTTACTTTCCCAGAAGTGCTTTTGGGACTTAAGATTGCACAAAAGGGCTGTGAAATGTGTTTCCCTCAGTTCTGGCTCTTCAGTTCCTGGAGCCTCAGGTCACATTCAACTCATAGTTCCTATCAAGCTTTTCCCAAAGGACCTTTGGGCTCCTGCAGTAGCCAAACTTCCCTGGAACAGGAAACTCTATTTACACTGATGTCTTAAAGCCTGGTGCTCATCCATAAAAGGGAAAAATAATACTTTTAAGAACAGCATTTTTCTTAACCTTTAACAGACCACAAGTCAGTCTAAAATGCATGTGCTGTAAAAGAGAATTTTTCACAAAATCAAGCAAAACTATTTCTTAAAAAGTAAAAAGCCCTCTTACCCCTGAAGTGCCTGCAACATTCTTACAGTGTGCAATATTTTGACTGGAGTGTCATAGAGGAAAACTTTCAGTGTGTCAAGTAAAAGAATGGCTTTCTATCAAAATAACAAAATATTAACATTTTTATCCACATCATTGCTGATGCAGGTAAGTTTTTGGGGTGTATTGTACAGTGATTGGGAAAATTCTGATCCAACTATCAATTCATAGTGGAAAACCAAAGCCTTCCCTGTGAGAGAGCTTTCAAAATTATTAAAAATAACCCTCATAATGTCAATATGACTCATTAGCAGAAAGATCCTGCAAGATCTGCTTCTTATGGGACAAATTACATCAGGCTACTGAGAAGGTAAAGTAGAAATATCTCCTTTTCCCTTTTTGTATTACATATTTCTGTTTCTCACTCCCCTTCTTCGCAGTCTGTTATTTCACAAAGAACATAGGGACTTTCATCTATCAAACAGCTTTTTGATTTTTTTCAACTGCCATTTTTCATACAGGAGAGTAATCAATTAAAAGGTTAAGGTGAGGATTTTTATTTTCAAAAATCCCAAAAGACACAATGTGTGTGTCTTTCACACACATTAAAAAATAAATTTATCTTCATGCACATATGAGTTTTGATTTGCAATGTTTTATTACTTCAGTGCCACGGTCAAGCATTTTCCTGCATTACTGCATCTTATAATCACATCCTCCAAAGTTCCTTCCCCTCTTTTGTTTACTGCTTTCTTTTCTGTCACATCTGAAGTGAGTGAGACTGCCAGCTCTGTAAATTTCTGTAAAATGCTTAGCACTTTACAAACCCCAGAAAATAACAGCATCTGTCCTATGCAGGATAGATGTGCTGAAGGCTGCTTTGAGATATTGAGCAAAATCCTTCTGAAAAGCAGTTGAGTTGTTTGCATGAATGATATTAAAAATAAGGGGCATTTCAGTGCTGCAGACATCTAGGTCTCCACATAAAAAGCCTAAAATATAAATTCAGATTGATATTTTTCTTTTGAGAATCTACTGAAGTTTTCAGTAGATGTTCCTTAATCAACACTACTCTTCTTCCAAAGAATCGTTTCAAGTTGTATATCTATTCAATATTTCATTTTCAGATTCTTACTCATATTTTTGCAGAAATTTACTTTCCAAACATAAACAAAGAGATTTCAACTCCTTTGTCAAATTTCCTTTAGCTCCAGAGATGAAATTGAGCAGCAGATGATGTAATCTGTTTGTAAGTGAATTTGCCTTTTTAAATCTAGCTGTAAAAAACTACATTATTGTGACAATAGCATATTTTTGGTGATGAGATTATTTTGTTCAAGGTCAGCTATTACGATTTCTGGTTTAAATGTGAAAGTTGAACCAAGCAATCACCTTGCTTACTAAGAATAGCAAACAGTATCTGCATGGCCTTTTCCAAATCCTATTTCATGCAAGATCTTTAGTGCATTTACTGTGACTCTTGGAGGGACAAACCTATTTAATTTGACTTCAAATGCTGGACATTTCTTGGCCTCAGACTGGAAGTCTGGAGACATGACAGTTATTTTCTAGGAGATTAAAGACAGCAGAAGGACACAGGGGTTTTCCATAACTTTCCTTCACTACTCACAAGGACTTGACAATGTAACATCTCTAATCTGTCATCTAGGAAATGAGTAAGGTCCTAAAAATAATTGGGAGTATCCCAAGGTGAATAAGTGTAGATCTATGAAAAAAGTGATATATTATCTCTGTATAATGTTACTGGTTTATCTTGGCATTTGTCCATCTCTGTCTCAATCTTGTGCTGAATTTTCTTATCTGTCTAACACTTATCATCACCTCAACTCTATAAACTCTTCAAAGTAGCTGGTTGGATTTTTCATTACTTCCTATTACTACATTCTTATTTAAAGCTGAAATGTAAGAAGAGAGAAACTTACTATTAATAGCAAAAGTTTTATTAAAGTACTATTCTCCCTTCAGGTTTTAAGTATCCATAACATTGTGCACGAAATAAGAGACATTTCCCGTTACTACGTAAATGTTGTTTTTCCAACTAGATCTTTAAAAAAATTTAATGGGTCTAATTCTACCAGATTTTTCTGGTTTGCACTCATTCTTTTCCACATGTGACAAATTTATTGATTTTGAAAAATAGACTCTAGGATAACAATTGCATTACAATTGTTACAGATACAACGTACCCAATGAACCTGAAAATGTATCTGTAGCATTACTAATCTAAAGTTGCAATTGAATATGTTTGTTTGTATTTGTTAATTTAAAAATTTTAAGGCAACTAACAGGGTCAATTTTAGTGTAGACATTGGTAGCTTACTTACAGTAGTACTACAGAAGGCAGGAACTTATTGACAGTGATTAAGAAATGCTACCTTATAAAAAACTCCACTAAAGTTGAACAAGATTTGACACGGTTTACAAAGGTAGAAAGCAGTAATTCTTAAGGAATAAAATGTCCCTCTGCTATGACACATATTCTTCTTTATAGATACATGCCCACAGAAATAAAATATTTAAAATGCTCTGTTTCACAGAGGCTCAAAAGCCTCAGGTCTGAACTCCCTTTCCTCATCTGCTCTCCATTTCAGGTTCTGAAAATATCTGGGAGACTGAAGACATAATCATAGAATGTTAAGGGGGTGGAAGGGACCTTAAAGATCACCCCGTCCCTGCCACGGGCAGAGACGCCTGCCACTAGTCCAGGCTGCTCAGGGCTTTATCCAACCTGGCCTTGCACATTTCCAGGCATGGGCATCCACCACCTTCCTGGGCAGCCTGTGCCTCATCACCCTCGCAGCAAATATTTCTTCCATAAATCTAATCCAAATTTCCCTTCTTTTCCACCAAAAACTCCAAACCCTTTCAAAGAAGACATTTTTGAAAGTTTTTGTGTAGCTTTCAGTTTTTTTACTATTCTTTCAAACAATTTCAGTAAATAATAATTTCAATTTAGTGCTTCATAAAGCAATGAATGGTTGAAAACAAAACTGCCATTTCCCAAAACTTATAACCTAATTGCAACACACATTGTATTTACATGCACAGTCCAAGAAGCAAAACATAAAATAAACATATATTTACGGAAAGGTTGATCGGAAATGACTAACTATTATAGTCCAAGTGCTATGTTGGTTTATTTTTAATCTTACCATGTGCTGTGTTTAGATGATCAGTTACTAAACTGACAAACAAATCTCTTCATGGTAACTGAACACTATGAGTCTTTTGCAAGTGGTGTATTTTAAGGAGGGACATTTCAGAGGAAAGGGTGGAGGTATGAAATGGATTTGTTTAAAGCTCCTGGCCAAATTCACATATAACGGGACACTACCAAATTCAGATTTTCACTAGAGATAAATCTGGAGTAGGGATTTCAAAGTAGTTTCAAGAATTCCATCACATTGAGAATTGTTTTATTGGAGCATTTTCAGAAATATGAGTTCAGTCATTTCCTCTTCCCTTTATTCCCTCATTCTTTCTCATCTTAATTTATAGTGATGTGTTTATAATAATAACTTAGTCAGACACTGGTTAAATGCTGGAATCATCTTAAAGTGACTTCAACAATCATGTGAAGACTGCCCTTCATGACTGTCCTTGACCTGGATATGGGAAGTAGCATGAAAACAGGAGGCCTCACAAACATCAAAATATCACAAAATTGACAAACTAAATAGTTTGCAATAGTTCTTCTCACAAGAACTGTGTAACTATTTTTTTCTTGTTTTATTATTTTCCTGAAAAAAATTAAATCTAACCCTAACCCCCAAAAATAAAATTCCTGAATTCCTGCAATTTCTCACTAAAATTTTTCAACTCCTAAGTGACGGAAAATAGTAATGTCTGATCACTTCCCTTCCTGATTTGACTTTAAAAGTGAGTGATTCTCATGTCTGTAAAGGTTCTGACAATCACACACATTCAGTAGCTCAGGGGAGGGTATAAGGTCTTCCTTTTAGACCAAAAGTCATTATTCTAATGACTAATGATTTCAACATGTTTGTGGAAATCTTTGTGAAAATTTACAGCCCAATGCTGCCTGCAGTAGCACCAAGGACAACATGCAGGTGGGATACACAAAGTCTGACCACTTTTAGAACAGCTGCTGAAGTACTCACTATGCAGGTATAAGTAAGAATTCAAAAATATTATTACTTTTTCCTCACATTAGGAGTCTTTTCTTCTTTCCACTTTCTTCTTTCTTCTATTACTTCTTTCCAGCAGCCCAGAAAGTCAGGGCCAACAGAAGGAAAAGTCATGCAGGGGTTAAAAAGGTAAAGATCCCGTGTTTCAGCAGAATGAGACCAGGAGAGAAGTGTATCTGTCTGTATTCTGCCCAAATCTCTGACAGCCCCCTGAAACCCACTTTCTCAGACATGTCTTTATTCTCATTCTCTGAAACATCAGCTGATCCCTTACCCTTCTCATCTGAAATTATTATTATTTTCCCTATCCAGAGTTTCAAAGTCTTCATTGATGCCTCCATGTCCTTCTTTTCCCCTTCCTTTTCTCCACTTCTGTTTATCCAGTCCTGCAAAAACTAAGCTTGCATAAACCTCAGATCAGCTCTAGCATATCACATGGAGCTGTCAGTTCTAATGGCCTTTATTCCTAGCTAAATATTTAAACCAAATGCATTAGAAAATATAATATGTGAATATTATATAGGGATAAAGGCAGTCAGAACATGCATCTGCATGATAATCAAAATGTAACTCTTGCTTGTGTTGAAAGACAAGAATCAGTTTAAAACAGCATAAGAGAGGTATCAATACAGTCCAATAACAGAAACTTTAAAATCAGCTGCTAAGACTAAGCTTCCAGGTAAGCAGTGACTGAATCCTGTGTTATCAATTCCCAAACTGACAACATGAAAATAAGCTTCAGTACATTTAAATGAACAAACATGCCATCTTCAGAAACAGCTAAATGTAACAAAATATATAGACAGAAGAAAGGGATGGAGTAATAAATACAATTCACAAATTGCAATGGACTCTGCAGATGGAACAAAAGAAAATGTATGTTAACAAAAGATCAGGGTATGTTAATTATTCAGACACATATGGCTTCCCCTTCATGTCCCACAGGTATTTTTTCTATAGATCTTGGAAATATGACTTTGATATCAGTCATATATTTATTCTTTCAGAATGCCATTCATATGACAAGGCACTAAGACAATTATCTATACACCTACAGTTGGAGTTTATGCCTAGATAAGACAGGTACACTCACATAAATTCAAGAGGGAAGAATTTCACAGACCATTGAATCAGTTCTCTTCAAGTCTTCATTTCAGAAAAGAAGCATTATAAGTCTTCATACTGAAAAAAAACCCAACAAAATTATGCCAAACATAAGCAAGGGAAAGAATCCTACATCTGCTATGTGTTATCCAGTGAGCAAGAAGCAGCCATAGATGTGACTTTATGAACTGTTTTCCACTTAATATTTTCACATTATTCTATTACTTTCAGATAATATTTTAGACACTTTTCAGAAAACAAATAAAAATATGTGGAATTTTGGCATGGATAAATTCTTTATGGAAAATATTTCCTTGTATCCAATATTATGGTAGTTATAAACACTTCTAATTTTTGTGCTGAAACCTGCAGAAAAAAGTAACATTCAAATTGGCAATTCAGAACAGGGGACTAGGTGGTCTGATGGAGAGGGCAAAAATAACAGAGCAGAAACTGCACTTCCACCAGTAACAGTGTGTGAAAGAATTTCCTGACAAAATTTTTGTGTGAAAATGGTGAATTTTTTCCTTTTATTAGTAAAATTAACTTAAACCAAGCTGGAGGGACTGATCTTATTGATATGATTCTATATGATTCTAAAAGTACAGTTGCCTTTGTACAGATGGGAGGGTCACATGTAGAGATCCAAATGCAAGAAAGATTTCTCAGTAAACCAGCAACACATGTGAAGATTCCTGATTAATTTAAGGTCTTCATTTCTATATCAAGACAATTGCATAACTAAAATGTATCCACTGAAGAAACTATTTCTCTGTACTTTATTCATTCTAAGCAATTCAGCCAACAGGACTGTGGAAAATTATAGTCAAATTATTTTTTTTTAAATCTTAAAAAAATCTTATTAGTCCTACTGCAGGTCCTGTAGAAAAATTAGTAAAAGCCCTATTCATAAAAGTGATGAGCAAGGTCACATTGAAATAACTGATAGAATACCACAGGACTTTCACCACCAATTTAGGACAAGCAGTACCTCAATGTGTTCTTGCACATTTTGTATATCTATACAATCTATTAGATAGATTGTGTATCTATTAGGTTGATCTTAATAATCTGAATTCTATTTTTTTAGCTATGAGAATCAGTACAAGGAGGGACTGTCATACTCTCAGACCATAGAAAAACCACTGCATCCTTCCTTTTTGTAAAGAGAGTTAGCCAGTGATCAAATGATAACTATATGGCAAATACTAAATGTCTTCCTGCTATCAGGATACCTTCTACACTTGAAATTCTATTAAAAGTTCCCTGAGATAGATCAGTCATTTATTCGTTTTAAGATAAAAATGCAAAGTACAGAAGAATTAAATACAAAATCTAATGTGCACTAAGCAGTGTATAAACATGACAAATTTCTTTCTGTTCCTTTGGTATGTCAAACTGAGATCCTTGATGTCATCTGCTAAACTTTCCTGTGTTAACACAAAACTGCCCTCCTCCAAGTAATGTCATCTGAATCAAACTCTGTAGACAAAACCATGTCATCCTGTGATGAGTGCACCACCCTGACTGGTAAGAATGATGGGTATAATGGCCTCTTTTTTGGAGAAAAAAGGGAACATTTTAAATCTTGTGGCTTGTATACCTTTATCATCTCACAGTTGCACAACACCAGTGATGACATTATAGACCTTACATAAACTACCACTACTGTCCTAATAAAAGTGTTGTATTTCATTAGACATGAATTATCCTCTCTCCATAGTCCATTTAACATAATGGACATAATGGACATTCCCTTGCTTGTAAGGAAATATTTAAGACTAAGCACTAGTAGGCATGAAAGATATTTCTGTCTTTCCGCCATGAGGTTCAGTCATTGTACAGAAATAAAAGTAAGAAGTTAAGCTTTTAAACTACTATTGATGGTAACTACTCCCTCATTGCACTAGGGAGATATTTAGCCAAACACATACCTAATTTCAGTGAAACTGGATGACCCTGGCCCATCACACCACAGTACAAACACACACGTGCATATATATATATATATAAAATTACATATATATATATATATATATATATAAATTATATAGATATAATTACTCTATTTTTTCTAAAATAACGTCATTTTTAAAATACATTAATTCTAAACAGATACTAGTTTACTACATTAAAATGAATAAGAATGTTTATTAACTATTCATAACTCAGTTAGTAATTGCTTATAGACATCTTATAGAATTTGGGAACACATTCATTCTCACCAGCAGTGGGCACATAATATATGTCAAGAGTATGAGACAAAACCAAGTCAGAAACATGCATGAATGACAATATTGGACTTGTTCTTGAAGGGTTTTTTTTAAAAGATGCTATGCAAAATAAGAGGTCTGTTTTAGTGGGTTTTCCGCCTTTCCAACCTATAAAAGAGTTCACAGTTTTATACAATCATCTACAACTTTAAGAATTGTAAATGATTCTTACAATTTCTCAAAACCATATCATATTAAAAATTAAGCCAAACAGAAGAATTGATTTTAAGGATTCTGCTGTCTTTAGATATACTTCAAATCAACATTTTTTGCAAAAGAAATGTTAGATTATTAAAGAATTTTCATTCTTTTAACTGTAAGACTCTGCCGACGTTTCAGAACCTGGAGTAGAAGTTTATTCTCCTTCCTCTGCGTGACTCACGATGCTGTCGATCATGACAGAAGACACTAAAAATACCACACATGACTGCATGCAGGGCCGGTAAATCCCGGGAAGAGGCGGCTGCGGCCATTTCCAGGCGGGACGGGCGCTGAGGGCCGCCGAGCGTGCCGGCAGGGCCGGGGGCCGGGCGGAGCCTCCGTGCGGCCGGGCAGGAAGCGTGGCGGGATTCTGGGCGCTGCCTGGCCCCAGATAATGCCATTGTGAGGGAGCCCGGGGCCTCTCCCAGCGCTGGGAGCCCGGCGCTGGCGTCTGGCGGCCTGGCCCCCGGCCAGCCCGGGGCTGGCTCTGCGGGGAGGGCGGCCGCTCCTCCGGCACGGCCCGGCCACACCTCGCCCTCCAAAGGAAATCTGGCCGCGGCTCCAGACTTTATGACTTCTTCTTTACGAGTCCCCTCTCTTTTTTTTTTTTTTTTTTTTTTTTTTTTTTTTTTTTTTTCTGCAGTGCTGGCGCTGCGCTCTCAGGGAACTATTTAAAGTCACAAGCAATAAATGAGCTGATGACAGGATTATTGGGAAAAGTCATACTTCGGTACCCCAAAACGCGCATTACGTTCCTCTCGCTTTTTAAACAGTGGCAAATTGCTGTCACAGCCACCCATCAGAGCGAAGAAAAGATCCACTACAACAGGCAAACTCTACAATCTTCCTAATTTTTACTCCCTTTAATTCTACCAGGTTTGTGTAAGATATATGTTCTGTTTAAAACAGACATTGTTCTTAAAACACAAAGGAGTTCAAGGATGTGGCATCAGTGCGTTCCCACCCACCATTTGCTCTGATTTTTTCAGATTCTCTGAAAAAAACCATTCAAGTCCCACAGCAGGTATTGTGTCGGGTACGTTTTTAAGTTATGCATTTCAGCAGTGGTATATCAAAGATGCTAAAAATGTGATAAAATATTTCCCTGTAAAAAAAAAAAAAAATGTAAAAAGCCTCTCACCAATCAGAAAATATCATACAGCCCAACCAACATCTGCCACCTTTGCTCCAGAGAAGCCTCATTTTACAGCCCAGGCAACTTCCCCAAGAACACATCTCTTATACCTTCAAAGATACTTGTAGGTATATACATAAGTTATCATCATACTGGATTCTAGTATGTCCTTAAGTGTTCTTTTGAAAGGGTAGAAAATAGAACAACAGTAGGTTCAGCTAAACAGTAAAAATGTCAATATTTGCATTTTCAAGAAATGAGATATTTATTGAAATCAATAAAAATTAGTGTAAGACCAGGAACATATTTCTATATCGATATTAAATATATACAATTTTTCTTGGTTTTACATTAGCACTAAATAATTTCTCAAATACTATGCAATACTTCTTCATAGCTTCATTTTATGATAAAATAGTGAGTATTTCACTGATAAATTTCCTTCTTGTACTTATTTTAAACAAATATTTTACAAAAGCGTATTATTGAATAATAAAAATTAAATTGGTATAGCAGTAATATTTGATAGAGCAATAATTCTGAGTAGCAACATAACTTGGGTTTATTTTATTTTTGTAACTTTATTTTTATGCCCTTAGTATGTAAAATCACTATAGCACCTTCTAAGCACTAAGGCCTCAGTTCCTAAAGAGCATATGCAGAAGTGGTTTTGCATTTAAGGCTCTACACTTAAGCTGAATCCAGGGAAAAGCTGTGTTGAGTACGACCTTGTCCACAAGAGGTATAATCCATATATTGTGAAATATCAAAGGCCCCAAAATTCAAACTGTTATGCCTGAGTTTAATGACAATTCATATTCTCAGGCAGATCTCAAAAAAACCCAATGTCACTAGCTTTATATCTAATGTCTAAAAAATAGGGGACTTACTTGTCTTTAATTTTGAACTTCTAGGATGGGTATTTTCAAGCTTCTCTTCAATCAAGCAAGTGTGAAGAATACTTTAGTGTCACACCATATTTCTTAAGTCACGTGGCACTCAAAAGGGAAAGAAAATCAAAAGAGCAACTTGTTTAAAGCTTGGTTTGATTTAAGCAGTTTAGACATATTCTAAAAGAACATAATATCAATTAAATTATCTCAAGTTTCTCAGCCAAGCCAATACAGCCACCCAGAAGTGATCAATTTTAAAAGAGGTTAAATTATAAATAAAATATTTTATTGCACGTATCAGTGTATTAAAATACTCAGAGTGATATATCAACATAAATAAAAAGCTATTAATTCTGGGTGGCAGCTTCACGATTTTTTATCGTAATATGTTTGGAGCTCAATTAATACAAAAAAGTCATTGCTTATTTTGAACAATTGAGAAACAGAAACTAGCACCCAGAATTCTGCTGATTCCTATGACAGTGGTAGCAGAGGTGAAATCCCAAAGGGTTAACCTCTTCCTGGTGGCACCCATTGTTTTTATGCAGCGGCAATGTATAAAAGCTGCTAGCAGCCTAGACGTGACCCCGCAGTGACCCGTCTGCGTCGCTGCTCTTGTCTCCTGTGCGCTGCTCCAGCTGCTTGTCCCAAGATCCAGTCAATATTTGCCCGCACAGCATAAGGTGGTGGCACTTCCCGCGCCGAGCTGGGAAAAGAGGCAGCAGTGAAAAGCTCTGAGTCAACAGGGAAAAGCAAACAGTGGCTGCCAGTGGGGAACATCAGCTCTCATGCCACAGCCAGCTCTCAGGTACTCATGACCGTGACCTACACACTTTATCAGGCTCTGATCAGCATTGTGAAAGCAGACACTGCAGTGCTGGCTGCCCCTGGAGCAGCCTTGCAGGCTCTGCTGCTCCTAAAGGAATCTCCTCCTCTCTGGGCTCCTTCCTTAAAGCAGGCACCATAGAAACAACCCGATGGACCACGATATATCTGTGTATATGTACCTGTGTAACTGCTCAAAACCAGGTGCTAATTCTGAAATTCAATACAGGAGAAACCTTGACAGTCACACTCATGCTGCTATTAGAGGTAGGAATCTGAGCAATTAGGCAGCAAGGGGCACTGTAAGCTTAGGCGCTGAACAGATTAAAATGCAGTCAAATTTAATGAGTCACCTGAATCCAGCATTGTAGCACATGAATGTATTTTTCTGCCCAGCAACAATAGTGGCGCTGCTTTCTCTACCAGCTCAGGCTCCTGCTCTGCCTTACAGCTCTACCATCCGTTCCAAACAAATGCAGAATAACTTGTTTCAGCAAATTGAAAAATGCTGAATAACTTGTGTTTCAGCAAATTGTAAAATGCCACATAGCTTGTGTTTCAGCAAATTGTATGTGACTCAAATAGTAAGAACTACTTTTCCAAAGGGAGGTAGCTCTGCACAAGAACTTAAGTAAGATATGGGCTTTGTACAATCAAGATCCTGTTTAATAATCTAAAACCAGGAAGAGTTAAAACCAGGTCTTGTAATTGTCTTAGCAACAAATTAATGAGTGTATTACCCTTGTTAGCTTCTCTGCAGCCTTCTGCAGAAAGAGCTTTGGGCTGTGGTTTCATATTGATCAATTATTATACTACTTTTCAGCAAGGATCTGCTTTGTTAAATATCTTAATATCAATGTTTGAAAACTGTTAGTCTTTTTTTGAAAAAAATTAAAGGAAAATGAAGAGGGAGATAATAAAATATTATGCTTTTCCTTGTCCATTTCATTGATGTGAAATGAAGATTTTCAAATTTTGTTGGAAATCAGAATTTAGCCCAGGCTAAATGCAAGCACATTTTGGAAAATTCTTTATCTCTTCTGAAGCAGCTTCAAAAAGCCATTTTATTACAATACATTGTATAGTACCAATGATGATGCAGACTATATTTGTATATAAATTAAAATACAGACAGATTCTGTTCTATTGCCTTCTACAGAATTTACTAAGAACATCTTTCCAAAACTTGTGGAAAGAAAACTAAAAATTCTTTGCAAAATTGGTAGTTATCCAACAAATGAAGACTGGAATTGTGAAAGAAGGAAGGTTCTTTAATAAAAAGGAGTCACAGTTAAGTAACAGAAGAGGTGTAAAAATAAATGTTTGTCATGAGCTTCCTAATCAAGAAGGATTAGAAGAGTAAGTTAGTTGGGATTCTTTCATCTCTGCCCTTTCACCCAGAGAAGCCTAAGTTAGAGCATCACAGGGTTCAGGTGTGATAGCTGAAGTGATAATTTTAGACCAAAGTGGTTGGCAAGGAATTTTGTGATCAATGTCTTGCAGTGGTTGGTGGATTTGAGGCTGTCGTGAAGTGACACACTACAGAGCAGAAATCAATACTCAGACCTGCAGGTAGCAAAGATCACATGGCATTTCATCAGGAACAAAAAAAACCCCACAGATCACGTGGCAGAATGGGGTCAGAACAAAGCTGGGAGTCAAAGCTTCAATCTGTTTTGTAACTACAGACAAGAGGCAGTTTATCAAATGAATTCTGAAAATATTTCTCAAACTGTTTTTAGCTGGACACCAGCATCCCAACTGTATCTCCCTTTGCATGTTCTCAGGGTTTTCATGGGTTTCCTCCTCTTGTCTGCACTCTTCTGCTCCTCCATCAGCCCAGTCTCTCTGCTGCTCTCTCACCCATCCACACACACTTCAGTAGCGACCTGTGCCACAGCTTTTCCTGTAGTGCCTCTGCCTCTTCCACATCTGCCCAGCAGCAGGTTCAGCAACACCAGCAGAAAGCCCAGGCTGCTAAGCCCTCTTGTGGACTGATGTGATGGGAGCAGGGAGAGCAAGGTAAATGGGAAAATGATTGACTTCCCATATGTGGGTAAAATGAGGAAATTTGACAGCACTGGCTTTATTTTCAGGTTCTGGAAAGCAACTTCTAGACTTTTCTGGTTGCTCTATAGACTTTTCACTTAGCATAAAATTCCTACCCACATATTTGCTTTCTAATTCTGAATAATTTAATGCAATTTTTATTCTCTTCCTGTTTTTATGACTCTCCTTTGTCCCCCCAAGAACATTATGATCTCCCTCATCATGTGCCATCTCTTTTTTCCCCCCAACTCTTTAAGTTGCATTCCTGTGTTTGGGATGCCAGAAAGAGGAGAAGAAAAACATGAGAGCTGTCTCTGCCATCTCATGTAGCTCAGGACTGGTGGCAAAAAAACCTCTGCTACTGCATTTTGTGGCACACTCAGTAGTGGCAGAGACTCTTGGTTACATTATAGCTTAAAATCTGGTGGAAATTATGTGCATCTGAAATTCCTTATTTTCTACTTCTGAAAAGCATAAGACACACGGAAGCTCCTTCCAAACAACTGAAATTTCAAGTTCCTCAGCCAAATAATATAGCTGCTATGTTCTCACAATTTAGTATAATTAAATACTAAAACTCTACAACATGATTCAGAGGTGTGTTGTAGTTCTTGGTGAGATTTGGAAAAACCTCAGCTTCAGAAAACACCCACCATGACCAGAAACTCAGAGGACATTTTTTCATTCCTTAAAGTAGGTGGTTTGGGCATCTGGGTTGAGGCATGAGAAAGTGCAAAGTGTGATCAGTTTTGGTGTGATCACTCTTGTGCAATGGAAGAGGGAAATTCCAGCAGAAAAATAAAATTTCAGGCTCTCTTCCCATTCAAAGACATGATCTGCAGGGAAATTTTTTCTTTTAAGGCTGCAGTCCACATTGAGTATGCAGATATTTCTGAATATTTTTCGTTCAAAATTCAGTATCTTATTTGTCAGAAATAAGCACGAAGTTATAGCAACCTTAAAGGCTGCGCAAGATCAAAGATACTTAAGAAAAGGCTGGGCTTAAGGTAACAGAATAGCAGCAAAAGCCATCCTGGAGTCCTGGATCATGACACTGCCTTTCCTCTGCCTTTCAGCCTCACATCAGAGAGGACATGAAAGGAAGAACCTGAAAAAATGTTGGTTTGTAGTACAGTGGTAGCAGGAAAAAGCAGTTCTGCATTGCACTTGGCATCTTTCTGTCCCTGTGACAGATACTTGGACAGGGAAATTCTGAGTGGCAGCGCACGGAGAGGGGCTTGCAGGTTGTCTGTGCTTCCCAGAAAGTCTGTACCTGGAAAAATCAACCCATAGCACAGTAAAAGAGGTAGTCATGCTGATTCACTAAAACAGAGGACATGCTAAATATATAGAACAGAAACTATATATAACTATATAAACTGAAATTCATCCCTCTCACTTTTGGGAAGGATGGTGTTTTTTAGTGAAAGGTTGTCCTATTTGATAAAAATCAAAGCAAAAGCTTGACAAGATAAGTGAAACAAAGGAAATAAAATTTCTTTTCAAATGAAGCAGGGTGGCAAGAAAGCAAATCTAGGTGATGAAAAAAATATTTGGATGTCTGAAGGCAAGATGAACCACCTAGAAGACGCATATTTCTTGCTTCCTATGATTCTGTGGTATATAGACCATATCTTTGCTTAATGTAAACTGAAACGAGCAGTATCAAAGCTGTTACGAATTATGATTTCCTTCCATGTGCACTCTATATTTTTATACCTGGTGTGTGTCTGTCTCTCCAGGAGCCCTACCACAGGCACAATTTACTGCATAGCTACTAACTCTCAAATACTTTATCTGCACAAAGGAATCAGGCAAGAGGGAGGCTGACTCACAGTTTTGCTGACAGACATTGCAGCATTACAATGTAAGGAAATAAAGTAATGCAGGTTTAACTGGAATAGTTTCAGAGGCACTTCTCCAAGTCTTCTATTACTCCAAACACCATCTGTGATATGGCAGTGACAGTTTACTCTTCTTGAACACGAAATGCACAGGATTCCAGGGGCAACTATTTCCTTATTAAACAAGTTTCTTTTTTTTCACATTTAGAATTATGTGCATTATTTAACTTGCCTCATATAAACTGAATACCGTCATTTAAAATTGTTTTCAATTGCACTGGGGGAGGCTCAGGCAACAACAACAAAAAAGAATAGATTGCAGATAATCTGAATTAACACTCATTTTGCAGTGTATGAACAGGTCACAGCTTAATTCAGTGCATGCCTAGAAAGGGTATTTTCAGATAAAATTGCCCCATGGAGACACTCACAAAATATTTAATGTTTTGGTTATGGATAATATTATGTTTGATTTTATGAAGCACGTTATAGCAATCAGTTTTTCATATTTAGATATTTTTCACTCTTCAGAGGACTGGCTTGTGTAGGATGGAGCACATTGGTGACACAGCCATTTTCTAAAATGTTTGAAATTCTGTACATAGCAAGTATTTGATTTGGAGTAGCAGCTGTATATTTGAATAAATAGAGCCATCTTAGGACTTTGGAAAACTTTAAAATACATCTACAAAGCCAATATTCTATCCTGCTTATATCTTCATAGTTTCCAAATGTGCTACAACATAGCATTGGGGTTCCTGATTACAGATAACCTGTCATGCAGTAACACTACTATGAATTTAATTTAAATTCTTAAACCACAGAAGCAGTGAAGACAGGCCACCAACAAAAAAATCTGCTTTAGAAAAGTCTTGATAAGATTGATTCCACCAAGCTTAGAAAACAAGAGCTACTAAATCATCACTTGTCTATACTATTACTCTGTTACTTCCCTCTGTACTGCTGCACCAAGGAAGGTTCAGAGCTGATGTATTTCAGCTGAACCAGAGATATGAAGCTAGAAGAAAATGCAATGAGACATTGAAACAAACTTTTTTTTTTTCTGTTCATCAGGTTAAAATAGAAATTAAAAGCCTTTTCAGAAAGAGCCAAATAAAACCTCCATATTTTTACATGGGTTCCCCACTAGAGCACTTGTCCTCCAAGGTGGGAGAGTGGGACAGAGGAAAGAAGCTCAACCAATTTGTCCAATATAATCAGCAAGAAAGACTTGTTTTGTACTGGAGATAAACAAAGATTTTATGATTTTTAATTTCCCAAAATTTTGGGATCTTATGCATACTCTCTTACTATTTTCATGTCTTTTATAACTGAGCATCAGCTCAATCATCTCCCTGGCATAGCTGCTGTGGATTCTTTCCTTGTATATTCAAGACCTGGCATTGTAAATGTTTTATTCTTAAAAGTACTTCTCTTCTAGAAATTTCATTTTGAAATCTTCTCACCAAAAATATTTTATTGATTTCTCTGTCCTCCTGGAGTTTATTTTCAACTTTCATGTATCTTCCCATATTTTTTTCAGGACATACTCTGAGATCTGGTGAATTTTGAAAGTATTTTACTACCCAGTAGCATCTCAAGTGCAGGATCAATCTTCTAACAGAACATTTATGATTTTTTTTCCTGTATATGTTATCTCCAGTTAATTTTTAGTTAAAAGACTTAAACCTGTAATTTCTTAGTTGCAGACCTTTCCTCCCAAATTCTGCTAAATAGAGACATAAATTTATTTAGAAAATATGCCAATTTTAAAGAAATAGGCATATGGGCCTATATTCACTCACTATTTTCATATTCACTCTTTAGAGGAGCTGCTGTTCTGTCTAGGCTAGGAAATTTATGGTAGCATTACCCCAGCTTGTTTGCACAGTCCTCCACCAGTGGCAACCTGTGCTAATTTTTTGCACAGGTATTTACAGAAATTTTGGCACATGTTTAATATAAGGAGGCCTGGTCTTGCATTCTCAGCACAGGCAAGTCTCCAACAAGTCAGTGAACTGGCAATTTGCTCAGCTCCAAAAAATGCACAGTTTCATTGCATTCTTACTTTAACACACACAGAAAGAAGAACAGAAAATCTTCATTCAAGGCTTGTTTCTTACAATCCAGCTGAACAGACAGCTCAATGTGTCATACAGCTCTATCAGGAACCTTCTCAACAATTTTAAGAAATGTCACTACAGCTCCAAAGTCACAAGGCTACAAAAACATATTTTCACTTTTACAGACAGAACTGTACAAGAGACACTGAAAGGAACACTCCCTAGACTTCACAAATTTCTGTCAAACACCACTGCAGAATGAAGACAGCAGATCAGCAACCACCATCCCAAGAAAAATCTCTTCAGTCTTCTCATACCAAAGTGAGCATGCTGACATTTTCATGTGGTTGACTAACTTTTCTTTATGGTCACCATAAATTCAACTTGTTATAATTACTGTCAATAAAATTAATGAAATTACAGGCTGTTCAACAAAAGGAATATCAATCTGTAGCATTTTATTAGGTCAGTAAGACCTTCATTTATCACTGGTACATTTTGTGTAAGGCAGGGATTTGGCTCTTGATTTGTAGCTGTTGTAATTTCTTAAAGTCACATTCCAGGATCTCAGAAACATCTCATATATTGATTCTGCTTGCTTGATCAAGAAAGAAGTTTTAAAAATAAACAGAACTTCTAAAACACTTTCTAAAGACTTAGAAAAACTTCAGTCCTGAGCCAAATGCAAAATATATTGCAGTTTAAAAAACAAAATGCACAAAATTTTCAGTAACTGCCAGTTTGGAAAAGTATGTTAAACACAATTCCCCCTAAGAGGGGTTGTAAAGTTCTCCACTTTGGGGCAGCAGCATGAAAAAGTCCATACCTCTTTAGTTTCCTGTTTGCTATAAAACAATAAGGAGAACACCACACTTTTATTCATTTGTGATATAATACTTTCTTTTCTGTAATTAAACTGAAGTCACACAAAGACATTTCCAGTGTTAAAAAACCAAACATAAACAACACATTCAAAATACAGAGCAACACAAATGTGTTTTATCTTCTTGTGTTACATGAATAAAAATATTCTCAGTGATTTCATGTTCAACTAGTAACTGAATTGTTTTACATGTGCTTTGACTGGATGGTACTCTGGTGTCAGAGTTTAATTCTTGAGTCCCAGACAACAAAGACAATAGGAAACATGCTGGAATTTGTCTTTTGAAGTGTTATGTCATCTTACTTTCAAAGCTAAGTTATTTCACAATGTGACTTCCATGTTCAGCCAGGTCCTGTGCAGTGAAGAATCCAAACTTCACTGAAAGTCATTGGGAATTAAAGCTCATGCTATGTGAAACTACAACCATTACTCTAAAAAAACCAAACCAAAACACAACTGAATAAACAAAATGAAGCAAACAAATAGCTAGACAGGCTTTACCTTTTAGTTAGACTTACCAAAAACTATTCATTTATTTTTTTAGGGTCTTCACACCTTGTTTTAGTAAAAAACCAATTTTGGCAGGTTATGTCTAATGACCACAAGTTTCTGTCAGCATTCTGGACTCTCAGTGAGACAAT
Organism: Ammospiza caudacuta; assembly: GCF_027887145.1. Lineage (NCBI taxonomy): Eukaryota > Metazoa > Chordata > Aves > Passeriformes > Passerellidae > Ammospiza > Ammospiza caudacuta. The sequence goes on along the minus strand of NC_080593.1, from coordinate 115,473,617 downwards.
CAGTTTCTGTTCATTGGAACAATAAAGGTGCAATCTGATTTGATTTTTGGCAGCTTCTAGCCATCAGGGGAATCATAGTGTTTAAAAGCATTTTTCATAACACTGTACCAAGCTGAAGTCTGATATTATGAGACATCAAAATCTATGCTAAAATCTAAATACACAAGTTATTAAGTAATTTAGGCACTGAAAAGTGAGATATGTATTCCTCTTGGATGGGTTTGAAGAAAAGAGATTGGGCTAGAACTCTGTCATTCTTTTGAATGATATCTTATTTGTGCAGATACAAAAATTCCACTACATATACTGGTCTCCACTGATGTCCTGCCTAACCACAACAGCAGTCATGGCCACAGCTGTCACAGTAAAGAGTGTTTCATAACAGAAATATTTCAGAGCTGATTTAGACATACAGGGACAACACTTTTTCAGGCAATAAAAATAGAGAGATGAATGTATTAGAGTAAAAGATATGATTTTGTACCTTGAAATACACTTATGTGACCAAAAATCACAAGTGCTCCTTATGTGAGGACAGGAGGACCCATGAAAAAAAAAAAGTAAACTATCACTTCTCTCATGAATATTTGCCTCTCAAATAGAGAAAGCAAGACCTTCCTTCACTTCTGGTTTTGGAATACCCTCAGCACAGTCTCGCTGAGAAAATGTTAGAATTGGTCTTCCAGGTTTGTTGGGTTTTTTTTAATATGTTCTTCAATACTTATTCTAGGTGAAACACAACTTAAGGCACTAAAAAAACATCTTGGGAGAGTTTATCAAGCAAGGTCACAATAAAGAGTGGTAGGTTATGTCCTCAGATAATTATTTAATTTAGAACAATAAGGCTGTGTTTGGAAATTATACCTGTCACTTTAAAATACACCTCCTCCTGATTTAACTCTGATTCATGGCACGAGACCCAGTTTCAATGTAATGTTGAAATGAAAACAGAGCTTTTTAAAGCATAGATCTGCAGAACCTGAGTGATTTTAGTGAAATGTGGTTATTTGCACTTACCATCAAAATTTCTTGGGCTTAGATATCTATTATTAAAAAGAAAGAAAAGCTCTTCTAAGGTGTTTTCTTCTTTGATGAAGGAAGAATATTCAATGTGAAAATCACTTTCCAGTAAAGTAGAAAAAAAAAATCTGAAAACCAATGAAATCATGTGGGATTTCATTATCTGTAGTGGTAAGGAAGAAGCACTTAGTAGACCTGATGAGAGATCAAATGAGAGAACTAATGCAGATACAAACCAAAGAAATTTTATTCCAAAAATATACATTGCAGTAAGTCATAATGGCTTTATAGAAAGGCATTTTTTATTTATCTTTTGTTTTCACCCAGGACTCTTGCGAGAACCCCACATTGCAGCTGTTTTGCTCATCACTTCTAAAGATTTAAAGATTCACAAATATTTTGAATTTTACTGCAAAATACAGTTTTGCTGCAGCTGTTCTGCAAAGAACATTGAAGAATATTGGGCACAAATGGAATGTATCTTGAACATTAAATCTCTTTCTTTTCACCATTTACAGAAAATACAGTTGTTCCCAAAGTTCAGGTTTTTCTGTGCCACGAAGAACATTTGTTATCTAACACAGATATGGATGGTATGCCATTTTCTGAGAACCCTTGTTTTGTAGAATTGTGCTCTGAGTTGCTGAAGTTGGTCTGGTCAAGGATCAGGCTGAGGAGGGAATGAGTTCTGAGCTGAGCAGAGGACAATTCCTAACATTCATTTTTACCTTAATCACGCTATAAATGTGAGGCCTATAGAAAAGGACAAGTTATTTACAGTTTTTACACCTGAAATAGGTATCCCTCCTTTATTTTGTTACTTTAGCAGTGCCATTTCAGAGGACAGGTCTGTGTTACCACAGTAGTTCATTAGCAGACTAAAAAAGTTAAGCAGCCTCAAGTAGGGAAGAGACAAGGATCATATTCCTGCAGGACTAAAGTGTCCCCTTTCTATAAGTCACCTGACAAGCAATGGATGCTCCAACCAAAACAAAAAACTTCCAAGCTACTATTATCTTCTAGTAGCTAGCAAGATGTTATGCAATTTCAATACTCTATCTATTACAGAATTTGGATCAGATGGACTTTATAAACAAAAATTTCAATTGAATAAAAATTTTACTCTTGGAAGACATCATGCCAAATCAGTTTTATGTAGAAAATCCATAACTGAAACCAGAAGGTTTATAGCATTGGATTGGTATAAAAGCATAAGCTCATGTTATCTTTTCTTACTGACAGAAACCCGCTGTGGGAAAAAATAACATTTTTCAACCCAACTGTTTAAATCAGGGCAGACATAATAGGCTGTGCTGAGATGTCACATCTACTGTACATCCCCTGGCAAGCAGGCCCCAATATTCTAGACAACACATAAACAAGTGTCTTTTCACAGAGGACAGAATGGCTCCAGTCCCAAATCACAGCTTCCAATAACAAAGCAGGGAAGTGAAAACTCCAGTTTATTTACAAAATGTACGTGCCACAAATGACATAGATAAAAGTCTTTCCGAGAAGAAATTCAAGGAACCTCTTAACTTGCAGCCTTACAGTGCTCCCTTTGAAATTCATTAGGAGTGGAGATATATGTGTGCCACAAACCAGCTGAGAAAATGTGGCACAAGGTGATTTGGAACCTTACAAAAAAATAAATGGTATAATAAGAAAAATTAAAGAGTAGCCAAATCTTGAGAAAGTGAAAGCTGCTCCAGGGGCTACAATTTCAGCTTTTGAAAGAGAGCAATACAAAGGTTTTTCTCAGCTCTGCAGTTTATGGGTCTACTGCAAAGACAACATAGAAGTCTGGAGGAAGGAGTATGCAACAGAAAGGAAAATGTCATAGAGAGTGAAAGGAAAAAATTAGATGGTCCTGCATATTTTCCATGTTCTAAAAATTTTAGTGCAATTTTGCCATCCTGATAATTCCATTTCATTGCTTGTTAAAAATGACAAATGACACAGATTTAATTTTTCATCAGTATTTTTGTCCAGAAGTACATCATATTTAAATCAGGAAAATGTACCATGTGGCTTACAGGTATTCAAACCTGATTACCCTACCTTCCACCTTTATGATCCATGAGAAAATTTAGGCTAAGAAACTTTTTGTTGTGAAATCTGTTCTTCGGGTTTTCCTGGCAGAAGAAGTAGAACATGCATGAAGTTACCAAAAGTTTTGGAGTCATTCAGAGCATTCACCTGCACCATGAGAGTCTGATCTCATAACAATATCTACAGAGAGCTGGGACTTGCAGCTGCTGGAGGGTGCTGAGAGAAGTACTGCTGGGCACCAACATGCAAGTTAGGTACACAAAAATTTGGCACCTAGTGCCCCTTTTTTGAGTCACAAATATTTAAATGTAAAGGAAAAAAACCCACCAGCAATAGAAATTCCTGAGATTTTTCCTGCAATTAAAACAAAAAGACATAAAGTTTATTTAATTTCACACTTGTCTTTCAGTTAACAAAGGGACAACTTAGCATAAATACTTTTGGATGTTATGTGCAATGTATTACCTTATTTTTGGACAACTGCACAATGGCTGCAGCTGTTTTATAGGAAACTATGTTTGAAAAAGCTAATTATATTTCAAGTATTCCAGGGGAAGTGGCCAGAAGAGAGGATAAATGGCAAGGATATTCATCAGGCACTGGCAGGAGCACAAGCATGTTGTGATTGAGGTTTTAACACATTTCAGAAGCCTGCTGCCTGAGATAGTTTTGTGATTACGTACTCGCTCATCTATTTCCCCTTGGTGTTTATGTTGGAAACATGGCACGTTATTTTGAAAGAAATGAAGAAAAAAAGAAGCTTGCAGAGGAAACTGTAGCAACTAGTCCTGATGTGGAGTAGTTTAACAGTGAAACATACAAGGGAAGCTCACAAGTCAAATGTTAAATAAAAAGAAGAGTGTACAATACTAATGGTTTCGTGTTTTCAAAGCAGATTGTGTATTATTAGTGTCCTGGAGTTAGTGTGAGTCTTCCCCTTGGCTCTAACAGACCCTGAATTAGATCTTCCTGGTTGTTTTGGGAGAATGATATTTACTTTGCTTTGTAAGGAGGACAGATTATTCCTTTCAGACCAGAGGCCAGGTCTGCTTACCACTGCAGACACAGATGTGGGCATTACCTCTACTGGCATTTCCTTCCTCTTCCCAGCTGTCTTGTGGCTCCCTGTATTTCTTTTGATTTGGACAATTACTTTGGTCATCACTTAGCTGGAGCAGTGAAAGGAGCCTTGGAATTCTTGTGACGCTGCATGGCACTCAGGTCTGCCACAAGGCAGGGTCTGTTTCCAAACAGTGAAATGCACAACAGCGTATTTTTCTTCAGACTAGAATCTGTTGGTACTTTTGCCATCCCAACATCTTGAAAGCAGTATAATTTAAAAAAAACCAAACAAAACAACAATACACCAAAAACAGCAAAACAAAAACCAAGCAAACATAAACTTGGCAGTTGTGAATTTTAAACATGAACAGAATCTCACTAAAACCCCTACCCATGTTTTGTACATTAAGGAACTGAAAAAACAAATAAAATCACAATTCCTTTTTCCTATAGTCACAGCAAAATTTAACTAAAAGGAAGATGACAATATTTGTATCTGTGGACACTACTGTCATTTTAAAAGAAAAGCTAAGAACTTATATCTTCCTTCTGAATCAACTAAATTTCCACAACCTGACAGTATTTCCCCACTGACTATCAAAATCTTTGGTCAACACCTTTTTTCAAACAGTGTCGTAGTAAAGTTGCTAATAAACAGGTTGACTTCTAATGTAGATCATAAAAAAAAAAAGAGGAAAACAACAAAACACTGATGTCTTCAATTAATGAAGATGAATTGGGGCAAATTGTTTCATTCCTCATAGGCTGTGCACAGAGTAGATGAAGACATACTAATATAAGGAAGATTTACAGTGAACAAAAAGTCTCTGAAAGCATCTGAAATATTGTTTGTATTGGTGCAGTTCACATTGGACACTATTCCCACTATCTAGGACAATAGTCATGATACAGCACTAAGAACAACTTGACCACAAGCAGGGGTGCAACCCCAAATATTACAAGCCTGAGGGACCCACTACCTATTGTTAAGACCACACCCTTACAGATAAATGCACTCTCTAGGTAAAAGACACACATAAGAAAAACATTTCTCTTTTGTACTACCTTGTACCACCTTGGAAATATGACAACATACAGCTTTTCGTGAGAGGTTCAAAATACTTGTCACCATTACATGTAAAAGAGTTCAAAGAAGGCAGGGGAGGAAGGTTATCCAATCCTCATAGGATCCAAAGGAGACCACAGGTTCACTTGGATTACAGCTGTAGTGATTTTCTCAGAAAATGCTGTGCTTCAGCTGAAAGTAAAAAAGGGAAATGACACAGATGCATGAACTCCTGCAGTAAAAGATAGGGAAAAGTCCCTGTACTGGAAGATATTCCAATATAATAGTTCCTGGAAGAAATCAAGATCAGCAAGCTAAATGCTTTTTGGCTACTCACAAGACTATTTTATATATTTAAACTTGAGAGGTCCAGAGGAGATCTGGCCATTACTGCTTCTTCACTGACTCTGAGCTAACAGCTTTCTTAAACTGGTACATGTGAGTCAAAAATCAGATCTGAAAGCAATTGTCCTTGCCCAAAGCTGAAAATAAGTTTGACTGTAAAACAAATGTAATTATGTCTGTGCAGGAAGGAACACATCCAGAACGATCGTGAGGTTGGTTGTAATCAATGACCTTTTCCGAAATACCTTGAACTCTTTCTTTTGTTGATGGGACTTTCTAAAAGTATACTGGGAGCCATAGGTTTCTGGCTTGCACCCATTTTAAACATTGCTTATCACACAGTGCTACAATTTGTTATCAGATGACCCTGTGCTCATATACAAACACAACCACTATCAGGCACAGACAGGCTATAATCTGGCAATAACTTTAAAAAACAGAAACAAACACAATGTGTAGGGAATATTAATAAACCCACAGAATTCTGGCACGGTATTATTAGACTACTACTAAGTAGCTGGAGGGAAGTACAGTAAGACATGATAAAAATCCACATTAATTTCAGTCCTATTCCTTATGACATAAACTGTCCTAAATAGCTACTGTCACATGAAGTGCTCTCTTTAGAACAGTTCAAAATCCTTCAGCCTTATCTAGCTTTTGCAAATGTGAGGATTGCCTTGTTTTATAAGTTTCTATTGTGTCCAATGAATTAATACACAGACATTTGTACAAAACCGGTCTTTTAAGTATAACCATTATTCTAGCTTGGGGAGAAAGGTCTTAAAGAAAGTCTCTTCCTTTAGCAGATACCATACTAGCATATATTACAGAATAAAAACAATTTCAGAATTCTTTAGTACTTATAAGAGTAGCCAGATTTTTTAAAAGCGTTCCCATATGTAAGGTAGTCTAATTTTAGCAACTGCCAGCAGCTACAATGGTTTATAATGTGGTTTAGGTTGACAGTTATAATATTTCCTCCTCAAATATGACATTCCATTTTACTAACTTTCAACAGAAAATCAGCAAATCACTGTCTGTTTACTGTAAAGTGGGGATTATTTCTGTGTGTCATGAGAATTTAATGAAAATAAAATCCAGGAATGACTATGCAGCTGTCAGATACTTTAGTGATGGGTACTACATAATTAGCTGAATAGACAGGAGTAGAGAACCTAATTGCATATTTCTTTTGTCAGAATAACTTTTTGCAGACTATGGTGGCTTTTTTAAATTAAAAAAATTTCCTGTATCAAAAATACATATTTATGCTATTTACTGAAAGCTACACATGACTTTCTGAGGGCCATGACATGCAAAAGAAAAGGCAATAAGGTTCAAATTTAAGCTTAGGTAGAAACGGGTTTTTATTTGGTTTTAATGTTGTTTTGGTGCAGAACAATGTACTTGCCCAGATACAAATTCATCTTCCTTGGCCAGTGCATGTAAGGTCTTAAATTGCTCATTTTACATCCCTTTCCATCAATTCATTTGGGACAAACCAGGAGGAAGACCAATCACACAGTCTCTCTTCTTATACAGTACCCACCCTGGGATCCAGAGGTCAGACTACAACTTCAACCTAAAATTCACATCTGGAATATAGAGCAAGGCACAAGGACAGATGTGCTCAATACCAAGCCTCAGCAGACAATTCAAGTATTTTCTCTTTATTTTATTCTCTAGATTATTATATCTCTTTTTGGATCAAACCTTGCAACATATTCATGTTATATTACCAAAACCCAGAGACTTTGGTCAGCAAGTGTGCATGGCATTAGTAAGGATCACTTAGGAATTGAGCCTACCAAGTGTGGAAATAAATGGGATTCCATTTAAATGGTGCTTGTCCTGTCTAACCTTATCCCTCAAGCTGATGCAAGAGTTCCTGGAAAACTTCAAGCTTTGACATTTTACAGATAGGCTTATTTAAGAGAGCATGGAAGATTTTAAGCCACTCAATACCATTTTTCTTAGATATGTGAGGCACATTCCTTTTTTTAAAGATTTCAGTAGCTTATTTGCAAAATCAGTCAAAAAGAAACAACACTGTTCAGTCAAAAGCTTAATTGTAGAGAATCCAATCTCTGGATTTAAGATTTTTCTGGGTATTTTAATGCAGGTACTCTTCTCTCATCATTACCATGATGTCATTAATTACAATATTCCAACTGACTAATCAGGAAGGAGGTTATGCCTAAAGTGGATGAGGTTATGACTCTAAAGTATTGTTATCTCTTTCTGCTAAAGAAAGATAGGTCAGGGAACTCCCACTCAGGAATCCTTTCTTTTGTGAACTGAAGGGAGGTTGAGGTGCCAGTTCAATTTGCTTAACCACATACATTGGGACATTGCACCCCATTGCCTAGGCTGTGAAATAAATCCACTCAGTCTCACTTATAACCAGAAAACAGTTGATTTCAGAAGCATTCACAAGTCTCATGGCACATTTACAAACGTGGGAAAATACAGTTTTCCCTCAAAATATTTATTAACTAATATTACCAAAATGTGATATGGAAAAGGAAAGCAGAAAGGGATATAATGGCATTGACATACATGTGTATATATATGTGTGTGTGTGTTAACAAGATCAAAAAGTTATGTGATAGGAGGATTTCCATGTGGAATAATTTATTGAAATATCTTAATTAACCCAAATTATTCAGCTTATTATATTATCATATGCTATAAACAATTACAAACATATAATATATAAAATAGACCTTTTTATCCAGCAAAATTATACCTCAAGAAAAATATTATCAAATATCTGATGTCTTTTTTTCCTAAAAATCAAATTATTTAATGAAAAAAGTTAATTTGAAGAATTAATCTATTTTAAAATAACTATTTAATCACCCATGTGCCTATCCTTTAATTGTTTTCTGATTTTTTATTCCTAAATGGTGCCAAGACAATAAAAAAATTAAATCTAATTAAATTTTTAATTCAAAATATGCCCCTAAAATTTAAACAGATTATCTGAGATAATTTGATCTGGAATTTTATTGAACAAATTTTTCTTTCATTATTGCTTAACATGTTTATAGTCTGCCACATTTGACTTCAGTAGAGTCAATCCTCTTATTTCCTAATAGTGATAAACATGGATATTAGTCCTCTGACATTGAAAATTCTAGATTAAGTTAACAAAATAATTTTAAAGATCTAAAATGTATTCAATATCAATTCCCCATTTGGGATTTTACAATTGAGCCTATTTTTTTGACATATAGGCTTGCAAGGCAACATGGAAGTCTACAAATAACAGGGAGTGTTAACTAAGAATAAAATGGTAACATCACCTCTTGTACATGGTATTAAGGAAATAATTATTCAAATGTTATGTTTGGTTCTGATGTTAACACTTCAGAAAAATATATGAAAGGTTTGGACATAATTTTTAAAAGCAAGGCAATAATTTGGGGTTGTAAAATAGACCTTGAAGAAAGATGCTTTAAAAAAAGAATCTACTGAACATTTCAAAGGGACTGTGAAGTATTTGGACTACAAACAAGTACAAAATTAGTATACTTTTGATAGTAAACAGAGCTTTAGTGTATCAGGAAGACAATAAAATGCTGAGATGACTGGAAACTCATGGAATTTGACATAACTGGAATGCTTCCCAAACTTACCCATAGGAGTATTTGACATGATGTTATTCTGAGGTTTTTATGATGGCAATCAAATTGAAAGTTGATGATGTTTAAGATTTGTGAATGTCAGAGTTTGGATTAGTGATTGTTAATAGTCTCCTCTGACCCTAAAAAATGATAATAAAATGGTCTCTAAATACATGAGAAGTTCTGTAAAATACATTTTTGTCATTAAAAGGATGTGACCCATGGATTGTTCCTACATTTAGATGTTGCTAACTTGTTCCTCATGGCTTGGAGGCTAATTGGCCAGAGAGGGACAACACTCATTTCTTTAGCAAATTCAATGTTTTAATTTAAAATAGTTATTGCAGTTCTGCACATCTGGGTCAAGTCAACTAAAATCAGTAGAATCATTCTTCTGACATCCCTACAGTCCAATGAGGTATTGATTGTGGTACTGCATCTTTCAGTTCCTATCAAGGTAAAAACAGCATTGTTAGCAGAAAATTCCATTTTTGCACTGGAGGCGCAATTACATTAGATTTTGATGCACCATCTTCATTTCTTTTGCATACTGAACTTCTTCAATATTCTCCCTTTAAATCCAGGAGACATATTCCTCAAGTGATCTAAACTGACACATGGCTGTTAAAGTAATTGCAATGTTGATTTCATCATTCTGAGAGATGGATTCTCAGATTGCAGAGAAGTGAGCCTAAAAGAGGAGAGCTTTCCTTCACCCTTTTTTTTTTTGTGTTTATTTTTCTCCTTCTTTTCTCTATTTCAACACATCTCTAAAAGAAAAAAAACAAAGGGTACCAGTAGGAAATTACCGAGTGATCTGCAGATGATGGTTGTTTGTAAATGTGAAGGTGAGGGTATTTCCATTTGCTGAATTTAAATGCATTCCAAGTGGCACAGCCAGTACAGTGTCAAGTTTTTCGCTGCGATAAGGCTCAGGGCAGGAAGCCACGAGAGGTCAGGAAGGAAGCACTATCAGGCCTGACAGGGGACCAGGCAGCAAAGGGAGCAGCAGAGCCTCTTGTATTTAGGCTGTGCAGCAACTGCACTCTTTTCCAAAGATGAACAGCTACAAGTGTAAAATCTCACCTACTGTCTCTTTAAATTTAATGAGGAAAAAAAAAAATCCTCATTCGTTGTGTTTGTATTTTGCTTCTAGCAGCTTTGTAAGGGGAAGAGGGAAGCAGGGGAAGGCAGCAGGGAAAGTACAATTTCACATAAACATTTCTTCTGGGATCCAGACTGGTTTGTTTATAGCAATTTAGTTTGACCCTGGGCACACCAAAGGAAATGGCTTTAATGCTGGTTTTGCTCCACCATACCAGAGCTGGATCCAAGGCATTTAGTTTGCACTGGTATGTTTCCAAACATCACCAACATCACCTGCTTCCTGATATACTGCCCAATGGGAAACAGGTCAGGGAGCAACTTAAGGAGAAAGGGAAAGCTCCGACAAAATTTGGCTTGTAAAGAGCCACCTACACTGGGAGATCCAGGGCTGTAGCTCTGTGTTACGCCACCAAAGTTTTCAAAGTTAGGTTAGTGAGTCCATCTAAGCTGGGCTGATAAAGTCATTTTCCCATCCCATGACATAAGGGAATTTATGTTTTCTTCCCGTTCCACGCTGTGATGAAATAAAGACATTTTATATTTTTCCTTTGAAAATGAGGGCAGCAGGAGAGCCACTTGCCTAATTGAGTGCTCATTAATTTCCTGTTTCATTATTAATTTCTTTCCTTCATGATGTGGAAGATCTTGCTCTGGTGGTCACTTATATTGGGGAGGGGAGGGTGTTGGAGGAATCCTGGCAATCTGACTTCTGCTGGTTTAGAAAGATTATCTCTAAAATAACCCCAATGCTGAAAGAGATGATTTTAGAATAGCTGATGTCTGGTAGGACATCCATGAAGGAGAGAACAGATCCATACCAGAGCCAGGAAGCACAATGATGAATGAGACTGCTTAATATTTGTCTTAGATCTCACTTATTCTTCTTTTTTTCTTGTTCAGGGAATATCAAGTAACCTAGAGAGTGTTAGTGTCTTTATTGATTCCACTATTAATTTTATAGAGTTTTGCCTGTTCCTCTGACTTTAAAAATCATCATTTTCAGAATAAAAAACAAGGAAACAAAAGAGTATTCTGTCCAAATATTCCCTAGCTCCTAAAGTCAGTTAATGTAAAAATATATGGCCACATCCCAGTGGTTCTATGACCTTCAGGCACAGAGAGACTTCAATTTTGTTGCTACTATTTTATGCTTATATATTTAAGTGGAGGCCAAACAATTTACAAGGCCATCATCCAAAACATAAAGGGTGCAAGCCAGTGCCCACTGCATTTAATGGAAGCAAGATATCAAAACCAGCACCAGGTCCAAAAACCTGTCTAAAATTACAATTACTCACAGTAGTAAACTTGTGCCCGTGGTTTGGGATCTGTGTCCAACTCTGTGCACAGGAACTCATTCCAAATTAATCACTGGGATCGTTCAACTGCACTCTTTTGAATTATGGAAGAATAACCAAGAATCTTGTCCAACCTACGGCAAAATAGACCAGTTCAGCAGGAACATAAAGAAAAAATCAGTACTTAAAAAAACTGAAAATACATCTTAAACGCTGGAGCATTTCATACCTTTGAAGAGTCAAAGCTTATTCCTGCTGAAGAAAGGTAAAAAAAAGTTCACCTTTGTGAAAATATATTACCTACCTGTGCTGCCAAGGTCAGTGAGACCTGTTCTGCTTTGAGTAAGTACTGCTGGGGCAGAAAAAGCAGTCTGGGAGGTAACTTTAACTTATGAAGCATTATTTATTTGCTAAATTCCCTGTATAAGTGAAAATAAAGAGCTAAATTCCACAAGGTTTTTAATAGTGTAATTCCATAACCTTAACCATTTTTGTATGGAAGTAAGAGAGAAGAATTTGGTTCATGGCATGACACTTGTCTAAAAGTAATTCTTTTTAGCTGCCATTAACAGCAAACTTGTGCAACATTATTGTGTGGCACTTCTATAATGGGAAAGTTAGTGGAGCCTGACAAAACCTGGCCCAATTTTAGATCAGGTTTTGAGCAAAACTAGGACAGTTTCTGGCATGATCTAGAGATTTTTATTAATTTGGAACAGAGGCAAAATTGGGTTGCTCCACCCAAAATGAATTTTTACACTTACTTGAACATCAAAGTACAGTTTAAGAGCAAGCCAAAATAAATGAACTGAAGGTATATCCACAAATCCTGCAAGTCAGGGCTAACAAGGCCTTTAAAAAGTTCTGCCAGCTATCATTCGCTATGCATACAACTCCCTATGTATGCAGCAGCTATAAAAAGTTAATGCTAATACATCATGAAAAGAACAATATTTTGTTTACAGTAAGTGGTATGTTCAAAGGCATGATCGAGTTCAGCCTAATTTTTCTTCCCATAAATTAAATTTGACTGCTTTTCTTGCCCTCTACAGGTGCTTTTCTCCATGTACAGGTAGCAGAGTCCTAGGGGAGACACAGAGATACATGCTCTCCAAACCCAATATATGTCTAATTAGCCAAGTAAACAGTTCTTCTCAGTATTGTGGCTAACAAACACATTTCTTTTCCTTTCCAAGAATACAGTTAAAAGATTTTTTTCATAAGATTACATCCATCAGCACTAACTCTGTAGATTGGCTGTAATATCAGATGAAAAATCATACAGTGAACTGAAATTCAGATGACCAAGTGGGAGGACAAATGATCTGACCTTGTAAAAAGTAACAGCACAATGCTGTTTGGGGGATACTTTAGAAATACCTTTAAAAATATTTATGTAAATGGAAAGAGGCTTTATTTTGTTACATTTTTAGTCCAATAATTAAGTTCTATGGACTCTCCCTGATCTTCTTATTCCTGCTTGTTGTCTTCCTAACAGTCAAATATAAGTTGATTTTCTTGGTTTGAAACATAGCTATTGAATTTCTTACATTAAAAAATGTTTTCAGACCAGACACAGTTGCTATTTATCCACTCCCTCCTGTGTGCTGTTATAGACATTGAAAAATATGCCTTACTTAATTTACAGAAGCAGAAGAAATCTCAATTAAAAATGCCATTTTAAATATCAGAACAGCTGGATTAGATGAAACTCCTTAACTCTTCTTTAATGCTGGAGTTGGCTTAATAAGGGTATAAAACTGGAAGCTGAAATATTTAGTGAGTATGTTGTTTGCCATTAGAATGTGGCTTGGAATTCTGAGGAGCTTTCAGAAAACTTACCAGATAATTTTCTGAAGCCACAAAATTCCTCCAGGCATTTCTCCATCCCACTCTGTGTAACACCATCTTCTGTGGCCGCTGGCTACTTCTAATCCAGGGCTCCCTAATCTGTTCCCAAATGCTTTCATCACCAGATTGCTTTGTGGTTTCAAGCAAAGTGAAATTCAGTGCTTGAGAAAAGCGCAAGGATGTTGATATACTGGATACTAACTCGAGCAAAATAAGTAATAGCATTCACAAAGTTTCCATGAGGAAGTGAAAATGAAGGTTTTAGGTATCATTTCAGCATCAGGCATCTTACACACCCTCTCTGCTCACTTAATAACCTAAAATCTCAATTTTATCTTCCTAAACATCTGGTGCAGGTCACAGATAACCACAAACATTTGGAAAAACAGGTCACAATATTCTGCATGAGATTAATGATCCAAGCAGACTTAATTTTAGGTAAATGTTGAAAACATCCCACACACACACACAAACACACACACCTGTGTTTGATGCTCCCATGTTTATGAGCAGATATCATGATTCACTGTCCATCACAAACAGGCCACCAGTTGGGCAGACAGATAATGAAAAATATATTTGTTTTGTTTTGAGAGTTTTTTGTTTGTGTTTTGTGGGGTTTTTTCAAAGCCTGAAAACACCTGATTGATACTGTGATAAGAACTAACCAATGTCAAATGAGCAGAGAACAGTTTAATTTAGAAAATTTCCTCAGTGCTTTTTGGTGAAGTCACAGGTATCTTTTTGTCATTCATACCCTAGTTTCACCCCTACTAAAGTAATTTGCCTTCCTATGTTTTTAAAGACAAAAATAGAGATTTGGGTAAGTAGTAGATTTGGATAAGGTAGTACTGATTGTAGAAGACTGATGACTGTGGCAGCTGCAATCTCTTGGCAGAAAAGCAATTGTTAGTCCTGGGGTGTTTAAGCAAGTAGGGAGGTAAGCACTAACCCAGACAGGAATGAGAATATCATCTCTAATTCCAACAAGCAATAATAGATGCGTACCATATCTCATTATCCTGAGTGCAGCAAAACAACTAATCTTCCTAATGTATGACCATCTTGAGAGAAATCCTACTCCACAGAAGTCACCTTGTTTTGGTTATTTTCTTAGTACATAATTATGAGTGAAGCTTAAATATTCTCCATTCATACTGAGATTTTCACATGGGAACCCAAGATACCATCACTTTTTTTGTTGTCATTTGGTACTGAGTTATTTACTGGGATATATTCCTGAGAACTTTAACAGGAAAGAACAGTAGCTGACATCTGGCAGAAATATAGACAGTTATGTAGATTATAAACAGAATGATCTATCACTTTTAGCAAATATATACCAGAACAAAAGGCATTAAGTAGGAGCCTAAATGGCAAAACATCGATGGCAGGAAGAGATCAAAGAAATCCTGCTCTTTGCTATATGAATAGAATAGGTAAAATTACTATACAAGGAAGAGTCTTATATAAAATTAGCATTGATATGTTTATCCTTGTTTTGAATACAGCTTTGTTTGAACCGAGAAAAAAACCATAAAGCAGCCAACAGTGCTTGAGCATGGGTATCCTTTATTGCTGTGTTATGTTTTCAGGAAAAATTGATTTCCACCCTCTCCTTTTCCTACCCCCTGCCATTAAACATAAAGGTTTACTCCACTAATTCATTTTTATCCATTTGAAGGTATTGAATAGAAACATTATATAGGAGTTTGAGCTAAAATATATGGAGAAAAACATTTCCTTCTTAAGAAGCACATTAAAAAAGCACATCTTAATAGAGCACTATATGCTCTAGTAAAAAAAAAAATATTACAGGACTGCCCTATTTCCCTCTCTTAACAGTGATCCCAGATAGAATTTCTTCAGCCACTTTTTTTTTCCTATGTATTATCAGTGTTAAAACAATGCAAAATACTCAAACCAGCAGCTGCAATCAAGGTCACTAAATGGTATGATTTTCATTTGACTAACTTTGTCACAAAGAGCAGCTGTAATCAAGTGGATGTTTTAATTTGATACCTGAAGGCTGAATTTTGAGCGCCAGCAAGCAGTTCTGGTGCTCCCACAGTACTATTGCATTGGCACTTAATGAAAGTTGCTGTTGATACAAGTTATTATTGATGTTTGCCTGTGCCTTTGTGCCAGAGTGGTGCATTAGGGTCAGGGAAGCAGAATATTTGTGGATGCCCCAGATATTTCAATAGAGGATCCTGATTAAACTGTTGGCTTTAAACAAAGTGGCTGGTTTTGTTCTGATCTTGTGGCACACATATATACACATTTCATTTAGCACACAGGTTGGTAACCTGACTCAGAGTCAGAATGGGCAGTGTAGGACCATGAATTCTGCAGATAATTCACTGCTGTGACTGTGGTAATGGCTTAGGTGGACAAGCTTTGTTGCTGACTTTGTTTTTCTGCATGAAGTAATTTCACCATAGGAAATGTGAACCCTCAGGGTGAGAGTTTGGCCACACTATTCTCTATCAGGATTTTGTTTCTGTTTTCTGAAGAATTTTATTTTACAGTTTCTTAAAACTCACAAATGTGGGGTTTTGCTATGTAAATGAGGTGTCCTCACTAAAAATACAAAAATGCAAGATGGATAATAACATTACAAAATACTACATGAACAGTTGCTATAATGAGTAGGTTGTACCTCAGTTTCTCTAAAGTCTGGTATAAGGGGATTTCATTAATGAAAGTGAAATAATTAGCTCCTCCATATCTTCCTATCATGCAAAGTATAAAAAGACCAAATTGGATAATGCATCATATAATGCACTTTTACATTTGCAGTAGGGACAAACTGAAGCAAATCAACTGCCTACACTAGTGTGGCAGTACTCATAAAAGGCAGATATTTTATGGTCTGAGAAGAAAGCTTAAGAAACCCTGAAAGATTCATTTATAGAATAACATACACAAGTGAAACTTCTTAACTGCTTTCAGCATAAAGTTGCCCTCTGTTTGGAGGCAGCAGAGTTCAGAAATCTTTCAAGCCTCTGGGATTTGGTGTGTATTTAATTATGACAGAATTTGCTTTATTTAAATTATCTCTAAAGAGGGACTGACACTATTTAAAGAGTTACGGTATCATTTGTGGCTCAGTAAAATGAAATGTGCCATCAATTTATATCAACAGCTGTTCAGAAATTTTCTGTCATTTCTGACATAGTTTTGTGGATATTAAAGCATTTCACATCAATATCAGTACTGTACTTTGAAAATTGAAGCATTTTGATCTCACAAGGGCTTTTAGGACTTTCTGTTCAGATTCATCAAGCAGTTTTATATTTTATTTTAACAATAATATACAATACAATAGAAACAAGGACTTGAGTAACACTTGTCATGTTTTTCCAGATGTAATAAGATACTTCCAAATTTCCTCTCTTGCACAAAATCAGAGTATTTGTTCCAGGCTAGGTATGTTTTTTCCTATTATATATTTTATAGTTACACTTATAGGCCAGCCAGAATTTACATGTATGTATATATTTAAATTTTTATATATGTGTATATATATGAATGTGTGTATGTGTATGTATGTATGTAAGCTACTTCAGGCTGTGAATTAAGTTTTTGATGACAGCTTCTCTAGTTTCCATATATAATAGATTCCTTCTGACAGTCACTCAGAGCAGGTGCTTGTAAGAAGATTTTTGTTAGTGTTTTCAAAAGAAACTGGTTCTGGCTTCCTCCCCAAAGAAGCCCTACAAGATAATGGAAGGAAATTCTGGGCAGTATATTCTGTAGAAATAGTAAAATCTTATCATATTATAAGGTCCTTGGAAGATTTCTTCTTTCTTCTCTCTAGCTATGTAAGTTTGTGATGCCTTTTTTTTTCTTTTTTTTTTCTGCAGAGGTCTTTTAGTCCTTGGCTGCCAGCCATGGTGAAACAGCTGAACATCTTGATTATCAACAACTTCAGCTGTATTTCCATCTTAGAAATAATTTCTTTCCTGACTCAGGTGGCAATTCAGCCACAGAATAACAGGAAAATGAACTTATGTTTCCAAAAGGGTATAAAACTTCAGACAATCAGGCTTCAGCAAGAGACCTGACCTAAGTGTGAAGTTCTGCAGTTCAGTTTTAAAACCAAAAAGTTCATAAGGTGCCAAATCAAGTTCAAAATTATATCTTTAACCTCCTGAGGCCTTCTTTCTGTGTTAACAATTATAGCAACAGTGGGCAGTGTAGTAGTTCCTTTCAGTAAAAATGGATGTAATTATTAGAATATACCAGAAATTATTAATGGAATTTAAGTCTTTTGAGGAAAAATGTTCTATTTTCCAATCTGAGAGCAACATACTAGTTTGAATGCAAGAGTGACTGGAGATTTTGTATTAGATTCACCTGCTGTGAATGACAAGATCACCATCAGCTGTTTCTGTCTTTTGACATTTGGCATTAATAATACATGTCCCAGATCAGCAGGTCTGTCCTACAAAAGTGTTATCCTTCACTCTGAACTCAAATCATTAGTGCATTTATGGAAAGAGGATGAACAACTAAGGGAGAAGTGTAATAAAAAACTCTCTCCTATAAATTAAAAATGGAATATAATTTTTAGTAGTATATCCAAGAAGTTGGTTTTTTTTCAAACCCTGGGATTTGAATTTCTGCTTAAAATACCTATAAAGACAATGCTTCTGTTTAAAAATATGTACAAATATTACCTCTGAAGAGAGGGTGTTAACTTCTAGAAGAAGATCTGATTGCCAAACTTTCATGGTTTTAATTTAAATATCATGGCCTTTATAAATTAAGCATAAAGGCTGGGCCCTGCTGTGTAGATGTATAATTTCATTAGTTAATCAGAGTTTAATTAGGAGGAGAATTTAGATAAGAATTAGAAATCACCATGCTGTTTTGAGCAAGATTCATTGCCATCTATTCCATGCAGCTGTTTTCTCTAAAAGCATCGCTAGTACACGCAGCTACTTCTATTATTGCTGTTAAAACAGAATGTTGGTGTATGACTGCCCCTAAAGGACAGCTTTTTAACAGCAATGAGTTTATGTGTCCTTTTGCTATGAACAATGATCATAAAGCTATATTCAAATATGCTCTAAACACTAGACATTTTTGTCAAGTAGTCCCAACTTCTGTCAAATAAGCAATTTTATCTAAAGAAAAATAATTTGTTCTCTTACTGAGGAATTTTCAACACTTACCATAAAACTTCACACTTCAGGCTGGGTTGCCTTGTTCTGCTTGATCTAGCTAGGAATTTAGTTTCACAAGCTCAAGAAGTGGCCCATGGGCATCCCATGAGGTTTAACAAGACTGAGTGCGAGTGGCTGCACCTGGGTCAGAGCAACACCAGGACCAGCACAGGCTGGGGATGAAGAGATGCAGAACTGTCCTGCTGAGAAGGGTTTGGAGGTGCTGGAGGAGGAGAGACTGGAGGTGACCTGATAATGTATGCTCACGGCCAAAAAAGCCAGTTGTGTCCTGGGCTGTATCAAAGCAATGTGGGCAGCAGGGACAGGGAGGGGGTTCTGCCCCTCTGCCCCACTCTGGTGGGACCCCACCTGCAGTGCTGCATCCAGCTCTGGGGACCCAGCACAGGAAGGACATGGACCTGTTGGAACAAATCCAGAGGAGGCATGTCATGTTGATCAGAGGAATGGAGTACCTGTCCTATGAGGAAAGGCTGAGAGAACTGGGATTGTTCAGCTTGAAGAGGGAAAGGTTTCAAGGTGACTTCATTGTGGCTTTTCTATGTCTGAGGGGATCTTACGGGAAAGATGGAGAGACTATTTACAAGAGCATGTAGTGATGGGACAAGAGAGAATGGCTTTAGACTGAAAGAGTAGGTTTAGATTGGATATTAGTGAGAATGTTTTTAATGTGAGTCTGGATAGGCACCAGGGTTGGAGGTGGGAGCAGGTTGCCCAGAGAATTTGTGGGTGTCCCAACCCTTAAAGGGTTTAAGGCCAGGTTGGATGGAGCTCTGAGCAATTGATCAAGTGGAAGGTGTCCCTGCCCATGGCAGAGGGGTTGGAAATGGGTGATCTTTAAAATCCCTTCCAACCCAGGCTATTCTATGATTCTGTTATACTTTTTTACTCAGAACAAGGAAACACAAGACCACTACAGACCCCCAAGATCACTAAGGTTAGATGCCTGCACATAAAGGGCAGGAGCCATCTCAACAAAATTCAGTCATCTAAGGGTAGTTATCTCCTCCAAGGGTCCTGGATGCAGATGGAGATTCCCCTGATTTACAAACCTACTTTAGTCTCAACCTGAGACACAAATCTCTGGCTGTAGAAGGACTATTAAGCTTCAGAAGTTGCTAAATAAGTAGATTTACTTTTTTCCTTGCAGCACATTCTAGGGGCCTTTCTTAGTGTCCAGCCCACAACACAGGCTGGGCATTAGGAACATGTTTTGGTTCATTGTATTGGAAAAAGTGAGCTTAAATAACCAGAGCACAGGAATTAGGAAACAGAGAGGGGAGATAGAAAAGAGCTGGAGAAAATGAAACAGTACCATACAAATCTGTAGGGGAAAATAGTGTCCCTTTTAAAACTAGGCCAATAAATAGATCAATCTATACAGTCAGAAACCAAAAAAGATACCAGGCTAACATGGGATTTCTCTGGAAAGTTTCATTTGCCTGTAAGATTGACTGTTTTTTCAACTTCTTTAGTTGTCCTAATATAAAATATTCCCTCTCTAATGTTTTCCTCTGACATCCTTAATCTGAGAATGCTGTAGAGAAGACAATGAAAAGATGCTTCTGTAAGGTTTTGGGTTTATTTCTACTTTTCTCTCTGCTATTTTATGTAATAGCTTTGAATATAACAGTTTTCAAGGAAATATTTGATCTCTTGAGGCCTCCAGAAATTTCATTTTGTCTTTTAGAAGCACAGTAATATTAATCATGGTACACTCTTATTTAGACCTTTCTGTACTTTTCTGCTTATCTAAAATTGCCTCTCCTTTCATGGTTGGAAAGTACATACTCCATTTCAGTCAAACCATTGTGTCTTGTCATGAGTGGAAGTGTTCACACCAAGCACTTTGAAGTCCTTCAGCTGCTCTCCATAAATTCCTTTTGCAGAAGCACAGTGGCTGCTCCAAAGGACAATTTAGAGCACTGCATTTCATTTTTAATTTACATAATTTTGCATCAGAACCTGTCTTCCTGAATAAAATGAGAGTCTAAGCAGATTAGGTAGTAAGTAAAAAACTTTAATTGGCTACCTAAAACTGGAGAGTGACTGTTCTTCCTGCTATTAAAATAGATAGTATGAGCAGCTTTAAATATAATTAGGACAGACATTTCAGTATATAGTCCTCTTTGTAGTAGCATTATGGCAGTAAGGCTATGAGACAGACAAGCCTTACACAGGAATTTAATAACTTTATATTATTAAGCCATAACTGGGGAAAAAGCACCCTAAATTTTGAGTTAACAAACTCTTTAAATGTGTTAAAATTGAAATGGCATGGAAGCCATTTACACCAGTTCAAGGGGACCCTGAGAAAACCAGAGGAAGGGCAATTCATAAAGGGTTACTACCTACACAGAAACCATATCTAGCTCAGGAAATCCCAGAGCTTCAAATGTTTGAAGGCTGAGAGAGCATTCAGGAAAACAAGATATACGTTTGCCCTGTTCTTATAGTTTCCCTTAGGCATTTGCTTTTGGTCACTGCCAGAAATTGGATACTGTGTCAAGCAACCTTGGTCTGACCTAGAACAGATGCTGTTATGGACATATTTATGTTATTCAAGAAATAAACCATAGACACGACTTACAGTTTCTTTTTATTTTTTTTTTTTATTTCAAAAAAGGGCACACATTTCACAGTTCAAAAACATCTTCCAGGTGACATTTTAGAGAACTTGTTTGTCTTTGCATGCATATAACATTGATAATTCTTCATTCCTTGAAATAAGTTACATTTTGCTCAAGAAATATTTGGTTAATAAAAAGCAATAGATTTAGAAAAACATGATATTTTTTAGGGAGGCACTGATACATTCTGTTTACCAACAAAGTACTTCAAAGCCTTTGGAATGCATCCTCACCCTAATTCAGCTTGCTGTTTCTCTAAAAAGTTTAGGAGATGAAAGCGGAGCTAATCCGCAATCCACTCACCGTGCTGGTCATAGAGGCAGCACCCATACAATGCTCCTTGATTAGAAGTGAATCAGGTGCAGAGTGCAAGGAGAAGACATCAATGGAGAAGATGCAGATCACTATTGTTTCACTTGGGAATGGGCATCCTCTCAAGCCTAATCTATGCAGGGCTATCAGGTGCTAAAATATTCTCTTGCAGGGTACAGCAGCAAACAAGCAGGGTCTGCATTGTGCTGCTCCCAAGTGTCTCGTGTTCACCCGTGGTCACATGCTGTTACAGGGGGAATGTGAAACAATAACATGACAGCCCTGGTGAACACATTCACAAGATTTACCTGTCAAGAGGACAGCGGACGTGCTGCACTGGAAGGCAGGGATGATAGTTCATTTCCTTGTTTTGTCTTCTTTGCAGAAAACAGGACCATCTGAGGGACCTGTGGCTGAAGAGAGAGAGAGGAGCCTCTGTTTAGTAAGCTGTGACTTGATAATGCTAAGAGAATTTTCAAGCATGTTCTGTTTGATCTGCTGTTTAGGCCAGCTGACAGCATAAGCTGTTTAATGATTGCCTTTTAACTCCATACAAGCACAGTGCTCCCTGACAAAGATATTGAAAGCCTTCAATTACTGTCAGCTGGAGAAACTATGACAAAAGCTGTTCTCAGTGATATAAACCATGGGCCTGCCGTGAAACCTTTATCATATTCTCCTTTTGAACTATCTACTTCCTTAACTAGAATTTCAAGGTGATTCTTTTAAAAAAACATAACATAAAGACATGCTTGAAACACAAGAAATAGATGTCTTTGCATTGATTCTGCCCTACCTGCAAAAATCAGTAGAAAACAATGAAAAGAAAAATTCTTCTTTAGGAACTGGCAGCTACTGTGAACCATAACAAATCATTTACTCTGACAGTCCACCAACCTCCCAGGAGCTTTGTGAGAAAAGAGACTGAAGGCTTGAGATGTAGGCAGACACTTAAGCAATGTTTTCACGGCCAGAATAATTATTGATATCCACTAGCTAAATTCTTATGAAGTGCCTCTTTAGACTAGACTTAATAACATCTGCTGTAGTGCAAGTAGGTTAGATAAAAAACTGGATTGTCCTACAAGGAGTGACTGAAGAAAAATATTGTTTCTCCTCAGGAGAGGAAAAGACAGGGGGGAATGTGGCCAAAGGTCATCACAAAGACAGTGAATAAGGTGCCTGTGACACAGCTGAAATGGTCAACCACCAGTTCTGCAGCAGCAGAACAAAAGGGAAATTTATTGAAACTGAAATGGGTTTAAAAGAGGTAAAACATTTCTTTGCACAGCAGGCAGTAGCCTTGTGAGTTTGCTGCCCTGTGAGGTTCAAAAGGTGTTAGTCAAATTCACTGGGAACATAAAGGTTCTGAAGGGGGTAGGCAGGGACATCACCCTAAACACCCCTCATGCAACAGCTGTGGTTCTTGGGAGGTGTAATGGGAAAACACCACAGGATGTGGCTGGGCTTGCAGGCTTTCCCCAAACACCATCTCCTCCTGTCTTCTTGGAGTTAGACTGTGGACACAGGCCATACTCAGACCCTGCAGGGTCCTTCTCATGTTATGTCATGAGAACTGAATAGGAGCTTCTTCAGCCAGTGAATCTTCCTCTTAATTTAAACCACAAGCCTGAGAGTTGTAGGAAAAGGTCAATGTCCATCAGCCAGCTTTCCTTCATATGTACCCTCAAAAGAGCAAGCACTTAGCCTTAATCTTAAACACCATAATGAATTGTGTTGATTTTAGTCTTGAAGTTTAGCACATGTGTACCTGAAGTGCCTGGCATTCAATTCTTCTGTGAAACAAAGAGAACCTAAGAGTTCACATCTGAAAGATAACAGATAAAACCACAATGAATGAACAAACCAAAACAACTTTAAATGCTTCCTATTACAAGTAGTCCCTCACTTTCCTTAATTGAAGTCTCTCTTCTCATCTTCCATCTTTGACCTTCTCTTACTAGTGAAGTAAAAGCTTGCCCTCATGCTTCTGTCCTCTCCTTTTCTTTCTGACTTTTTATTCATCCCTTCCCTATTCGTTCTAGCACAGTTACAGGACTAAGGAATGTGGGTCTTAACGAAAATGTAGTGTTTTGGAGAACTTCCATGGGATCTCCGATCTCAGAATTTCTTCTAAAGGCACTCATTTCAGTGTTTGCAGTGTGTTTTTGAGGAGCTTGCAAGGAAATGCCATGCAAATTCCACATTCTGTTACCAAAGTCCAGAATACAGAGAGGATAAAGATGGATTGCCAAGCTCAGCAGCAACATGGTGTGTACTTGTTTCCACATTTTGCCTGCCTCTCAAACATGTCACATAGGTCATGGATCCACTGAGAATCCTGCCTCTGAAAGGGAGGGAACACCAAATGCTTTAAATAATAATGAAAGAAATCTCAGCTGCTCACAGTGCATGTACAGGGAACAGTTTCCACCTAGGCGTCTGAATTAGAGGTAGCATATAGCAAGGTTTGCATTCCTTGTAGAAAAATACAATAATATTTTTGTATTAATGTCTGATGAATACAAAACAAAACAAAAAGATGAGAGAAAATCATGATTTTTCACATTGCCTGGCTAAGATCTGCTGACTGATAAGCAGAAAGGTGAAAGGAAAAGACATGCATGCCTGCTGTTAAAGAAAAGCCTATTTGCACATAATGCTCTGGAGAAATTATTGAACATTTCATCCACACAAAATGCCAGCCCTGTCACTCTGCCAGGGTCAGTGAGACCTGGGCCAATCTATTGAGTCACTTCTAGTTATGCAAGTTAAACGGTTTAGTGGTTGCTTTAATTAGGAACCACATTTTGTTTACAAACTCACAAAAAATGGCAGCAAAGAATATTCCATGCCCATGCTTACCAGCCCCAGAACTTGTCCTAACCCTCATTCCCCAAAAAGGGTTTCTATGCCTTTTTCCACCCATGTCTGGTAAAGTGCCAGAAACACATTCAGAGTGTAACAAACACAGGTATGGCAGCATAAAAGTGAGATGCAGCACAAAGCATCTCTTCTGTGAGAATCCCATGCAGGACAAGGACAAGGAAGGCTAAGACATTACTGGCACTGTAAGGAAAACAAAAGGAATTTAAATTAAAGAACAATAAAAAAAAATATTCACATCTTCCTACATCTGTTAACAACATCACTGCAAATGTTTTCATTGTGATATCAATCTTTCCTTCACATAATGCTTTTTTCTCATTCTTATCTCACAAACATATCCGCACCTTCTTCCACTCTGCTCGTTCTTGCAGATAGGAATGACCGTTCATAATCTATTTCTCCAGTTTCACCTTTACCTGACACACACCCTGAATGTTGTCTCATTAAATTTCTCAAAAATTTTAATTTTAATTTTTAATTCACCAAACATCTCAAACACTAAGGATTTGAAGAGTTGCAATGGAAGTGACTTTGTGACCTCAGAGCTCTGCCAAGTTGAGGCACTTAGCATTACTCCAGGTGACATGATGAAGGGACCAGTTCTCACCAACTAATACCATGGTCAGTCATGCAATTTTGTAGTTTGCAAACATGCCTAATGAACCAGGAGAATGACCCTCCAAGATGTACTGAAATCCAAAGAAAAATACAAGAAAATTTGGGCTGCAGCAGGACCAGACATCCTGTTCAGAGAAGTTGTTCTTCTGTGCAGCTTCCTTTCCCCACTTCCTCTTGGCTTCTAGTCCTGTCCTCAGGTCATTAGACCACATCACTTCCCTGCTGTTAGCAGGTTATAAATACTGAGACAGATACCTACTGACATGATACTGATAGCAGTTTGATAGCAGCAGATCTACTTTATCAGCTGTAGCACTTGCCTAAAGGCTAACAGAGATTTGCTGAGTCCCCCTTGCTACTAAATACCAGCTGCAAACTTCTTTTCTTTAAGCCTTAAAAGTCTTTACCATGTTAATATTCACTCAGCCTTGCAATTTTTCCTACATGGCTGAAACAGAGCACATGAAGATCTGCCAACCCACAAAAAGTACCTTTTTTTGAAGTATATTTTAAAAACCCAGCAGTGCAGCACATTTATCACTGGTTAATACAGGATTCTTAAACCAAAGCACTGCTGATCAATAATGAAGCACCTAACTCTTAGCTTTATTGATTATGTCTGCACAGGCTTAATTCACAGGTTAACCATCCTGGCTCCCCAGATCTCTTCTTTGCTGAACTTTGACACAGCTTGCGCAGAGTGAAGAGTATCTCCCTATCACATTCTTGATCTTTAGGCTAATCAATACATTCTAAATCTGTGCTGGCAAGTGCTACAAAATGTGGTGCTGCTTTAGCCAGAGAGAAAAAGGTTTCTCAGCATGAGCTCAGTTTTCAGTACACACCACAAAGAAAATGGAATGCTCTTGTTTCTGTCACAAAAGAGGACCCATGAACTGATGCTGTCTGATTTTCTCCTTGTAAAAATCACCTGAATTATTTTGATTTTTCCTAAAAGCAGAAGTGACTCCTTTTCAAATTGAAAACAATAACAACATCAACAAAGCTTCCATCAATAAACCATGAATTTCAGGAAAAATCTCAGTTTTGACAAAGAAAAAAATGGTATTGCTGTAACAGATTTCAGAGGGCACTTTGAACATAGCCTCTGTATTTGCAGAGGGAGTCCAATCAACAAGATGTCACCCAGTTGACTGAAGAAGTGAAGCTGCAATCTGTGCATTAAAATCAGGTTCTTGGCAAACTTTTCAAGTTGTTTTCTAAGTACATGCTCTGTAATAGGCAGTAAGGATGTTGTCATTGGCTTCAGGTATGGGAGAAGATTTCTGCTGTGCACAAGTCTGTGGGAGTGAAGGATTTGAGTGAAGAGAAGGAAAAGGGTGGGAACAGCCATTCAGCAGTACATTAGTGTACAGCTTTCACAGCTGTGCCAACCAAGGCACAGCTTGGTTGCTGGGGAGGATGCATAAAAAATTTTTCCCAGGTCTTAGCCTGCATTCATAAGGGGCATTTGGGGTGAAGATTCTTCTCTTGGTGTACTGTACAGCTTTCTGGGATAGATTTCCTGTAAAATCTTTTGAGAAGGGGAAGAGGAAGAACTTGCAGCCTTACAGACTGCACTCACTACTTAGATGTGCTGACTGTATTGGCTTTACTGCCCCTGTCACAGTTTTGAGACCATGGGTATGACATTAGTTTCTGCCACATTTCTGCAAGTTTACTCCAGCACCTACATGTTCACATTTTGCAAGCAGAATTCAGCACTGTGGCAGAACAACTTAAGAACCACAGCAAATACAGCAGTTGACCAACACTACTTATAGACACTTGAGTTCTGGCTTGACTGTGAGTGAGTGTGACCATAATAAAAAAGATATTGAACATCTTGAAGATCTCACAGGCTGGCTGTGTTAAGGGACATCAATTACCTGAGGCAATAGCACAAGGCCAGTTTGCAGGCCTCTCCTGTACAGCAGGCTCTCTTTTTACACATCTTGTGATTGCTTTGCAAACTTTTGTTCAGAATTTCTCCAGTGCTGTCTGGGAGAGAAGAGTCCTGTCTGGTGACTCCCCGTGCATCGCATTCTGCCCCCTCATATCTCCCACCTAAGCAATATTAGGCATTCTTAGTTTCTGTATCCAATATCTTACTTGAGGTTGGCATATTGAGCTGTGGTATTGAACACAGTTCATGCCTTCCAGGCAATGATCTAAATGGTTTTTAAGATATCTCAATGCACATGTCATTTCAGAAACTGCTCAAGTTTAAAAATAGATGTTGAAAACTATCTGCAGAATCATGAGCCTTGTTGTTACTCTCACAAACTCTACAGATTAAATGACTTATCTATTTCCTGGAGGTGGAGCAAGATCAAACTATTCCCAAAAGGCATTTCCCTCCCAAGGCTAAGTGATTTCTTCAGATGTTCCATTTAATGGGTGGAAGAAGCTGGGCAGAAATCTGCACCCACCAGGGACTGGCAGTCCTGTGAAGAATGGGGAGAGCTGATTGTGTGAAGTAATAGCTGTGACTCCCTAAGGAGAGCAAAAGATGGAGGGGAAAACAAGGGAGGGCAAGTGAAGCCCATGGCAGATTAGGATCTTTTTCCCTCTTTCTTCTTGTTGGCTGCAGCTGGGTCTCACCCACTCTCCTTCTTGAAGCTGTCAGCAAGCCAGTGCCCGGCACAAGGGCCGAGTGATTACTGATGACATGTGAGCAGTATTTTTCCAGATTGGCTTTCCTGCCTTTCTGCAAGAAAAATAAACCAAAAGCTGCACCCCAACAAACAAGACAGGAAAAATAACAATACTTGCATGGCACTGATACTGGAGCAGTGCTGCTGCCCCAGCTGCAGACTGGAGAGAGCTGCTGCCACTCTCACCCTGCACCGTCCCAGCAAGGAAGGGAAAGATTGAAGGCAGGGTGGGAGAAGGGTTCTTTCCAAAGGTCAGCACATCTCTTTTAGTCAAACTCAGTGCCACACAAGAATAGGGAGAAGGCAGCAATGTAGAAATCTCTGGGTATGGCAGTAACTGAGACAGACATAGAACTGCTTGTATTTCAATTACTGGAAAATAAAAGAACAGTATTGTTCACTCCTCTCCTTTCAATGTGAGTTATATGACTCATTCTGCCATCTTTTAAAGACTAGTAAAATCATGTCTGGCCCATCATGCAAGTGGGTGCTCCCAAATGATGATTTCTACAAAAATCTTTCACAACAATTAATCTCTTCGTTTTAAGATGGGAAGATCAAATACAAAATTCCACTCTGTAATAACTGGCCTCAATGATTTGTACAGATATAGCCTGAAAATGTTACCTGCTTACCTATGTAATATGTTGTCTTATTTTTTCTCTTAAAATCAGGAGAAGAGATCCCATTATCTGAAGAGAAATCTATGCATGCAAACCAGATCTCATTTCTACCCAGAAGAGTGCCTCTTTTATTTTTAATTTTCGCATGGAACCTTCATTCCATGATTCTCAGTAGGAGCCACAGAGAAGAGATTTCTAACCTTCATCTTCTGCAGCGTGTGAGATGTTTGTAACTTCTCTTTTTGTGGAAAACACAAACAGAAGATGGATGGATGGATGGATGGATGGATGGATGGATGGATGGATGGATGGATGGATGGATGTGGTTCATTTAGTGGTCTTATGTCTGTTTTTACACTTTAAGGACATTGTTTCTCTTCCCTTCATACCTACAGATGCTAATTGAGTAGAGCAGCCCTGAAAAAGACTGTTTTGTTTATATAGTTAGGCCTCCTGGAATATATTCATTTTAGAAAGCCATTTTGGAAAGGCAATAATTCATGTTTAGAAGAGAGAAAATGTTTAGTCATTGAATAAGTCAATAAATGAGCAAAGGAATTGGGATATGATTTGCCACAGGCAAATTAACTAGTTGATCTGAGAGAGAAGAAAAAAAGAAAAAAATAAAAGAAGAAAAAAATATTTCAAACTACAAAACCTCAGATTGGGAAAAAATAATTCATACTACAAATGTTAGCAGTTATTGCTACAGTCAGTGGTAATTGTACAAAACTCTATTCAAAATCACTGGTTTTGTATGCTTCTCACTAGAAGGCATTTTCAAGATATTTTTTGCATTCTATTGACAAGTGAATTTCTTCATCGATGTTTTTGCTTATTATGAAATCACTTATGTTAGAGTCATGTAAGAATAAAAATTTCTATTCAAATAAAAAATTCTGTCTAGGCCTGTGAGCTTAATTCAAAATACCCTGCATCTGAAAGCCTCATACTTGGAGTATAGTCCTCCAAATGAGACCACCCAGCCAAAGTTCCTATGATAATCAGTGAGATATGTCAAAAGAGGCCTGGTAAGACTTGATAAAAATCTAGATTTCCTTGGAAAAAAAATGGTGCAAAAGCTGGGCTTGCTCCTGCAGAAGCAAGTTATCAAAATAACATGCTCTAAGATGATTTAAACCAACCCATTGTCCTTAATGCCACAATAGAGCAGAACACACAGAGCTACTGTTCCTCAGCTGGAGGATAATAACTTCCTGCTGAGGCTGGTGACTCCTCTGGATGTGTTAACTCATTCATTTTCAATCACTTACCCATGGCTGTGAGCAACTCACCAGAAGGTGCTTCCTGAGAAGCAATTGGTGTTTACCCAGCTCTGCTGCCCTGAAGTCTCACCCCAGTCTTTCTCCAGATTCAATCTTTGGCTCACGCTCCTGGTGGATGAGACCAATCTCCATCTGACCAAACTGCTAAGCTCCCTCCAAGGCAGTTTCTGAACAATTACACTTTGTGCACAAAGTTTTTAGTGACAAAATATAAACCAGTACTCAGTCTGTGATTAGTGATAGACTTAATCAGTACATGGTATTGTAGCAGGACAGGGTTAATACAGCTAAAAATGCCAGCACTGTGAGACAAGAGCTGCAGTGTCAAAATGGAAGATAACCAAATGCTGTACTCATGAAAATACTGAGTCTTCCTTATTTTTTTTTTTTCTTTTTGAAATATATTCCATGTCAACTTCCCACAGCATTATGAGAACATGAGCAGAACTGAATAAGAAAAGAAATTGCAGAAGCAAGCCTCTATGTAAGACAGATCTGTGTTGCAAGTTTGGAGCTTCTTCCTCTGAGTGCTTTGATGCACATAAACCTGCCTGTGCAAGGAAGAAATGCTTGTGGTAAAGCTATTAAAAATCAAATTACCCTTCAGAATATTTGGACAGATCCTAAATGAGAGGGCATTTATAACATACTAACAGCAGAGGAGTCACAATCTGCCTCACAGAAAATCCCTGAGTTTTACTGGCTAACATTATCCTCCCTTCTGCTCTGTGACTCAATGTGCATTTTTCTTGTCAGGTAGTCCAACAAGTCCAGTTCCTTCCACTGGAAAAGAAGCTACTTCTGCACTTTGCAAAAAACCAGGTCCTGTAGACAGGCTGATGTGCACAGAGCCAAGGGCACACACTTGTTACAGTGTAAATGTCTTCTACTTTTAGTTCAGGTTATAGAGCTCCTGCTTCAGATATCCAGTGTAATCCCCAGCATGTCAACCAGGTTAGCAGTGACTATTGCCCCTCTAAAGCACATCTGTTCTGGCAGGGGATGGTAACTAGGCTTGTGGGGAGGTTCTTTTCACACTGCTCCCCTAACAATCTCCAGAAACTGTGCCACTGGTCCACATGATACTAAATAGGCAGAGCTTGGCTTTTGATTCTTCAACTCTGAAAATTGCTGGTTCTTTTCTAAATGGATGGATGGTTTCATTTTTGGCACGCTTCTTGTTTCTCCTTGCCATTTCTTGCAAGAAGGAAAATGTGAATAAGGAGATACACACAGGAATTTGCCCTTAATAAAATAAATCCCTGTCTTTCTGCTCCAGTCACAGTGTGCTTTTTACATATTAAGAATAGAGGTACTAGGATGAAAGAGATGTATCTCCAATATAATAGGCAGATGTAGATGATTTCTGCATGGTGACATGAAAGAATCAAAAGGGAATAAATAAAGAAATAAATATATTAAGATATGTGTATGACAGGCCCTATATTCTCAAAGTTATTTTTGTTTAATCATCTTTTTTCTTACTTATGCCTGAAGACTCACAAAGTTTTACCCTGCAAGCATACATCCTCTTGCATCAGTCCTAGTCACCTGAGCTGCAGAAAACTCCAAGTCAGAAGATTATATGAAGTCTGGGTTTACACAAGATACAGAAATCCCATTTGGAATTTTATTATGGTTAAAAGAGTCAGACACTGTAGGGGGAGGGTTTCTCTCTCTCTCTCCACACCCTTGCAGCCCTTATTTTCCCCCATTTTATAGCACTCACAAGTTGGATTTCAGGGTGTTAATAGAACACTGAGCAGAATTTTGGAAAGTGTCCAGCTCTACACCCCACCCAGATGAATACCTGGAAGCACACTGTTAACATGGCTATCCTGCCAGACCAAAATCAAGTGTGGAACAAATGTTGAAAGGATGCCCTCTGAAACAGGTAAGCACAGGACTGACAAAGAAATACTTTGTTTACAATTTTATACCTCTCTGATAAATAATTTCATTTTACTCTTCAAATCCTTTTGTGATAGGAACAGACACCTTGCAAGCAAGTCTTAATGTTGTCTGTTTTTAATGTACTTCATCTTGCTGCTTTCTAAACCAATATGATATTTTGACAAAACATAGGAATTGATCAAGTTTAGGACATAGGATTTTGCAGGACTATCTAGTATCAGCGGTGCTGCCCAGTATCTGGCTACAAAATAGAAAGCATTTTTTTTGTCAGAGCCAGAAGTGGCTGGGGATTTTGTAGAGCGTAAAACCCTTTGTGTACATTGTATGTACTTCAAAAAGCTTTGACCAAGCCCAAGGCAGGCACCCAGTGGAACTCTCCAGCCCCTTCTACACACTAATTTAGAACCAGGGACGCTAGTGCTCTCTTGGCTCCTTGGCTCTAGCTCCAGTATTCTGCAGCAGAAGTCTCTGTGCTTCTGAGTTCTAAAGTTTGAGTACAGCACCTTCAACAGCACAACTCTTCATTTATGCCAGAGGAACCTATAAAATTCCTGGCTCCAAAACAACTGTTCAAGGCTTTCTGGTCCTGTATCATGGAGTGAAGAGGCTGAGATTACACTTTGCCCATCAACCACCATTGGGCTTATGGATCTGCATTCAGGTCAATAGTTTCCGGGTGTCCCACCTTCCTGAAAGCCATCCTCTTGCCCCAGGATCCCATGTACCCCTGGGAAAGCTGTGTGATGGTCAGTGTCACAGCTGAGTGGCAAGAGAGGAATTAAGGAGAGTTTTCATGCCAAGCTGTTATCCCAGTAAACACACTGTGCTGTGATGTTGTTTGAAACATGATTTGGGTGGCAACCACAGCAAAGACTCACAAACCAGCAGACAAAATCAACCCAAGGTGAATGTCAGTGCTAAGTTAACAGCTTCCTTTCCAGCGCCTTCTGTCCCACACCTGGACCCCTTTGTCCAGTGGACCCCTGCTATACCTCCTGTGCTGTGACACAGCAATGTCAGGGGTAATCCTCCCAGAGCTGGGCAAAAGCTTTACCTTCCTCACTCCACTTCACCCAAGAGGACAGAGGGTGAGGTGGCCACCCCTTACCCCACTGCCTTCCTCTGTTCTCTGAGCCAAAACACAAAGCCCTTCTCCATCAGGGTGGTAGGGTTGGCTGATTTGTCCTCTGTGACAGACGAGGTTGTATCTCTGGAGACAAGGTTCCTCCCAGGTCTTCCTCTGTGACAGCTGGCTCCACAGAGGCCCTGCATCAGCCCCCGTGTGTCTGGAACCAAGTCTGACTGCAGTGATTTAGCAGTCCATTGTCCTGTGGGAAAAGTGCTTAGTGGTAAATACCAGAACGTGATCAATAGCACAACATCCAGAGTCTGTGTTAGAGCTTCAGTGCCAGGCCTTGGCCTCCAGAAATGCCACAAGCAACACCACTGTGAACTGGGCACTGCCTGGTGAATTGAATGGATCAAAGTAAGAAGCATAAGAAACAGGCCAAGGACACACACTTTGCCTGCTCCAGGTCCCTGCTGAAATGTCATAAAACATCTGATTCTAGCACTCTTTGAAAGACTCTTTGAAAACCTGAGAGTTCAAAGGCCAGAGTCTGATTTCATGTACATGATTTTAGCACTTCTGAGGAGACACTGATTTCAGCACAATTAATCCTGATTTTTACAACTGTAAGGTCAGGCTCCAGCCTTTTAATTTTTAAAATGCCAACACTGTGCTGTCACCAACTCCAAGCCTGGAAACACTGGCAGTTCATGACAGATGTGTCACATCCTCCTTCCACTTTCTGGACCCCATTCCCTGCTACCCACTAATCCTCCTTCTACAGCACAAGTAAGTGGGGAGCAGTGTGATATATTCTTGTAAAACAAGCCAGATGAGGTTTGAAGAACGTAAACAGCAACGTACTAACCCAGTTCATCGTATGATCCCAGGCTCCAAACAAAAGGGCAAGGGTGGGGCCCACAGACCAGTCCAAGTGTCGGGTGGGTCCATGTTTCACGAAAGATAAGAACATATTCTATTAAAGAAAGTCTTTTGTACAGTTGCTCTTTGCGACCCTGAAGGGGGAAAAAATTATCTCTGTGCACAGACTGCAGTGGTGTGGGGCGGTGCACGCACATACACATGCCCTGCAGTGGGGTTGCCAGGCTCTGGGGATGTGTGCGTTATTCACAAGTCAGCACTGCCCAGGGAATGTCATGGAAACTCCATCAGCAGCGGCAGCGTGGCAACAGACTTGCCCTATGGCATATTTTTATCTTGTTGTGGGTTTTTTTAAACTTCTGTTTTGGTTATTATTGTAAATGACATTACTAGGATGCTTTCTTTTCCTATTACCAGGATTTACAAGGACTGGACATTCATGTGAATGAGGACATCCACCACAAGGATTCTGCCACCAAGACAGTGTGAAAGTCTTCTTGCTTTAGGACACTACTGTTGAAGTGACCTACTCCTGGTGCTGATCCACACTGAGTCTGTTTTATGTATGCCTTGTGAGGCCTCAAATGTGGGGTGTCCCACAGGAGTCCAAGGCAGCCCCCAGTCCCTTGGGGGGCAGCAGCATGGCTCAGCAACCCCAATGCCCTGTGCCCTAGTGAGACTGTATGGGAAAACAAGCAGGGATGCAGTGAGGAGCATGGATTAAATACTGAGGCCAAGCAATCCAAGCAAATCTTGCCCTGGAGCAGGTACTCCCTGTATTTCCTAGGGCAGAATTTTTATCAGTTTCAGAGGCAGAGAACAGAGAATTGATTGAACCACAAGTATAAAGCACGAGCATAAACTCAAGCACCTTGGAAGTGATATATTTCTTTGCTGTTACGTTGTACTCACTGAGGCTGAAACGTCTTGAAAGTAAATTGGGTTTGGTTTCAGTCCAAAGGAGCCAGACTTAAAATACTGATCTACACCTGGTTCAGATTCCTCAAATGTTTTTGAATGCTCAGATGTAAGAACCTGGGGTCAGCCCATCTTAGGAATCATCACAAAACAAATAGTATTACTGAAAAAAAGAAACACACTCCTCTGAAATCAAAATAACAATCAAGTTAATTTTTTCCCTGTTTCTCAATCAGGGAGAATGAAAATTTTGTGTGGTTGACTTTCTGTAACCCACATGTAACTCTTAGTAATTTGACCAAAGATTTTATTCCAACCAGATGTTTATTCTTTTCAGGATGAGTTAATTATGCCTAAACAAAATGTATGTTTCTTAGGAAGTAATGTTAAGTGTTTGGGAAGGCAGGTTTGCCTGTTTATGCTAAAGAAAATCAGTCCATCAAATTTAATGACAAGCAATATTGTCCCTAAGAGAAGCTTTGTAATTACCCATCTATCTCCTTCTATTCTTTGTAATTATTCACTTGCAATTATCTCCATCCTGTCTGATGTTTTTCTAAATCCTCCATGAATATAAAGTAAAGCAACAGTCAAATAAATCATGATAGTTCTTTAAATTTTTGCAAAGGTTTCTGCAGTCAGACAGAGGATGGTGTGGAAGGGGTTACACTTTGTGCTCAAGTTCCTCTTTTTTTCCCAGAGGAGAGGAAAGAAGCAGAATACCTCCAGAGGCTAATGAAACATGGAAACAATTTGTGTACAAGCAAAAAAGCCAAGGCTTGTCGTCTCTCACTGCCAATAATAATACTTTATTTCCTATTTGTACTGTATAATGTTCAGGATGAAAAACAAGTGATATTACTTGGTAATTCCCAAAGATGTCATTTTATAGGTACTGTGCCATCTCTCTTAGCTCACAGTGTGTAGAAATAACTCTGCTTCCACACAAACAAGAGCAAGGAGCTACCTGTTTTGTTTTAATATGAGCACACTGAAATATCCTTGATGCAAAATTCAGGAATTTTGACTTCTTTGAAGATTAAGAAATTAAACTATTATAAGCCAATTTAAAGCTCCTCATCTTCAAAGGAAACCCACTTATACCCCCTTTATTGTTAGTATTTAAAACCTTATTTTTGGCTAAAGTTAGAAAATGTGGAGCACAGCACAGAGTAGGTAGTGTGTGAGGTTGATTACAGATCAGCACTGATTATCACTGATAGCTTCCTCCAGAAAGAATTGGTGCAAAAACCAGCCCAAGCTTAACCAGGATGCAGCCTCATAGCATTAATGGAAATTTCCCTCTATTTTCACTAAATCTGGATGTGTCCAGGGAAGCAGATGAAACTGCCTTCTAGAACAATGCACAAGGATGCTGAATTTAGACCCCCTGCAAATGACCGCTGGGGTAATTACAGCAGGTGTCAAAATCCCTAAGAATAACTGAGAAACAGGAGCTCCCAGCCCACCTGGGGTGTCAGATCCACATAGATAAAACAACAAACGAGGTCCCAGTGGGTCTCCCCAGGCACGGCAGGCAGGGAGCTGAGCTTGCCGGCTCGGCCCCTCTCTGGGAGTTTGTTTGCTGCTCCCTTTGGAGGAAACCTCCCTGCTGGTGGCATACATCCCCTCAGCAGGGACAGCAGATTAACAGCCTGCTCTGCTGTCCAGGAATGTAAGCTGAGGCCAGCAGCATTCCCATAATGTGCTTCCAGAGGCCTGAGCAGCTGTCACTTGCTCCACTGTATGCAGTGACTGGGTGTTTAGTGACTGCCTTGGCCTATCTGCACTTAAAACTCTCATGAAAACCACAGTGGGCTTGCCTTTGATAAAATGAAATATTAAAACAGCAGAACTATATAGCCTACATACACAGAGGCACTTTCAAGAGTCTTCTACTTTGTTATAGCTTGTTTCAAACTTACTGGAAGGCTGTAGAACTGCTGACAATATCTCCTGGCTTGGCAGATCAGCGCTGAGAACAGCCTGTACAATGTCCTGGCCTAGTGCAAGGTGTCCCTCCCCATGGCAGGTGTGTTGGAACTTGGAGATCCCTTCCCCAAACCATTCTGTTATTCTACAATCCCTGGTGCTGTCTGCTGTGTGCCTCATCTGCAGCAGATTAAATTCTCAGATCACATGCTAGTAGTGCTTGTATTGTTTCAGAGTGGTAATGATGGGGAACCAACTAGTTATTGCTAGAAATATTGTCCAGAACTGCCAGGTTTTTTAAAAATAGTCTTTGCAACCAGGCAAAAAAAAACAGATACAGTGAAAACACAGGTATGTTTTAAATAACTTCCTAGCCCTCAGTCAGTCCAGAATTTAAATGATACAAGAGTGACATTGCTTAGTCACATCTTTGCAAAGTCAGGAAGGGGGAGCTCCATCTGCGCCTCCCTTCCCCAGTCACTATGGCAATGCTGCTTTAGAACTTTAAGTAAATACAGGCTTTGGAGAAGGAGTTTGGGAAGCCAACTCAGTAACAAAGGATGCTTCAGACAAGAACTCCCTATTGCCAACTCCTTGCTGCTAAAACCAAGAGACAACCATTAAATAAAATGCCTAGACTATCATATAAGGCACTCTGATGTTGGAAGTTTCTCCTTTTTATTCACAGAATCACAGAACAGTGAATTCACAGTTTGGGTTAGAAAGGACCTTTGGAGAAAACCTGTCAAATCCCCTTGCCATGGGCAGGGACACCTTCAACTATATCAGGACCCAAGTAGCCTTATAATTCAAATTTAACAGCCACCAGCAGCAAATACATATTCTAAAGCAACATCAAGTGCACTTATCACACAAAAAACCCCTAATGCATATGTCTTGCTTTCACTAAACTCTGATGCTCTTCTGGTCACATCCACAAAAGTTTTCTGGGATGAGAGAAAGCTCCAAGGGCAAACCCAGCCTTTGCAGCCCCAAACAGAACCAGATACTATGGAAATGAATTGCTAACACTGTTGACCAGCTCCATTGTTTAAAGCAGCGCCCTCTCAGACTTCAGCAATAATTCAACAGTGAAATAAACAGCTCTGATCAGATAGCCAGGGAAATTAGATAAAGAGCACAATAGCTGTGAAGATAGGAATATTTCATGAAGAGTCATATATCAGTTTATTCCTGATTTAAGTCCCTTTTGATTACTCTTTGTTTATATCTCACATCTCTATGACAAGTCAGAAAGAAAGGCAAGGGTCTTTTCTGACAGAATTTGTTTTCCCCCAGGATGACATGTGCATGTTACCTCCATGACTTAGCACTCAGCCATCTCCTTGTGACTCTTTCATGTTACTTGCTTTGAAATAATGCCTGCGTTTCAGGACACAGCAATTTCCTCAGAGCTTGTTTTTATACTTTAGTGTGCTCCCGGGATACCAAACCATTCAAAAGTGCTCTTTTCCTCTGCGTCTGTTCCCACACAAGTCCAGGGCAACTCCTTTGAGTCTCAGGACAGCATCTTTGAAATCCCACCCCCACCATCACTTTGAACATAAGCGGGTTAAACCCAAGCTTAGCAATTATTTCAGGCCCTAATATAGTCACTTATTTCAAAGTAGGTTATTTAACTACAAACCTTCCCCCCCAAACAATAAAAAATCCAAGAATCCTGGACATAATGGAATTAATGGGATCAACACCTTCTTTTAATAATATACTTCCTAAAAATGTTACTGAGGGAGCCGAATGTGGTTGCTGTGAATGAAATAAGCTACAGGTAGCAGGAGTTAGGCAGTCACTGCTGGGAAAGGAGAAATCTCTGTCCTTGTCAAATGGGGCTACTGTGGAATTCAGGATGCTCCGTACACACAGCTGGCCATAAAACTCTTCAGATCATCCAGCCCTGCCTCTCCCCTAGAGCAAACAATTCTCTTTGCATTTCTTGTTACTCTTATCAAAGGTAAATAGGCTGGGTTTTGTAGTACTCTAGGGTTTTCTGAGTATATTCTTAAAATACCTGGTCAAACCGGAGCACCCCATCTAAGGGAGGAGAGGCCATTCTCTTTATAGTTTTGGGGGCTACTTTTCAAGTTAACACATTGTGAAAGATGCCTTTTCTTCAGACAGGACCTTTTGAGAGGTAGGTTGATGCCAAGCTAAAACATACCTATTTAGGTTTTATAGCCATTGTTAATAATTTGGGTATCTGATTTGTTATCATAAATTCAATAATAGATACTTTCAAATGACTAAATTTAGCAAAAGAGTCCAAAACTATTGGTTTTCCTTTGTCTTTTTATGGACACACCATGCAGCTAATGGCAAGGCATTCCCATCCAGTGTCCTACTTTCAGTTTGTCACTCCCTGTCTTAGGAAACTATATTCTAAATAGCAGAGATAATACCTATAAATAGTAAAAGGCCAAACATCTTAAAAGTTTTACTTTAAAAGCAACCACAGAAATCTAAAAATCTTTCAAAGATATCTCCTCCACCCCCAGATTGTGAATGAGTATCTTGCTACCTCAGCTTCAAGGTTGTGGTATCCTTTTTCAGTTTGTTGTACTCTGAGTTCCCTGGATTTGAGGACTTACTACCTTCAGCAACACTATGTTTTAATCACCATTAATTATTCTCACTCTTAATTTACCTTTGGAAAAGTATTTTAAGGAACTTACCTTAGCTTTTCCCCCAAAGCACTTCTATGGGAAGAACAATTCAGTTGCAGTTAGGAGAACTTCACTACAGAAGGAGAAGGTTTTTCTGAGATGATGAGCAAGTCTCAAGCATTGCATAAAAGTCCCCAGAATTCCTCCATACTTAGTCAGCCTCCTTTCTCTCCATATCTGCAAAAGTAGATGCTCTTCCTCCTGCAGTTCTGATGCTGCAAGCTGAAACAAGTTGCAAATAGTGAGAAACTATGCAGGATTAGCAAACATCAAACTTGTGATAGATCACAGTTTCCAATCATAATGATAAATAAGTTGCTAATAAGCTCTCAAATTTGCTCCATTATGAATATAGAGTAAATTCACCAACTGTAGTAAAGCTATTTTGGAAATACCTCACTGTAAATAAGACAAAGTTTTGACTCTTTCTTTTCTTGATTTCTTGATGACACCAGTAGAGAATGTCTTAGTGTGAGAATCTAAAAACCCCACAGTATTTCTGCTCAGTATAAATGCAAAGTATTTCTTAAAAGCAAAATAAAGAATTTTAACAAGTAAATACTTGAGAGCTAAGGTGAAAGTCACAGGCTTCACTTCTCATTTAAGCAATAGTAACAAAAATCAGAATCTGGCTTGTGCTTATTAGCAAGGGGAGAAGCAGAGGCACTCATTTTAGTAACAACTGCAAATACAAATTCTTTGAATTTTCATGGCCGAGTTCTGCAGATGAAAATAAGATCTGAAGATAATTTTAAATAACAAGTGTGAACATTTAACAGTG
The DNA here is from genome assembly GCF_027887145.1 of Ammospiza caudacuta. Taxonomy (NCBI): domain Eukaryota; kingdom Metazoa; phylum Chordata; class Aves; order Passeriformes; family Passerellidae; genus Ammospiza; species Ammospiza caudacuta. The sequence goes on along the minus strand of NC_080593.1, from coordinate 115,433,800 downwards.
ACAATTATTTTTCATTTTCTTAATTTGCTATAACTAGACATAAGAAAAAGTTCTGTATATATTTTCCAAACACTCCACTATGCCCAAATCCTACAATCTTACCTAGGTAAGGTCTGGGCTAGTAGGATTTATTTCACAAATTCATGCATTTAGGATTTGTATCACAAAAGTCTTCCCAGTGCTGTTTATTCTTTTAAATATCCTCAACACATCAACAGGAACGCAGGGCATATCTTGGGTTGCATCATTAGCTTCAGTTTCAGGAATTACTAAAATCCCCTGAGCTACAATTTGTCATGATTCTCATTCTTGGGAAATCCTTTAAAAGAACTGTTAAAGTAATTAAGCTAGTGTCCTCGATTTAATCTTTAGGGCTGCTTAGCCAACATTGAGTCACCGAAGTCTTCTAGGTCAGACAGGAAAGGAATTGACGTCATTGCAAAACGCCGCTGCGTAAGTGTCCCTGAAAAAAATGGCAGCCAAGTGCACACAGTTGGATAATCAGATGCTGAGAATAACAGTCAGCTCAACAGGTGAGCTTAGGGAATTGGGCACTTCAGAGCTGAACCAAGTGTGTCTTTATGCAGACGATAAAATATCTGCGATGCACTTTCTCTGACATAACATATTTAGCAAACTTATCAAGATGTTTCCTCTGTCCAGAAAGTCATCCAGCCTATTAGGAGTGATAATTTGGCACAGAATATGCTCGAGGGACAAATACGATAAGGGATGTTTCATACAAAGGGGCTTCCACTACTAGCCAGTTATGTCAATCTGCAGCTAAAAACAGAGCAGCACAAAAATAAACTTTAACTCTTCACCCTGAGCAATTAAGCTGTTTTCTAACTAAATAAGCACAGCTTAAGCAGGCACCAGGAAAGACAGATACAGCTCTGCTGTAACACTTACTCTTTAAAAGTCAAAATCAAGCATTTAAGCAGAGGACTGCATTCTAGACATTTTCCCATTCCATAATTAACGTTTCCAAATTCCAGATGAACAGGACCAGAATCACATAGCTCAAAAAGAGACCCCAGTTTCCTTAGAACCTGAAGACCCTTCAAACCTGAACTGTTCCCGCTCAGACTAGTTTTTAGAAAAGTCACAAACAGGAAGTGCATGTGCTGTTGTCCACAGGCAAATGAAGGGAGAATAAAGCTCCTTATCCCAGTGACTTATACCTGCCCCAGAACTAATCAGAAGACTTTTCTCATGACTAGCAAAAGACCACATCCTTGCAGTAATTTGAATGATTCAGAAATACATCTAGCTCTGGCTGTCCAAAATCCTTATCCCAATCCTCAATAAAGACTCCTTGCATCTCAGAAAAGCAGAAGTAAAAACAGCACATATTTGTTCTTTAAATGTTAATGGTTCTGGTCTTCAATTTATCTCAAACAGCTTTATCTATCTAACTATAAAGCTGCCCCTGTTGGAGCCATCCTAAACCTAAGCCCAGACCCAACCCAAAGCCCACGTAACTCACAGCTGTCACAAAACTCTTCAAGCTGTTGTCCACCCCAATTCCTCCTACAAGAACAGTGACACAACATCCAGTAACAATCTCAATTCTTCAGCTTTCTTTTAGACAATATAAAATAACCATAATTTAATCATGGCCCTACAGCATCTACCCACAACAAGGAAACTTCCCCTGTCAGTACCTAGAAGGGCTGTGACTCTAAGAAGACCTAGTACAAGCACACATCTTCATGAGAAACTTTACCAAGCCCTTTCTTTAACCTAAGATTTTTAAATGTTATATTTTAAAACATTCCTTAAGTGATTCTCACTCATCAGACTGAACTTTCATGCTAGCACTGCAGGGCTTGTGGGATCCAGCAGTGAACTGCCTTCACCTTCGTGGCACAGGGTTAAGGTATAATCATAGCAGAGTGTCTCTGTGTAGCTTGCAGCATAAACAATGATACAAAATGCATACTTCAAAGCATATAGCTCTGCTAACTCTGCCATCCTCCTTCTAAATATAATCAGGGTACAGTCACACCTTGAGGTTAGAGTTTGTGTCCAGAACAGACCTGATTTCATTACCAGACCTGCACAGTTATAGTAGGATGAAGACTAAGCAAAAAAAAAGGTGAATGAGTGCTGAGTTCTGGCAGAAACAAGCTTGCTGTGCTGTACCTTATGGTACAGTTAGAGTTGGGCACAACAAGAGATGAAAAGATTGCTTTATCACTGAATTTTACAATACCTGGAGCTCTATGATGAGGGCAGGCACCCAGAGAGATGCCTGAAATGGATAAGATGCAGACTGGTGTTGAAACAACCAGCACTGACAGGGTTGGGCTTAATGAGCTATAAAAGTGGGGCTAGAACTGGCTGAAGCAGAAGGTGGTATGCAAAGCCCAGCTAAGGCTGAAAGCAGTAGCAAATGGCCCTGGATTTCTTAATGTGGGTGGTGTCAATAATGTCACAAGCCTAAGTTAAGCACAGCATTGAAGAGAGAACTCTAAATCCAGGATAGTAGGAATTAAAAAAATAAAGAGATTGCAGGATCCTACAGAGACAGCCTACAATCATCTTAGATACAAATATAAACTATCCAGAATATATTTACTGTTAGGACTGAGACAGCAGATTGCCTATTGACCCACATGTATTTCCACAATTTACTGTCTGAATTTGTAACTAGCAACCATGCAGCTTTTATGGGATCCAGCAAAAAAAGCCCAGAACCAAAAGCCAGAAGCAAACAATTAGTAAAAGTCTTATTACTAGCCACATCATCCTGGGCCCTACCTCTCTCTCTAACACTTTTGTTTTAATTGTGCCACAGAGATTTCTAGCAGTAACATAACCAAGTGTGGAGCAATTAATGCTGGTCTCTCTAACTCTTTTCCTAGCTCTGCATGTTTTTCAAGATCCACCAACAAAGCCAGTTCTTCTTTCCCCCCTACTCTGAAGTAAAAATTCTTTCCCCAGACAAAATGCTGGCCTTGCCCATACAACAGTGACTCACTATCAAGAACCCAGTTGCCTCTGCCTGCCTTGGTCCTTATCTTCATGGTGCCAGTCTTGCTTTTCATCCCCCAATGCAGAAAGAGTTCTCAAACTGGGATAGGGATTTTATGAGGAGGACTGAATAAGACCATGGATCACAGCAATGAAACATTTCCACTTGATTTTGCCTCTCTCCTAATTTCCATTCCTAGTTTCCTGTTCCTCTTCCCCTCCCCTCTGGCCCACCAGTGCTCTCCTCTTCTCTGCAGCATTCTCATCACACAATCCTGCTGCAGTGTGCATGGTGGAGTAGCCAGGTGAGTTATGCCACAGGATGCTTCAACACATGGGTTTGGCAGCAGCTGATTTGCTCCTTCCTTCACTTCTTTCTTCCCTTTCCCCACTTCTCCTTTCTGAGTGTTGGGAAACCACAGAGCAGCAGCTGCCTCTGCCACATGGCACCAGCAATTTGCCCAGGGGGTGCTCAGGATGGTCAGGACAGTCAGAACATCAAAATACACCCTCAGAGTCACATTTCTGTGGGAATGATGACTCTTTGTGATATTACATAAGCAAGAGGGTCAGTGACCAGGGGAGCTTGGAGCCAGCTCTGGCAGCCCTGGTGACTCTAAGCAAATCTGGCTCCCAGGAAAACACAGAACTGGTTATTTAACTCTGCATGTCCCCACGATGCTGCACTGAGGATCTTTGGGAGGAGGGTGCAAAGCTGCTGAAGGCACAAGCATTTCTTGGCAGTGGAAGGCTGTGCAGGGTACAAGAGTGGCTGAAAGTGCAGGAGCAGGATCCACAAGCAGTCACACACTGATATGCAGGGGTGACAGTTGGATAATGTGAGGGTTGTGTCAAGCCATGGAACAGAAGGGAGGACATACTCCGGAAATTTTGTATTTCCCTGTTAGGAAAACTTGATTAGGGGAATAATCAGGAACATAAGTGACTGACACTGGGGTTTCTGATCCAGACATCTTGAGCAACCATGGACATGTTTCCCTACACCACATAGCAGCAGCCTTAAGTGATACAGAAGAAAAACCTTGATTTTCTAATGAGTGGTGAGATAATTAAGAAAACACTGCGAGGTGCTCAGATAGAATTGCAGGGGATCCTCTAGCCATCAATCAGCTGGTTCTATTTACCCAGTGTATGAGAATTCTATTTAACTATCCCAAAAAATAATATACACCTGCATCGGAATTTCCAACCAGAGAATTCCCCAAAGCTTTTGAAGCTTTGGTGAAGAAATTATTCAAAATACTTAAGGTTTTGTTTCAAACTGACAGCTGAAAAACAATGAATCATAAAGCACATGAAATATATGTCTCTAGTGATATTCCTCAGTACTACAAGTGATTCTTTTACAATACAGATATCTGATAAGTTGTTGTTTATGTGGACTTGATAATCCAAACCAACTTTTTTCTAGTTGCCTTTAATATCCAGTGCAGGATGAAAGCATTGTAAATTCCAGGCACAGTGAGTTCTGGCTCCCTCTTTTCCAGTTTGCACCAGGAAATTGCAAGGCAAAGATGGGTGAAGTGATAATAAAGGCATCCTTGAGAGTAGGTGCACAGAGCTGGTAAAGCCCAGCACAGAGAGCAGCTGAGATTTATGCTCAAAGCCTCAGTAACTCTCCTCCCTAACCTTTAGGAAACCAGGTCTGAAAACACTGTGTAAACAAACCAAACAAAAGACAAATTCTAATGCAGATAACTTAGTCTCTAAGAATAAACAGACATTAGCACTTAGCCTCATCCTTCATTAGATGAAACATATTCTTCCTACAGCTAGGTAAGAATGACATTTAAGGTGCATTAGTATTTGGCAGAAAAGATGTTCTAATTTTCTAGAATAATCTCCTAGATTTGGACAAAGAAGTGGTCAGAGTCCAAAGAGAAACAAGCCCTTTGTAATGAAGCTCATCATAGGTCTGGAGAAAAATGTCCCATGGGGAGAGCCTGAGGGAGCTGGGATTGTTCAGCCTGGAGAAAAGGAGGCTGGGGGCCTGTTGGGGAAGGGAACAGACCATGACCTTACTGATCTTTACAATGACATGAAAGGAGGTTGTAGAGAAGAGGTTGTAGAGAACTTTTCCCAAGTAGCAGGAGGCAGGACAAGAGCAAATGGCCTCGGGCTGCACCAGGGAAAGTTTAGATTGGATATTAGGAAACATTTCTTCCCAGAAGGGCTTGTCAAACATTGGAACAGGCTGCCCAGGGGAGTGGTTGAGGCACCATCCCTAGAGGTGCTTCAGAGATGTGTAAATGTGGCACTTAGGGACATGGTTTAGTGGTGGACTTGCCTGTGAGGTTTACAAGAGGACCTACATGATTCTATAATTCTGTGTTTCGTTGATTTTGAGGCTTCCAAGCCAAGCCGACCAGCCAGGGTGTCTGACGCTGGCTCCCCCTTGGTGGCCGTGCATGTCAATCCACAGCCCCTGCGTCTGCCACCTCCCAAGCACCTGATTTACATGCCAATGGTTTCCACCCTCTCCAATCACAGGTAATAAGGCTTCTGGTGACAAAAAGTGATGGCCATTTAAAAGGCAGACCTATATTTTTCACTATCAAGCCCATAAATATCCAATGTCATTTTAAAGCGCTGCAGAAGGGGAGGGATAAGTGGGAGTTATGAGAGGACTAGCAATAGCTGTGAGATTTGGGCTGGTCTGCCTCTCTGCCACAGCACCTAAATTAGCAGGAAATGTGAACAATGAGTGGGCTGCCAAGTGCCATGGGCGAAATTTCTTCTGATTTTGAGCTAAGATTCTCATTTCTGTATGTCTTAAAGGTAATAAATTTGCTTTCAGGAGATTCCACAGCTTCTACTTTTAATTTTCATCTTTTCTTTTGACTGTTAAATAAGGAACATAGGCAAATGCATTACTTCCTCCTCACTCTTGTACTTGATCAAAATCACAATCATCCTGAAGAGCTTTACAGAGCATTATGACTTGGCCAATCACACCAGTAATTACTTCCACTTCATAAGTTGCCCTCCTTGGAAGGCTAGCTTGCCATTCCTGCCTCAACTAATGTGCAAACTCTCTTCTTAGGGAAGCAAGAACGGGCTTGTCCAACAGACAAGAATGACCTTCTGTGTTCAGCAGTCCTTTCTTTTTTCTCCTCTTTCTTTCCCCCATTAACGCTGCACTTTACAGGGGCAGACAGAAATCTGAATCATGACCTGCTTAGCTCCTGGGAAGAGTTTCTATCAGATGAGCTAAGTAGTGTTTACCTCCAATTAAAACCTTAACTACTAGGAGAGACTGTCTTGCCATGCTATGGATTTGCTCTTTGGAACTGCAGCATGTCAGCACTTCTCCAGAAAATATTTTTCCAGTTGAGAGCCTCCAGAGACTGCCATAAACAGCTATAATTTAGGCACATATTTTATATAAACATCTATTTTCAAATTTTTCTTTAGATCTTGGAAATTATTAAAGCTCTTCTAAATTCAGCTCAACTAATGCACAAACACATTTTTGTACTTTTTGAAGCCCTAAAATTTCCTTTTTTAAATTGATGATATTTTAAACATTTACATATTTTCAAATGGTCACTTTTGTTCAGGTGATTGTAGGAGCCAATGGCAAAATTTGAAAGAGCAGGCAAGTTTATAAAAGCAACTGTTTACAAGGCAGTTCCCATTTAAGAAATTAAAGCAGAACAGGGTGTTTCTGGGGAAAAACTTTGCCATTTTTTTGTCCCTGCCATTTCCTGTCATACTAGAGGAGTGCCTCTCACTAGGGAAGGCCTCTGCTTGGCTGGCAGAGCACATTATGTACGGTCAGGATACTGCATCCTGGATTGTCATACCTTTCCCAGACCTGCCAGCTTGGCTGCCAGCCTGAGGTAATAGGAGGTGCTCAACCAATTGCTAACAACAAGCAGTACTTTTGGGTCTTTGCTGGCTGGTAGATGAAGGACAGTATGTGCTGGAAATTGCATTTCTTATTCAAAAGGAGAAACTGTCCAAGCAGGGAATAGAAGGTAGGCACAGAAGGCAATTAGGCAGAATCAGGTTTCGCTCACAGACCTCCAGGTTTCTAACTTTTCTTCAATGTTATTTCAGTGTCACCTGAAGCATCTGACACTGACAATTTCAAATGGTACTAATTAGCAATACCATTGGTTCAGGAACCCATAAGAATCCCAGCTTTACAGCAGAGGGTAGGTAAGCCTGTCAAACACCTAAATAAATTAGATGAATGAATGCAACTGTCTGTCACATGTGCATTGTGTGTAACAAAGGTAAATTTAAGTTGAGCTAAGGATGTTTTAAGAGCAAGTGTGCAAAGCTGAGCTTCTGAATAGGTATTATGTCCTATCAAGGACTCATTGTTTAGCAGATCCTATATCTAACAATGCTCATTGTGAAGGCTCCAAAGATCAGTGCATTAAATACCAGTTTTTCAGACCCTTTCACATTTTCAGTGTCTTCCAGTGCTCCAACCACTCGGATCTTCCTGCTACACTCACACCTGTATGTGGTCTATTGGCTGTCTCTGTGCTGTTCTGGGAATGGGAGAAATGCCTCAGATCAATGGGTTCAATTCCTCAAGAATTTTATTTTGCCCCTTTCCAAACGAATCCTCTTTTTGGAATACTGGAAAGCAACTGCACGCAAGAAAAACAAACTCTGGATTTCACGAATAGTTCCATCTGGATTGTTATTTCCAACAGAGAACAGGAGTTACAGCACTGTGTAAGGCCATGGGCTAGCATGCATTTACAAGTTCTGACTCTGTGTGTGCAGCTGGAGGGGGATATGGCCTTTTGTAGGAGGAGAAATTCCGGTTCATTATGCTGTGTCTAGGAGGTGGCTTTATGCAATGCTGTCAGGAGCACAGGGGGACAAGAAATGCTTCCCTACTGGCAACCTCAGCATGTGAAAGTGCTGTGATCTGACTACCAAAAATGAGTGGAAGGCTGGTGGCAGAATCAACATCGGAGTAGCATCATGGTGCAGCAGTGCTGGCTGAGGAGAGATCTGCAGAGAAGGTGAGACCTAGCTCTGGATTTGTAAAACCAGTGTCATGAATGGCAGCCAACATTTAATTGTTGATAATTCCAACAGTTCATGGGACAGGTCTCTGACACAAGTGGTAATGATGGGGTATGGGTAGCTCTCCCAGCCATTAAAGGGTGATGAAAATAAGGACCTGCATTTTATTTCTGGCACAGCCTCCAGCTAGGAACCCATTGGGGTCAGGCTGGAGGAGGAAGGCAAAGTGAAGGGTGGGTAGAGGGTGTGTGTAAGGGGAGGAGATCTTTGTAACCACGGCTTACAGATGTCAGGGCTTTGTGGCTCTGGCAGCTCTCTACATCTCTGCACAAGAACAGGGAGTCTTCTGGGTTTCAAAGATAGCTGAAACTACTCCTTCTTTTGCTGGCAAAGGTGAAAGATTACTATAAATGTCCCTCACCCTTGAAAAGTAATAGTTAATAAATGCCCTACAGAAAGATTTCTCTGGGTTTGTCTCCCAGACTAGCTGTTTTCAGGTTTGAATCCCAGATCTTACAAATATGAATCCCTGCTCCATCTTTGTGTCACATCATACTGATGCATTAGGGCAGGCAACTAGCCACCAGCACCATAGCAAGAGGAAACAATGCAATCCAGTTTTGTCACTGGATAGCAAACCAGCTTGCTGGCAGTTTGAGCTTACTCAGTTCAGCTGGGTTTCTGAGCAGCTCAGGCTGCATTCAGTATCCCTTTCACAATAAAGTTATCCTTTCAATCAAAGCCTATACATTTTACACACACCTGATGCTCCTCTAGAATAGCTGAAAACTAGTGACTTAAATATAGCAAAATCTTGCATGTGTTAGACTTGCTGTTTTCAAGCATCTTCAGAGACTAAGGGCAGCCAGGGTCTGGTCTACATAAGGATAAGATGAAGTTCAAAAGGCACATCTGTAAAGCACTATAAGTGCAGAATGTGCCCACATAGCAGTGAAATCAGCCATGTTAAAGCACAATTAAGGTTGCTTAATTTTCTTCACCTTTGTGTTCTACTGCTCTTGTCACTATGTTTGGTTAATTAATTTACAAAGCTCCTCCCATTTGGAAAAAATTCCCATTCCAGAAAATCAGTGTAGCAGAGTTACTGTCAATTCCCCTTATCCCCACACCAAGCAGCCTTACATTAATGTGAAGAAGGAAAAAAAGAAAAAATCTGAGCTTGTCTGAGTTTGAACATAACAATCCCCAGCATTCAAAGGTTTACAAACAGATTTTACTTCCAGATTATAACTGGTGAGTGATTTGTCTCATATACTGACCCCAGGGTGAAGTAGCATTTAAGCTCAGCACCAGTTTTGAACTGCAATTTAAAATTAAATGTCAATCCTTCCGAGCTGCTCAGCTCTGCAAGTCAGCTGTGGGTTTTCCAGCATGAGTCAGATTAGAATGGTTCTGACTGTGATTTAAATTTTGTCAGCACAGAAATGTTTTCCACTATGTCTTCCTGCAGCATTCAGTGGCCCTGAATTTCTGGTACTCTCATTCTTTCCCTCAAAATTGTAGAGTTTTTATCTGATTAGCTCTAAGTGATCTCGATAACTATTCAGATCTAGTTATTTCTTGAATCCATTGCTTGGAGATCAACATTACATCCCAAGAACTCTATCCTGTTCCAAATGAAGCCAAGGAAAAAAACTTCCATTGACTTCAGTGTGTTCAGGATAAGGCCATAAATCTTTGAAAACTGAGTGTCCAATTTTCAAATTAAAACATAATGAACTTAATAGTCACAGATTTAAAGACTTGCATGCATCTTGCATGAGATTCTGTAGCTGGGTTACAAATACTACAAGAACTTTGATGCTCTGAGGGAGAGTCATTTTCTGGGAGCTCCCATCATTATCTATCAGGCCAGTACACAAAACACACAATGGAAGTGATACTGCCCCAATGGCAAACAATGTCTTTGGAAAGCTTCAAACAATTTCTTTGTAAACAACTGATCAGGGTAATTACATTTTCTAATCTGAAACTGTGCTGTGACATTGTTTCAGGTAACACGTGAATCATGCTAAAGGGTTTTCCTCTGCTAGCACTGGTTACCTTATCTCAGCAAGCTCCAGCCGAAGGATGGAGGCCTAAGCCTGATGAAGTATTGTAGTGGCACTGCAGGTAGTGGCTCCAGCACCTGCCCCCAGGACTCCTCCAATCCACTGCTACTGTTGGGCAGACAGCTCGCCGGGGCATTGGAAAACCTGAGGAAACCGTGGAGCTGTGCCTAATGTCTCATAATCCCAACTCATTTTCTTTAAAAGATGAGGTGTTAGATGGGACAACTTTGCTGCATATCTGAATGATGCTGAGTCCAGGTGAGAGAGCTGCAGCTCCACTTAGCAGAAGGCAAACATGGCTTTGATGACTTTGCACTTGCTAATGAGCACAAATGACCTAAAGCACAATGAGTTTGTCTCCCGCAGCCTCTCCGCCAAGTTGCGATGTAATAACGAGGCTGTCAAACCCTCACCACTTCATGGGATTGTGTTAAGAAACTAGTCCAAGTATATTACACAAATCATGTGTAATCTTGCAGAAGAAGCAGCCCTAACTTTCCCACTTGTTTGGTTTTGTTTTCAACAGCAGTTTCAAAAAACAAACCTGCAGCATGGCCTGCCCCTGCAGTATTCTTTTATTCTTCAATCTCTTGCCATAGATGCGATCTGTACACTGCCTAATTTTTGTTATCATTTCCTTGGATATCTACCAGCTATGATTGTCATGATTAAATCAGTATTAACTTAATTACAAAGGGCTTTACTCAAGATAAACAGCAAAGAAGTGATCCAGAACAGTGAGAACTGCACTGCTGAGTGAGAGCGTCTGGCAAAGGCCTTTCAGACGCTCCAAGCCATCTTTTTTTCCTCACATAAGTTTTTGTTTTGTTTTGCTTTTTAAACCAGATGTGTTGTTTTTGTCAAATCCCAGAAATTAGATCAGTCTGTCACATCCGAGTCTGACCCCTGAGCCTTGTCAGTGCCTTTGGCCATCTTTGCTGCTCTCAGAAGCTACATTCTCAATTTCACTCCAAAGCTGATGCCACGAGTCAGGCACTGAGGCTTTCTAGAGTTTCCTCCTCACAGTGTCATGAACAAAGGACAGTTGGATTTCCTGCCCTTCCCACATTTATCTCCTGCTCCATGGTATTTCCATTCTGCAGGATGAACACATGGTCATTCAAATAATTATGATGGAGGGAACGATTGCATCTTTGCTTGCCTCTCTTTTGACCATGCAAAAATTTAGTTATAATTTAGACACTGAATCTGTCCCAGGTGAATTCTGCAGCAGAGCTCTCACAGATATTAGTATGATTATCAGCCCTTTTCTAATTAGGATAGTGTTCATGTATTGCTGATAAAAGAGATGACAATCTAACTTTTTTAAAGTCTTCAAAAAATCTCAAATATTTTTTGAGAATACTTTTGAGCATAGAAAATATACCTAATCACATATGAGGAGGCAGCAAGGAAAGAATTTGGGATTTCAAGTGAAAAGCTGAGTTTAACACAAATTATAGAAGATTTGCTTAAAAGTTTAGGACATAAATTAAGCTTTTAAGAGATTGTGGACTATATACTCAGCTGTTTGATACACAGTTTGTGGGTAACTGCTATCTATTGGCCAGGGACAAACCTGGCAGAATTGCCATCAGGTGTGCAAATGTCCTGGTTTTCCTCAAAGCCTTGCCTTCTCAATAGACTCCTTTAGCATTCTTCTGAATATTATCACCAGAATAGGAGACATGGAATGCAGTATAAAATTCAGTCCTCTGAGGTTCTTTTTCTGCCACTTGTGATAAAAAACCAAACTACCAGATAATGAATGTTTCTACATTTTTACATGCATGTGCTCAGAAATTTCTCTTGCTTTCCAGGAGGAGAAAAAGCTGCTATTACACTCCTTCTCACTTTCAAGAGCAGAAATAGGGTCCTGTTTATGACGTAACACACACCACAGAATCATAGAATGGTTTGGATTGAAAGGCACCTTCAATATCTTCTAGTCCCTCCTCCCCCTGCCATGGGCAGGGACATTTTTCACTAGACCAGGTTGCTCAAAGCCTCATCCAGCCTGGCCTTGAACCCTTCCAGGGATGGGCCACTGGCATTTCCATAGAAGAAAGGTCAGGGTGAACTAACTGATACCTTCTGGTGGCAATGTCTCATATGCTAATTTCTTGTATGCCAATTCTTATATGATATTCCTCAGGTTTTGGTTGGGTTTTCCCTTTTTTTGTATTTATTTTGTAAATTTTTCCTAACTATTCAATATTTTCTCCAGGTAATTGAAAATAACTTAATTAGGTTTGTGTCCTTTCTGTTCATTGTTTTTTTTCTTCATTTTGTTGAGTGAGACTATCACAATCTCCTCTGCTGCTTTTTGGCCTAACACAGGGTAGTCGAACGCACTACAACAAGTGTGCTCCTCTGAGGGAGTTAGACCTACCCTCATCTGTGAAGGACCTGAAAAATCCTGTCTCAGACTATGTACAGAGAGTGAAAAGTGTTTTAAAGCATGAAGATTTTGTGATGCAGAGCCACATTTATGGGGTGCAAGCCAGTTACTTGTCCATTGGCTTCTGACAGAAGTCAGAAAGTTAAAGCTCAAAGACAGACAGGAAAGATCTTGTGAAGGAAAGGATGATGGATTTGCTGATATACACCTTATATCCTTTCTGGCTGACAAAAACTTCATAAAATTCGCCAGAACAGATGCAAGGTCCCTCACATGGGACAGAAGAAGCCCCTGCAGCAGTGCAAACTGGAGATTGCCTGGGAGGGCAGAGCAGGACCTGAGGTGGAGAACATGCAGAAGATGAGTCAGCAGTGCGCCCTTGAGGCAAGGAAAGCTAAAACACGCCAGGCTGCCTCAGCAGAGAGCAGCCAAGAGCTGCTCCCTTCCACTGAGGCCACCTTTGGGTGCTCTGTCGTGCCCACTCTTGGGATTTCCAGTAAAAGGCATAAACATGTCAGACCAAGCCCAGTGGAGGAGCACCAAGGCTGTGGGACATGATGTGCAAGGAGGGCTCAGGAAATCAAGGTTGCCAGCCTGGAGAAGGAAAGGCTGGGGGTGGAGAGGACTCTGAATATGACTCTGATCCTCAGCTGCTTAAAGGACAAGAGGGAGTCAGACTTGTCTCAGAGACGTGCAGCCAAAGGGCAATAAGCAATGCCCCCAACTTGCATCCAGGGAAATTTTCAGCATGGATAAGAAGAAAAATAATTATGGTAAGAGTGGTTAAACCCAGCTAGAGAGGTGGGGGAATCTCCACCCTCAGATACTTTCAAAACCTGATGAGGCAAGGCCATGAATAACCTCATCTGGCTTCTAAATCAGCCTTGTCAGGAGCAAAGGGTGGGACTGGACGACCTTCAAGGGTCCTTTCCAATCTAAATTATTCTGCGATTCTATAAATAAGGTGGAGGTTGCAAGAAAAGGGAGCTAAATCAGATTGAGGAGGGGCATGAGTCTTTCCTGTGTTGAGAGGAGAGAACGAGCCTGCAGGCTGTTGCTACTGCTGACCTCTTTAAGAGCTGGGTGATTTTCAATCACTCCTGGATGCAGTGGAGCGTGTGCTCCTGGCACAGCACTTGCATTGAGACATTCCCGAGTTTCTCTAAGCAGTGGCCTTATCTGGGTGGGGTGCTGTCAGTCAGGCATTTTTTCCTTCAATTTTGCCTCACCCCTTGCCATCACAGTGTGTTAAACAGAGGCTGTTAAAGGGACTCACCAAACTTCCACGCTCCAGGAACAGGAATGTGATTTTTGCAATAATTTTAATATTGTTTAATATAATTTCTAGGGAAATAATTTCTGACTTTGAGGAAAGAAGTGTTGCTCTAGTAAAATGACCAATGACACACAAATCTCACTTCTAACCTCAATTAGAACACTGGTCAGCAAGAAGAAATAAATAGACTTGCATTGAAAGTATTTTCCTCTCTTTCAATTAGCTAAGAATGATTTTAATTATTCAGATGACTTCAGGAAGTCAAAGGTTATAGTATCAGTATTTTATGTGTTGGGTAGTTAAAATGGTGGAATGTATACTCTAATTTTCAATAAAAAAAAAAGTTCTCACACATGCCTTAGAAAAGCTTTATTCCTTCATCATCCCACACATACAAACCCACATATGTCTATTGACTCAAAAAGTTGTATACTAATTTAAAAAAAAATTAGTTTGATTTTCAGACTAGTAAGTTGGAGACAGCAATAATTCTCCTTTGCTAATATCCACCCAAAACGCTAATCAAGCTGCCAAAAAAAAGTGTTGGGGTTTGGATTTTCTTTCTGTAAGCAAGGACATGTAAACCAATCAGCAACCTTGCACATGCAAGCAATTCTAATAATGTGATTTCTCTTGTGTTTGAGTTGTTCTCTGTTGATGTTTCATAGGATTAGGGCCTATGAGGAGAGTTACAACATATGGTAACAATAATAAGAAAAAGTCATTATGCATAAATTCAATAGATTTTTTCCTACATGTTTCATGAGCAGTGTGTCAGTCCATTCTTTCAAGATTACAAATTTTTGCATTTCAAAGTTGCTTCTAATTTTTATTTCTCAATCATTTTGTGTTATTGTCACATTTCCTTATATTCAGAATTTGACATTGACATGTCACAGTTAGTAATTTTCACATCTAGGCAAAATGACAAAAGAAACATCTATGCTATGAAGTTGCCATCAGGCCTGAGAACAGGCTCGGGATTGGAAACTCCATTTTCCTGGTCCACATTCAGAATTCCATCCCATTGCCTTTTTGCCCAGGTGGAGCTCCAACTCCAAACCCCCATACATGATGAACCAGACTCAAGAAATCCCCCAAGGTCTGTAACATCACACCTGATCTGTCCAGCCTGTGGGAAGGGAAGCTCAGATCACATCCCAGGGTAAGTGTGATCCACCTTTTCCTCAGCACACCACATCTGGAGCTAAGCCTGGTGTGACCATGGGAGTGTGCTGCTCAAGGAAAGAGCCTGGCAGTGAAAAAGCCTCAAGATAGTCCAAATCTCAAAATGTGCCCTGTGTTTAGCAGATGACCATTTAATGATCTTCATTAAAATACTTTATACTCAATCATTTTTGTTTTTAGCTTGATTTTGGGTCATGTGTCTAAGTAGCCCTTACATATAGTGAAATGCCAACTCTTTAAAATACACTAAGGTGAGCACTTTCAGATAGAAAATTCTCTTCTTCATTTTCAAGGGGACCCAACATTTAGCAATTTTTTCGCCATTAAACCAGAGATCTCAAAAGTCATGCAAAAGCTACCTGAGATCAGATGTGGAAAGAAAGGGCTGATGATGGTAGCTCACATACCCCTAGCTCTTGTCCAAGTAGTCCAACAAATCACAAAGATTTTAGTACATGCTGCCACATCCCAGACCCTTTACAATGCATGGCAAAACTCCCAGTGATTTCAATAGGAGTAGGCTTTAAGGCAAAGTTGGCAAGCTTGGGGAAAAAATAAAGCAAAAGTATTTTTAAATCTTCATGTTAGAACAACAACAAAAAAGCATCTTAGAGGGTCTATATCAAAAGTGAAAACTGAGGCTGGAACTTAATTCCAGCTTCATGCGTACTTCTAACCTTTATGCCAGTATACTGACCAGTTTCTTTAAATACAATAGAAACTCTGTCACTTTGAAGATAAGCCCTCACAGTTAGCTTAAAACAATAATTCAGCACTTTCTTTCCTGTTTCTAGATTTATTTTAAGTATTAGTATAAAATGTCAGAGTCTGATAGCAGCCAGATCAGTTTGTATAAAAAATCGACTGCCTGTTTGTAGTATATTACAGGCTATATTTGACACAGGAAAGCACTTAATCATGAATGCTATCAGCACACCACACCCATCTTTGTAAGTGCCTTATAAGCTAGATTTATCACCATGAACTCGGACTGGATAGAGACAAGTAATAACGAATAATGCAACACCCCTCTGCAGAGGTAGGGTTAAAGGTGTATTAGCCACAAGATGACCATCAGACTACAGTTTGGAGGCTGTGCTAGAATCTATCAATGTCACAGAGGCATCAGGAGAAACTTTGGATTGATGTCCAGAGCATTATTTCCACTGGAGTCATCAGGCTCAGATAAGCAGATAAAAGTGAGATGAATCTGCCTCAAATACATGATCACACAGGTTTTGCCCATTTGGGTATTTTAAATCTCTCAGCTCGTTGTGTTTGCACAGCAGAACTGATCATCCTTAAGAATTTTGAATTAAAACCAGAAAACCTTTGCCATGTGTTAAATTTGATTTTATTTTACTTGCCTAACTTTGTGTCTCTATTGTAGATTTTGAGCTAAAATATGCCACTTCTTGGATGTGTGGACTTCAGAAACAGGCTGAAAAATGTACATGGTATGGAGGAGTGAGGACCTTTCTTCTTTTCTCTGTTGGCTCATGCAGAGAACACTGCTCCCCTCCAGAGAGGCTGTCCCTGTAGCTGCCCACTCTGGGTTCTCTGCCTGTCACTGTGCAAAGCTTTTCCAAGCCCACGTATGGAGTCACCAGTGGAGAGGGAGCTGAGCCAGGGAGGCCAAACAAACTTCAGCCATTCCCCCAGCTCACTTCTGCCCTTCTGGTCTCTCCAGCTCCTAACAGCAGCACTTCCCAGAGAAGGGGAAGATCTGGCTGGCTGTAGGGACTGCCTCTCCCCTGCCTACCTCTTTCCTGCAGCCACTATGCCCCACACCAGCCAGCCCACAGGGAAAGGAAGGCAGAGAGTGCAGCAGGAGGTCCATGGGGCTGGGGCTAGACCAGAGATGTCCTTCTCTCCTTTTGACCAAGAAATCAAAATCTTTGCTAGCAAAACAAGCAAAAAGTGCTTCCTAAAACCCTCAGGATTTGCAAAAGCCAGCTGGAGAGCAAGATGTGGCAGTCACTGGAGGATGTGTTGTGGCCTTCACATTTTTAATACACAGTCACTACTAAATATAGCCAAAAAGAAGCCCCTTTGCCTGTTAATGTCATTTGCTCTCAGCAGCCCAGTTAAGATACAGTTTTATAATCTGAGTCCTTAGATATTGTCTTGATTAAACAAGAGGAATTTTGGCTGGGGTTTACTAGCATATTAGTTAAACCTAGCTCAATCTCTTTTTGTTATACAGGGAAAGAAAGACTTTTGCCTTCTATATCCTCTCAATTTAAACAATACTCACTGGAGTAGTGCTAAACGCTCAAATGTGCTACAAGTTAATACATCTATGGACTGTTAATAATTTATGAATCTCCTGAACAGAGAAGGTACTGAAGTTACTGATGTGTGTGCTTGTATCTATTTCGGCAGTTCCAGAGAAATATTCATAAACATTCATGACAATATTACTTAGGTAGAGCACTATTTGTGTAACAATCTGGAGAAAACACTCTGGAGTTTCCAAGGGTTGGTTTTCTACCTCATCCGACAGATGCCACCTCCTTCACCAGATGGTGCCCAGGTGCAGTGCTGAGGGATTTTTCCACGGAGACTCAGAGGGCAGCATGCCAACTGCTGTGCTGAATCACCAACACTTCCCAAAGCGCCCACGAGATCCCAGGTGGCCCAGCCTTGCCAGCCTGGGATGAGGTAATATGGCTGCAAATGAAATAAAGACAGAAACCATTAAGTTGAATTTAAAGAGATACGGCAGAGTGACATACTTTGGTTTTCAATAGATAAAGATAATTTTCATCCAGTGACCATGCAGAACAGACACTCATTCACTGAATAACTTCTTTTTGGATGCTGCTAATATTTTTTAAATTAAATTAATAGTCCCATAAGATATGTATTCAACTGCATAATGCTGTACCTGAAAGGAATAATTTGGTACACCTACTGAAAACTTAAAGCACTGAAAAACAAGATGACATTAGGAAGTGTGTCCTTTACTTCATCACTCCAGCCCTAGCTTTTTAGCTGAATCTGCCAGCCAGCACTCTAGACTTCCAATTTATTCATTACAGGTAGTGACCCACAGTTACCAGATCTAAAGTCAAAACAATGTACAAGAAAGAAAAGATCTATTAATGAGATATCATTGGTATTCAGAGCCTTAAATTACACGAAACATTAAATTAGCAAAGGAAAATCAGGAATAGGAAGATGTATAGAGCAACCAAGATCCCAAATCAGCTCATTCCAGGTAGGTGAGACTAACAAGTAGATTCAGAAAGACCTACTGAATTTCTGCATTCTAAATTCTGAAAAGTATCATGGTTAAAATGAATATAATCTCAGAGAAAGCTCAAATAGAAGTTAAATACAAGGATTATAAAATCACAGTACCACAGAATGATTTGGGTTGGGAGGGACCCTAAAGATCACCTCTTTCCTGCCCTTCTGCCATTGACATCTTCCAGTAGACCAGATCACTCAGAGCTCCATCCAACCTGGCCATGAGCACTTCAAGGAATAGTGCACCCACAACTGCTCTGGGCAACCTGTCCCAGTGCCTCACCACACTCACAGCAAAGAATTTCTTTCCAATGTAATTTAAACCTATGCTCTTTCAGTTTGAAAACATTGCCCCTTGTCCTGTCAGTAAAGTCTCTTGCAAAAAGCCTTTCTATTTATATCTTTCTTGTAGGTTTCCTTTAGGTACTGGAAGCTTTCAAGCTGGAGGGTTCCATGACAGACCTCAACCTTCCAGTAATCTGTGAGTTTCCTCAAAATACTGTTTAATAAAAGAATTAATGTAAGATGCATTATACTTTAAAGTAGATGAAAACAATATGCAGAAAAATAACAGAATATAAAGGCATGGAAAAGTTGAGCGTGGAAAAGCTTAAATTTGCTACCAAACTAATGGCAAATGAATGGATATCAAATTAAATGGCAAAGACCTATATGTTTCATACAGGTAGCACTAGAAAGAAGTATTAATCAATCTTAGCTCATTAAATTGCTGAGCCAGCTGTTTCCTCATGGATTCCTATGCCTGCCATCCTGCCTGTGAGCTGCTCTTCAGGATTCCCTGGACAGATTTATCCTTATGGGTACTGCTGTGACCTACAATCAAAGACACAGGTACAGAAACAGAAAATAAATTATTATGTCTAATAATCACTTCTAAAGGTATATAAATTTATTAGCCCTCTTGGAGATTTTCTTTTTTGTTTTACTTGAAGTGAGCTTGCATCACCTATTTGTCTATTCTCTTTTGGTGTACAAAATGGATCAAATGGAAAAAATGCCTCTATTTTTGTTATGGCTTTGAAGTTCTCTGGAGAAACAGATTTCAGCTGGAAAGAGGTTTTACAACACCAATGCTGAGGAAACCAGGGCCCTGAAATGAAGACCCAAGACGTTCTGAATCTATGTTTGCATGCTGCTGTTCTTATCTACCATGTCCTTGCCAGATAATATTGCAAAGACCCCTGCCCCAAGCACTTAGTGTACAATTCAAGGAGTGAAGCAATCGTGAAGGCCCTGAAGGAGGAACAGAAGGAAGTCAGAAGACATCCCCATGGAACAGGCCCTGAGCGTGGTTCCAAAACCCACAATGAGCCAAATCCATGTCCCTACCTCAGTGCTGATGCTCTGTTGCCCTGCTCAGTGCCACAGACTCTGGTGCTCACTTCAGACTGTGACACACCTCTATGGGCTGCCCCAGGGTGTGCCCAAGGAATCTGTTCTGTGTGTGAAGGTGCCCACCACCCACAACAGCAACTCCTTCCTTCTGTAGCTCTGGCACACACACTTTACCCAGCCAACATTTTAAAGCTCGCCCAGCAGGAGCAATGCACTGACCTGTGGGTGAAGACCATGATCACTCAGCTGATGGCTCTCAGCAGCCCACAGCTGCAAGAAGGAAAATGCTGGAAGAGTTTCCTCTCCAAAGTCTCCCCTCTAGGCTTCCTTCCCCTTGGAAACCTGGAGGTGGTGGCTGCTGCTCATCAGATCACACATATCTTCCACACTGCCTTCTCATGGAAACAGCCTGTGCTCTAGGGAACAAACATACCCACGGGCATCTCCACAGAGGCCCAACAAGGAGAGCTGGCTGGATGCACGCTGCACTCTGCAGCTGTGACCTGTCTGGGCTGGGGGACAGCTGCTTTGGGTTTGAATGCACAGCTTCTTTCAGCCTTTCCCTTGTGCTGGCCTGTTCACCCAGCCCTGTGCTCAGCACTGCAGCCATTAGTGGGGGCATTAGAGGTGCCAACACTCCCAGCTTCTATTTCTCTAATAAGGACCTGCAGCTGGATGTGGTGCTTGGGGCCATGCTTTTGCTGGAGCTGGACAAATGCAGAGAAAATGAGAGATAGTGTCTAACCCCACAAAGCAGTGATGTGCCTCACAGAAGTTTTGGGCATTGTGCTGGCAGCCTCCATGCAGAAGAAATACTCTCCACATAGTGGTCTCCGTGGTGTCCTGGAATGTGAGGCAGCACTTCTAGCACAGGGCAAGCAGTAGAGAGGGAAAAATCAAGTACACCTGACTATGAGAATTTTAAAGGTGGAAGTAGATCCTTTCACAGCTAAACAAGGAGCTCAACTCTCTTGGTCAGCATCAAAATGCTTGAATAAAAAAATGGCTTATAGATCCATCATAGGGTACCTAACTCTGCTAGTATTAAGAACTGGCCACCCCAGAACCCCGCAGGTACATGGCCAAGAAATTTAGTATTCCAATTGTCAGTGCAATGTTAGCAAAGGCAGAGGTGGCTCCTAATGGGCTGACATTGCCCCATTTGCAGAAATCATGCAATCACTTAGGTTGGAAGGCCCTGAAGATCGAGTGAAACCATTTATTTAACGCTACTACATCTACCACTAAATTCCTTCCTTTTGATTTCTCAGCATTCACTACAGTATTATTATTAGTTCAGCTTAGTCACAGAGCCTTCCAGGGACAAACAAACCCAAATTCCTGATGTTAAAAAACAAATAAACAAAAGAAACACAAGCAGAGAGGGGAAAAAGTCAGGAGGAAAATGTGTCCTTTGTGCACTGCAGCGCAGTCAAAGCAAAACACACCCATGCTCCCCCCTACTTTGCAGTTCACTGT
Organism: Ammospiza caudacuta; assembly: GCF_027887145.1. Lineage (NCBI taxonomy): Eukaryota > Metazoa > Chordata > Aves > Passeriformes > Passerellidae > Ammospiza > Ammospiza caudacuta. The sequence goes on along the minus strand of NC_080593.1, from coordinate 115,412,778 downwards.
TAATTTGTGTTGTGTCCAACAACTGAGAGCTGTCTCACTGCTGGACTGGACACAGGGATATGCCAGAGATTCCCTCTTGCTCCCATGGGTGGGATGTGAAGAATTCCTCTCTTCATAGCTGACATTCCTGCTGCACTGAGACAATAACGAACAATCCTTGTCCAAACAATCCTAGATAGACACTGTGATTTTTTTTCTAATTATATAAATGTGAGAATGCCCATTGGATATGAAGCTTCCTGGCCAAAACCTGTATTAAAAACAGAATATCCCATGCTAACCACCTGCAGTTAAGTGACATACTTGAGGTATTCTTATCCTGCCTTCCCAAGATTAATTATTCAAGACTGGGGAGAGGATTCAAATTCACACATAGCTATTCAAATAAATTTTACTCCTGGGAGATGCAGGAGTCAGTAATATGGTCAACTGCTCATTTCCCCTAACAGCAACTGGCACAAGCACTTAAGTCAGTGGTGGTGTGTATTGTACCTGAGCATAAGCCAGATGCTTTATCATAAAGCCATAACACTTTATCAGTAGCTTTAGAATAAAGTGTCATTCTGTCTGACATGTTTGGGCTGCAGGGATGGGGTGGAAACAGAAGGGTTTGTGGTTGTTTGGGGGCTTTTTTAGGTTATTAGTTGGAAATACAAGCATGAGTCAGAACTGAATATGGGTCACAAACTGCCAAAGTGCAGTTTCTGATCTGAAGACATTACTGTAGCTAGTTAAAAGCAAATGTCACTGTTATCACTGTCATCAGCCTTAGGTGAGGTTCTGGTGGAACCCAGTGCAGACAAGTAGAGGAAGGAGATGACTCTGATCTTCACTTCAGGTTCTGTGTGTTAACAACCCACAAAAATGGAGATGTTTATGTTTGTGGTTCCAGAGCAAACCAAAATGAAAGAGAAGTCTTAACTGCAAAATTAGGGCTGGGAGGTTGGACAAATTTCCCACTGCCTTGCCAGGCTGAGGTTGTCGATATCAGTGATTAATGTCCATCTGGGTTCTGAGGCTGTTTTTAATCAGGGCAGCATCAGAGCTCTGCATGCACCAAAGGAGCACTGGGCTGTCAGACCTGTTTCCTTGTGTGAAGTTGTCACCCCTGATTAGGTTATGCCTTACTACACTCCAAAGATCTCAGAAAGATTCTCCTTGTCCCTTTGCTCACATGAAGCTTGCTCCTTTTCTGTGCAGATTGCCCCAACAGAAAACCCTTTATTCTCTCAAGATTAACTAAAAGTATTAGTTTTTCAGTATGTGAGGTTTATATATTTTATTCAGTTTTTAAAATCTTGATCATTTTTCTTTGCCCTGGAATCTTATGGAGGACATTTGGAATGACAACATAGCAGATCCAATGTAGCTTGTACTCTGTACAGAGAAAACAACAGAATTAATTGCTTAAAAAAAGTAAAAAATTTTAAGTTCAATCTAGTGATACTGTAGCCCATGTGAGTGAGAAGTTCTGGCTCCTCTACAGAGCTACTCCTTTATGGAGCAGACAGAGCTCAGTTGATCACAATATACTCTTGAAATATTCCTTAAATTCATGGACTCATATCTCAGGGCCACTGAACATTGATTCAGCCTTTCTGATTTTACGTACTCAAAATCCAACAGCTTCAGTCCCTCTAAAAGGTCTTGGTTTTAATAGTGCAAAACAGGAGTAATTTGCAACTGCAGAAAAGTTTACTGGTAATCAGACCAGTAATTTTTCATGCAGTTTATCCAATTCCTGTAGAAGAGACAAGACTCTCCAAAAATTGACTCTGCATACAACCACTTGTCCACAAAGTAATTTGGATTCTGGATGACTGGAAATACATCACCAGATGTTTTGCAGAGATATGAGTTCTATCTTCTGCAAGAAACTATAGGCTGAGTATCCATGGAATAAGCTTTGGGAGCTATTTTGCTATAAAAGCAGATGATATTTATAAGTGCACACTTACAGACACTAGAACATGTGAGAGGGTTTTGATGCACAGTGCAAGCTGATTTTCACAGAACAGAGATCATTTGTGTTCAGAGTCTTTCTAGGCAAATCACTGGCTTTCAGCCAAGTAAATTTCTTCAACACAAGAAAAAATGAAATCACTTACTGGAACGAACCTACTGATTCATTTTTGTTCACTTTCACCACTCAGTCCAATGTCCAGGCACAAATGACTCCTTTTCCTGAGCTGGTCAGGACTTTGAGATGCCAGACAAAGCCAGATTCTGCAGAGCTGTGTGGGAAGGGGAAGCCTTCAGCCTACAATCCTTAAATGAGGAGCTCACTGGGAAGTGGGGCTGGACTGAGAGGCTCTGCATGAGAGGATCTTTACTTATCTAACCTCTTATCAAAATACAAAACTTCGGATACAATGCACAAACATACACTAAAGATAAACTCATTTTTAAAGTAACATTTACTTACCTAATATAAAAAAAATCCAAAACTTTGTTCATTTGTTCATTTTTTGGGGATTTTTTTCCCTTTTTTTTTAAGAAAAAAAATCAAAGGCTGGAGTGCAATGTAAGCAGTAGTGATATACAATACTATATAGTAAGCACACATACTTTACAGAAAACTTGGATATAGCTTTTAAAAGCACAGCAATTATAGCTTTACACCCCATAGAGGCATGACTGTCATACCATGGACTGAGATAGGTTTGAGCCATTTGGTTTTTCCAGTCACGATTTCAAGAGTCCACATATAAAATCTCTGCCTTGTCTCACTGTGTAAAGAAAAAAAGGCGTCTCTGGTATTTTTGCTGTTCTTCAGCCTCCTTTCTAGTAAATTTCCTAGTAATGTTATACCAAGTATGGATTTGATGTGGTAAGCAAACCTCTATAAAAGAAAAACTTTGCATTGTTCATTTTATTTGGATTCAGAATTAGGTAGCTAAGGTGTTGCAAACAATTCTATTTGGCCACTAAAATTACATTATACTGATAACAACTGCCCATCAACATGCAAATGTAAAATAAGTGCCACCTCTGTTTTTTCTTAAACACAGAATAATTCATATTAAGTTCATGTGTAATAGGGAGAAGGGATTCATGGCTAGACACCACTTAATTTTCTTGCAGTTTCTTGCCTCTGTATGTTCACATTTAATTTTGAGGCCTTAGCTAACACTGTTTTGACTAAAAATCATCTAGCATTTTCTATCTAAGTAAAAACCCCTTTACATTAAAACATGGTGCATCTAAGACCATAAGATCTTGTCTCTTTTATTTAAAATTTTTTGCTTTTATCCCTCTTCAAAAACATAGAAAACATTATTGCTGCAAATATCTCAAAACTACATGGGGGTTTTTTTGTAGATTGTAGAATTTTTTTTGTAGATTGTAGGTTTGCAGATTTTGGGAGCTCCTTCATCACTAACTTTTTCATGAGCCTGCAAGCAGGAGCAGGTCAGGCAAGGTTCCCGCTGCTTCATCCACAGCACTGTCTTTCTAATGGAATTGTGGAGCAATGCATCAGCAAGCGAGCTAAGAAAACTTAGATTTCTTTGTTGAGGCTCTGATGCACTCATTTCATGTTGACAGTAGCTTTAATGCTGGGTGTTTCTCCAAATACCTTCCATCACTTGACCATCTTAAATAGATGGTGGTGGGTCTGTGGGAGTGAGCAGCTCCTACATACACTTTCTCTCCACAGTTAAAAGTCCAGCAAACAAGGAACAGCCATGGTATGACTCAGTGCTGATTCCAGGTTGCTCCATAGATGGCATCACAGAAGGAAGCATCAGTGGTGTTTCACTAGGGAGGCACTGATTACCCTGTTGATAATGAAGATCTGACCACTACTTTAGGGAAAAACAGATAAATCCTGTTTTGAAATGGAAATCAAAGTCTTGTGATCACCTGAACATTTCTTCAGCATCCACCTTCTCCCTTTGCAAGATGATTTTTTTCACATATCCCCTTTAGATAAGCATTTTACAGACAGCTTTACCTGCATTTTGTTTTAGAACCATGTCATGCTCGCTGCTCCCCCTTTTCTGGTGCATGTGTGTGTGCTTTTGTTACTTGTATTGTATAAGGTGCCTTGGGATATTCGCATCCTGTGCATTGTGTGGCATTGTGTTGAATAGGAGGTACAGAAATTAAAAGCAGGTCTCCTCCTACCCACATATGCCTTTTCTTTGCAGGTTTTCCTGGAAGTTTTGTGCGGGGAGGGAAGGGAAGAGGTAAAATATGGCTTGGCTGAGGCTGCCGGATGCTGAATCAGCTGTGATTGCCTCACGTTTTCCTTTCTTTTAAAATAAGGGGTACAGTTTTCAAAAATGCCCATCTGACTTCTCTACAGGCCCTACCCAGCCCATCACTTCTCAGTAAATCAGTTTTAGAAAATGGTGCATGTGCCTCTAAATCACATGGGAATCTGGATAACATCTCTTATAATGCCTTTCTCCTAGGTCTGGAAATATGATGCTCTGGGGTTATAAGGACCTGGTGCAGCTGCTGCAGGTTACCACGGTGCTCATTATCAGCCACACATAATTTTACCCTCCCAGAAGTGTTCTTTGCAAAACACAGGTCAGGCAGCCATACTCATTAACTCAAAAAAATGCACCACCATCTAAATCCCAAACCACACAACATCTTAAAGCATAATTTTGTTCCGCTGCACTGCTCTGGTTAAAGGAGCCAATGCCTGAAGTGCTGGCACCTTGCTGCTTGCACCTGCACACACTGGCACACACTGCCCTGATGAGGCTGCTCAGCCTTGGTGTGGTGATGCAAAAGTCAATGAACAGGGAAGAACTGCAGAAGAACCAAACAAGGAGCATGGCACCAAAGCCTAAAAGCTCCAGAGATGGCCCTTTTCAGAGGGCTTACACATCCTGGAGTTGTAGACAGATGAAATTAGGCATTGATTAGAGGTTAATAGCAGCTCTCTGGAGGTGTGTCATCCCTTTTTAGCAGGGGTCACTATTTTGTTTTCACAGTAACTTTATCATCATAAAGAAAGGAGGAGTATGATGTCTTTTAGTTACAGGCTGAGCAGCCCCACAGCATCCAGCCACATGCATGGTGTTCATCTTTTCCAAGGCTGCTTCCCTGCTGTGCGCTATCTCGCACAGATAAAAGTTCATTCAGTCTTGCTTGCTGCTGGACTGAATGCTTGAAACCCTGGCAAAAGAGCAGAGGAAAATGGAGTGTTAAGGAAGGTTGTGCCCTCCAAGTTGTGCAAGAAAAAGGACTGACACCTGCCAAGCAATGCCTTTGTATTCAAAGGTGACGAAAGTAATTATCAATTGCTTTTTTCCCTTTTTTTTTCTCCTTTGTAGAAATGGGTATATATTAACCTGATAGCATTGGAGGTCTTGAGAGCTGGTTTTATATGCTTTCCTAGAGGTTATTAATTCTTCCTACACTGTTCCCAGTTAGATGGGGTACCTTATAATATAACTTCCTCATTAACATCAAGAGCTGTGATTATACAGTTGTGTTACCAAGGGCTTCAAAGACACAAAGCCTAAATATAATCTTACAGTACCTTGTTACAATACAAAGCACATCCTCTAATACATTTTTTTTTTTGTTTGCATAAAATGCAGCACAATAATGGTTCACTCGACCTTTGCCCCTTTGTATAGTTCATTTTAACATTGTTTGAGGAGCCCAGAGTTCGCATTTTGCAGGGCACAGGTGCTCTGCCCCACGCTGGAGGCTGAGGCTCAGCCGGGCGGCGCGGTGCACCGCTGCTCCCCGCCAGCAGCTGGACTCAGGGGATTGCTTTTGTGGTCCACCAGGAATTTCCTGTGATAGAATATCAGAAACCTACTGGTGACTAGTAGGAGGTGACTTCACAGGGCAAAAGTTCTCTCCCTACAATAAACATTCTCAGCACCACTGCAGAGATTTCCTACGCAGACCTGACAGCCGCCAGCGGCTTGTCATCCTGACGGAGAGCGGCTCAGGGAAGGGATCCTGGCTGCCTGCAAGCGTTTGACACTGCAGAAGTGAAGCTGCACCCCCACTGCCATTTTATTAATGACTCTTGAGAACAGGGAGAAATCAAACTACCCATGCTATTTTAAAAAATGCCCAGAATATTGAATGAAAGGACTTTTATAAATATACAAATCCACAGTGAAAGACAGAATATACTGGTATCTATATAAATGTACAGTCCATACATACCATATATCTTGGTGTCTGCAGGTACCATACTGTCACATATGGTATATGTGGACACATACTGTCCATATATACCATATATACTGGTACCTCTATGTACCATGGCACACATGTGGTCAGAAAATTAACACAACAATTAGGCAAACACTGTACTCCTTCCATACAGGGCTGCTGGGGGAAAAAAAATCACAGGGATATTCATCCACCAGATCCCTTGCAGGGCAATGTCATTTGGAGGATCCAAGTAGTAAATCTGAGCCTGACACAATTCCCTTGGCTATCACTACTAAAAGGACTGTCAGGGGCACTAGATTTGTTTGGCTGGCTGAAATATCGTGCAACTGGGCAGACTGCAGTGAAGTTTAGGGACTGAAATAGCTTTGGGGAAACAATACATTAATTTCCTGTGGAAAATACATCTATTAAAATGGAGACTAGCCTTGGTTGAGTCCAAGCTGGTAAAAAAGTGTGCTGTAAAGCCTAGAAGAAAATATATCTCAGTGATGGCTTGGAAATAAGAAAGTGCTGAAAAGTAATACTATCCTCAGAATCAGAACCCTGTGCAAAGGTCCACCTTGGGAGAGGAGTGAGATGGAGCAAAGACTTCCAGAAGGTTTTTTTAAGCTGTCTCACCAACTTCTCTACATGCTTGAGCACTTAGGAACAAAGCCTGTGGCCGTGGTCTTCATTACATACTTTCTGAGGTTTCCAGTCCACAAAAATTTGACAAAATTTGGACAAAATTTTGGACAAAAAATTTGGACAAAAAAAATTTGACTCAAAGCAATGCTGATTTATTTTGCTTCTGAAATCTCATCATCAGCTGGTGGCCATTTTCACAGGTGAATCTTCATAAGGGCTGGATAGAAGTTACCCATCCCACACCTCACTTGGCCCTGCAACTTTTACATCAGTAAGAAGGAAGGAAAAAAAGGCAGTAAGAAATCTGTAGGAATTCTCAGCAGGACTGGGGATGTTTGATGCTGCACTCCTTGCGTGCTCTTCCTGAAGTACTTTTGCATTCATTGGGATTTCACAGAAATCACTGCTCAGCCTGGTCAGAGTAGGCAGAAGTGTGAGCCCTATGGGGTCAGCCCTTCAGCTCTTTTAAGCACTGCAGTGGGGAGGGACCAAGCCCTGATTTTAAGAGTTTTTTCTTCTATATGATCAGATAAACTTTTCTTTTTCCCCCAGCCATGTACAAACTATAAACCAGGAGCTATATTCCCATGACAGCTCTGACCATTCCCTCTTGGAGGGATTACTTTGAAGAAATAACATCCACCTTATCCCAGGGTCCGTCAATAATGTGCTGGGAGACAAGACCAGTGAACTCACCGAACTTCTAGTGGCAAATAGATGTTTGTGCTGAAGGAAGACTAAATCCATCTGTCAGGTGCTTTTTTTTTTTTTTTTTTTTTTTTTTTTTTTTGTGATCAAGGCTGATATTTTTAGTCCCAGTGATTGGATTTCCAGCCAGTCACTATGTACTCAGGAGGAAGAAACCAGTTTGGTTAGCTTTTTTTCTGTTTCTCAGCAAGTAGAACGCTGTATTCCATTTCTGTGGACCGTGACATCCCATGGCACATTAAAAGCCTTATTCAAACCACAAGACAGCCATATTTTACACTCAGCAGGAGATTGTAGGAAGAAGTATGAGGCCAGGGTTGTTCTGACTCCAGACGGTTTGTCTAAGTGGGAATTAGGAAGAAAGTTTAGGACATTCTCTACCAGTTCATGTGATCCTGAAATAAATAAGGAGAAGATTGCCTCAGTAGGGAATTCCTTTATATTACAAGAAACTCTGCATAGATGATGATTTTTATTCTGAAGGAGTTGAATCTGCTCTTGTGCTTTTGTTCTAAGTCTCATCCATTGTGAAAGTATCACAAAACCTGTGGAAACATCAAGGACAGTTCTGAAATAAGCAGGATTTAATTTTCTGGTCTGCACCTGAACAAAGCAATTGAACAGTAAGAACTCAGCTTAGTTCATAAACCAGATTCATGATATCTGGGAACTCATTTTCTAACCTGGGCCATATTTCATGTGCTGATTCATAGTTTTACCTCAAAATCTTAAGAGATTAATCAGATAGCTGGAGAGCTCAAGAAGTCCTTTATTAGCTTGCTCAGCATTTTATTCTGATTGATCTTTTCAAAGAGATGATTACAGGAATTTCAGGAATCACTTCTGCCTTCTGAAACAATAATCTGCATTTACTGAACTCTTCATCAAAACTCTCAGGTATCATTCATTATATATATGCAGAGTAATCATACTTCCTATGGCTACCCAGTCTATTAGACTGGAGAGTGGTCTTGCATATATATCAAGAGGGATCTTGACATATACCAGCAGCAGAAATACACTGCTTCTACTTTTTGTCATCCTCAAATTGGCAATTTTGTGCTTGGGTCCACAGAATACCACACTGCCAGATTTTAGGGTGAAAATTATCCTTTTCTGTAGGATATTTAGAGTATCATGCTATAAACAGGGACTGCACATCACAAAACAGGTTTTCCACACTTTGGTTATGGAAATGAATATGAAAATTATGTGTATTTATATTGTACCTGATTTTCCAAGGCCACTTGTTCCCATATTTGACTGCTTGGTGGTGTTTTCCCACCCAGAAAATTAGGTCTCAGCATACCTTCAAGTCTTTAATTTGCAAATCAGAGGAATAAATTTACTCCCACCAAACAGTAATTTCACAAACAGGTGAGTGGGGCTGTTTAGAGAGTGATGTGGCTTAATGTAATTCTAAGCCTTTTGGAATGTGGTCCAAACACATTATGCTTAATGAATGCTTCCCATCACCGTTTGAATCTATTAAGAGAAAGAAAAGGTGTCTTTACAAGAGAGCTTTGCTTTTTTTGTATTGTAACGCTTCTTTCCTGGCAATCTTAAAGGATTCACTACCACTTCATTATTTCAGTGTAGTAAGATTATTCATCTTACCCTTGCTGACTTACAGATATCCTCGAGGACTGAAGCTGTAAACACCAGGAAATGCAAAGGCAATATAATGGCATCTTTCCCATTTACTAACCACTATCTTTCGAAACTCTCCTTCCCCCCAAAGCTGCTGCTTCATTAATCTCCACGCGTGACTGAAAGCGTTAAAAGCTTTCACGGGTAATTCGTTACCAAAAGAAGACTTCTGGGGGACATTTCCCACGTTTTAAAGAGCTCGCTCTGCTGTGGTGCTAAACACATTTTGAGGTATTCCTGCTCCGGAGCCCCCCCGAGACCGAAATCAGCCGGGTTTGGTGCGGGGCTGGCGGGACGCGGAGCGCTCGGGCTCGGAGCGGGGGTGCCCGGGGGAACAGCGCCCCCCAGCGGCCGCCGAGCCGCCCTCCCGCTCCCCAGGACTGGGATGTTCAATTTGGGGAGGAAAGAAACCCAAACAAACGCGCTCCAGCCTTAATTATAATTTCTCGCAAGGCGGTGGAGGTTGTACCTCTCACTGCGTGCATCTCGTTGCCGACGGCCGCCGGTACTGCTGCACTCGCAAAGCCCTGCAGATCACCACCGCCACTGGCAGGGCTGTTCCAAGTAAATTCAACTCAAATTCAGCCCTGGGAATTCAATCTTTTCACGCTGCTTTGTGCCTGTCTCCACTCTGCACATTTTTTTCACTTGCCATTTCCAAACAAGAGCAACAGATTTTGTTAATCAGCGTCAGAAAGAAACGCACTTGACCACCTTATCCACCAGTGGCACAAGCCCCACAGTGAAGAACAGCACGTCTGCAAACTGGAGACTGCTGCAGCCTCGTCCACTCCTGCCCCTTGTGGGTCTGGGAGACACCCAGCTCAGCCCCAGCCCTCACAGGGCAGCTGGCTGCTCCCCATCACTGGTGCTGGTGTTTCACCATAAACTTATTTTGATGGCTAGATCCCCTTGGCAAATGCCAGCAATCACCAGCCGGTCTCTCTCTCCAGCAGTGGGACATGTTGACCCTGCTAGCCCCATGCCCAGCTCACTTAGCTCCCTTCTTGCTTCCCACCGGGTCACCCAGGCAGGCACATTCTCCCAGTTGCAGCCAGAGAGGAAAAGAAGCTGGTTCCTCTCATAAAGTAGACTATTGGCATCAAAAGAAAGATATTTTTTAGGCAATTTGAAATCAGTCTAATCTGCAACACCAGTTTAAGCAAAACATTATTCTTTATGATTGTCTGAGTGATCAATAAAAGTAACCACCAAGTCTTGCATGGCATGAGTTAAGAAAAAGGAGGAATGCTCCCTTCACAGAAATTTAGGAAATTATCTTGTTAAGGAGAATCTTCTAGGCTGATAGCAGCTACCAATTAGAACTTTCATTCTGTATATTGATTTGTGCTTTATCTCTATCTGTTCTGACACTGACCAACAAAATGTCTCACTTATTTAGAAGTGGCATGTGAAAAAAACAACACAGCAGCATATAAGTGGAGGCAAAACTGGAATAAGGCAGCACGTGAAAATTCAACTTACAGAGCTGAATTTGTGTTAAATACACTTATAAAATTTTCAAAAATTTTAGGACTGTTGATATGAAATGACAAGGTTACAGTTCTAAATTTTCTCACATTAAAGGGTGTTTGTTAAGTCTGTATAAATCAGCAGAGCTGAAAGAACAGTTCTTACTCCTGTTACAAGCAGTATTATGACTTCAGCAGCTGTAAAATACTTGGGGGGAAAAATGTTTGTTTTACTTTTGATGGAATATTTTGGGGATCTGATTTCATCCTTCCCCTCTCCAGTCAGTACCTGTGTGTATCCTTCCAACAGCACGAAGGGCAGCAGACATGTGCCCTCACCTGTGGCTTAGGAGCAGCACCCTGCTAATGCCTGGATTCTGCAGCTGAAGTCTGGGAGCCTGTTTGCTGTCTGGTGAAGTGGTGTCTGATGAGAGGAAAATAACTCAATTTTAAGCCCCAATCTGTGGGGACATGTGAGATTCCACTCCCAGTCTTCCACTTGTCTTCATGGGGCTTGTGGGACCTTTCCCTCTTTAACACTTCTACTCCTCCATAAAGCAGAGCTGCAACAGTTCAAGAGGTTTCAAAAGAAAGGTTGAGGGAGCCAAATGCATGCACATACAGGCAAGTGTGTCTTGCTGCACAACATTTTTCCTTAGGAAATCAGATTAAAACACAGGAAAACTTGGTTCTATCATTCCCTGAACCCAGCTAAGGGAATCAGCTTTTGACTGTAAGTGGATATTATAAGAAGCTATCATGTTCTAGGAATGCCAGCTGGCATTATTGTTACCTCCCAAAGCATATTTCCCCTCCTTCCCAGGCAGGCCTGCAGCTGAGAACCCTGATATCTAGTGAAGTCGTGGCAAAGCAAACATGGCCAGTTCTTGCCCTGTCTGTGCCTTCCAAATTATGTGAGCAATGGAAAACTAGTTATCAGCCTCCCAGAAATGCTATAGACTGCTAGGCATCCAGATCAAAGCTTTAATTGAAAACTCTTTAAGACTATATACAAGGATGGTGTATTTTTGGCCACCAGGCTGCAGTTTGATTAAATCAGTATTTGATTTAATTGATTATGATTCCTACCAGAACAAAGTAGTAGCCAGGGAGTAGCTTGCTGATTGGATTTTGATTATCAGTCAAGGGGAAGCAAACCATAGTATTTTCATGGTAAATAAGGGGACACATTTGTTTTCAGATTGGATGGGAAAAAGCCACAAAGATGTGTAATCTAACTGATCTGAACAAATTAGTACAGATAGGTTAATCAGAATAGAAACGTGCCATGAGTCAGGATGACCTACGTCCTGCAGGACTCAGTCATTTCTCTCATTTCTTTCCATGTCATAACAACTTTTTCTTTAATAATAGATCTGTGACCTATTTCTTTTAGTGAGCACTTTCTGTTCATGTTAATAATTTGAATAAGCTGATCATAAAAAACATAGTTGATCATACATACAAAAAAATTAATTCATTCTCCAATGACCACAAAAGTTCACATGATGTCTTTATTTAGACTAATTGATAAGCTTTTATAGGAAAGTGGAATTAGGAGTTTTCAAAAATTCCTGTTTCAGAAAGGAGTCAATAACATTCTAGGCAGAAATTATCACAAACTGCTGACTACTTCTGATAAAGAGTATTAGTGAACAGAGATACAAAACAGTTTTTTAGTGTAAAATTATATATTTCCTGGAGTTAAAAAAAAAAAAAAAAAAACCAAAAAATAACCCAACAAACAATCTCAACACCATAAATTCTTCTGCCTAAGGTTCCATCAATTGGTATTCTTAGAACATAGCTGTGTGAAATACAAGGGAATGCACAGTGGGGATACATCCTGAGTCACTAGAAGAAAAACTAAGATCAAATAGGTACATTGAGTTTTAACTTTCATTTAACTGCAACTTCAGCTGTGAATGAAATTAGGAAATGCTATTGTACTTCATATTTGCAAGTGTATGATGAGTTCAATAGCATTATCAATTAAATATAGAAAAAATCCAAGTGAAGTGGTGGTAAAGCTTATTATATGAAAGGGAAATATAAGTGGCCTGACTCCTTGTATAGTCAGAAGTAGCATTAAATCTCTGGCAATTTTGGATACAATACAATCAGAAGAGCCACAGAGCTACCTACTTTACTTGTTGGTTCCTACAGGACTGCATGCAGACTTCTGACAAAGGCATGTGAGTCTGAAAGATCATTCTCTGCTTTAGCATGATGGCAGGTGGGCTTATGAGCATGCAGAACTGGCCAGTGACTGTCCTGGCTGGGTTTGACACAGCACAAAGAAAGGAAAGTCAATTCTTCCCCCATTGCCATGTGGCAGCTGACAGTGGGGCCTTGCAGGTGAGTTCTGTCAGAGGAGAACTCTTCCAAAACCCTGTGTTAGGCCAGGAGGCAGGTCAACCCTTCAACATTTCTGCATTATCAGCTCTGTGTTCAGCACAAACCCAAAACAGATCCTCATACCAGGCACTGTGAAGAAAATTAACTCTATCCCAACCAAAACCAGGACACCTTGGCTCTGCCTGCACACGTTCCCATGTCTGCACTGCTGAAGCTCCACAGCAAATGTTATTTTGGAGCAGACATGGAGCTGGATGTACCCTTGGGCACCTGCTGCTTTGGTGCTACTGTTACAATTGCAAGACTGACAAAGACTGAGGCTTTGAGTAGGTTTTCCAGAGGTGATGCTTACCAATACATAGTGATGGAGCTTTAACAGATGCCCTGCTTTTTTTGTGGCTACTAATTTAATACTTTGCTCTGAACAAAGGCAGGAATCCTGCACTTGGGGTCTGAAATAATGAAAACAATTGGGTTAGTCTGACCAAATTAAAAGAACTTCCATTACCTACCAAAAAAAAAAAAAAAAAAGAAAAAAAAGGTAATTTTTATATAAATAATTCGTTATAGACTCAAGGATCGCATTTTCACATTTAAAGCCTTCAGGTCTTCAGAGTCCCCAGAATTTCTCTTTCGACATGAATAATTTGAAGTCTATTACATACCCCTGGTCAAAGCCATGTTTACTTGTTCTGTGGCTCTTGTTCAGATTATTTAATTAATTAATTAAAATTAAGTTTAGAAGTCAGGTTTTGTGAATTTTAAAAATAATAATTCAAAGTACCTATGCAAATAAACAACCCTATAATTTTGTTTGCGATAGACACCAAAGATGGCAGCAAGCACAAATAAAAAACCACAAATTTCACAGTACTGGGTGAATGGTTTTGAGATGTGGAATTGGACCACCAGTTTTCAGAGAGGCAAAAAATCTTCAGTGTATGTATGTGTTCTATAACGTTTGCTATTCTTATTCCTGGTGCCACAGCACTCTGAAGGAGAATTTGCCTTGGGAACATGCTAGCCTTCTCTCCAGAGGCTCCTATCCTATCAACAATAGTTAGCAGAGGAAAAATCAGTAGATTTTAAAATACAGAACCTTTGTTTTTTCATGGGCTAATTAGAAACATGCCACAGATACAGAATCAGAGCTAGAATAAAGTTCTGAGTGAGATATAAAAGATTATCTGAAGTAAAAACGCTTGCCTTTTCCGTTCAACAACACAGGGCTTGTGCAAGTTCCCAGTTATTTCATTCAGGAAGAATCAAAGTTTCCTTTCAGGCACAGAAAAACATTTAGCTCTGACTCTTTGTGTAGTCATACACAGTGCTAGTAGCAAACACAACCTTATTTACAAGACTTCGTTTAAATGACAAGAGACATTTAAAAGACAAAATATTCCTGTAATCTCAAGAACTGCTCCAAGAAGGCTTTTTTAGGGCTTCAGTACAGGGATTAGTGTGAAATCCATTAGCGTAGACAACCACTGAGACCTTCTGCAGTCTACTTTTGGAGTCAACATGACTCCTTTGGTTCAGGTTGGGGGGCTGGTTTCCTAAATTGGTATGTCTACTCCTTTTGGTAAAGGTTAAGAGCAAATCTCATCAATATGTTATGCTCCTGAAATGCTAATCTACATAACCAAAGAAAGCATTCTGTAAGAGTCTTTTAGCTGGATTTTACTCTTCCCCTTTCATATCCCAGACCTCAGAGCATTTCCAGCAGGATCTGCAGTGGTGATGGAACAGATAGTGCTTTCCCAGCACATTTGTGGATTGTGACATCCAATTTCCACAATTGTGGATTGTGCCATCCACAATTAGGTGGCAGCCTAATTGTAAGATGCTACCTCTGGCCAGCAGGCATCTGCAGGAAGAAAATTCTGCAACTCAGAATACATTTGATTTTGGATTCTTTACCACAGGATGAGCAAGAATAGTACAAATTCTGCAGTCAGCCATGCTTTTATTAAGGAAATGTCAAGAAGCAAGATGTTCTGAAGTTACTGTTGATTGCAATCAGCCACCTCAGTTTGCTCAGCACAGCTGGCACGAACAGCTCCCAGGGGAACTACACACAGAATCCTCCACAATATCAGGTGTGAACAAGCCTGCAAGCTAGCTGAACTCCATCTTCAGAAGAGTATACTAGAAACAATGAAAACAGAGGCCAAAAATGACGATGAAATAAACTAACTATTCACTTTGAAGTTTTCACCTTCCAGACCTAGGTAAGAGTAAATAGTGACAGAACCAGAACATAGGGAATTCCCATAGGAATAAACACGTCTGGTCACTAGGTGTCAGCCTTGCCTCTACCAGGACACTGGACCTTCTCCTCCCTGTCCCCACTAAGCAGATGCAACTCCCAGCACCGCAAATGACCGTAGTAGGCTCGTAATTAGGGCAGAGGAGCAGGTGGAGAAGGATGTTTGTGCGGGGTGCCTGTGTACCTGGTAATATCGTATTTGTTCCCTTCAGGTTTGGATGCTGGAAACAAAGACAGGTTTCATGCTGAGGAGATGTGACTTGATGTCACCTGCAGAGACAGCAGGGAAATTATGCTCTCTAACAATGAAAATATCAGCAGGCTACTAGCAATGAATGAGTAAGTGTTTTGCAAGCCTCACAGTATTTACTGTTTATCCTAGAGCACCAGCTTCTGGAATATTGCCATCACATGAAAATGCTGGCTCCCACTTCGTAAATTTGCTTCTAGTCTTGCTGGATACAGGAACAATACTTGGAAACAAGATTCCTGCAGAGCTGAAAACCCTAAGGACAACAAAGAAAACCTAAAATGTATATTCTTTGAATAATTTCTTGACTACTTACAGTTCATAACAGTATAGTCAGCAAAAACAAAGCATAATTAAACATGCAGCAGAGTTCAGTGGTGTTGCAGAATACATATTTCTGACTCTGGAATTTTTTCAGGTAGATTTTCATACCTTGATTCTCAAGCCTCCAAAATTATTTCTTCTTTGGTCCCAGCCTGCCATAGTACCATAGGTGCATGTCAGTATCCATGGTGGGCTGATGCCATTGCAGTTTCCCAATATGCCATAAGCAAAGGCATCCAGCTCAGTCAAGAACAGCAGCTGGAATTGGAACAACATTAAATTTTCACAAGATGCAGCAGAAATTACTTGACAGGTTTTTACCTTCCATTTTCTTCTTAAGTACTCTTAATGGACAGATAAGCTTTCCCACATCAAACACAAAATCAGAGCACCCCAGTGCTTTAACTCCCTCAGAGACATACAAATGAATGCACAAAAACAGACCCAGGTAGAACTTTACTACACAATCACATCCTCACTATGGTAATTCATTTCATGATCATCCTACAGTAAATACCTGCTTTTAATTATGAATTTGGAATGGCTGGAGCCTTCCAAAATCAACAATAAAAACAAAGCCCAACAGCAAAGTCACATTTAGCTCAGAAATTTTACCTAGGAGTCAGGGCAGCAGCAACATCACATCACCCAAGTCCAACATAAAACCAATAGAATTGCCTGTGCACAAAAACCAAGCACATCACTACCAAATCTGTCTCTTATACAAACATCACAAGCTGTCCCAGTAGCTGTAGGGGGTACCTTGAGATATACTGGATGCATCTTCTCAGATAGCAGTGAGACAACATCTGTGTTTAAGCATCTCAGTCACCTTCTCCAGCCATTACAAGCAGCACATGTGAAGCAGACACCTCAAAATAAGCATCATCCTGCTCTCCCATTTTTTTCATTCACAAATGAAGGTGAGTTTAATTTCTGTTCTTTCCTTATGGAGTAAACATATACATTAGGACTACACAAACATCAGCATGTATCACACAAGGTTGAAGAAGGCAGGCAAATTTTGAAATTTTGAGGAGAAACATCAGTGGAGGGCTGGGAACTGGGAGTCATCCACCTTGAAACACCTTGAATGTCAGAGACTTCCAGGTGGGGATGTCACCAATTTCTGTATCCTGGAGAAGCTGCTCTCTCCAACAGTTTTAAAATAACACTGTCTGATTGCCAGCATCTCACTTCTTGTGGCACCAATAGATCCTCTAGACTGCTTTTTTCACTAAGTAATTTTAAGAGCGTGCTTATTTGCAAAGATAAATACAACCAAGTAGATTAAGTTTCACAAGTTCCCAATGGCAAAGCTCAGCAACACACACTGGCAATATGTTGATCCTGTGGAGGAATTTTGACCATTAACTTCAAGCATCTTGGGTCACTGAAAAAAAAGAGTGGGATTCAGCTCCAGATGCTGAAGTTTTGGGTGCATACAAGAGTGCTATGTTACAACTCCTGTCACAGTCAGTGGAGTGTAGGGTGTCACTCCACTGCTTAGATGTCTGCTCCAAGCTGAACATGGCTTTTCTCTAGGCTCTAAACAATGATTGTATCAATCACATTACTGCAAAAGCAGCAAGACTCCTATGAGAGGAGTTTGATGTACTGTTTACATGTGAGTAATGTAAATTTAGACCTGCATTAATATTGAAACTAACACAATACCTCACTATAATAACTGCATAAGGAACTTGGATGCCAGTTTGGGCAGCACTGAAGCACAGCTACATTCAACTAAAAAAGGCATCTTCATTGCCAGATACCAAGTGAATTTATTTTCTTAATTTAAGGTACTCTGCACAGGGAGCAAACTACACTAGCATCACAAAAACCCCTAGAGAACTAATTTACCATAAATTTACACATCAACTTATTTTTCATAGGCCACTCTATGTCCACAAACTCCTAGCTCTCATTACCAGCCCAAGGAATGAAAATGGCAGATTTTCAGGCTAAATATGGACTAATCTGCCCACATTTATGGACTAAAGCCCAGACAGGACAATGCTACCATGAGACAGAATGAACCTTACAGAGGCTGAAGAAAAGTCTGTAGGACTTTTCCTACAGAGAGGATAAGGAGACAGATTTGGTCATTTGTCCATTGAATGCAAAATTGTCTATCCTTTCATACTGGTATCTAGTGTGTGCAATTCTGATTTAAGTGCACAGGCACTATTCTATGAGTGTTCATTGACTGATAAAGACTAAACCTATTGCTCAAAGGGCCCTACAAGTTGCTTGGCATGTGGCTTGGAATCTACAAGGTTAACAAGTAAACAACATTTCTGTTGACATTTTTAACAACAAAAGCAACACCAGTCCAGGAAACTCAAGCCAATCCCCCCCAACCCCCCCATATAAACAGATGCAGGAATGATCAACACTTTTCCTGCTCCAGAGGCACATAAAACAACCAGATTTTCAAACCCAGAGTGGGCCAGACAGGATGACACTGTGAGAATGATTGAGCCCTGTAGTTCCCACCACTCCAACGGGAAAGGTAAGGAGAGACCTTGGGAAGATGCAGATGCTTCAGAGGGAATATTAAGCACAGGAGACAGAATACATCTGAGGATAGTTTGCTTCCACTGAGAAACCATCCTTCTTTAGACAATACTGTATATTTCTACTAAAAAAGACCAAGAGGAGCCACCTGGGTGGCAGATAAAGGAGCTTAAAATGTGCATAATTTTCCTCTAATGGGCAAGAACCCTGTCATATTTGGACCTCTCTGTTCGTAGAGAAAACCATAACCTTAAACTGTGCAGATTGTGAGCTACATAAAATTATTCCTGACTGATTATATTTTCAGAAAATTTAAAAATATACAGCTCCATATAGAATATTAAACTGGACATTTTGGATATACACAGCATCTTTCATGTTTTAGATATACATAATGGTTAAATATTTAAAATATGGGACCTGTGCAACAATTTCAAATTGCTTGAAAAACTTGTGTTAAGAAGTGCAAAATTAGTTTTGCATTAGCCTTTAAAGTTTTAGTATAGAAAATAATAGAAAATAGAAATAATAGTAGAAAATAATTAAACAATAATGAGAAGGTACCTTCCTAATTGATCACTTTTATATGACTTCCTGGAGGACTAACATCAATTATGCTTCTATGTCAAAACAATGCTGGCACACTGCCAGCGAAGATTCAGATCACAGCCACTGATTTACATTATTCCTTTTTGGAAATCAGTGGATTGTACAGTCAACTTTTGACAGTTAAACACAAATTTTATATGAAGTATAATGAAGCCAGGTTATCACTGTTATATATATGAGAGAAAGGAAAACACATATTTTAATCCACTTTGAGTCGGCAGTCAGCCACCTGCAAGTATAGCATTGACTGGCTGCAATCAATAGAATCTGTTCCCAAAAAACACAAGATTTCTCATTATCACAGGATGAAACAACAAGGTATGTACGTGTTTACAGACCTTTATTTAGATTGCAGTCTCACATCAGTAATCAGTTTGATCAAGTAGTCATTCAGAAGTATGATGTAGCTGATAAAAATTGACATGGCTTTCAACATTTTGTGACACAAAAGTTCCTTTCCTCAGCTACCCTACAACACTTTTCCACCTACAGTAGATTGAGTACTTCTTGCTGTGTCACACCTTGTTGCACATGAAAAAGCCCTGTCAAAATAGGATATCCAAGACAATCCTTTATCATATGAGCATGAAAACATGGTCCATATACCTAAGTAATGAGAATGGTTTAGATGCCAGCATTGGCTTAGTCTTACCCCATTAAGCCTGACATATAAACAAGAGTCCTTTGGGACACTATTTATTATGGATTTATTAGAAACCTTGTCAATAACTTACTTGTGCTTTTGATAATTCTGTATTTGGTTGCTAGGAGACTTGTGTTCTGATGAGATAAAATGAACAGGAAATCCTCTATAGCTTTGTGACTTTTTACACTAGTAAATAAAAATGCGAACAACTGATACAAAATACTGGCTACTGTTAACAGAAGTGAGAAAAAAAGACAAGCATTGCACATCTTAAATAAAGGAACATATAGCCCTTTTTTGCCCTCTCCAACTAAAAGATGATAAAAGATCACCTTTATAAAGTAGAATGACCGGATTTTGTGGAACGTGGCTGTTTTGGCTCCAAGGTATTTGTAGTGCTGTAGTATCAGAGCCAGGATACAGCTGCCTTCTGACTAAGACATCATCCACTGAATAAGTGCTGTCCAATCCCTCAACGTCACCAGACATCTGTTTCCTGTTTTCATTCTTTCTTTCACTGTTATCATTTTATCCAAGTTACCCTTTCACCTGAAAACCATTTAGAAACCTACAGAAACCAGCGTGTGCACGCGTGTGTGTATCAAAGAAGTTGATTCAGAAAAGAACTTGCTGAGAGCAATTTGTTCATTTTAATACAAAGAGCAGAAATGGAAACAAACTTGCCTTCCCCCGTCTTCTCCTCCCCAAAATACACAATGATACATAAACACTTTTGTCTTCTGGTCTTCACTAATATGAGTAACTTCCTTCTTCACTTCCAGTTAAGTAGCTTTCCTGTTGAGTACCACCACCTCCACAAAATACAATTGTGAATTGATTCATAAAAACAGAAACATTATGGCACAAATAAGGGAAGGCAATAAATACTCTTCCCCCTCTCCAGCTCCTTCCCAAATGGAGGCAGTAGTAATATTGTTATTGTAAAGTTATTGTAACAACAAAAACTTGAAAAAAAAAAAGAAAAATAAAAAATTATTGCTTGTCATTTAAGGTTCCAAACCAACAATCATCAGGATGCAGAACAGGATACATCTAAAGTGAGAAAGTTATTTACTTCACATTCAAGTTAACACCAACTGTACTTTTTTTGGCACACAGTATTATTCCTAACGTGCCAAAAAAGTGTTCGACACCTAATAAAATACAAATGTTAATGCCACTAAACCAAAATTCCTGCTATTCATAGTCCAATTTTATATTGCTGTTGTTTTGCTATGTTTCACCTATACTTAAACCCCAGGTCAGGGGAACGACCACTACTGATAGCATTTAACACACATTAACAAGGAACAATAGAAGTTGAAGAGTAGGTTGTCAAAATTTAGTGACTTTTTATTTTTAATCTCTTGATTTCAGATTATTTAATCAGAATGAGAAGACTTCTTTTATTTTGTTCTGTGATTACAGAGGGTCACATTAATTGATAAGGCAGGTTGTTGAGTGAAGGAAAAATCTAGGCTGGTTGACAAACACCAACAAAAATTCATCCGCTTTATTTTATTTTCTGAAAGAAACAGAAGATTTTTTTCTTAAATCCTCCCCCATTGAGGTATACCAGCAAAATACAGATGTTACACAGGAGAAAGAGGTGATTCTAGCACACAGAGGACTTTTCCTACGACATGGGACAGTTTGGCAGCTACAGGAAACTCTAAGTAGCACTTCCAAAGGCACATCAAAATTGGAAAGTAAAATGACATCTCATGTTGTGTTCTCCTGAACTGTTTCCTGCATTCTTATAATAAAATTATAATTATTTTAAAGCCAAATTCAGCTCCCATTAAACCACATAATTATGAAGCAGCTCATTAACTTCCAAGGGGCCAGAGCACATTCTGATACATCATCTTGGTCTCCCCTTTTCATCCTTCTTTACTGTCTGGCTCACTGTCTCAAATGCCCAGTCCACACAATGCCCAGTGCTTCCACACAAAACCTACAATACTCTTGCATAGTAATAATGTAGTATTCTAGAGAGACTGATAAAACAAACCTTTGCTGAAAAATATTTTTCAAGACTTAATCAAATTGGTGTGATTAAAATGCTGTCTCCCATAAACACAATTTGCTCATAACTTTTCACAGCATTTAAATTAATTTGTCCATTGTCACACATGCAATCTGTGATCAAGCTGAAAATTGAATTCTGACCGTGTACTTTGTCCATCACATCCCCATCCTTCATAATCTGCTGTCACTGTCATCCATTGACTCTGGGTTCTGCTATGCATTTTTATTAATAAGATTACATTTGTGTCAGGACAAGTTTTAAATTCTGCCTAATAAAGGC
Organism: Ammospiza caudacuta; assembly: GCF_027887145.1. Lineage (NCBI taxonomy): Eukaryota > Metazoa > Chordata > Aves > Passeriformes > Passerellidae > Ammospiza > Ammospiza caudacuta. Next base: position 115,390,872 of record NC_080593.1, on the reverse strand, counting down.
CATTGAATTAAGACAGCTATCTTCCTCCCCAGTCCCAAATTTAGATAGAAAGTTATGTTGAACTGCACACTCTGTCTCAATTGCATATGAAGACATCAAAGAAAAATCAAGACCTCTCAAGCTTTAGTGCTATTGATGGCAATGGCAAAATCCAAAATATAGCTCTGGAATGGAAGAGGTTAATCTTTAGTACTTTTTTATTTCTGGTTCTTTTTACTTTTTCCCAACCAAAAATACCTCTTAGAGCTATTCAAGATACATTTTCTAGAACCTTTATCTAAAAATTTTATGCAATACTACTGTAAAACTAATTTTGGTTTTGTAGAGTCATGTTTCCGATTTTAAACTGAGAGAGGGAAATATAAACTAATTATTAGGTCAAATGACTCTTTGGAATTATCCTCTGAAACAAATGCAACACCGAAACCTTTTGTCTGAAAAAAAAAAAAAACAAACTGGCAAACCACTGGAAGAGAAAGTGCCCAGACCCACACTTTATGTCAGACTCCATATTGTTTTCAAATGTTAAGACTTCTGATACACTCTATTATGACAATAAAAAAGTTGAGAGCTACACCAGAAGATTACATGAAGAAAAAAATGTTTTTTCTAGTATAATAGGAGTCTTAAAACAAACAAACACACACCACTTCTACCCATTATTTCATACCCAGATGTTTCCTGTACACCTGCAATTGTGTCCAGTCCTGAATTCATGAGCTGTAGTATTTCAACAGATTCTCATCAGTTGGTTTCAGAATTTTCTTGTCTGCCAGGTTTACGATCCATCCTGGAGCAAGACCAAAAAATATCTGTCTAGGATCCTTGCGTGCACTTAACATCTTAAAGAGTTCATCCTTGGTTATGTCTGGTAAGACATAGCCATATTTCTTGGCAAGTTCCAGCCTGGCTTCTGCAACCTTGGATGGATCTGCCAGGTAGCCCCGATTCCTGGGATCTGTGTAGTAACGGACGAGGTCTTCAGGTGGGAGCATTCGCTTCGGGATGGGTTTGCCACGCAGGAAAAATACCACTGGCTTGATCAAAATTTCTGTGGGCAAACATGAGACAAGATTAGTGATTGCACTTCATAACACAGACTTAAAGACATTAAATTACATCTTCTTATTCTGTACTAAATTAGTTACTACACTCACATCAAAAAGGACCAAGGAAAAATTGAATCTCAAGAGTATTCTTGTTCAGAATGAGATAGTGGTTGGCAAGTTTCACTTAACCACACAAAAAAACTCTGTTTTAATTCCAGTCTGGACGAGTTGCTACTTCTAACACATTTACATTTCCCAACTACTACTTGGGAAAGATAACCACAACTGAACTTATTTAAATTATTATTTCCCAGTTTGAAGCAATGCATTTTGCATGGTTATTTACACAGTGTACCAACTAATGTCAAATTTGGTGCTTCTATGAGTATTTTAAATAAAGTATAGATGTCACATGCACCTATTTAGTCTTTTGTTAGGGATTATCTTCTCTTCCTCAAATTTTACTGATTTTGGAAAATTATATTCCAGAACCTTTTAACCTTATTATTTTTATTATTTTGTGGAACAAAAAAAAATCTCAGAACTTATATCACTCCAGGGTAACATATTTTGCACACTTAAAATGTCTATTCCTCTTCTCAGCCTCATTCACACATGAAAGCTGCGTTATTGTCAATAAAAACTGCATGAATGAATGTTAGGCAGGATGCAGCCTCAAGCAAAGCAAAGCCTCATTCTTCAGTGAAAGTGTTCTGAAAACAATAGCCATTTTAACTGGAATGATTCTGAGCTTCTGTAACTTACTTCCTCACTTTAAGTGGAAAAGTATTTTAAATTAAAAATATAAACATCCACAGTGTTTTTTTAATCTATTTTTTCCTGAGTTTTCTTAGTGCTATTAAACATGGGAAACTGAAGACAAAAATCCAGCAAAAGAGTATTTTTAGTTCCTCTATTTACAAAGCTATTCAGATTTCCTTCACTGGTTGATTGGTATACAATTACTAACACTGCAAGGGCTAAACAGGTGAATGGTTAAAAAGGGCAAAATTGAGGATGCATTATCATTCTTCATTGGGGGCTAGAACTAGATGATCTTTAAGGTCCCTCCCAACCCAAAGTATTCTATGATTCTATAAATATACATGTAACTGGTTTTGCAGCTTAGAAGTTGATGATTTTCTACTAAGAACTGTGTTTGAAAGTTTGATTTGGATCATTTAATCTTTGCACATCCAAAAATAAAAAAAAGGCAGAAATTAAAAGAAGTTCTCACCCAAGCTCCTTGGGTCATAGAACGATGTTGTTACTACGCCTCCATTTTTTTCTATGGCTGCAATTGCTAATTCAGATGCTCTCTGCACTTCAATATTTACCTTTGCTGCAAAAATATCAGCACCCTGTAAATTTCAACAGATATTACAGTAACATTAAAATGAGTATTTTAAGAAACACATTTATTCTTCTCTGAAAACTCATAAGGAACATTAAATCCTGCAAAAATATTATGAATTGTCTGTTCCATGCACAAAGTTAAGCAACCAAGTTGCTCTCAGTCACTTGGGCTGAATAAAAAAACCTTTCCATTTCCAAAACAGTCATACATTTTTTTCAGTACATTTCAGTTTTCTATTGTAAAATACTTCTTCAGCTTTTTGTTACTGCAAAAATCAGAGTTACTCCTTAAGTCTGATTTCTGCAGTCCCCTGGGTATGAAGAAATCCTCCAGAGTTATTTTTTTTGCTGACACACAGTGCCCTCTAGTGGATTTATGATCCACAAAAGTCCCACAGCAAACTAATTTGGAGAATCAAAGATGCTTCCAAACTATGGGAATGGCAACCTGAAAGGCTGAAGTACCAAGTGTGCTGTCTGCATACCTCCTCCACCAGCTGGACACCGTAATCCCTCTTGAGAGGCTGCACTGTCACACCCCTGGCGTTGGTGAGCTGAGTTAGGTCAATCGGCTGCGAGGGGTCGACTCTGCCCAAGTCAATCAGGTACTGCAGCCTCTGAAGACTCAGCGGTTGGTACTGACGTCTGAGGCTGGGGACAGAAAGACAAAAAAAACCCAAACAACCCAAATAAAAAACAATGAGAAATTTACCAAACTGAAGTTTTTATAGCAACTGGTCAACTGAGATATTCTGGTTTTTATCTACTCCTAAACCAAAAAACTACTAAGACATTACAGTGTCAACACTTCTTGGCAAACCAACAAGACTGTAAATAATGACCACTTTCAAAGTGAATCCACCTTGGGTGCTTCGCTGATAGACAAAAAAACCAAAGAACTCCTCCCATACAAACACAGTCAAAGACTACCAGCAAAATTTGTACATGTACAGCTTACATACAAGATTTTCTGATCCATTACCACTGTACCCAACATCTCAAAGTATTGAAAGGAATCTCCCTCAAAACACCATCAAGGAAGAGAAATATTGAGGAAATATGCACTAACCCACATTCCCCAAAGGGAGCTGGAATCTCTTGCCAACAGCCAATGCCTTCAGCAGAACCTGCTTTTGTTTTTTCTAAAGTTCTAACTTCACTTAGTACACCTGGTACAAACCAATCCCTAGCACAGTTTTCCAAAGCCAGAGTCTATTCCTGTCTATGCACACCACTTGTGCTGATACCCAAAACTTCCTCCTACAATCCATTTGATGGCTGCTATTGGAAGGCTCTGGGTGGCAGCTCACAAACTGGGAAGCAGCTGATCTCTGCTACTGGCAAGCCAGTACAAAGGACAAGGAACAAGAATTTGTGCTGTCACACAGCCCCTCACAGAGAAGGGCTCAAGAAGTGGAGGCAGAAGGAGGAGTGAGGTGAAGATAAACATTGTTCAGCCTGCTCCCTCCACCCCAACAGCGTCACTCCAGTGCACTTACAGTGCTCACCACAGGAACATTTACAGCAGCCTGACACTGAATTTTTGCAAACAACATTGAAACTACAGAGTACTTTTCTTCTGTTTCCACATGCTGTCAGATGTTGTTAGAAACAGCCAGATCCTAATAATTTCTTGTCACTGCAGAAGGCTGGAATTTTGCTGTTGGTCATTAATGAACTTTTGACCACTATTACCGTAAGAAGCTGAGTGTCTGCATTCTGCAGCATTTCCTTTGCAGGACTGTGGATTTACACTCTGCCCTCAGTTATTGAAAGTGCTTCTTGTTTACTCTTGTAATAATTTAGCAAACAGGAGGAAATAATAGTACCTGGAAATAGAATTTGAGTCACATCTCAAAACTATTAACATTCAGAGGAAACCCTTAAACTGGGACAAGTCTGTAAGTTCTACTGCATGCATTAAGAATGGAAATATAAAAGTGCTCAGCCATTTGATGAAGTGGTATCAGGAAATGGAACAGTAAATCAAGTCTAACAATTCACAAATACACATTAGTCTTTTCATCCTTGAACTGTTTGCTGAAGCAGACTTTTGTTATTACTGCCTGTAACAGCATTGTATGGACACAGAAGTTTGCAAGACCAGATCAAAAAGCAACAAAATGGTTGCTGCCCAGGTAACACAAATGCTATCAGATGAAATAAACCCAGCTTTCCAAAAAAATTTATTATTTTAATCATTTTTTTAAAATTATCAATATAAGTGAAGGAAATTTGGAAATACCTCTGACACACACCTCTCCAGGGAAGAACTGTGACTGGAGAAAAGACACGCTAGAAGAATAACCTCAAACATTAAAAAAGGTGGAATAAGGACATGACACAAACAGGTACAATGTGAAAAAAGGACAGAGGTATTAAACAAGGCAAAATGCCCAAGAAGAGAAATGGTGAAAGGTGATTTAACGCCTCATCCAGCAGTTTTGGTATTAAAGAGCTTGTTAGGATCCTAGATGTAACAGGCATGGCACAGACAGACACACACCACAGTGTCAGAGGCCTGAAAGAGTAGAACCAGGAAGAGAAGCAGAATTGTTTGGCTGGCAGCAGATCAGAGCTTCTGGTGAATACAGTGAGGAGACACAATAAAGCAAGGCTTGGATTACACCTCCATGTCCAGCATCCTCACTCCAGTCACTGGGACTGTTCCCATTCAGTTCACTGGGTTATGAAGCAAAAAGAAAAACAAGCAAGAATGAAGGAGTTTCAGAGGAGAAATGAAGGAGCTCCAGTTTCAGCTGGAAGAGGAAAGGTAGTCTGTTACACGTAAAGGATTATGAGGAGAAGCACGTAAATAAGCAGATGTGCAAAACAGGAAATAATTAATTAAAATAATAATCTCATAAGAAATGGGAGATTCTTCTGGTAAAGTAGCTAACAACCTGAGAGGAATTTGGGACGCTGAACTTTTTCAGTTAGGCCTGTATTGGCATCCTGAATTCTTGCTTCAGGGGAAAGATCAAGAAATGCAAACAATGATTAATTTCCAAGTACATGTTTAGACACTTACCTATGTCCCTCATTAAATCCATATTTTGGTATGGCCAAGTAAAATGGAGTCTGGCCACCCTCAAAGCCCAGTCGGGGCCGATTCCCTCTTTGCCTTTCTCCTTTGTGCCCTCGGCCACACTTCCGACCCCCGTACCTTCCACGGCCACGTCTTCTCTCCTTCAAAACAACCAATGGTACATTTAGAACACTACTGCAGAGACCAGTACCTACAAAACATTCGTTTCAGAGACATAAACAATTGAGGAAATGCTAATTCTTGAGGAAAAAATAAGTTATAGATATTTTCTAAGTGGAAAAATAGAAAAGCAGTTAATGTGATTTTTGCAGAGCACAGCTTTAGGCTGGCATCACAAATAGTCTGGGGACAAATCAGCTTCCTTTGGTGGCAGGGATGGTCGAGTCTGGCACAAAACTGCACTTGAATTCCATACTATTGAGGAGTTTTCAGCACTTTCAGGAGAGTGCTGCTGGCTGCTCCCTTCTCTGTTCCTATGGTTTCAGCCTTTGAACCTCATCTCCCTGTTCACTAATGTTCCCCCCAAACTACCAGAGTTTCTCCCTCGTTTCTTTTCGTAATTTCTCTACCCCTTTATAAGGACACAGCTCAGGGGTTTGTTTTCGAGAAATGAGAACAACAATGATAGCTGACATCACACTCCTTTTCTCTGTAGGCGTTCTACCCTTCCATTTCCAAACACATTACTCCATCCCATAAACACCTGGAGTGTGAAGCCTTTTACTGCTCCCCTCCAGCCCCAGCAATGCCCTGAGGTTCAGCCAGCACCACTCATCAGGCAGCTCTGTGGGCATGGGCACGCATCGGCCACAAGGCACGCAAAGGGCAAGCGGCGGGCCAGCACACACACACAAATACACACAGAGACACACATATATACACACACACACATACACACAGAGACACACACACACAGACACACGGCAGTGCCATCCGCTCCTCAGCCTCCCCACGGCTGCTCTGGCCATGCGGCTCTCCCGGCCGTGCCAGCACGATCTCTTCCTGACAGTCCAGGGGCAAACCACGACGGGGCGCGCCAGCTGCCGGGGCACAGTCCTGCCGCCCGGGCCCAGCCGGCGGGCCGCAGGCACTCACCCGCTTTTTGGCGCCGGGGTTGGGCCTTAGGTTGGCCAGGCTGACCCTGGGCAGCGAGCGCAGCAGCTCCAGGCCCCGGCTCACGCCGCTCCCGCTCATGGCCGCTCCCTGCCAAGGGCGCCCGCGGGGAGCGTGCCCGGCCGCGCCGCTTTACGGCAGCGCCGCAAACCGCGGCTGCCGCGCCTTCGCGGCGGTGTCGCGCAGGCGGGGCCGGCGGGCCCGGTGTCCTGGCGGTGCCGGAGCTCGGAATTCCAATGGTTGGGAACAGGGCGCTCCTGGCGTTTTGTCACTGCTGTTTTATTACTGAGACCTCAGCCGAGTGTCCCCAAGCCGAGTCTCTAAAACCATCAGGCATCTAAACGCGGCTGGCCTTGCTCAGCTGCCCCCCGTGCCGGTACTGGCGTGTCCATTGCGGGGGAGACTCCCGGGGCGTCACCCCAGGAGCAGCCATCGCCCACCAGTGGGATCGGGGAAAGAACTGGAAGGATAAAAGGTAGAAAACTCGTGGGTTAAGATAAAGACATTAATAGGGAAAGCAAAAGCTGCACATCCACGCAAAGCAAAAGAAGGGATTAATTCACTTTTTACCATGGGTAGGCAGGTGGTCAGCCATCTCCAGGAGAGCAGAGCCTCACCATGTGTAATGGGTACATGAGAAGACAAATACCATCACCCAAAACATCCCCCCTCCTTCTTCCCCCCACTTTATGTACTGAGCGTGATGCCATAAGGTCTGGAATGTCCCTTTGGTGATTGAGGTCACCTGTCCTGACTGTGTTTCCTCCCATACATTCCCAGTCTTCTCATGAGCATGGCAACGTGAAAAGCAGAGGAGGCCTTGGCTCTGTGTAAGCCCTGCTGAGCAATAGCAAAAACATCTCTATATTATCTTTCCTGTGTTAAGCACAAATCCAAATCTGAGCCCCTCACTGAACATTGGGAAGAAAATTACTGTAGTCAACACTGAGACAAAGACATTCCTAGTACTGCTGCAGTACTTGATCGCTGCTATTATTTCAGTCCTTTAACTTTAAATGTGCACCTAGTTTATGGAAAACCATACAGCCACGTCCATCAGTATATTGGTCTGGTGGGAAGGGTGTGTGCAGGCTCAGTGCGGTGAAGAACTGAATTGTAGAAGCTGACACTGTGGAATTACAGAGCAGAAAGGACAGCTCCCATTGTGAAAGCTGATACCCCTCAGTGCAATATCCTGCTTTCCATCCTGAAACTTCTGTTTGACAGTACCTTCTTCCATGTTCAATGTCTGCTTCAGACTGGAGAAGGGATCGGGCAGCAGCTCTGCCAGCACTGAGAATAAATGGAGGTAAAATGACAATCATGCGGCAGAAATCTGCGAGTTTCAGTATGAAATCTATGTAGCTTCTTACCCCCTTCAAAAAAACTAAGAAAAATTACGTTGTAACAATACACAAGATGCTGGCATGGACAACCATTTTATCTAAGCCCATTTTAGCCTCTAGGTCAGGGAAAATGACATAGTTTAAAGCATGCTTTGCCTTGTAAAACTCTCTCACTCTAAACAGAAATTTCAAATCAGGTAGAAAAGTATAATACCCAAGATAGATATCTCACTCTGAAGGGACAGCCAATGTACCGTTTTAGAAAGGTTCACAGCTCAGATGTTTCCAGCAATTTGGCATTCCTGTTTCAGTTTCTTGACTACTTGTCTGTGCCCAGCAGACAATGCCCCATGCCAAATCCATGCAGAGCTCACCTTTCCCCAGTGCCCCTGGGGCCATGCTAGCAGCAACCAGGAATTCAAGTAAGATCACTCCAGCTCTGCTGACTAAAATACTAAAATCTTGTTCTGTTTATTAGCAGACTATTAATTCTTAGGCTGGAAGTTCAGCAGCAGCTCACCTAATGGAAGTGACATTTACATGGTAAATAGCAGAGTAGTGAGGAAAATCAAAATTTTTTTCATGTCCCACAAAGATGATCTAGAGCAAGAGTCAGGTTCAGCATACTTAATAAGCACCTGACATCATGTGCAGCTCCTAATCTTTGAAGAATTTTTAAAGCATAAACTGTATTTTCTTGAATTGGGTACAGTACATGAGGCGGGAGCACACGCTAAACTAGAAACAAATCAAACCACAAAAAGTTACCTGTGAAAACAATCAAATTTTAGAAATAAGGGATGCCCTGGCATGAATATATGTATCAAAGCAGCCTAACAATCATGACAAAAGAGGATGTGCATTCAAAGTTACACAGCTGGCATAAGGGCTCCTCCAATAAGTTTTATGCAGCCAGTGCTGGTGATGTTGATGAGCAAAAGCTTTGTGAAAAATTGTCCCTGTTTGGGATGGAACACAGCAGTGGGAAGGATGTGAAAGAAGCATAGTGTGCGTTCAGCCACTGTTGGAGCTGCCAAACAAGCATCCACGGCAGCCACTTACCACCCGGCAAACACAATGAGCATATTGATTTTCTGGGAGTAAATATCTGACAGAGATGTATGGAAGAGAAGACAAAGAACAAAGTATTCCCTTCTGATAGAAATGTGTTTGCCATACGTATTCAGAGTCGGTCTAAGTGTTTGGAATGGACTGGAATGATCCAGTAACTCCAACCAGAGTGCCTAAATAGCCTAACACATCTCAAGATGAGTAAGAATCAGTGACTTGGGAGCTGTAAGCCGAGAGGTTTAATTCGGCGGTGAAGGTATCTGACCCGATGAGTGCAGACGAGCCCCATCTCGCCGTGCTGTTTGCTATATTTGTGCTGCTTTTCCTGCCATCCCGTGACTTAGCCTTTTCTATTTCACCTATTTAAGAATACCGTAATTTCCTCCTTCCCCCGGGCCTTACAGCTCAGCGCCAGGCGCCCGCCCGCCCGCGCCCCTCCCACCGGCTCCGCCGCCTCCCGCGTCGCCTCCCGCCGCTGGCCCGTGTCCCGCCGGCCGCCCCGCAGCCCGGTGCATGTGCGGCAACAACATGTCGGCTCCTCTGCCCGCCATCGTCCCGGCCGCCAGGAAGGCCACGGCCGCCGTGAGTGTGGCGGGGCGCGGGCCGGGAGCGCGGGCAGGCAGCGCCGCCGCCCCGCTTTGTTGGCGCGGCGGCCGCGGGCGGGAGGGCGGGCGGGGGGCGAGGCGCGGCCGCGCCCCCGCTGAGGGGGATGGCGGGCGGGCCGGCCCGGGCGGGTCGCTCCTGTTCCTTGCCTTGTCGTGCAGAGGCGGGCCGGGCTCGGCACCTGGAAGGGCAGCGGTGCCCGCGGGGAGCGGCCGCTGATGGCGGCGCGGCCGGGAGGGGAAGTGAGCGAAGCGGAGTTTTCTTGGGAGAAAGTGGTGCCGCGCTTCGAACCGCGCCTGACCTTGGGTGGGCGCCTGGGGCTCGTGTGCCTGTTCAGTGATCCTAACCCTCTGCCTTTGTTGTCTTTTTTTTTTGTGTGTGTGTGTTGTTGCTGTTTTATTTCCCTCAGGTCATTTTTCTTCACGGATTAGGAGATACCGGGTGTGTATTCTGATCTATTGCATACTCAGTAGCTATTATACTTTCAAATGTAACCTGCATATTTTAAGCACGTGAGCAGTTAAAATTTACTTAAGCTTCTTACTTTGCCCTTTACTGAATGCAGCGGCCAACAGCAGATAAAACTTCACGTGTCCTGCAATGATGGTGACAACTATTTAATTAAAATTTTCCACCAAGTCCTTGAAAACTTTACTCACCTAATTTGGTCTAAATGTGATTTCTCTTTTGTCCCTGAGACAAACTTTGTAGAAAAAGAAGAGTGTGATTTTCTGATCATTTGCTTTCCTGAGAGTGGGTTTCTGGTTATTCCTGTGTTTGTCTAAATTTAGAGTTCTTTTTTATTCCAGACTTGTGGATTGTTAGTTTGCCAATAGCTGCTGTTAGTCCGTGGTTTCTTCATCAATGTCATACTTACACTAAAATCCAGACCTTTTTGATCTATATAAGCAAACTCCAAAGTAGTCACCTAATAGCTACAGATTTTTGTCTCTGAAATATGGTCTTCAGACTCCAAAAAAACGCCCCCTAAATAAAATGCGTAATGCCCCGTTGCCTTGTTCCTGTTATTTCATGTCTGAGTAGAAATGGAAAGAGTAGGGAATTTCTGGGAGGCATTCTAGCTCTGGTGTAATGTTTCCTTTTGAAGCTTGTGTGTGCCCAGAAATAAGCATGCATTCATTAAAGCCATTGAATTAACAAGTTAAGAGAGTGTTGAAGCCTTTTTAGTGGAAGACTTTAAAGGAATTGGCACTTAGATACTGAAAATAAATAGCATGAATGCTTTGTCTATTTTGCTCCCTTGTGGCTAAAATTACATAATATTTTTTTAAGAACTTTTTTTTTTGTTACCTGGAACTTGAATGTTGCATCTAGGTTGAAACTTGCTATGTTATTTTTTCCAAAGTGCTAACTAAAATTAGCTGTCAGAATGAAAACTTGCGTAACCTGGGCATTTAGTAAGTTAAAAAAGAGTCAAGTCCATGCACTTGGCAGTATTCTACAAGTGGAGTTTTTGCTCTGATGTGTTGTGCTGGCACAACACCTTGTTTGCATTACCCCTCTTCCTTTCTGCTGGTGGGAGGCAGCTGAGGCAGCAGCACTGCCTGCATCTTGGCACCAAATGTTCAGCAAGTGATTGCAGAATTTTTTGAGCTTTTGGAATTTGAGTCCTTGCAAATTGGCTCGGTGTTTGTTTTGGCAGGGGGTAAAAAATAGAGACTTTCTCTTTAACCTAAGTTATATTCCCTAGATAAGGTGGCATTTCCATTTCAGTGTCAGAGCTAAGGCACAGCCTCAATCTTGCAAATGCAGTGAGCATACTGGAACGTCTGCATTTGACAAGACATGACACCTCTGTGGAAAAACAGTGATTTAGGTGTATTTCTTCTTCTAGTCTGTTGCAGATTAGATTAGATACACTGCCTTTGACATACTGTTGTTTGTGGGTTTTTTAAGTAAAAGCTGTAGGAGTGACCCAAAAAATTGCCTGAAGCAAACCTATTAACAATTTTATAACTTCCCCCAGTTTAAACTGACCTGTTCAGCTTCACATGAATTTCTAAATTGATCACTTCCATTGGCCAGCTGCATTTTTCTTACTCTGGAAAGTGTTTAACAGAGGTTACATGCTTTTTCTGTCTTAACTCCTGTATAAATGGCACTTAAAGATTGGTACATACCTGTCAAAATCTGAACAAAAGGTGCCATATTGTTCTAAGGAGTCTGCTTTAGTATGTACACAATGTTGCTTTTCAAATTTGTCAACTTCATAATTGGCTAAAATATGTCCCTAAATTCTTATGTAACTATTTTTTCTCAGTGGTGTTTCTCCTTTAGACTCTTATTCAACCCTCTGTGATACTGCAAATATTGTGCAAATCATATTTCCTGGAATTTGTTAATAATATATCTAAAAGTACTGATAGGAAGTAGGCTGAGGTACAATCAGTGCTTCAAATGTCAGTGTGTTGGAATTGCCTTCAACTTCAGGTAGCATACATTAATTAACTTTCTTCAGGATGGTATTAAAACTAAACCAATCATGCCTTTATGGCTGGTCTGCTGTTGGTCTGATTAGTTCAACTGTATCACTGATGGATTTGTTAGAGGTGTTCTCTGCTTAGAACCAAATTCCCAGCATCTAATTTAATGGGTGAGTTAGGAATACTAAATGATGGGGAAAAATCAGGAAATACAGGTGAAATGAGTGTTCTGGAAAGCCAAGTGCAGGCATGTGCAGTGGCTGTGCATGGGTTCAGATGTGGGTCAAGGTCAGTTCCTGTCCAGATGAGGCCTGGAGTGAGTGTTGACCTTATGCTCTCCAGTGTTCTGGTTTGGAGGAAGCTCATTAACTCACCTGCTGTGCAGATCTTGTTCTGTTATGGACATTCATATGCTGTATCTGTTTGAGATCAAAAAGCCACTGCAGTCTGGGGTGTTGTCCAGGACTGCCTGAATCCAAGAGCATTCAAGCTGAGCTGGAGTTAATAGGGCTGATTGATGGGGCTGGATCCATGTGGAGTTAGCTTAGGTGTTGGTTTGCTACTGTCCCACGTCAAGAAATGTGGTTCACAGAATGCCAAGCTGGCTGTCAGAGAAGCTGTCTGAGCTCTGCAGGAGCAGCAAAGCAGCCTCTGTGCTGCCTGGAAGCAGGATACCTGTGTGCATCTGTTCTGGCACACAAATTAATAAAGCCAGACAGATACAGAGTGGGCTTTGCCTGGAGCCAAAGTGATATTTCTGTAGCTACACCACAACTATGACAACCAAATTAGATCAAGTCTTCCTGACTATATATATGCCACAAGCATTCAAGGGCCAAACAAACCTTCTGACTTCAGTACTACATTCATAGTACACTGTGGTTGATGTAAATATTTTCTAAAAGTGTGTTGATATTGATCTAATTCAGCATGTTTCATACTTGGTCTATGCTGATGCACCAGTTCAGAAATAAGCCAAAACCTAAAAGCAGTTGAAAATGTTTTTGTTAACAGGCACGGATGGTCAGAAGCACTTGCTGGTATCAAAAGCCCCCATGTGAAGTACATCTGCCCACACGCGTAAGTTTGTAACTTTCTTGTTTTACCTTTTTCTGTAGAGAAATCATCTGTTAAAACACTTGTGCAGATGTCAGAGAGGCACCTCAGAAGTGAGATGACATCAGGCTATCTCTGCATTTTGGTTTTTTATATAAAAGCCCATTCTAAAATAGTGTTGATGCTATTAAGTGTTTTTTGTTTTCAGGAAATTATGTGTGATTTACTTTGGGGTAAAACTTCATTTTTATTTGTACTTTGGTTCGGGTACTTATTCAGACTGAAAACGTACTTGTAAAGTTTTAGGTACAAAGTTATAGTATTTTGACTTTTTTCCCATTGGATTGAGTTGTTTTTTAGTTTCTTTTTTCCTCCCAACAATCTTTTGTCAAAAACAGTTTTATCAAGGATTTTTTTTTTGTATTTTGCTTACCATTACACTCAGTTTGCATTAGCCAGCTGTACTTAAGCTTGTGTATGTGTATAGTAGATTGAAACTTGTTGTAGGTTACAAAGAAATTTAAAGATTGACAGGATAGTGATATTTTCAGCAAATAATTCAATTGAGCTGTCTTTGTGTGCAATTTGAGAAGTGAAATACTTCTAAGCATCATCAGGCACCAGTAAATAAGGCAGTAAGATCTATCTACTATTGGCTTGGTGGTAGAAAAACTAATAAATTATAATCTTAATTTATTTTAACACAAAACTTAGATTGTCTCTTGCTTCAGTGGTCTTGGCAGATGTGGAGCAGAGATGATAGGGAGAGAAGGAAGCAATGTTTTGGTGTATTGCTGAGCTGTGGTTTATTTATTTGTTTTACCACATGCCCCAGCTTTGCTGAACCATTCAAAAGGAGCTTAGCAAGATCTGCTGTTTTCTTTGCTTGCCCTTTGTCTTCTTTCAATCCTTCCCCACAGAACTTATGCTGCTCAGTTGCTATAGATTAAAACTCAAGCCAGGTATGATCCATCCTGAAGCTGCCTTGCTGTGGCTGAAGAGATGGCACAGGGCTGGGAGGGAGCCCAGCAGTGAGGGCACTGCCCAAGCAGATTCAGCTGCTGACAGAAACATGCATGGCCAGGCTCCACCATGTGCTGCTTTTGGCTGCTTCCTTTGGCTGGTGATGCTGCTGTAGAAGGTGCCTTAATCCACTCAACTTGTGAATGGAACTGTGATAAATAATTCTTAATTACAAATAAGTCAATGATATATGTATATTAAAAATGTATATTAAATATATGCACTCATACACACACACATTTAAAGCAGCCCATTAATGTTTTGCTTGCTCTCTATAGAGAATGGTAATTCAACCCTGAATATTAAATATGTTTGGGCTGGCAGGTTTCAAGTGAGTTTCTTCAGCAGATGCTGCAAAAGAGCTCATGTTAATTACTGCTTAAAAGTAAGACAGAGGATATGCAATTCCATGATGTTACTGCATCTGCATTATTGAATTTCAGTATATATCTTATGTCAAGAGTGTTCATTCTCATTTCTAGGCCAGTTATGCCTGTTTCTTTGAACATGAACATGTCTATGCCATCATGGTAAGTATTTGTTCAAATGCAGATGGTTCTAATCAAATTATATCTGGGGCTATGAACTCATTGTTCTTAATTTAAAATCATGAGCAACCTGAGTATCTGGTTTTAATCACATGAAAGTGTAAACCTTTTTACTTTAGATATTTTCTTATAAAAGAACAGAACTAAAAGGGCTGTCATGAGTACATTCTAGTTATCATTTTGTATCTATGGTAGAGATTATTCCTCAGGACTAATCTGTATATCTTAGAACAAAACCCCATTTTTATTCTACAGATAGGGTCTGTAGTATGCATTGTGTCTGAATTCCTAGTCAGTAGAAGCAGAGACTTGGAGTGGAAATATTATTGCTGCTAGTGAGTAATATTTGGTGGGTCAGTAGGATATGTAGAAACTGTTCTTTAGAACATTCATTTCTGAATAGAGAGCAAGAAGAACTTGGTTTCAATGATCTGAAACCAGTCTTCAGTTTTATTGGATTTTGGGCTTTCCCCCTTCCCCCCAGAGTAACTTGTGTTTGTTTTTCTTGTATTTCTTCAAACCATATTTTAATTTCTACATGCAGCAAAATTCCTGCTAATATTTTTTGAGCAAATATCAAAACTGTGCTGCTTAATCTGCAGTAAGTTACAGAAGATGTCAAAACTCAGAACAGCCTTGTTGACTAGATCTAGTCTTTTAAGCCACATTCACAGATTGTGCACTGTTTCTTGTGATCTATGGGTAGTTGGCAATAAACAATATGATAGCTAACATTTTTGTCTGGAAAACATCCAGATTTCATTATTTGTGTATTAAAGAAGCGGAATGGATGCTCTAATGAGTAATGCTCTTGTTGATGTTTCTGTAAGGTTTGATATCATTGGACTTTCTCCAGATTCACAGGAAGATGAAGCTGGGATCAAGCAGGCGGCGGAGAATGGTATACTTAGGAGTATTTTTTATGTCTTAAAAGTACTTCCAGGTATTCTTGAAAATTAACTATCAGTCTGAAACAGGTTTTCTAAAGCTAATATTTTTTTAGGGAAAAGAATATTTGTATATGGTATTATCACTGACCAAAGTTTAGCTAGATTAATTGTTTATTGTTTGTTTGTTTTTTAACTTTATTAGTAAGTAGAGTAATTCACCAATATAAACACTTCATACTCTGAAATAGGGGAACAAGTGTAGGTCTTTTTAAAGAGCTTTTGGGTAGTGCAGCAGGTCAGAGCAGTATTGGCATCCAGTTTTGTTGCTTTTAGTTGGAAGAGGATGCCATCTTCCCAAAACTGGAGCTTTTGCAAAACCTATTTGCATGTTTTTCTCTTTGGAAATGATACAGTGGCACTGACATTTCTGACTGTGCTTTAGATCTTCTGGTAGTTTTAATATATAGAAGCCTAAATTTTCCTTTCACTAGCTTTCTCTTGATGCCAGGAAGAATGCATTTTTCCTCTTCTGGACTTTCTAGAGAATGGAGTGGATTTTAACAGCTGGCCTTTATTTATGTTGCAGTTAAAGCACTGATAGATCAAGAAGTAAAAAATGGAATTCCTTCTAATAGAATTATTCTGGGAGGCTTTTCTCAGGTAAGGTATGGTTGGAAAGAGCCATTGTCTTTTTTCTAGGGAAGTAACCTAGCTTTATTAACTTCAGAAACCCAGACACTTAAATTGAAGTCAGCTGATGTTAGATGCCTCTAAAATTTTAAGGGGCCAATTTTGCTTTGCTTTAACAAATGAAGTTTTTGGTTTTTCTGCAAATAATTACTGTTCTCTGGAAAATGAACATACATGTGTAAAAAAGGTACTAAAATAAATTGTCTGTTTAAAATCTTTATGCACGTAACCTAAATAGTTTTGCTTGAAAATTTTGGTAATATTTTTAATTGAATTTGGTAGATGTTTAGTGGTCTGGATTTATTTGGAAAATCTTTTCCTTTACACTTGTAGGGCATCTGTCATAGGTAGGTTAGTTGATTAATTGGTCCATACATCAACTCCCCCAGTCTGCATGCAAATGAATTAAATATTAAAGTAGTGATAATACTGTTGTGATAAAATTATTGCAGTGCAAAAATGTTGTGAGTAATAGTCTTTGGTTTTGGGGGATTTTTGACAAGTGTTAGTTACAGTAAATTTGTTGGCTTACCTCTGAATTGACCACATGGACTTGGAAGGGAGGAGAAAAAGCAAAAGAAACATTGTACATAAGTACTGGTTTTAGTTGTTGGCTCTAAAGGAGAATAGATTGCAATAGGAAAGGACTTTTAAAGGAGAAATCAGGGATTTTGAAGCAAACATTAAAAAGAACTTTACTGTCATTATTCTAATAATATTTGTATCTCTTTATTTTAGGGAGGTGCTTTATCACTGTATACAGCTCTTACAACACATCAGAAATTAGCAGGTGTCGTAGCCCTCAGCTGCTGGCTTCCTCTACGGGCTTCTTTTCCTCAGGTATTTGTTTCTTTCCTGAGATGATTTGCGCTTGGGGAATGAGTATCTCTGAAGATTGAATCTTGTGCAAGAATTAGTTGTCATCATTATTACCAGATGACTGTTGTTTGATAATTTAGAAGTTTTTAAAATAGGGCCTTAAAATTTTAGATTTTGTTAAGTAAGGAAAATGAAGAAACACTCAGTAGCTATTTTTGCTTAAAATGACAGTACTAGAAAATTTAAAGGACAGAACAAATTTTCCTTGAAGGTTAATTTTCTGTCTGCCATTTGTTCCATTGCAAGGCACTGTCTTATTAGAGACTGAGTGTTTGAGCAAAGTTTCAAGTTTTTTACTTGGCCAGAAATTATGACTTTCTGTTACAAAAGTTTTTGTCAAAATTTTATTTGCATTTCTTTGAGCTTAATGTGTTGTCAGGTACAGAGCTTACTTCATAAGGAGCTGCTTGCAGGCCATACATTGTACTATTTCCCCATAGAATTCAATTTGCTTGTGATGTCACAGGGTATAGTGCCATGTTTTTTTTTATTTCAAAGGTGTTAGCCTTATCTCCACTTAGTGTCTCTTTCTTCTCTTCTCCTGTCTAATTCCACCCCTCCTAGGGCCCTATCAGTGGTGTCAACAAGGATATTGCTGTTCTTCAGTGCCATGGGGACTGTGACCCCCTGGTTCCTGTAATGTTTGGTTCCCTCACTGTGGAGAAGCTGAAGACTATGATAAATCCAGCCAATGTAACCTTCAAGACTTACTCTGGCATGATGCATAGTTCATCTCTTGAGGTAATTTTCTAAATCCACCCTGTTTTAGCTGGTTATAGTTAATTCTTTTTCCTTCAAAACTAATATTTATAGGCTTTTTGTGGGGAGGTGAGTTTTTGTTTGTTCTCTTTGTTTTGGTTTTGTTTCTTTTTTTTTTTTTTAATACATGCTTCATGCTATTTATTTTGATGTATACTGAATTCTGGGCTAAAAAGCATCCAAAGGAGAAGTTTGTATGACAGGTGAGAACTTCCTCGTAAGAATGTGTTTAGGGCACTAGGCAACTTGGTCTATAAAATGCTCTTTTTCCCAAATTTTTATTATTTGCTTAGTTTAACAACCTAATTAGAATTAAAAGACAAATTCTCATAGCATAAATCCAAGATGGTGTTTTGGAGAGAAGAATCCTGGTAGTTCTGAGGAGGGAGACATCGAAGGAGTAGGGAGGGAGGTCTGACACTATGGAAGAGGCAGCCTCAGAGCCTGCATTAATGGTTGTGGCTCAGCAGACAGCTGAGCTGATGTAAGAACTTCCTGCTGCCAGAAAGGGGTGGACTCCTGCTCCTGACCTTGTGGCCCTCACTTCCTCCTTGTACCGGCTCTGGGACGGATCAGAAACTTCCTTGAATCATTTGAATTTGCTAAAATGTCAAAAGCTGCAGCCTTCAGTGTTTGCAGCCACAGGGAGCTGGAGCTTCAGAACTCAACTAAGTGATGAGAGCAAGAAATCAAAGAGGAAGCAAAGAGCAGATTTGCCAGCAGCAGTAACATAGTTAATTTAGATTGTTGCATCTTGTGGGAACTGTAACTTTGAACAACCTCTTTGTAACATTTACAGAGTAGTGCTGCATTTAGCCTGTAATATTGCTGAGCTGTTACACAAATATATTTGTTCTTTCTTACAACAGTGACTTAATTAAAAAAAAGATTACCATGGATTAGTTTCTCAGTCTTGTTTGCTGTATTTCTTTTCCTTAAGGAAGGAAGCATGCTGAAAATGAAACTGGATAGTTAGGTGGAGTTGCTGGCTTTCCATGCTGCTGCTAACTTGTAAAAGTTTAAAGTATAAAGGAAGCTATGGCCTTAGCTACACAGTCAACCTGGTGCTATCAAGATCACTTAATATGTAGCTTGCCTGTTAAGCTCCAGAGGAAGAGAAAAAGTAGTCTTTGCTTTTTTTCTTGTATTTTAGCCTCTGCTAAGTGCATATCAGCACTGTGAAGTTATCAGCCTGACTTGTGTGCAGAGTGGTAATTAAGTAACTGATTGCTCAATATCTCTAGCCCAGCTGCTCATTATAACTCAAATGTTAAAGAATGATTTAATGTAGCTGATTACGTAGTGGTAGAGGACTTCAACTAATACAGACTTTTATCTTTAAACAGGAGATGATGGATGTAAAACAGTTCATAGACAAACATCTACCTCCCATAGACTGAATTTATCTGTGAGAAGCCTTCTATATAAATACACCAGCATCAACTGTGGTAGAGTGTTAAATCTTTTCATATGCCTGATAGGAAACATTATTTCTATACCTGCAGTGTTACTACTGTGTTGCAAATTTATACTTACAATGAAGATTAAATAATGCACATGTACAAGAAATGATAATCTTTTTAGTATTTTTCAGCCAGTACTGGGAAGGATGTGAATGAGGGAACTAGGTAACAATGACAGAATGTAACTGTTTTAAAATGTTGGATTATTTGTTTTTTCTTGATTGCAGAATTTCAAATTATTTGTACAAGTAATAAAAATCTAAATTTAAGTGAGCAACATAGATGTGACCTGTTAAGTTTTACTTGAAATGTGATTTGTTCTTTCTTCCTTCATTGCAAACATATGGCATTTCTTTTATGTAATGAATGCATAAAGAACACAACATAAAACAGAGTGGGCATGAAGTACAGAACATGTAATGTAGTGGGCATATGATGATAGAATAAATGCTACCAGGGATAAAGCTTAAGGATTATATGTTAATTGTTTAACAGATAAGGAGGGTAGTTCTATAATGGCTAGAAGTCAGCAAAGGTATTTCTTATATTTAAACCACCTCAATTTTGAAATGTTCATATAGATAAATACTGTGGAAATTCTAAAGGGACACATTGCTTATTAGACTGTTGTTTGTCTTATTGTCTTTTTTCTTTTCAACTCATTGCAAATGTTGACTTGGAACAGAATTCTGAAAAAGTGCATAGGAATTATTTGAGTTTTGTTAAAAAAATTCTTGTTTTCATATTGAATATTCATCTGATGCTTCATTTGTAGTTTTAATTTGTTTATTTGTTTCACATGAACAACTACAGAATATTGTTTTGATTTTTTTTCTCTGTACTTTGGAGAAAATAACTGAAAATAGTGCATGTATGTAGTTCTGTGTATTGTTGAACTATTATCTGTAACACACACTTATTTGAATTATTTTTTGCTAGAAATATAAGTGCAATTGGGATATAACTAACATAAACTTTTAAGTGATACTTTTAGATAATACCATATAATACCTTCTCTTATTATATGTTGAGACTTGATTTTTTTTCTGAATTGGAACAAAGCATTTTTTTTTAAATCTATCCTTCTACATTTCCCCAGATCAGTATAGCCTAGGAATATAAAGACCTATCCTGGGAAAAAAGGAGTAAATTTACAAGATACAGAATGTTTCTTCTTTCAGAACCTTAAAATTGTAGAATGCACTGGTTTGCAGGAGTTGATGTACACTCAATAGCTTTTTCAGTTCAGAGCCATACTTTACTGCTGGGAGCAGCTGTTCTGTAGCATTCAGAGGCTGTCACCACACTAGGAATGTTTAAAACAATGCACTACACTTTTTACTGCATAATGTGCTGCATAACAATGTTCTATCCTGTAATATGCTTTCAGTCAAAGAATATTTCTATTTTGGATGTATCTGTCATGTCAGCACTGCGCTGCACACCTGAGTTTAAGGTACTTTTCCTCTCCCAGGGGTCCTCTTACAGTGTATGTGGATTTACATCAGGTATCTGCCAGTACAAATACACACATGAAGAATTGCACCTTTATATCTCTCCTCTAGCATTGCTGCTGCCAGAGATCTGACCTGTTTACCTAGTCTGAATAACCAGTTTTCAGTGCTTTTTTTTTTTTTTTTTTTTTTAATGTTGCACTTCATTTTTAGGAAGCTGCTTCTTTTCTAATCCAGTTTCTCTGGATTATTAAACATCTCTTAATATGTAAAATGGAAAAAGAGTTTTTTTCCTAAATGGTAATGAAACAGTTTTAGATATTCCATCTGTGTAGTTAAGAGGGCATTTTTATTAACTTTGAAGTTTAATTAGTAATTTCTCTCAGTCGCTCTCTTCTATAGATCTGCCAATTTGTCTTTCAGTTAATTTAGTTCACAGAAGAAACCATAATATTCTTACTGTAGTTGTGCCAAAGTTCTCTTGAGAAAACATTATGTCCTAGCTTGGAGTCATTCCCAAATTGCATTAGCTGATTTTGCAATTCAACTAAATTGCAGTCTTGGTAAGCAAACTATATGTTATTTCTCCTAGTTTTTAGATTTCTTTTCATTCCCCTATTGCCTAAATAATTCCCTGAGCATTGGTGTATTTCCAAAGTTCTTGCACAAGCTTCTAATTTTTCCTTCATTGTTTTCATGTTCTGTTTGTAGATTTGTTGTTAACTCTGTTCATCTGTCTTAACTTCTAATTGACTGTGTGCTCATTTCACATATTTTTCCTTCTTCAAGAATTAGTTTTAAAAAGTATTTCCAAGATGTTAAAATGAGATTTGCCCTAGTTTCTTTCTGTGTTAGCTCCATAACACTTTCTTCAAGTTGATTAACTGTGTTTACAGTTTGTGGTCACCTTCTAGTACTTAAAAACTCTAATCCAAGTCAGCTTCAGCTGTCACTGTCATGATGCTTTCAGATGTTTTTCTAGAAATGCTTTTTATGTGTTAACTTTGTTCAAACACTCAGCTATCATAACATGAATCTTTTTCATATTGTTGTTTTGCTGCTTGCTATATCTACAAAGAGCTGTGTTACCAAAGTCTGTATAAGGAAATGTTTTGACTTACTTTGAATTTCTGTATTCTAGGAAGACTACTCCTCTTTTTTTTTTTTTAATTCAGGATTGCATGTTTATATTGTGTTTGGGAGTTCTTAAAGAGCCCAGAAGCTAGAGGAAACTTCAAGTCTGCATGTCCTCCCATATTACACTGTGTATGTTGAGCTCCTGTCTTTTATAATAACTTCCCAGCTGGTTTGAAAGCTTTGTGTATGATCTTGCAGCTGAACATCTTCACTACCTGAAGTGATTTGATGCTGGGATTATTGTTATAATGCATGTACTTGAGGCTGAATAATAGCTCAGTCTGATGGGGGAGTTTTCATAGTGTTCTATTAAAATGGAGAAGTTGGACTGTCAGTGTTCTAAATATTAATGTCCTATCCTTTTAAACTACAATTTGAAACTTTCCAATACTGTCTATTCTTTGTAATGAGAGACTTTCCACCAAAGGAGATGGTGTCTATCAAACCTGTGAAAGCATTGATAAGAAAATACCTTGCTTGCAGATCAGTTTGTTTCAATGGGTATCTAACTCCTTAATGTGTTCTTAATTCACAATGGTACTTAAATTGGACTGCAGTTTTGTGCTGTCAGAAGTCTGACTTCTTGTTTGAATATATTGCCCACTTTTGAATAAAGATGTTGAATTGCATATTATAAGCCAAATTTTCCAGCTATTCTTGAGGTAAAACTTTACTTGGGTCTGTACTGTGGGGAGGGCTGTATGATTTGGTCTCTTTGTCCTATCTTGTATAATTAGAACACAGTAGATTGGTAAAAGTACTGTACACTGTAACTGGTATTAGAACTGTTAATTAAAACATGTTCTCTCTAGTGGAGTATACTGCACTTCATTGAAATCATTTGGATGCATCTTTTATGTAGAGGTCTTATTTGGGTTGATGGATATGACTGAGGGCAAACTGTAAGATGTTAATGAAGCCATATGTAAAAGACCTGTCTCTTGAATTTTACAAACAAATCCTGAACACTTATTCCTTGTGTTAAGACATATAAGCCATTTATATTTACTATAAACCTCTAAAATGTAATTTATTTTACTAATTTTATTTATTATAAGAAATCTTACTTTGGAAATTATTTCTGTACTAGGGAAAATGTAAGAGCTCTCAATTTTTAATCATTGTGAAATAAATTTCAATTGGTATTTGGGCAAGTACTAAAGATTTTTTCCATACCTACCTGAAGGAAGTTGAGCTTTTATGTGCTGTGAAACAGGCACTCTAGAGGCTCCTTGGAAATGTATTGTATGGTAATGTATACATACTATAATACAGAAGAACAATGATTTGTCTTTACTGAGAAAAAAAAAAATCACTTACCAAGTTAGGTTTTGCTACTTTGTTGAAAGAGTCCTAAGTATGATTGGAGGGTGGTTTTCAAATTCTGGGTTAATTTTACTTTAACTTGTTTTCTAGGAATTTGCAATAATTTTGAAAGATCAAAGAAATTAAGTTATTTTCTAGTAAAGTTATTCTAGGACACTGAAGAGCCCAAGTCTTCTCACTCTGGATTGCTGCACCATTCTCTGGATGTTCTGTGTTGTTGGAAAGGCTTTGAAGTTGATCAAGGTTTGGCATACACACCACTTTGTTAGAGAGACAATTTTCAGGTCAGGGGTTACATGTGCTATTTAGTTTAATACTTGAGGGCAATCAGTGCTATACATAGTGCAGGGCACTCAAGAGAAAAAGTGGGATTATTTGGGAAGAGAGGGAATGGATGTATATGTGGTAAGGGCAGACTTCCCCCTTGAAGCAGCTTAAAGCAACTTAAAGGCCACTTGTCTCCCCAGACTGCAATGTCCAAAAGTCAGAGTGGAGTACAATGAGGAATTTCATAAATGTATGGGAATGTGTGGTGGATGCAGTGCTCTATGTGAATAGGTTGTGGCAAATCAAGAGTCTAAGAATAGCCAGTAACAATAAAGATGCAGTATTACACATAGCAATCTGCCAGTTTTTTAAAAAAACATTTTGAGTAATGTTCAGTTTCTATTTACTTTCAGCCCTGGCATCCCTGATAAGGTAATTGTGAGGAGAAAAATTGCCTAAAACTAGCATAGTAAAAACCCCCAAAACAAGACAATGTAGTGTATTAAACTTTCTCAAATATAGTATGAGAGCAGTGGTGTAAGTGAAGAACGTGACTCAAGAAGTTTTCAGAATGTCTTGTTGGTTAAATTGAGAATGTGGTTCTTTGAAGATTAATAGCTGTAGAACAGATTCCCCCTTCTTGCTCTGCTCTCCCCTTTTTTTCCTTCCTTTTCATTGCTTGCCACTCTCATCTTACCACATTTGCCTTTGGGATAACAGATTTTATTAATTCTCTTTGAGTTGAACAGGTACCTTTGATGTAGCTGATTAAAGTTGATTTAAACAAAGTACTTGTGTAATTTAATGGATGGCCACAAAGTGAACCAGTAGATAATGGTTTTCTTTTAGGACCAATTACTAGAAAAGAGCAACCCATTGCCTCCTTTTTTATCTGAAAAACTAGTAAAACTTTAAAACTTCCAGCCAGTTTGCAGAGGTGTAGCGAACTTGCTTCAGGCATCTAAGTGGGAGGTTTAGCTTGTGCTTGTGAGGAGAAAATAGACTTCCCTCATCTAAGGTTTGTTTTAAAGAGCCACTTCTCTGCATTAACAGACGGAGCAGACGGAGTCTGAATGTTCCTCAGTTGGGAATATAAGCAAACTCTTAAAGTAGTTTGTGCTTGAAATAATTTGCTAGCTGTGTTGTAGTATTTGAAATTATCAGAGAGGTACTCTAAAAGGATTAAATATTTTAAGTCTATATTGAAAAAAATTGAGAAAGTTGCCACAGAATAGAGAAGTCTAACAAACTTAAAAACTCTAGAAACTAAAATAGAGGTTAAAAAATTATTTTTTTTTAATATTTGAATGCCTGCTGTTTCTGCTTCTAAGTTGAAAAAAGTGAAGACATTTTGAAAAAGTAAATAAAAAACCCCCAACCCATCTGTTGTATAGTTATAGAACAATTAATCAATTTATTGATATTTCAGAAGTTTTTGAACAAAATCTTGTTATGAGAAATTGGAATTTCCATTTGCTATAGCTCCCCTTATTTGTCTGTGATTGGACTCATCTCCTCTTCCTCTGCAAAGGTTCCTGACCACTTGGCTGATTCAGACCAGCTGAGATTCTGCAAGATCTAAGACATTGCACGCAGGGCTCAGATAAAGAGGAGAGGGTTAATAGCCGTGACATGGTTACATAAAACCTTTTGCAATGCTGTGAATGTTATATATTGCACAGTTGTGTTACTACCCAATTAGAGGAGCTTTTTCCATACAGAATATCACTCCTGAAAATGTAGGATTTTAAGTCCCTTGATAGCAGTTCAGAGATTCTTTACTTCAAATTCTGCAGTAGTGAATGTGCTACTGTGTTGCCCCTCCTGCCCCAAATTTCTGAAGATGCTATCTCATATCAAAAGAGACTAGTTAGTAAAAATTGACATTATTTCTTAAGTTCACTCTTTTAGGAAGAGTTATCTCTACCTGCTAAGTCTTGGTATTGCAGAAGGCCCCATGGTCCAGCAAATGATAGTAGGACACAGGCTTTCTGCATGAGCAGGTGTGCAAAACTCTTTAGAAAATGTTGCAAGAGAAAAGTGAGGATCTGCCATAACAGGTAAGTGCAGTGCAATGAACAGTGTGTTATTTCTTCTGTCTAATGTGTTAATTTAGGAGAATGATGCTAAACAGACAGGAAAAAGTGAGTTAGGTTGTTTTTCCCTCTCCTACTCCTCTTTGGACTTGGAGTGACATTATAGAAGAGACTGGTGCTGTACAAAGCTGCTTGGTTTAGAACCAGCTAGAGGAGAACAAGCATGAGGAGTGCTGTGTGTTCCTTTTCAATAAAGACTTGCTGTCCCCAGGGTGGTGGAGCAGCTGATATAAAGAATTTGGTTAGTACTGGTTCAGTTAATTTGTACTGTTCTGGTATTGTAGCATACAATATAAATAATGTGAGCTGTATTATGTTTTCTTTCAATGCATCTACTTGCAAAAAATAAAAAGGGTATGCATTGCCATCTGATTATTCTTTGATTTCCCTACTGAAATATTTCTTTGATGCCACTTTTTAAAGATTAGAGGTTAAATAAGTATGATGAGCTTTGCCTTTTATAAGTGCTCTCAGGGGATTTAATTTATAATTTTCCATTTCTCAACTGATACATTTTGGATGTTAATAGATTTCATCTGCATTTTGAACTCTTTCCATGCATTTCCAGTGAAGTAGATGTTGAATTGTATTTTTAAAAGAAATTTTAGAAAAATCTGACTTTATTCCAGTGTTTAAATGCATTTAAACTTGCCAAAGTGGCTGATTTGAGATTTCTAGTTTTGTGGTTGTATTGTCCCTGACCTAACTTGCACCTACTGTAGAACATGTACAAGCTTGTTGATCCTGTAGTGTAGCAATAGCTCTGAGCTGCCAACACCCTGTGTGTTGTTTTTATCATTTATGTGATTGTGAGGAACAATGATGTTAAACTTCATTGAGGTTAGCATCAGGGTAAATACCAGTGTTTGATTTTTACAGGTACTAGGTAACTAAATCTAGACAAAATGGAATTAAACCTGAAATGGCTCAATCCCTCAAATGTTGTGAGAAGCTGCATTCTTTTATTTTTGTCTTCCCAAAATCTGCTCCTGAATGAAAAGGTATTCTTTTCCTTAAACAATATTTTCTTTGTTCTTGTGGGGTTTTTTTACCCCGTGTTGGGCAGAACAAAAACAAAAAAGCAGCAGATAAAGTTTCTATATGCTTGTCCAGTTCATGGCCCAGATCTAACCTGGGGGAAGATCCTGTGTAGGTCCCAAATAATATTAATTGCTTCTAATATGTGCCGGCCTTAGGGTTGACCATGGTGTCCATTGAGCAGGATGCAGAAGTGCCCAAAACCCACCTGTTTCTATTTGGCTTCAAAACACAGGACAGTCTTGCTGCCCAGTGCATGACAGAAAGTGTGTTAGTGGTTTTTGCTATAATGGCTTCCTTGAGTGCTGTTGGAGGAAAAGGTCTGCCTTGCCTGTTCTCCAAAATGTCCATATTTTACAGCCCTTGGTTCACAACTGGGGCAGCCACAGCATTCGACTGCTTATTAATAATGGATTTGAGTGACTGTGTAAGCACCCTCCTGGATCTTAGGAAGGGATAATCTTCCTGTAACCTTCAGATGTGCCATTTTTGTGAAGTAAACACCCCTGTTTACTTCACAAAAACGAACAGCAAAAATGGTTTCATGATGCTGTTCTCAATCACAAATCACAGTAAACAAGGCACCTAGCTCAGCTGATGAACAGAATTCCATTGGTAATGATGTTTAATATTTGTATGTCAAACTTTAAAAATGTGGTATGTCCCACTGGAACACACACAAGATTTAAACTAGACCTAAGACTCGGAAGCACAGTAGCACCTCACACTGTGATGCTTGGCCAATGCCAAAGTTTATTTCCAGCTCTGTTGTACTGCCTCGGAACGTGTATCTTCCAAACTTCACCCTGAAGCTGCAATTTGAAACCCTCACTCCATTTTATATAAAAGTAACAATTAAAAAGATGTATGCATAAAAACCTTTTCTGTCAGAAGGGACAGGGGCTTTTCCCCGTCCGTTTGACGCTGGTAAAAATGAAGTGTCTGCTGTAATTCTGCACCTCCGGCCAGCCGAGGAAAAGCTGGGTCGTAGGGAGGGGATTCCGGGCGGCGTGGTTCGCTCTGCGTCCGCAGGTACGAACAGGGGCAGCGCTGGCAGCGTTGCTGGGAGATGGGGAGGGTCACAGAATCACAGGGTCACAGACCATCGTGAATTGGAAAGGATACACTAGGTCCGACTCCCGGCCCCGCACAGGACACTGAAGAATGACACCATGGGCCTGAAGAGCGTTGTCCAAACGCTTCTTGAGCTCGGTCGGACTCGGTGCAGTGCCCAGTGAAGGTTGTCGGAGGCCAGACACATCTCACTGCATTTTGCTGCGTTTGGGGCTGTTTCGGGCCGCGCGGTGCGCGGGCGGCCGCAGCCCCGCCCCGCTCTCGGCGAGCGGCAGCGCTGCCTGCCTCCCGCGGCCGGCGCTCGACGCGCGCTGCCTGGCGCCGCCCGGGCCGCCGCCGCCATGGCCACGGAGGACGAGATCATCCGCATCGCCAAGAAGATGGACAAGATGGTGCAGAAGAAGAACGCGGTGAGCGCCGGGACGGGACGGGGGGGGAGGCGGGTCGGTGGCGGCGCCGCGGGCCCCGGCGCGGCTCCGGCCGGCGCCGCCCTCCCTCCTTCCCGCGGGCGCGGGGCCTGTCCCTTCCCGCCGCCGCGCTGCCCGGCGGCCTCGGCGCTTCCCTCGGCGCTTCCCGCGCCGCCCCGCGGGGCCGCGGCGCCTCCCCCGGCCCCGCCTGAGGAGGGGGCACGGCAGCCGGTCCTGCTCCCCGCGGGGCGGCCCCGCCGCCCTCGCCGCAGCGCCTTGGGCCGAGAGGAGGTTCCCGCCCGGGCACCGGCCCTGGCTGGGAGCGGCTGCGCGCTCGCTTCCTGCTGGCTGGAACCGCGGTGCTGGCCTTGGCGGGGAAGGGAAACCTGTCACCCCCTGGAACCCTGCGGAGATGGCCCCCTGTGCGTGGGGTGTTGTCGATTATAGGCGTGAGAGCTGGAGTTTTGGGTGGGATGTGAGTGAAGAGCCCAAACCCAGCTGCGGCAGGGCCAGAGTTGAGTGGGTAAACTTCACAAAGAATAATGTAAGCCTTTTTTCTTCTTCTTTTTTTTTTTTTTCTTTTTAACTTGCAACACTTCTAATTGTGTTTATTAATCTGGAGAATAACTCGTGCCTCAGAACGGATGAAGAATGTAGTTAGGCAGGATTCAGTTGGCTTAGCTCAAGTGTTATTGTCATGTATGCCCTTCATAAAGAACTGAGGTAACATATGGTGGTTATACGGTGCCTGCAAACACATCAAAGTAAGTAAAATCAGAGTGTAGAGCAACAACCAGATAACTGATCCTGGTTATACATAAAATAGCATGAAAGTAAGTTGTCAGCTCTGTTTACTATTTCTTTGTCAGGTGGGCACATTGTTATTCTCTGGAAATTTGTGCTTGTATATGTGCTTGTTGTTCTTCCTGCAAGAAACTATTATATACATAATATTAAAAGGTTTTTTCCTAAATGTAATGATAGTGCATTAAAAGCTTAGTAACAGTAATAGTTGAGAACTCAACACTGCCATTCTACTTTATGGAAGTAATTTTGTTATTGCTTAACACTGGAGAGTATAAAGAGCATTATTAATAATATTTGCATATTTATGGAAATACTGACTGTATTAAACCAAGGAGATTTGTTTAGTTCAGAATACAAACAAATTAATTGTAAGTACACACAAACTATGCTTCAATCTGTGATGTTCCATAATATGGCATGGTTTAACTCTGATATATTTGAACTCTCAAATGATACATTGTGGCAGCAAGACCCTTGTCTAGAAGAAAGAATGTTTTATGACTGGCATTTATTAATTCCATTATTTTTCCCTCTTTATTTTTATTTCTGTTCTCCATGCATTTAAGCACAAAAGCATTTGCTGTCTCACTTTCTTTAAAACTGAAGTAGTGGCTCTTTCCTACAAGGTGTCGAGAGGGTGAAGACTTACTGCCTGAAATGCTTTAATATCATGGTCACGGGACTGATAAAGGGCAGCCAGCTCCATTTTATTTGTAAAACTTCTGATAACAGAAAGAAAATGACCTCTCACAGGTAGCATGAAAATGACTGTTGCTCCTGGGGAGCACCATACCAGGGATGCTGCAGGTGACCACAGGGTATTTCTCTGTGATCTGAGAGGCTTAGGAGTTCGGATGAAATTCCTAACAGCAGCTGGGAACATATATTCACATTCTAGCATGTGTAACATGATTAACTTTCAGAGCTCTGGGGAGCGCTGTGGTGACTCTGGGGTCAGCGTAGGTGTGAGGTGGCTGGGCACAGCTGGCACAGAGCTGGAGCTGGCTGGAGCCAGAGCTGGAGCTTGGTGTTCACCTCTGTGCACTGTGAGAGCAGGGGTGGGAGCGGGGGAGCACCAGAGGCATTGGGCTTTAGTGCTGTGTTGGAACCCAGTTCCTTCAGCCGGGCTCCTTGCTGCACACGGGCGGCTCCTTTGTTGGGCTGATGTTTTCTCAACGAGCTGCGCTGTGGCCAGGAGTGGGGATCTGACGCTTTGTCCAAAGCACGTGTGTGTGGCATGATAAAAACCCTTAGCGGCATCATCAGAGGAGAGGATGTGCTTTAGTATTCAAACCAGGAGATGTCTCTGTGTTTTTCTAAGTCTTTGTCATTTACAAGGTATTTCTTTATTGCACAAAGTGATTTCCTACCTAATTCTGCCCTGTAGTTAAAATGCTAACTTTAGCAAAATTATTAAGGTCGTCTCTATGAAGAGGTACTTTATTCTCTCACAAAGATGAAGGAGAATTGATAAATGCATTCTTACACAAGTATCCACTGAATAATGATACTCTTGACAGCCCCTTGTGTTCCTTTCTCCATTTCTACTCATCAAGAACAGGTATTTGGTCTGTGTCTTTGAATGAGAATGATTTGATGAGACACATTAATAATAAAAGAAAGAAAAAAAACTTTGATACTTGCTCTCTCTGAAGCTGTCAAGAGTCAGATGATAAGAAATGTTTGTCTCTCATACAGAAGGTGACTCTGGCTTGTGGCAAAGCACTCTGTGACATGTCTTTTGATGAGTTAAGAGGGCAGGCCATGCAGACACTCTTTCTGTCAGACTCTTGGTGATTTGCCTTGACTTAGGATTTAATTGTAGCTGAGCACATTTCATAACTATTTTAGTGAAATTATATATTTCACTCGAAATATATCAAAATATATCAATATATTTCACAAAAATATATCATAATGCACAGTGCATTAAATACTAAATCATTATTTTCTCCTTCTTTTGTTTTGAAGGAGGAAGTAATGATTTAGCATTTAATGCACTGTGCCATATGCATTTCTGCCATTGTTTCAAATTGAAATAGATACCACTCCTCCTTCAGAACTGTGATTGGATTAAAACCTGTAGTGCCTTCCTTTGAGCTTCTGTTGTATGTAAGTACACCTTTCTTTCATTAAGCTGCTTAATGAATAGCTATTAAAACTAAGGCTGCACTCATGGATAAAAAAAAATCAAGAATGCTTGAGTAAATTTAGAGAAGAAAATAAAATTGTCTGTGTTATAAAATGTATACTCCTTTAAGTGGAACAAAATTATGACTGGATAGTTCTGCTGTCTTCAAAAATGTGCTTCATTTTCTATTGCCTGAAGCTCAGCTTTTAAAACATGACTATAGAATAGCATTCTGTGCTGTTGTGGTCTGACCAACTGAAAGAAGCTGAGAGGAGTAATCTACTGAGTCTGAATCTACTGATTTCTGTTAAGTGACAAGGTAAAGTGAAAGCCAGCCAGCTTAGGAGAATGGGACATAGCCTTTCATTTTCTATAAAATTACAGAAATGCCTTTAAAAGAGGGTTTATAACAATGGTCTTAATGATTGGGGGGTTTTTTGAACACAGAGGTCTTACATTAGGAGAAAAGTAATTACAAGTTATGCTGTGCAACTTCCACACTAGTTGAGAGATACAGAGAGCATTTTACTTTATGCTAAAAAAAGGGATTATGCAAAGCTATTTAGTTTAAAACCAATTTAAATTAAATTTTAAAGCATCTAATTCATGGTGCACAGTATAATTGGTTAGAGAAATGAAGGCTTAGAAAGGATTGGTGCATTATCAATTTTGGTAATTTGGTACAGAAACCAGCATAAAATATAGATAACATCTGTTAAACTGCTGTTTTTTGGTTGGATTTGGCTTTTTTGTTTTTTGTTTGTGGGGGTTTTGGTGGGTTTTTTTTTGTTCTTGTTTGTTTGTGGGATTTTTGTTTGTTTGTTTGCTTGGTTTTTTGTTTGTTTTCTGTTTTTGTTTTTTTTTAATTTGCTGCATGTCAACCTGCTATGTATCAAGTTGCTAGTATTGGAAAACATTTACTCTGGGAATAATAAATTTGTTTTCACACGTGCAGTTAGGAAGGGATATACCAGGCAAAGGAATTTTGACTAGGCTGTATTTCTAAGATGAGATGAAGAGAATGCTACTTTGCATTACAGTGATACTTTCATATTGAATTTGCAGACTATAATCAGCTGTGTTAATTTTAAAATTACATGCTGTGTACAGTGTGCTAATGACTTAATTAGTTTGGAGGTAAGTTTTATTGGATTATATTTTTTGAAATGGCACATTGACTTCTGTCATGAGTTTTGTTTTGGCTAAGAAAATGTTCTTGAATTTGATTTTGTTTTATAGTAGTGAAGATAATTAATTTGCTTTATTTGGACCTGTGTTTGCACAGAAGAAACCACGCTTATGGCTGTTGAGAGAAAGATATGGTTTAGCATGCCAACTCAATTTAGCACCTGAAAACATTGTGACATTTCTCAGTCTTGCATCATTGCTGCTAAAATTCTGTGGTTAAGACTGGAGAAGTTTTGTATAACATGAATAAAAGTTAAATTGAACTTTTACTATCATAGGAAAATACTAAAACTTTAGCTTTATATGTTAATTGAATTTATGTGAGGTGGGATTTGGTGAAATGTTTGGGTTTGGAGGTTTCTTTGGTCAGAAGTGTTTGAAAAACAAAGGTTGTAGCCAACATTTGAAGGTGTCCAAAGCTGAGGGTTTTTAAATGTGACACCGAAGTTCCACTTCCATCTTTCTCAACCTCCTGGTGACTATTTATCTTTAGTGGTTAAAGTGTAAGACTGCAGTTGTAGCAGAATATTTTAAGTTTCCTTGCAACAGGTATTATAATAGAAGTTGATTAGGGAGAATTTGAAAAGCAAGCAAAATGCAAAATAAAATAGGATGAGTTAAGAGGTAAGTAAAGAAGAGTGAATTAAATTCCACAGATTTGCAAATGGAAATTTTGTGGGATTTATTTCCAAACCTTACGAATTGAAAAAAAAAAAGAAAAAAAGGAAAGGTAATGAACTGAGCCTGAGTGAACTGAAGGGCCTCTTGGATGCCAGGTAGTTGTTGCCTCCCTTCTGTTCATAGCTTCCAGGTTCAGCACCACGTGCACTTGAATAACAGCCAACTCCTCTCAGCCTTTGGGAGGTTTGTGTGGGCTGACAGCCCATGTGCACAGTCAGAAGTGGATGGTGCAGAGCTTTGCTGAAGTAGAGTTGGTAAATCATCAAGGTTGGAGAGGTTAAAGAGAATTACAGAGCTCACATTTATGCAAACTTTTTTAAAGTAAGGCCTGTATTGCTAAAGAATGAATTGTTAAAGTAGCTGGGTATAGACTTTATTAACATCTAATAGTGCAATCTCTGAACTTGAATCATCTATCTAGAGAGCTGCTTACACAGAAGTAGTTAGTACCTTTCCTAACAGTCTTAGCAGGGGAAAAAGAAAAACCCACGATGTGAGGCTTTACCACATCACCACAAATACAGTTAGGAATGATGTCTGTGTATGTTTTTATATATATGTGCATTATTGATGGACTGGGCAGAGCTTCTCAGCTCAAAGTTCTTGTGCTAAAACTGATGTGGTTGTTCTGAACTGAAACTTGCTGCTGTTGTCTGGATTGTTTCTGATGCTGTTAAGCAAAGCACCCTTGAAGATGTGTATTGGTTAAGTAGTAATTGACAGAATGCTTTGATTGTCATTTGAGTTACCTGGGGTAAAACTCCCCTAGTCTTGAGTGAATACTTTGATTTCCAAGTTAAGGCCTGTTAATGCTTAGAGTTTGTGAAGTGGACCATTCCTTATTCTAGTTCTGTGGATAAATTGAGTACTCCTGGTTTGAACCCAGTGTGTGACCCTGAAGGCAGACCAGATTATATTATTGATATTTTATTTGGAGTTCCTGATTGCTACTAAGTTGACTTTTTTATTTTCTTTCTTTTTTTCAGGCTGGAGCCCTTGATTTGTTGAAGGAGCTTAAGAATATTCCCATGACCCTTGAGTTACTACAGGTATGATTTTCTTGTTGTTGTTGTGTTGCAAATGTTAACTCCCTGATGAAGAAGGTGGAGCCAGAAGATTTGAAAGGGGGTTACCCTATTTAAATAGATTCCTAAATTCAAAGTCCTTGGAAGCATCAGTTTTGCTACATGGTAATCTAGCCTCACTTCACCTGATGTAGCACACTTATCTTAAGTATTTTCTTCCAGTATCAAACTCTTAAAGCTTATCTTTCTGATTAAGTTGTGAGTTGTAAATTTTGTCATGGACAGGGAGAAGAGCTGCTTACAAATTTATCAGACATGGAATCTTACCAGACATTTTCACTCTAACACAAGTGAGTGTGTTTCCTTCCTCTTGAAGGAGAATGCACCTGATTATATCTGGTACCATCTTTTCTTATGTAGGTAGTTCTGGTTTTGCCTTTTAAGTGAGGAGAAGCATAGTTGATACATTTTAGGCAAGTTGTATTTGACACACACTATGTGTTTCCCCTCCCTTGTTCTGAGTAATGTATTTCTTAAGGTAATTATACTCCTCTTTTACTCTCCTGGGCTGGAGTGATGGAGGGGTACAGTCTAGCCCAGTTGTATGGATACTCTCACTAATGTTACTTAGATTTACATCTTTAACAATATTTTATATATTATTTGTAAATTCTTTCAAAAAATAAACTTGGTCATCTTTACTTACATGTCAAGTTTCAGAGCTTTTCATGTAATTCATCAGTGAGCAACTTTTGTTCCAAACTAGCCAGACATTCCCTATCTGAGAAAATTTTACAATTTCAGTTAAATCCGAGACCTGATTTGCTGTAGTAGCCACTTAAATTGTAGGAGAGTGAAAAGTATCTGGTCACAGATAAAAAATTAGCTTTAAAGTTCAAATTTTAAAGGTGTCAGAAGCAATAACATTTTTGATTCATGCATCTTATATACTTGCAGGATGTACTTAGTAAGTTATTACTAATAGTATTTCTGACAGAAAATGGGATTTTTAAGGTGTCGCTTTTATGCATGAATACTGGTACAACTCTGATGCTTTGTCTCCTGTGTTCAACTTTCTTCTTTAGAAAGAAAACAAACTCAAAACCCCCTAGAAAAAATACCCCACACAAAACAAGAACAAAACCCAGAAAACCCCTCTGGTTAACCTGATTTTTTGGAATTTCTTTGTGCAGGTCCTAATGCAAATTATATCTTGCATTAAGTATAATAACATTGTTTTGCCTTTGGAGTTAAAAATTTCTCTGCAATAGCTCTGGAATTTCAAGTACTTTGGGATACTCTTGCATGGTGCATTGCCTGTACCTTAGTTAGGAAGCTTTTCATAAATATCTGTTGCTGTATTCAAAACAGTTCCCCTGCATAAGATTGCATTTAGCAACATATTTGGGCTCAAATTTACTTTTTTTTTTCCTTGAGGGTTTGCTAAAATATTAAGTCTGACATAAACTTTCTCTGTTGGCCTCCCAAATTTGCTTAAGCAGTGGTGGGCTTGGAGCAAAAGCTGAAATGCGAAGAAATCATACTCACTGCTCTGGTGGTGGATCATGAGTGTGCCAGTGTCAGGAAGGGTGATGATCATGAGATAGTGGAGGCACTATCTTCCTCTGTGCAGATCAAGACTTCTGACAATTGTGTTTGAATTGATGAAATGAAGAATAAAAGTGAAAAGTGTGCTTCCATATCCATTTTTAAGAAACTTTGAAAGCTGGCTACATTGAGAAAAGCTCTGCTAGCTCTATTATTCCTGTGTAATAAGAGAAGTGATGATTTTTTGTGTAATACCACTGCTACCTCAGCCTGAAATAATGAGGTCCTCTGATGAGTTTCACAGGTATGTGCAGTAGGAAGGTGCCTGTTAGTAGTCTGGACTTGTAGTGGTGTCTTTTGTCTTTCTTGCCACATTTATTTTCACAGAAAGCTGAAGTGATTACAGGCAATAATACCACTGTGTCACATCTGATGAGTTTTATGTAAGCAAGCTGATCCTTGCTCAGCTAGGCAGGGAGCCAGTAGGCTTCCTCTCACAGTTTATCCAGTGGTCTGACTTGCAAATCTGTTTAGCAGCTTCAGAGCATTAAAGGCATCGTGTCCCTGGTACTAATTGTGGTTAGTGCAGAGCTAAATAGTAAGTGACACAGTCAGGCTTTATTTTCACAAACAGGTTTTACAGGAAGTTACACACACCTGTGCAGAACTAGGCTGTGATGTGCAGCCCTTGTTAATGGCTTTAGGACAGTTCACTGGCAAGAAACCCAGGGGTGGTTATTCTTCAGTGGTTGGTTTGGCTCTGCTTTGGTCTGAGTGCTCAGCAGTTCTCTATCCTCACACACAGTTTAAAGTTGGAAGCAGGTCTGCTTCCTTTGGTGGTTGCTCTCCCTCCCCATCTGTGTTCCTTAAACTTTTGCATTTGTTCTGGTTTAGAGAGCACCGGCTGCCCCCATGTGCTCTGCTTTGTGTTCAGTCATAGGTTACTTGTGCTCAATACTGCTTGCACCTACTGAGGGCTGCTGGCCAAAGCTTCAGTGCTTCAGGGTGAAAACAGCTGTCTTAGCAGTCTTTGACTGTCTTTACTCTGAAAGCAGATGAAAAGTGCTCTAGAATTTAAAGTGGGGAAGAATGAAAATACTGGAGTTTTGCACTTAACAGTGGCAACATACAGGACGACTAAGGAAATTTCAAATACTGTCAGCTGGTTTTGGTTTGTCACTAAAACATAGTAATTTTGAGAATATAACACTGATCTTTTGTGACTATCTGTGCCAGTTAGAAGGCAGATAAATTAGTAGATCATTACTTCCTGTCTTCAGGTAGACCCAATCCAGTGCTCTATAAAAGCAAACAAATGAGTTGTTTTTATGTGCTGCTTTAAGAAAGCTGGCAGTTCAGAAAGGTCCCATAAACTGTCCCTCTTGTGTGATCAGAAGAAGAAATTTTTCTGGTTAGTTCTGAGTTTGACTTGAATTTTTGGATTTTACTTAACTAAGTCTGTAAGTTGGTGTGTTTTCCCTTCGCTGATGAGCATAGGCTGTCGTTGTGCCCAGCTATTAATGGAGGGTTGGGTTTTTTAGTAGATACATTTTTCTCATCCAGATGTGGTGTTTTATGGATTTTCAAGGACATGTTATTTTTTTACTGTCTGAACATATTGTTGAGATTTAAGTGTTCAAAATATCAAGAAAATGGACAGTACCATTAATGTGGGTGAGCAGAGTCCATCTTGGAGCATTTTAGTTACAGGTGAGTAACTCTTTGTTTTCTTTCATTCAAAATGCATGTTTAGAGCTGATGCTTAGGCCTGAGGTTATTTAATGTGTTTCCTTGGCTGACATAGCTATGGATTATTTCAGTATGTTTCCGGTTATTTAGCACATCCATGGTGCCTCAAAAAGTGTTGTTTGTGTTGTAAGAAGTAATTTACAGGAACAAATAATTTCCATTTTTAGCAAGCCACAAAGATTTAAATTTTCCTTTTAAGAAGAAGGAAGTTAATGATGATCTACTGCAAAAGTGAGTAGAGTAACTTATATTTAGTGAGTCCTGTAAATGGCAATGCAACAAAACTGAACATCTTAACAGCAAATAAAAAAAAATTACTTATCAGTCAGAATACAAAAAGATAAGAATTTAACAATATAAATAAGGATTTTATTATCTCCTCTTGTGAAGCTAAAAAGGTGGAAATTTTCTGCTTGTTACATGTGCACATTAAGCATAAATCTTCTAAAATGTTACTGTTGAGCTATATTTATGTCCTTATCTTCTGAGTCTTGAAAGGCATGAGTTGTAACTTACTCTCATGTTCGCTCTGTAGGTGGCAGTAGTGGCAAAGGCTTAAAGCTTGTCACCGTCCTGGCCTTTTCGGAAATCTAGGATAGCTCATTCTTTAAAATCTTAAACATAGAGAGTACTGCTTCTGTCTAAAGTCAGAACTCTGTGCTAATGATGCTAATCAATCTCAATATCACCAACATTTTTAGGTACCTAAACCATGCTTGCTCCCAGCTGGGTATTACAGCTTTTTACACAGCCACTAAATGGGAATTCTGAGAGTGTGATGTCAGTGAAGAAGTCAGCAAGCTTCTTATAGTGCTGAAATATAACTACAGTCCTTAACCCTTGTGCCCACAAGCACTGCCCACTCCTCCCCAAATTTTTGTGATGAAGACAGATGGTAATACTGTTGTATTTCTTTTTAAAATGTCCATGTTATTGAAATAATTTTTCTAAAGGCTTGCAGTATTTTATCCTGAGAATCACAAGAAAAAAGGAAACAAACCCACCACAAAAGAAAAAGAAAAAAGATACTGCAAAAATTAATGTCAAAGTACAAATTTATATATATTTATTTGTTAAATTGTTTTCCTGTCACTTGTGATAATGTATATTTCCATTTCTTTTGCAGTCTACCAGAATTGGAATGTCAGTTAATGCAATACGCAAGCAAAGCACAGATGAAGAGGTTACATCTTTAGCAAAATCTCTTATCAAGTCTTGGAAGAAGCTGTTAGGTATGGCAACAGAAACATCCCTGTTCTTGCATGTTTTAACTCTGTGCAGCCTTGGTGCTCATCATTGGCACTGCCTTGCTTTAGACATATTTGTGCTTTTGTGTGAATGTTGAACTTCCTGTGCTGGTGTAATTGGTTTTTTACCCTTTGACTGTCCCCAGGCCATTACTGTGAGAGTGTGTGCAGAGAAACAGTTAATGTATTTTATTGGGGCTGGCAGGCAGCAGGAAATCAGCTTCTCTGATGTGATTAATTTCTGAAGTCTCATTGCCTGCAGTTGAGCTGGAGTGCCTGTACTGAGCACTAACAAACTTCTTGACTGTTTTCTTCATCAAATATAACAAGTACTCTGAAGAACTGGTGCAAAATCTCATGTGAGAGTGTGGAGGCTTTGATGTTTGGTTATGAAGAGAAAAAGACATTAAAATCTCATAGAACTTACAGGTAGTGAGGAACAGAGCTGCACTTTCTAAAACTAAAACCTTAATGATTTTAAACAGCTTACTAATTAGCAACCTAACACTTTTTGTTTAATTTCCCTTAAAGCAATTAATAAGCTTAATACCCTTCTGTTAGGGTTTTATTCAAGGGTATTTGGTGGTACTTAATATATCTGAAAACACTTAAGTCTCAGAATGTGTGCAGATATTTTTGTTCATACATTGTGGTGCACTCTGTTTTGTTTCTTTGTATGTAAGCTTAGGTAAATTAAGATTTTTTAAGCTTAAAATTTTAAAATAGAAAAGAATTTATTTAATTATTTAAATATTTACCATTCTGTCTGGAAAAATATGCCAAATACCAGGAGAGTGTAATTCCCCTACCATTTGAACTCAGCTTCATTTTTATCAGTTGTGAAGTGTTTTATCAGATACATTATTACTGTCTTGTAAATTATATAGAAAATACTCTGACTTTCTAGAAATGGACAACTTGTCAGAACCTTAAACTTTGATGCTCTAGTAAGAAAAAGCAGTCTCTACAGCAAACTTTTTAAAGCTACCTTAAAGACTTTTAACTACCTAATAATAATGTTAGTTTTAGTAGTTAAAATTAGATAATACTATACATGCTGATAAAACACCCTAAAATTCATTATGACCTTAATAATAAAAGTAAATGCATATACAGGATCTTAGTGTAGAATCTGATCAGAGATAACTGGTAAATAGTGAAAGTAACACACTTGTTATTTTTAAAATTAAATCTGGAAGTCCAGCTTTATTAAATCAGTATATAAAAGTAGTAAGGTATATAAGCGGAGAAATTGACTTGTACATTAGCATCAGTTACTCTAAAGACTTCTAAAAGTAGCTGCTGGATTGTGTGATTCAGCTCTCAGTTATTAAAAGTTGTTAGTCTAAGCTTTAAAAACAAAACCCTATCAGTATTTGGTGAAAGTTTTTTTTTTCTTGAAAGTTCAAATTTTTAGAACTGCCACTTAGCTTAGACAGCATAGTAGAGGAGATGCTCTCATTTCCAGCAGAATTCTCACTGGGATTGTGCTCAGATGC
Organism: Ammospiza caudacuta; assembly: GCF_027887145.1. Taxonomy (NCBI): domain Eukaryota; kingdom Metazoa; phylum Chordata; class Aves; order Passeriformes; family Passerellidae; genus Ammospiza; species Ammospiza caudacuta. Next base: position 115,350,859 of record NC_080593.1, on the reverse strand, counting down.
TGCTCTCTTAGGGGAGGGGGAGATCTGCCTGATTATTGCTGTCGTTTGACCTAAGGATTTGCCATTTTTTTGTTGAGACACTAAAAATAATTGTCTCATTTTTTTGATGCTTAAGTTCCTTAAGTCAGTCAAAATTGTCTTAATACATTTTGACTTAAAGTTTACTGGTGTTCAAACATTGTGAAACTTGGGGAGTGTCACTCCTGCCTGGAGGGTTTCCATGCTGGAGTAGTCTGGGTAAGGATGTGATGCCTGAAGGTCACAGCAGGTCAGTCTGGGTGTAGGCTGCTGTGCAAAGGAGAGCTCCTGACTTCCCTTCTGCCTCTTTGCTCCCTCCTGTGTTACAACTAGTGCTGGAGTGGCTCTCCAGAAGACCAGAGCTGGGAACTGACCGGTTGGAAAGTAATTGTTTTGTTCATTTCTTCAGGCTTGAAATTTCAACTATGACTTTTTGGTCCAGCCTGTTTGCAGTTGCTGTTTCCTGCACAGGGATTGTAGCAGTAACAAACAGCTGGGGCAAGTGGACCTTCCCCTTTTGTAGCTTACTAGATTCAGATTGTTTTAACACAGTTGGGAGACTCTAACTAAGGCATTTTGCATGAGGTGAAGTCAAACATGTGAGGAGCTGGAAAGCAAATAAGAAATATTTGGCATTTATCAGAGCTGAGTATTTCTTGAGGCAGTGGGTATGTGACCTTCGTTCATATGGTAATTTTTGTTGCACAACAGATATTATTGTGTGTCATTATTGTGCCAGCTCTAGTATAATTGTGGTAATGCACTTACTACATAAAATCAAGTGAATCCTGAAAATACAACACTGCTTACATTCAAAACTTTGGTAGTTAATTTTTCCTTGGTTGTAATGTAGATCTTATAATAAAGCATAGTAAGGCAAATGTTTTGCCTTTTTTATCACTGCTCACTACTCATTAGAACATAAAGTTTCATAAATGTGAAAGATAGGGTATAAGTATGGGTGGGAATCTTACAAAGTACTCTTATTCTGTTTTATCATTAGTTTTGACTTTCTTGGAAGAATGCGCAATACCGTATGTTGAGCTGCTTGAGAAATCAGTTTCGATTATGCTGTTTATAGTGCATGTAAAATGGTATGGAGCAAAGATGGCAGCAGAAGCGGACAGCTGTTAATCGTACCAAGCATTGTACTCAGAGCTCTGAAGTCTTTGTGAGTTATTTTTATAAATGACATTTTGAATTTAGGCAAGAATTGTTCACTGTTCAGGCTGCATGTAATGTTTCAGTTCAATGCTATCAGAATTTAGTTTTTAGGAATGCATGGGATACATGAGTACAAGTCAAAGTGAGTTGTGAATCACCAGATCTTTGTGGTTTGACTTGAGCCTTCCCAGATTTTTTTCTCCAAGCGTTTTTTGGAGGGTTCAGAAGCTGTGCAGCAGAGGGCTTGTGACCATCTGAAGTGATTCACTGGGTGAGCCACAGTGCAAGGTCCCTTTCAGATACTTTCTGAAAGTTAAACTATACTGCAGAGATGGTGACAATTTGCATAAGGAGCTAAATTCAGCTCTCAGAATAAAATGCTGCTGAGTTATAACATGGGATTTACCAATAATGATTGTTTTGCCAAGTAGCTGAATATACAGAGAGTAGGCTGTGCAGATAATGAATCTATGCACACTGAATATACAGAGTATGCTGTGCAGATAATGAATCTATTCACACTCATTTAGGTTGTCAGGAGTGTTTCTTATGTTAGAAAAGCAACAAAAATTCCTTAAGGAGTATAACCCTCATAATAAATAATTACTTGCTGAAATGAAGAGTATACAGTGAAAAAGAATGTCTAGTCATGTAGGTAAAATTTCCTCCAGTAACTTTATATACTGAACTGAAAATGCAGAAGCATGGCACAATATTCTTAACATCAGGTGATAATCTGTTGCCAGTATTGAAAACTTAAAGGGAGGCCACAAACATTTTGAAATGCCTGTTTCAAAGAAGGGCATGCCTGAATAATTTTATTTTAAAAGAGTGTTTAAGTGTTAATAACACCAATCAGGCATCACGGAAGTATTTTACTAAGATTACTTTGCTCACAAAATCTCTTGTTATTTCAAACCTGGATTTGATTCTTCTGGAGCCAGCAGGTGCAGTCTAGGACTATTTTACAGGTATGTTAATGCTGTCATAAGTGTTGTTCAAGGACATCTCAAAGCCTACTGGCTTTGTTCAAAAAAAAAAAAAAAGCTCCTGGCAAAGCAAGTTCTTAAATTAGTCTAATAGCATTTACAAATATTATTTACTTTTGATAAGAGTACGTATCTTTATAAGACATCAAGCAGAATCAAGTGCAAAAACAATTTCAATAGTTTCATTTTCATATCGATTATAAGCTGTAGAAATCACCTCTTGTGAATTGTATATTTGGAACTGTTCATGTACTGTTAGTAGGTCTGTAATTTGTTAAGCTAATAAATGGAGAGATAACAACACACAATGCATTATAGAAGAAAAACACACAGTGAATATGTCCATGTGTCATGGTCTTTTGACACTGATGATAAAAAAATCTTTAGCAAACAGTTCATAATTTTGTTGTTTATTTATGGACTTCTAGATATTCCTCCTTCCAGAGCTACTACTGAAAAGAGACTTTTACTGATCTTATCTTCATGCCTTACTACGTCTTGTAGAGGAATTGCTGACAAGTGTAGCTGCTTGTGCATCTCAAGACTATTTGGTCAGAATCTGGAAAATGGAGCCTAAATAATTATTGCATGTCAAGGTCATTGTTGAATTAATAATTATGTAATATGGTACCTGTTCTCTTATCTCTTTCTTTTCACTTATTTAAACTGAATTCTCAGAAAAATTTCCAAGTTCTGGTAGTGATTCTTGAGTAGGCAACACACAATATCCCGCTAAATTAAATTTTCATGTGCTTCCAGGTAATAACTAGCCCCCTTTCATTAATGTTTCTGGGGAAATTTTTTACTTTAATACTTTTCTTAATCTGAATTTAGATTTATAAATGAATAACATTTCATCTTTATATTTTCTGTTTTTTTCTTTTTACTAGCAAATGTCTAGTGTTGGCTCGTAACATAGTTAAAGAAATCTAGGAGAAAGCTATTAATGGCTTCTAACATTCAGATTAATTATGTTATCTGGCTATATCTTTAAAATTTCTGGTTTGATAACACAAACACTGGTGTGTCTTATTTGACCCTGGAGAGATTTTTCACTGGAGAAGCTTCAGATATCTTTCAAATTAATTACAAGTCCCAGGTAGAAACTGCAGTGCCATTGTTAAACTTTGAATGTCTTATTCCAATGACTAATAGTCTATTCTTGTTACTACCATGTTCTTTGTATTTTAAAGAAGAAGTATTAATATAAATTAGCTTCTCTTATAAAACCAAAGCTTTGAGATTTTTTATGGGTGCCTGAAGATGCAGTAGCTAAAACTGCGAAGTTACATTTTTCAGTCCTAAAATTGGTGACAATTCCCACTTGTTTCTGAAGACAAATTTGGTAAGGTTGAATAGCTGTATGGAGTTGCAAAAAGGAACTGCACAACTTGTAGTTCGTAGTGTATAAATATTTATAATGTTCTGTAGACTTCCTGAGGTGAATCGCATTGGAATTTTTAAAGACATTTCACAGAAGGGCCATTTTTTTCCACCTTACTTTGTTAAAGTTTCTGTGGTTGTTCATAGTTCCCATTAGATGTCATCCTTCCTCTATATTAGAGTCTGGTCATTGAATGTAAAATAAGCTAATTAGTAGGGACTTTTAATTTGTCAGGGATAATTTTTCTATCCCCAGAGGATAGATTAAATGCTGCCTAGCAGGCTGTTAATTGCACTCAGTTCTTTTGTCAATACAGTATTTCAGTAAAACAAGATATCCTCATCACTGTGTGAGTTTAAAGATAGAAAGCATCTCTTCTAGTGCTTTCCAATGTATGAGCCATAAAGTGACTTAAACACTTAGGATAATATTAACTTTATTTTCAGCTTTTTGAAACTAGATTAAGCAAAAACTCTTAAGTGATTAAAGAAGCTCTAGTTTTGAAGACATACTTTCTAAAGATGCCCAGTTTCAGCTGCTCAAGTCTGACCTTGATTTGAGACATCCTTGCATAGACTGCAGCTTAGGAGGAGCTCTGCTTTTATCTGTGTGCCTTGTGTGCATCCTGCCCTCCATAAGGGAAAGAAGCCATTGGGGTATTGGCAGGTGTTGGCAAGTGCCTGCCCTTGGTGAAATGGTGCTGGGCTAAATGGAAGTGTTTGATAAAAGAGATCTGGGTGCCAGCTATACAACTGTAGTGTGTGTGCATAGTAAGCAGGAGATACACAAGTCAGACCTGAATTTGACAACTTGTGTGCCAGAAAAAAATGTGTGGGTAAATGGGCTGAAGCACAGCTCTTGCTTTGCAGGACTTGAGCTGTACTTCAAGATACCTGTTTGATCTACTGGTTTGTCTTAAAGCCTCTGACAAAAATGAACATGTACTTAAAATGTTATGAAGTTAAATAAGATTGTATGCATATTTGGAACATCTTTAAAGATTATATCATGTAATCAGTTGTTGCCATAGAGAGAGGGAGTATGCATGTTAAAAATGGGAGTTTTCTTTCTCTTAGTGCACTTCAGTTGTCATAGCAGAGAATTCATGTGATCCATTCAGTTTATAGTCTTGTCTGCTTTCTTAGTGAAATTCTTTTTATAAACAGAAGTTGTTAAATTGGTCTCTTTATTAGGATTTTTTAAATAGCATTTTCAGCTTATTAAAGACAATCACCGAGTGCATCATCTGTGTTTAATTATCTTTTTATTCCTAAGTGAAATTTCTTACAGATTGAGTACAACATTGCAAACAATGGGTGAACTATTGAAGGCTGGAGAAATACTCTGGAGAAGTATCTGTGTGCATCTCCTTATAGGTGCAGCTGGAGACAGGATAGTAGATTGGTGCCTGGTCTGATTCAGTACTGCTGTCTCTGCTCTCCTTTTATGATGATTTTTTTTAACAAAGTGGTACTTCTTTGGATAAATTCCTTAACTCACAGGTTAAGGAAAGGATCAAAATCATGTTCAGTTTATTGTTCCTATAAAAATAAAGCCAGTACAGTTATTTCTTGCACTATAAAAATCAAATTTAAAAGATTGATATTTGAAGAGACCCAGATTTGTGTTACGTACAACCAAGTTCCTCTGAGAAGCACAGGGATGGGGGTTCCTCTGGAAATAAGGACACTTTTAGATGCTTAAACAAGGATTTACATGCTTAGTTCAGGACATCTTTGTTGGCAAGACTGAGCCTTAACAGATTTCCCTCCTTTTCTTGTCCTGTTTTTAATTAATTTTAAAGTTTGTAATATATGCTTATTCCAGTAATACAGTCTACGAATTTAGAAGTGTAATAGCAGCTTTATAAGGGCTGGAGAAAAGGAATTCACGAAATCTGTCAATCAGTGATGCCTCTGTAGGCAGTAGAGAGCCACCCTTTCTAGAGAACAAATCAAAGCCGGCACTCAATTTAGCCACTCTGAAATCCTCTTTACAATGGAAGGGTGTATGCATTTTTGCTGTGCTGGAGTTAAATGTTGTGATTGCTCTTTTCTATAAAGACTTTTGTCCTTATTCTTTATAAAATTGTAGTGAAACATAACTTGTATAGGAATGGCAGATTCAAATATATTTAAATACTGAGGCAAGTATTTAAAGAGCTATCACAGAAAATACTATCTGTGTGTCCGGAAAACTTTGAAAATATGAAAGTGACTTTATATTTTGCCAACTATGGTCTCTTCCACAATATAGTTAAAAAGAATGGCATGTATGTAGTAGGAACTTATTAAAGCATGGAAGACAAATTCCAGAGACTTGATACAATACCTGGGAAGTTGCTGTCTACCTAATGCAGGAATGTTGGAAAAAATGAATCATAAATGTCTATGTTTCCATCATGTCTTCGCTGCCAGTTTAAGCAGATGCTGGACTTGACTCAAAGCATCTGAAGTGTTGTCATGTTTTCCATTTCCTGCATTGGGAGGGTGTTGGGAAGTGGAAGGCTGTACTGCAAGAGAAGGTCAAAGCAGAGAGTGGGAGATGATAGCATTTCTAACTGATTCAGGAAAAATCATGATATTTTATCACTGCTTTAAATCAGTTACTATTTCTGGGTAGAAGAGAGTTTCTCATGTTTTGTATTTCCAGATGGACCTTCAACTGATAAAGATTCTGAAGAAAAGAAGAAGGAGCCTGCATCTTCCTCACAAAACAGCCCTGATGCCAGAGAAGAAAGGTGCTTAATTCTCAATGGCTGTGCAGATAGTCTCACTCAGTATAAATTAACATTAAACTATTTGGTCTGAATTGGTAATGTTAGAGACAGCTGCCGTGTTCTTTTCTGAAAGATAGAGTTGTACAAGAAACAGTGTGTTGTTGGGGAAGTAAACTGTGCTACAGTAGACATGAAAAAAAAAAACCAACAAACACAGGTCAAGATGGGGCCAGACAAGTTTTGTTTATCCATCTGTTGGGTCTGTCAAATATTCTGCCCTCTCTCGGTACTAGCACCCAGCTTTGAGAATTGTAAAACAACTTTCTCTGCTTTCTGGTAGTTGCATATGCTTCTTTTGTGTGTTAGCTTTTAAATTTAATAAACATTCTGTACTTTTTTTGGTAAACACAGAGTATGTTACCAGAAAAAGAAGCCTGCATTAATGTCACTGCAGGAGCTAAAAAACATTTACAAAAGAGTATTTGCAAGCCCATTTCTTCTATACATTTCTGACTTCAGTGATCTCTTTTCAGCAGCCATTTTAAAATTGAAGTTTAACCTCTAACTGTATGTCCAGATGGGAGATGAAAACTAGGTTTACAGTTTGCAAAACTACATAAATTGTGGGGGTTTTTTTGTGACCATGGCACCCCTTCAGTACAGTAAGCAGATTGAGTGCAAGGCATGCAGAGTGAATGTTGGTGTGATGTATCGTCACTGTTTCTTAAAGTAAAGGTCTGTGGGAGGAAAAAAGGTTTCATGTTAATGTAAAGAACTGAGAATTAAAGCTTCTGTGCCATATAATGGAATGAAATACCTGCTGTGTCTCTATTGTGTGAAATACCCTAGTGAATAGTCTAAAGACACTTTAAAAATTGTATTGACTCTAGGGCTATAAATAACTTTTTTAAAAGGTGGTTTGTGTTCTTATTTTGGAATACCATCAAATGGATGTAGCAAAAGACCCGTATTTTGCCCAGAAACAAAGTTATTTGAAGGGGGAAAAAACGAAAAAGCATTAATATTGGTTTTCATTTTGCCTTTTTTTAGCAGTTCAAGTAGCAATTCCAGCAGCAGGAAGGAGGAGGGTAGTGCTCCCTCAAATTCTTTCATCCCTTCTTTTCCCCGGGCTCCAAGCACTTCAGACTCTGTACGAGTGAAATGTAGAGAAATGCTCTCTGCAGCTCTCAGAACAGGAGGTGAGCTTTGTAGACTATATTTTCAAGTTTAACTATTTCCTTCCTTTCTATTTCTGTCTTTCCCACTCTACTTTTTCTCCTACCCTGTAGGGAAGAATAAACCCTGTTTGCATCCATTTGTGTGTGTAGACCCATAAACCAGTTCACCCAAGGTGCAAGTAACGAGTAACTTTCATGGCATGGGGATGCTTCAAAATGCATTTTTGTTGCTGCTAATTCATGACATTTTGTGGCTCAGTTCATCTGATACATTGCCAACAGGGGACCTTGTTTTCAGGAATGTTATTGCCTCCTTAATGCTTCATTTGAATCTTCTTGTAGAGGCTGCTATTTTTTTTGTCTCAGTCTTTTTGACGGAGAGGTGTGACTACATGCAACGCTGCCTTACACCAGAGGTCCTGGGAACCTTCAGATTTTAGTTTTTGAAAGCTCTCTTTCTATTTTGATTTATTCTTGACATTTCATTAAGCTGGCTTGCAATAATAGAGTCTTGCATTGCTCTTAACCTCATGCCTTTTGGGTATCTGTAAATTCCTTGACTGTTCGGATATTTTTTCTTTTTATCTCTCATATACATTCAGGTGTCTTTAAACTGACAAATTAAATTATTTGCTAGATAAGGAGCAAACTGAAAGCTGGACTTTTCAGAATTACCTGATTTTTTTCTGGTGCATCCTTATCTTTGTCAAAATTATGACCCAGCTCCTGTTTCTCTGTTCTTAGCTTAGTGTAACTTGGCCCAGTGTAAGTAGACTTCTGAATCATCTGTGCTTACTCTCTTCACTCTTTTATTCTTTCTTTTGGTTCATAGAAATTCAGGTATAGAGAATAAGCAAGGCTGACTAAAGACCACAGATTAGTTGTCATCTGGATATATAGTTCATGGACTTCTTTTGGGACCGGACAGTCACATACAGCATCTTAGTATTCATAATTCTATGTAGTCTTCATTTTAAATAGTTTTCCAGAAATCTTTTTTGCTGTGTTGCTTTCTACAGTGCATGTAAACTGATGATCCATGAGTTTAAAAGATAAGTTTATTTTATTGTTTTATGACCTTTGGTATGAGATCAAAGGATAAATGATGTTAGGGTTACTCACTGAAATATAACCATGTTGAAATGAGGCAAACATTATATGCAATTTGTTTTTAAGCTGCTTTGGAAAGGTAGATGTCTTTGTGGGGAAGCATTTTGGTCAGAAACAGTAAACAGTTATCTTGAGACATTTTAGTTCAAGTGTTTTACTGCCTTCAAGACTGCTGTGGTCTATTTCTTCTAATTTATGTCTTTTATGACACATCTCTGCTTTGTATTTTAAAAAAATCTAATAAGATTGTTTGTTATTTAATTACCATGTTTCTAATGAAATCTTTCTCTTCCATGCATGCAAAACATCTATTTGCTTATTCTGGTATTGTATGGACCAAAACAATTGATTAAACATGATATAAAATGTTTCCATTTTATAATAGTTAGTTCTATGCACAGGCTGTGGAGATGGGAGAGATGCCAAGCCATTGGAATATTTTAGATTTTTCTATGTAACAATGGATTTGTTCCTATTTGTGCTTGCAACTAGGTACCAGAAGTTTTTTGGTTTTTAAAAGTTTTTGACTCTTTTAAACTTATTTTCTCCTTCTTTTGCTTACTTGTGTTCTTCCAAGTAATAAATTTTGAAAGGTTAAGTACATAGTAAATTAAAATTACGTATAGAACAAGAAGACTCACTGCAAGTGTTTTATAATTTGCTGAGTTTCAGTGTTCTGGAACTGTAGGAATCTCAATGATATAGAGTCAGGTTGCTAATATTTTATCATTTGTTTTCCTCAGATGATTACATTGCTATTGGTGCTGATGAAGAAGAGCTGGGTTCTCAAATTGAAGAAGATATCCTTTGTTGTATATGTGTGCTCTAGAGTGGGAGTATTTGTGAAAAACACAGTAATTTTCAAATTAATTAACTTGATCTATATATTGAGTGTTTTTATATTTCATATAAAACAAAAGTGGTAACTGGGTTCAACACATCAGTACATAAATTTAGTGTTCAAAAAATCAGCCCAACCTAAATGATTTGCCTTAAAATATGTAGGAATGCATGTAGGTGAGTGTGTGTGGGTTCTTTTCAGCTCAATATGTTTTCCTTGTAGCAGCAATATTATATCTTACTGAAGCATTCTTACATAAAATGCTGGGCTCTTCTATGCTATTTTAAAATCTTTTCTTGTTAACAGTCTTAATCATTTTCTAGTGTCTTTGTTTAATTTTCTACAAGTTTATTTCTAAATGAATTCACGGTTCTCAAAAGGTGGTTCTGGTACCATTGTTTGAATCATTCCAGAACAGAGGTCTGGGCTTCTTTTTTTAACAAAAAAATTTGTGTGAGTGACCTGTCATTGTTTGAATATTTCATTCAGAAATTAATTAATTCTCAGGATGAAATCAAGAAACTGGACATAAAGTTATGCAGGACTTTTCACAATTACAGTTGAGGTCCTGCTACCCAAAAATTCATATTTCACTGACCCTGTACTAAACTATGATTAGGCTTCTGAAGGTTGTGAATTCTGCTGTGTTGAACAGGAAAGTAGCTGTCGGTTGGGGTGGGGGAGGACTTTATGGACAGTGGAGAAGTGCATTGGTTTAGAGCTTGCCCCCCAGAATGAATCCTTTCTAATGCTCTGTTTTACTTGTTAATGTTTTACTCTATTTGACTTATCCATGTTTTGTTCCTTAAATCCAAAGCACCTATTTTTCAAGAATTAAAAAATACTGATATGAAATACAAAAATAGGGTACGAAGTAGGATAGCAAATCTCAAGGATGCAAAGAACCCTAACCTAAGGAAAAATGTATTATGTGGAAACATTCCTCCTGACAAATTTGCTAAAATGACAGCAGAGGTAAGTAAAGCACAGGTCTTGAAATATTCCCATCTTGGGCTTACATCCTGGCCTGTATTTATTAAGTATAAAAGTAATTTGTGTAAGCTGGCATACTTCTGAACGACTGTGGCTTTTTTGTGGCTTGCAGAATCTGAATTACAGGGCTGTTTTGGGGTAGAGGGCATGAAAGTGTCTTTAAAAGTCAAAATAGATCTAAAAATTCAAATGAAAAATGAGATTTTATGGGAGAGAAAAATGAAAGCACATCTTGTTAAACATCTTTTTTCAGTTCTGCTTCTATGCGTTAGATTCTGCCCCCTCAAATGAAAATATAAAGGAGTGTCTTGGAGACTGAGAGAAATTAGTTGTGGTCAACTAATGAAAATTGTGACTAACTTTATTCCAAAAGAAAGTTGTGCTGGGCTTTTTGGGTGGTTGATTTTTTTTAACTATAGCTTTACATAAAGGTTAGGCCCAACAGAGGCTGGTGAAAGAATGTGTAAGAAAAGCAAGTTGTACCTTCAGTATGTATTTTGATTTTCTTTGTTCTACATATTTAGAACAAACTTATATTTTGTCCTGTCCAGTGCACATTCTTTGTTTGATTGATGTTTTGGATTGAAATGTCAAATGGCTAAAACCCACTCAGTGTTAAGATTACTTCTTAACAGTAGTGAAATTGCATTGGTACAAGATTTTCATTCCACATCTACATGGGATGGTGAATAAAATTGTATTGAAGAAAAATGTAACAAATTGGTTTTGCTGTGCACACTTGATTACTAGACCTTGTGGAGATCTTCTGCACTAAAACTATTTTAAAGGAAAAAGAAAATGGGCAATTCTGAACTCTTTGCTTGGTGTTTAGAAACGAAGTTAATATGATTTTTGGTGACATATGGTAAATTATGGCTCTACTGTATTTATCAGTACAAATATAGAAGTCCAAAAAAAGTAAATTTTTTCCTGTAATAAATGTTTCATAGGTCAATGAGATATTTATCCAAGGATCCAACCTAGCATCTTTTTTGCCTCTTTGGAGGTCTTCTAAGTCTTCTACCTTGCCTCACTTACATTTCTGAACTTCAGAAGTGTATTTGCATAGAAATGTTTCTAGATGCTTGATGTTGTACTTTTTTTTCCTATCTGTGTTAAAAAAGAGAACATTTTTAACTTCTTGTAGCTTCTGTGCTGTGAAATAGCCCAGCTTAAGTCTTGTAAAATTAAAAATGTGTAGAATCACATTGCCCTTCAACAGAGTTGTTGTTCATGGATTCTAAATAAAAAATTGTATTGGCTTGCACAGTGGTAACTTGTTTTAAAGCTAAAACTCTCTAGTAAACTCTGTCTTGCTCTTTGTCATTTGTAGGAAATGGCAAGTGATGAGCTGAAGGAAATGCGCAAAAATCTGACCAAAGAAGCTATCAGAGAGCACCAGATGGCTAAAACAGGAGGTACCCAAACTGATCTGTTTACATGTGGCAAGTGCAAAAAGAAGAACTGTACATACACCCAGGTGCGTGCTTATTCCGACTCTTGGTTTTCCTTTTTCAAACCTTAAGTCCTATATAAAGATTGTCAGAGGAAAAAAAAATGGAATTGCAAAATGAACTTCCAGCAAAATGTTGATAAATTACAAAATGTGAAGGTAGCTGGATCTACTTAGTTGTGCTTATGTAAAGCAAGTTTGTTATATTTATTTGCCAAAAACTTTATGTAGATCCAAGCTGAGTATCTGTATAGACTGAAACTTGAGTTTCTTTGCAATGCTGGATTCTTGATAATTCTCAGTGCATCATATTCGTAAGGGTTTTATGTGGAGGAGAGAGACTTAGAGGGACTAAGTAGCAGAAAATTATATGTATATATATGCACATGTATATTTATATATGTATTTAATGTACCATTTGACTAACACAAGACCCTGATTTGCAGTCGTTCCTACAGCCACAGAAAGGGTGCTTTAATTGGCTTAACTGTGCTTCAGGGAATGTCATTTTCATCACAGCTGCATTTATATTTTGTACTGTTCATCAGATGCTTTAAATAGCAAGTTGGTTTTCAGTCATAAGACTTTTAAGCCTTTGCATTGGTAAATGTATGTGAAGCTGTACTGACCATTGTACTTTTAGTGCAGAATCTTCTCCTAGAAATACATGCACAGTTTCAGTGCAGAAATTGGTATTTTAGTGCTACTAAATCTCTCAAAATCCAAGTCTATCATGGCTTTATAGCGAGGCAAAAAGCCCAGTTTCAGTTGATACATAAAGTTAACTTGTATTTCTATGCAAATTTGTTTCCTTAATGTTAAACTTTGATTTAAACAGTTACATTGAACACACACTAACAAAAATTGAAGATACTAATTTTCCTTTTCCGCTCTGGCTCTTGCCTTTGCCAAAGGTTCAAACCCGCAGTGCTGATGAACCCATGACAACGTTTGTTGTCTGTAATGAATGTGGAAACAGATGGAAGGTAAGACTGTTAGACTGCTCTGCATATCTGATAGCAGGCAGCCAGCCTCTGTGCTTAATTTGGGTTTACAGTAAATGTGACAAACCAGTTTCTGTTGACTTTTGGTTACTTCTTAACCCATTAATGATATTACATCTTGAGATTGCAAAGTAGCTTTAAATTAGAAATGTATTTTTGACTGAAGGTATGAGATCTCTCTAGAAAGTTGGTGGCAAAGGGGGAGAGAAGACAGGACTTAGGCCTTGCAACATTTAGTTACAATACTGCTTTGCCGTGGGAAGTGGTGACAAGCTAGTCACCGTTTTCTCTTTCTTCACCCAAAGTTCTTTTAACTGGTTTTAAACCGTGCTTTGGTGAGTGTAACAGGCCTTTTTTAGACCTTTTGTTGTTATTGTTTTTTCTGGTTTTTTGCTATTCTGAAAAGAAGAAGCAATAGAAAAGAGAGATGGCTGCTGCTGTATTCCTGTGCCAGGATAAGTGTAGGGCAGTGATAACTTAATTGAATCTTTTTTTTAAGTTTGGGAAACAGGAATTTATAAAGCTTCTGAGAAACATTGGTAGTTCAATAAAACAGAGAAAAACTGAAATGAAGGCTTGTAAAATTTACAGTTTAAGGTGTGATCACATGCCATAGGAAGCATGATAACCTCATTCTCTGATTTTTCTATGTTAAGAATGCTGCAGCTCTGCAGGGCCATGCCACGGTGTACGTTAAGATTTCCACATAAAAAAATATTTTATGTATCTTGGTTTACACAGCTTATTGCTGAATATTGGCTCTGAGATATCTAAATAATATCTATAAAGCTGAATATAGGCTCTGAGATATCTAAATAATATATATAAAGCTTAGAAATCATTTGATGGAATTGTTTGCAGTAACTGGAAAAGTATATTTGTCCTTAAAACCTTATGTAAGGTTGCAGTTACAGAAGTGTCTGTATACAGATGCCTGAAGGCATGGTTAAAATATAAGTGCTTTAATTAGTAATTTCCATATCCTAAGTATGGTGTTGTATTTCTGTTTATTCTTGTAGAGGTTTAGAAGTAAGATGTATAAAGATTTCATGAAGCATTATTTTCTTTTGGCAGTTCTGTTAGAAGAAGAAATTGTCAAGACATCTGGACCAGTATGAACGAGGATTTTGTAATTAGCTTTAAAAACTAGACTAAGCATTTAGCTTCCTGCAAATGAGAGGGTTTTTTGGTTTTTCTTTTCTTTTTATTTCAAAGCAGCATACATGCCTCAAGTTAGCCTTTGTTTTGACACAACCATCATTTCCTTAAATGCCTTCCTATAGCTGGTAGTCAGTAGGATCAGGTTGCTCAATTGTATGGTGAATTTTAAAATATTTTTTCATTTTTATAAGTAAGTTGACATTAAACTTTTACCAGTTAAACATTTTGGTAATTGTCTTGTTTTTTCTAACTATGTGAATAATGTACTGTATTTTTTGTGGTCTGAAATATACACGCTCCTCCTGTGTGTATTTTGCCTCTCCACATGTGCTTGGTTGTAAGAATGAAATTTGTTTCTCTCTGCTCTGTTCACTTTGCTTTGCAAGCAGAAAAAGTATATAAGTTCCTCATAACATTAAGCTCAGTTGTTAACTAATACACAATTTAATTAACTCTTTACTTTGTGTGCTCTTTGTGGACTAGGACTAAATTTGCAGTCATGGGGTTTGAATATTTGTTAGTGGAAATGATGACCTCTTTTGCAATGGTTGGTTAAGCTTGTTTATGTAACCAGCTTTGATCAATGCAATATATTTTATTGCCCAAAGCATGTATTTTACCTTTTATCAGCAGGCATTATTTCTAAGAATGTCCTAAAATAGTGGTTAAATCTGATTTGAGTGTTCAGTCTTGCTTAATGTGCTTGACAACCAACTTGGGCTTAGACTTTGTAAATAAGCAAAGGCATTGTGTTGTAGGCTATCCTGATAACACCAGCTAAGCAATTCATTACATTAAACTGGCTGTGGAGATAATACTATACTCCCTTCATTTAAATGGCATTGATTTTGTTCATGAAATGATTTTTTGAAATGTAGGGTATCTGGTGTCCATCATAGACCTGCAAGTGAGAATAAATTACTAAAATTATGATCTTTTCCATATGAGAAATTATATAAATGCTGCATTTTTAGAATTTGCTTTTTAGCAGTGCATGTTTAGAATTATTTGCAAATGTGTTTTCAAGAAAAAACATGTCAACATCTTTCAAAGAGATTAAATTCATTAAATCTAATTTTATATTACTTAATTTGTTAGAGTTTGGGGCTGAGGAGGTCTATTTTGGCACTGTATAAATTATTCATGAGGGAATGGGAAGAGTATGCGCAGCTCCTGGAAAATAAATTCCTTGAATGTAAAGGAAAACCAAGTTTTTCTATGTTGAATGTTTTTTGTGTGGTAGTGGCAACTGTAACAAATGAGTTGGAAATAGTATGATGACACTTGAACTTTGGGAGACAAGAACTGTTTGGTTAATACTTGATACAGAAGCTTTTCCAGTCAGCTTATGCAAGGAAGTGTGGCTTTTCTGCTGAAGGATACAAATTATTAAAATAAAAGAAGTTTTGTTACAGACGATTTTTTTAAGCAGAAAATTGCTTAGCATTTAAAGTTTCTTGAATAGATTTTTATATATAAACATTTTAACTCAACTTATGCTAATGCTTTTTAGAAAATATTTTTTTCTACTAGCAGCATAGCTTAATTTTTAACCTGTATGTAGGTCCATTGGCAGGATTGCTTCCTAAGAGTTACTGAAAGATGTAAATTTTTTTTTCAAGTTGTTGAGGACAACAAACAAATTAAAGTTGTTTGCTATCAATTAGAGTGCTTTGTTTGGGGACCTTTCTAAAAGAACAAGTCCAAAAACTTGTGTTAAAAACGACAGCAAATTGGATGCCAAGTAGACCTAAATTTCCACAGCTGTTCACAGCATACATATGCAGGGCAGGCAGTGGTTGGTTTGCATAAGCTTCCTCACACTGTGTGTCCTTTCATCTTAGTGTCTGATTGTGACACTTAAAGAAATATCTTTTGAGAAATTGTAGTAATTGTTTTTCTCTAGTCACCAGATTATATCTGGACTATATTAAAAGAACCAGAACTGTGGTAGCACTTTCTGTGATGCAGGTATATCCAAGTGGGAGTTGAAATAAAATGTGATTTCACCTGATGATACCTGGGCAGCAGCCTTCATCCTTCTCTCTTCTGTCCCCATGGTAAAAAGAACTGTTTCTTTTGCCCAGTGAAGGATGGAGTGCAACAGCTAGATTCAGAAATGCATCTAATGCATCTGTTCTATTCATGCTTTGTTTTGGTTACCCAAATCCAAAAATAAAACTTTCCAGTACTGATCTTTGGATGGACCTCTGTTCAACAGTTGCTGCAGTTTTCAGAGCTGTCTGAAATTGCCCTCCTGTATCAGAGGATGCAAAGGGCTGGGACTGTCTCCTTTCTCCATGGCTAGCTTTGTCTACTGGGCTGCAGTTGTGCCATGACTGACCCAGTACTCTGGGGTATTTCATGCACTGAAACATGCCAGCAGAACTGGTGATCAATCTCTCCATCTAAGAATAGCAGGTTTGGTTATTAATTACCCTTATGGACACCTGAATCCTCTCAGATGGAGCAGAGTTGGCCTACAATTTAAGGTAGCTTGTACACAATACTAATAGAGAGAAAGAGGAGACCGCATTCCTTCTGAAGTGTGTGTGTGTGTGTTTATGTGTGTGTCTTGTTTAAGGATCTACTCTTCTGTAAGCAAGGCTAGAGGATCCTGCTGCTCAGAAAACACAACTTCTGGATCCTTCATTAGAAGACATTTTCTCATATATAATACATTTGCTCATATATTCTGTTATCTTGTTCAGGAGAAAGTATGAGTTTTAAACTGTCTTGTACTGAATGGTTCTTTTTGATTATCACTGAGCAGAAGGGAAACATCTGCCCAGTGATCTTGGCTTTTGTGGACCCAAGGAAGGGCCTGGTTTTTATCTGGAGTTCAGGATTCCACTTGTGATCACATACATTAATTTTAAATTGAAGCTCACAACCCTTTCCAGGCTGGACAGGACTTAATTCATCAACATGAAGTCTTCATTCTGTTAAATGTGGTTGTATTACCTTTCAAACACATGCCTCTGGAAATAGATCTTGAAATATTAGTTATTCATATAAACAAACCTGAGGAGTTTTACTTCTTTTAAGCGCGATTTTTTACAGCTGTATGATAGCTTCTGTTTCACTAGATCATCACTACTCTTGAATTCTGTTCCCATTTCAAAGAGTTTGGGATTAATTTAGATACAACCTTAGTATAAAAAATTTTTTCATAATGTCATTGAAACAATACTCATACCTTTTATAGCAGAAGACACATGTTCTTAAAAATTGCTTACAGCAGAGTTGTTTAAAAATTACTTAACATTATGATATGATGGCCTTTCTCATCACTTTATCTTTTTTCTGATATCCTTTGTAATCCAAAACTGCTTAAGTACATGATGCTTCTGGGATGAATTTTAATCTAACTTTTTATGGTAGAGCCCTTCAGAATATTTTTTTTCTCCATTTGTGCTGTGCTAATGATTTTGGAATTTAAAGGTCACTGTAAAGCACAGTATGTTGGCTGAAGGAGCCCATGCAATTTTAATAGTGCTTAGCAGGCTGGTGAAAAGAGCAGTCTTTAACAGTGTGCATGTTCTGTGGGAGTTACTGCTTTATGATGTGCAGACATTGAAGGAAGAATGCCAGTGGACTGGAAAGTTGTTACAGCTTAATGATATCCTGCAGTTCGATAAATGCCAAGGCAAACCAACCGTGCTCATTTTCAAAATAGGATAAATTGATTTTGTGATAATTTCTTACATGTTTAAATAATGTCTTATGTCAATATGATTATTTTCTCTTGCTACTCACGTAGCTACTTGTCTATGGAAACTTTTCCTTTTCAGTGCACTTTTCTTTTGCCCTGAGAAGTTTATGCACCATGAGCAGGTATATAGCAAGGAAATGTAATTAAAAATTGGTTGTCTGTGTGGGTGGGTTTTTGTTTTCATCTTCCCCCTCCCCCCCTCCTTGCCTCCATGCCATTAATTAATCCAGCATTAACCAGCCTCAAAATAACAAGATATTTAAGGGAGTGGGTTGTTTGGGTTTTTAGGAGATATTCTCAGCATGTCTAGGTATCAGCATTCTGCTCCTGGTGGTGGGTATAAGGCTAGGCCTAAAGCACAGCATTAAGATTTGGTAAGATATTTCAGGAAAGAATGCGCATTGCAAATGTCAACATATTGTTATGCAGAAGTAAAATGAAAATTACCTAGAGAATGTTCATTGCTTAGAAGTTGTGGCACATGGAAATTAAGCTTAGAAATTATTACTTTCTTTTTTTAATTATTTAGTGTTAGCCATAAAACTGCCCAAACCAATATAGTTTTCTCTGCCCTTTAACTTCATTGCATCTTTTTTTCTTCATTTCCTTGCAGAATAATAGAATATATAGTTTGATATGGACTATGAGCATTCAGTCTGTCTTCCAGCTTTTAATGAAGTATCTTTGCAGGGAAGAGAGATAAATTAAAAGATTAAAAGAAATTTAATCCTCCATTTTGTGAGGTGACATGCTTTGAAGGTTTTTTTTTTGATGTGTACATATGATCTTTCCAACAAGCTGAATTTGACCTAGGCAAACTTTGTTTGTCAACTCAGAGGTTTAGAGCACTCCTGCCCACTCTGATTGAAACAAATACAGTATCATCTGTTTGACTCCAGGCTCTTCATGAGTGCTGCCTTTTGAAGATACCTGGTTGGTTTTGTTGAAGTTACTACTTACATTGTAATATTTTACATAAACTGAAATGGTATTGGTAGTGCTCGGGGTGTGTTAAATAGAAATTCAGCTGAGGTAAGCAGTATTGATAGGGTAAGCAGTGGTGAACATTAACTGAACTGTCTTTAGTGGTGCATGGAAGGGTTTCCTCTTAATTTACTCACCCAGCACTGTGCTACAGCAGGCAAAAGAACTTTGCTTTGCTCTGTTTTTCTTTGTTTACTTTTTTGTGCTGACATGTTGAATACTGTTTTGTTGTCGTAAGGAAATAATGAAAGCTGGTTATAGAATCATAAATGATGTGGGTTGGAAGGTACCTTAATCTTGTGCCATCCCCACTGGCAGGAACACTTTCCTCTAGACCAGGTTGCCCATCTAGCCTGGCTTGAACCAGCCCATAGCATTGATAAATTACCATGTACCAGCTCTTCTCCTGTGGTGCGATGTACTGAAAAAATCAAATCATCATGTGCTTCAAAATACAGTAAGGGCACAGCATGTCACCTGCCAAGTGCATTAAGGAAACAATTAAATTGATCTCTTAAATTCTATTTTGGTCTTCCCATTTCATTTTTTTTTTAGAGAAAGTTCCCATTTTGTATTTCCCATAGTGCTGGAATCAGGCAAAGAGTAGGTTTTGGAAAGGCTACAGTACGCATCACTGAGCTCTGTCTGTCTGGTACCCCTTTCTGGGGGTATTTTTTTGTGTCTTTCTGTTTCCCATATGCCTTTTTCCAACCTGTACGTGTCATTTGGCTCATTTAAATAAATACACAGGGAAAAATACAATTCAGTGGAAATCCACTATAAACTCCAGAGTTTAATGTAGTGGAATTGTAGTGAATCATGTGGTTTAAAAGAAAGAAGACATTAGAGTAACAGATGTACAGATATTTAATGTGGATTCAACTTACTTTCTTCCTAGTATTTCCTGTGATTACTGATTTTGGGATATGACCAGGAATTAAGTGTAATGCTTTGGGCATACTGTAAATGAACATGGTTTGTAACTGGATAGAGCTGGTGCTGTATCAGAACACAAGTTCCATCTTCCTGCTTTTATTAAATAAATTGTGTGTATATCTGTAATGGAAACCTTACAAGATCTGTCAGGGAATGGGAGAATTTCATATTTACAAACCCAAGCTGGTTGAAACTGTCATCATCTTGGTAACAAATAGTGAAGGGTTTTACAAACACCTACTGAGGGAAGAGAAAAATATGTGAGAATTCTTGTGCTTTATTTTGGAATCTGAATGCCCAGACTTGTCTTCCTCTGAAATAAATAATTTAACTTTATGAACATCAACAAAGGGAACTTAATGCTTTCAGCAGATTCTAGTACTAAAATAACAATTCTTCAGCAAAAGATTTTTTTTTTTATAAGCAGCATTATTTCAACCAATAACTTTCATAAACTTGAGATTGCCATGCCGGTTTCCATTAGTGCACCATGTATGCATTAAAGATACCAAAACAAGTGGAGTGTACCTATGCCAGGTGTGATGGCAGTGCCTAGAGTAACACAGTATTGACAGTAATATTTTTACTTTGGTCACAGTGTGGATGGGGCAACTGGTTTCATTTTCAAGAAAATTCTAACACTCCACTTAAAAATCAGTTGTAGTTTCATGCTCAGTTGGTATTTGTACCTCAGACATAAGGTATAAATTTGTGTCTGAATTGTCTGCTGTGTTTGAAAAAATACTGCATTTTTTGAACAAGGTTTCTTCATTCTCTTCATTTCCTTTTGCAAAGTAATACTGAATTTAATCAGAAACTGCACTTAGTTGATTGTGTCAGAGCTTTGTGCGGATTTAAATTCTTCAGTCTGTAGTAAAACTTGCCTGAGTTATTTTCAGGTAAATATCTGATTAATTCTAAATTCCCTGTGGATTTCTGTAGCCCAGAGTCCTGTCTATTTTAAAATAAATACATTTAAGAAAAAATTCTATGCTTCAATGGATTTTTCAGACAAGGACTGAAGCAAGTCCTTATAAATAGCAGAGTTCATAAACCGTGGGTAAGAGTCTCTGTGCATTAAGGTATAAATTTGAAGCTGTGCATCATCAAAGGTGTGTTGTGAGGGTTCCAGCATATTTCGGTTAATAACTTCTCTTACTCTGGAGTCCAGACTGACCTGTGTATTAAAATAGAAAGTCATGTAAATAATAGTGAATAATACAGGTGGGGTCTTATTTTTCATTCATTGGTTGAAAAAGCCATCTTTTTTAAGCATTTCAGCTGGTGTCCTACAAGACTGTAAAAATTGCTAAATAAACTTCTGCAAAAAATGATTCTGTTAAAATTTGAGTGGAGTAATATCTTGAGTATGGGTAATGTCCTCACTGAGGTACCTTATTGGAACAAGGCTGTCTGCAATCCCATTATTACTGAGACCGATGGGTTATTTCCAGACCAACTTCCTGCTCTGTAGTAGAGAGCATTTATAATTTTTTGTGACAGTTCATTTCCTGGAGAGTTGGTGCTGTTGTAAAGAGACTGAGTTTGGAGTAAGAGTATGACGCAGGTGGACAGTGTAACCTGGGAAGCTGTTTCTTAATCAAATTGCTGTTAAAAAGCAGAGTGAGTTGATGTGAACCACAATGTAATGATTCCATACAACATACAGTAATGTAATTTTTTTTTTCTGCAGGTCCTATGTGTCTGTTGAGAGACATTAGTATTGCAGGAACAGACTGGGTAGATTTAAACAGCATTTTTATAAGTACATAAGTATAGCTGGCACAAAAAAAAATTAAATTGCAATTTTGTAAGGATGTTGAAAGGTTTCAAATTCTAGCCTCCTTGGCAGGATTATATTCAAACTGTACTGAGGTGTCTTTGAAACTTGACATATTTGCTAACAGCAAAATAGTTTTGAAAATTTTGGGGAAGTAATTGTGTTTGTTCTATGCCATATTTTGTCAGCTGCTCTGTGAGAAATTTGTCTTTGAAAATGACACTATTTGTGGTTACTGTGCTTTTGGAGAAATGTATACACCCTCCTCTGAGTGTAAGGAGAAAAGAAACTGATTTGTCCAACAAATAAAATTTGAGTTGGGCAAGGTGAATGTGATCAGCCATATATTTGTGCCTCAAACTAAAAATTCCACATCAGCATGGCAGGGTAGCTTAGGAAGAACTTCCTTACAACCAGTGAAAGTTTTGACCATCTCACCTCAATGGTGGGTGCCTTCTTCCCCTAAATATCTACATGATGGCAGTGGAATGTGGGGGGCGGGGGACGATTCTCCCTAAGTATTGCTGTTGCTTTAAACACATGTTAGAACTAACTGTGCAAAGAAACATCAAAGAATGTATTAAGGAAAGCAATATACCTCCTTTGGAGAGAGGATAGAAATATAATCTTCATAAATTAGTCTTGCTTTTTCTTCAATGACGCTTTTGTTGGATTCTTGTTTTAGTTCCTCACAGGCCATCCAGAAAAGCATGTTTTCCTCGCTGAATTCTGTTCGCAGAAATTCACGAAAAGCATTTCTGCCAGCTGGAGTGAGCATCAACTTGTCAAATGATTGAGCCCAGGCATTTACTTCTTCAAGAGTGGGAGCAGGGCTTAAGGAGGAAGAAGAGCAAGAGGAGAGAAATGAATGATTGTTACTCAAGCTGTTTGCAGCTGGCAGGAGGCATCTGCCCTCACAATGGAACAAAATTGTGAGGTTCATGGGGTTCTGATTCCTTGTTGCAGCCACCCAAGTGCAAACTCGTGTAAACACGTTTATAAGATGTTTTTTGAAAGTGTGCTTATCAAAAGCTCAGATGCAGGTGATTGCCTCTGCTTTGATGCAGAAATTGCTAGTGCTCAGAGTAATTGTAACAAAGAAGTACCCATGTAACAGCTAGACATTTTTTCTATCCCTAATATTCCTTGTTAAATTATGGTTAAAAATTGAATGAAAATACATATAAAGAAGCAATGATTCAAACACTTTGAAAGGTACCCACCTGTATGTTACCATTTTGCAGGTGCTTTTACCTGTTTGATCATTTCTGAAGAAACTGTTGCCTGACTTTTGGGAGGATTTAAGCTCCAGTTTATTATTTCTGTTAGGCTGAACACTGTTGGTTAAGCTCATTGCATACTTGCTGGGTGAAACAGGGTGTATTTTTAAATTATTTCAGGAAAAAGGGAAAAATTCACTTTACAATGCTGGTTTTAATTTGTCATGGGAGTGGGGATGTGCTTACATGCTGCATATGAATGAAGTAAAATATTATAGATCAGACCTTTGTTTCATTAGTAGGTAAAAAAACAGGTGACTTTCAAATTGGGTGTAAATGACAAGTAGATAATAGTTATTTTCATATTTCAGGTAAACTATTGCAATTACTTAGTATGGCTTGTTGGGTTTGTTTCATTTTAGCTTGACAGAACACTTAATAAAGACCATACCTTTCCTCACAGTTTGGAATACCCTCTGCTTGGAGTTCATGAGATGTTCTCCTTGCTCTCTCTTCTTCTTGATTTCTAACAGTAAGACTGAAAAGTAGCAAACAAAGTTTTAGTCAACTTTGTAGAGAAAAATGCTGAACATACACCAGACACTTTTCCTTCTATACTAAAAATAAAAATTCTAAAAGGACAGAAGCTAATGATAGGTACATTACCCACAGTTACATTCTGACCTTATTTTTACAATTGTATAAACCTTGAGTGTAGCTGAAAGCTGTTTAGTATTCTATAATGCAGATTTTCTACAGAAGGAACATAGTTCCATAAAATATCTCAAGTTGAAGGGACCCATAAGGATTGTCAGGTCCAATTCTATAGATATATATATACACACACACAAGTGTGTATGGGATGCATGATGCATACCCTTTGTCACATACCAAATCTATTTATTCTCTGTTTTTGTAGTGTGTATGCTCAGTGCAATGCTTTTACTTAAGCTGGACCTGATGCACTGGTTTTATGTGAGTTAGGTTTCAAGGTAGGTGGGTTTGGATTTGTTTGTTAGCATTTTTTTTCTCCTCAGTTGTGATGAGGGCCAACATTCTGGTTTGGAATGGTGATACCATGAAAGGAAAGCCAGAGTTCAGAAGCAGGACACAAGATTTAAGTGAACTAAAGACTTCTCTATGTGGTTTTGGAAGGGTAAGCACTTTCAGAGTTCAGATCTAGATACAGCCAGATTGTGTGGTGATTGATTGCATCTTAGCAAATTGCTAATACATGTGTCAAAATGTGAAATCTGGAGCACAAAGAGCAGATCTATCATTGCTTAATATAATTTTGAGTATGTCTGAATGGAAACACTTGTTTGTAGCATTACAAAAACAAAGTTTGGTGCAGTCACTAGTGATCGCTGACAGTTTTTGATGTCCTGTAGCTGTGAACTCCTGCTTCTTTCATCAAATATTAGTTAAGATAGCTCTAGTTCTTAAAAATTTCTTTTGTGGTTTTAGATGATTAATTTTAATTTGAAACTGGATTTGAAAATGGAATTTTTGGGTTTTTTTGGGAGTGGGGACTACATTCAGTTCATCCAAGCTATGGTAGCTTAGTGAGAAATGCATATGCATACACACATGCTGTCATATAATCTGTAAAGCTACTTAAAATATGCCAAGAACAAAAGGTCCCAGTGTTTTTTATATTTTGTATTGCCTGTTATTTATATGAAATGGGTCCTCCAGCTGAAACAAGGCAACACAGTTGCTATAACTTGTAGGGTAATACCAAACTTAAATTTCTTCCTTTGTATCTTACCTTTCTTTCATGCTAATGTTCTAAGTTTTGCTGCCTTAATCTCTAAGAATCTCATTTATCTCTAGGAAAGTTTTTGGTTAAACCAGTGGATTTTTCTGCCTGTTTTGCATTCTGAACTCTTGGCCAACTCTTATTTGCAGCCTTATTGTTTATTGGGCATCTCCTCTGTCTTTGTCTACCATTAGTCCATAATCTGCAGAGACCTACTTTTCTCTTTGCCACAGCAGTCCATGTGTGGAAGATATAGGAAAGCTTTTGTATTGCTGAGATGGAGAGCAGATAGTGCAAACACTTTTTTTCAGCAATATCTGAACCATATGTTCAAACCAATGAACTATGTCAACTTAGCTTTAAAGAAAAAAAAAAAAGAGAAAAATGTAAGTAGTAATGCTAGTTCTTTTTTCTGTTAGGTTATATGGGTCTCAAACCTTTTTACCAGGGGTTCTGGCATTTTTTGAATATGTAAAGTGATATGTATTCTCACACACAGGCAGTGATACTCTTATCAGAACTATTTTTGGATTGAGGGGACCCAACAGATCCAATAGAAAGGAATACAGTCTTATGGGATAATGCACAGAAAAGGAAAAAAAACCAAAGAAATAACAAAAGCCTCCCTAAGAGAACATGCCATGCTTCAGAAAATTGCTTACAGGCAGGCTCTTTCCCTAGAAGTGTACAAGTAAACAATAAAGAGAGTAGTGCAGTACTGTATCCTCTCGGGATCTGGAAGAGTAACAGGCTGGAGGTTTGGGTTTGACTGCAGGAATGAACACAGGCTCTGAGCATCCAGCTGAGAGATTCATTTCAGTTCATTCTAAATCTACTATTAAGAATATGCTGAATATTGGATGTTCAGCAGCTCAGCAGCATGACTCATGGAGACTGTTATTTTTATTCCTATTCATAATCTTTCTGTTCCAAGAGCTTAGGCTATTTTGAGGAAATGGTCTATGAATGGGGAACATAAATAGCTTAATTACGGTTTGTTTTGCATTTCTTGCTACTAGAAAACAATTGTTTCAAAAAAAATCAGAAATTATTTTAAAGCTGAAACAAGCTACTCTGTTTCTGAGCCTGTATTGGTTGCCCAGATGATTCTGAAATGCTAATAGGAATTATAAGCATCATGAAATCTGGGTACTTTCACAAACCCTATTGAGTAAATTGCTTTCTTTGAATTGTTTGAATAGTGAGATACACAGAAAATGAGCATCCTGGAAAATATCAGGTAAAATCACAAAAAGAAAGTACTTTATCAACAATTTAAAAGGTAAAATGCAAATTTTATATACTATGATGTAGTAGATAAATGTGTCTTATTTTTTCCTTTAACTGAAAACCATTTTTGTGTAATGCAGCTCTGGACTGAGCCACTTGCAATTGCACTGGACAGCTGTTGAAATGGCATTGGAATTTGTGTGGGATGATTTAACATACATGCACTAGGACACAAACTGATCCTGTACAGGCAGAGTGTTAATATCTCTCTAAATTCTACCTTGGTTCACCTTTAAGCACCTGCTGAAAAGCTTGGTAGGATCAGAGCCTGAGTTCTTGGCATCTCACAAAAACCCCCAAACCTCCAAGCAGCCTTTTGTCCTTGCAAAATATTCACTGTTTGCATTAGGGAGGGCAGAATCCTGTGTGTCTTGCTTCTGATGAGCTGAGTACCAATAGCAAGGAAATTATCAGTCTTTTCTTCCCTTGCCTTCTAATGGTGTTCTCCAAAGCATTTGCCACAAGATGCTATTGGAAAACAACATTAGTGGAATAGATTCCTAGCCCAGGCTGTAAGGTTATTTGTGACCTCTTTCCATCACCTCAGTGTCAGGTTTGCTTGCTCTGAAGTGTTTATGTGGTGGATAGTTAATCTCTAAGAAGGATGTACTTGCTGTCAGAATTTTGGCTAAACTCTATGGCTGTTTAAGACTTGTGTTTACTTGAATGCAAGTTCTACTCTTACCCATGAGGTAACACTTTGCCCTAACCAGATACAGGGATTTTGAGTATGGGAAGATTTACTTCAATTTAGAATGATATCACTTGGATCTGAAGGAGCTGGTAAGAAAGTGAAGGTGAACACATTGTTAATTTAGGAATCAAGTGATTCCTCCTCTTTTGCTTTGATTGATAAATTCTCTTCCTTAACAGGAGTAGGACTTTTGTAGTGGGGGTTTTTCTGAATTTTTTTCTGCTTAGCTTCTTAACTTCAGCAAATACCCACAGTGTTTAAAGATTCTGGTCCCAATGATTATCTTCATATGAGTTGCAGGTGCCATGAGTTGGCAATACTAATTAATGACAACAGATCCAGTTACCTTCAGGGGAAAAGAAGTGTGCTGGGCACCTGCTTATTCATTTTTTGACCTAAAAATTCTTCCACCTTCCCTACCTCCATTTAACACCTTTGGTGCTGATTGCCAAGGCCCAAATCTAAAAATAAACCTCTGACATATTCTGGTAATGCTTTCAGTTTTTAGTGGGAGCACTTGGTGAAGCTCAGTGCTGAGGTTAGCACAAAACAGACATTGCACAACATTGACAAAAAAAAGAGCAATAGAGATACTGTACAGATATTTCTTTTAAAATCTGTTATTTCAATGGCAGGGGAAAGAAGGAGTACGCTGGAGTAGAGGGTTGTGTCTAGTGGTAGAGCACAGCAATCTCTTTGTGTCCCAGATCTGCAGAATTATACAATTTTTTTTTTCTTTGGCTTATGTTGTCCTGTGCAGGAGCTACGTGTCCCTTCGCTGCTATTGTGTTCCCTAGAGGTTTGAATAAGAGGGGTTACCATGAGCAGCTGCAGCAGCAGCACCAGCAAAAGCAGCAGGCATTGGAGCCTCGGTTCCCTGTGCTGAGCTGGGCCTGTGCAGCCCCTGGGCTCTCCGGGGTCGCCGCCATCTGCCGTTTGCGGATCTCCGTCCTCTCCGATCCCATGGGCTGCAAGCAACAAACAAAGGGGGGAGTGAGAAACATCTCTCTCTCTTTTCCTTTTTTGTTTGCTTTAAAAATCCTACCCAGAAGTGCTGAAGGCTACAGCATCAAGGGAACTAAAAAGCTAAGTCACTTATTTTTCCCTGTGGAAGTTCTAAGGTGTTGAATCCTTTGGAAGATTCACTCATTTAAGTGCTGTGATGGAAGGCAAAGGGCTAATGAATTCTTCAGGTGCCTGGGAATGCAATGAGAGCAAAAGGTACAAGTGAGGGGTCTTGGAGAGCTAGAGCTCTTGGCACAGAGGTGTATCAGCCCATGAGTTGAAAGGGTTTCCTGAGGTTTTGACTTGAAGGCCATCCTAAGGATAGTCATACAGAATAGAAGTAGTTAGGACCTCTCTTTCTTTTTTCTTTCTTTTTTCTTTCTTTTTTCTTTCTTTTTTCTTTCTTTTTTCTTTCTTTTTTCCCCCTGATTAGCCAACTCACAGGCTTCATGATCCTTGAGTGAGACACCTGAGCTCTCCTGAAAATCTGGCCTTTGGTGAATACTGAGGATGTCTTAAACCTGCTGGCTCCCTTTGTAGCAAAGGGTGAAGGGCCAATACTCATTTCTCCATTGAAGGTCTGACAGCCACAGTTTTTAAAAACGTTTGTCTCTGTGCTTCTGTGAAGGTGAGGAGGAAACACAAAACTAGATGTTAATAATTACATGGTTTTCACTGAGCCCCCCAGCTGAAGACAGCATGAAACAGTTTTTGGTGGATGCACTGGTTGGTTTTTTGCACAGTTGTAGGAAGCCTTTTTGGAGACTGCATTTTGCAGAGTGTGCAGATAAGTGTTGTTGATGAAATGACAAGTCCCCTTGAGGTCCCTGTTCGTTTCTGACCTATCTCTGAGCTTCACATTTGCTCTACAGCACTTAATAGTGCTCTCCCTGTTATGCTGAAAGTTGTGCCATATGTAAGTGACAGATGTCGTTGAGAGATGAAATGCTAGCTTGTACAAAGATTAGTATGGCTTTCTTAATCTTATTTGTATTTTATTTTTGGATACATAGCTAGTCATCCTCCTGTGTCACAAGATCCCTTTGTGTGTAGGTTTGTTTCAGGTTGCTAAACCTTTTGAGGCATGACAATTGTAGGGGAATTAAAATTAACTGCTACCAATTTTGAATTCTTTTTTTAATCTATAATATCAAACTTGAATCTAATAAGATAAATACTTGGGGGTTAAAAGCTTTTCTTTCTAAAATGTTCATCCAGGTTTAGGAAAAACTGCTGTTTTTACTTGAGGGGGAATGTACAGATGGTGTCATGAACCCAACAGAAGTGTCAGGAGAAGAAAGAATGTTTTTTAGCAGAATGCAGCATTACATTTTGCTGCACTTTGGCTACTATGGTTTTTTCAATGTTGAATTTATTTCTGTCTTGTAGAGCTTAATAATTTTCGTATTTGTGAGAACCGCCCACTCTCCCAAGAGACAAATGCACGACACGGTAGCAGAAGATGCACCTGTGTAGCAGGAGGAATAAAATGCAAGAACAACAATATAGATAGAAACTACAACCCATTTTAAAACTCTGAAGGCCCAATCTGACAAGCAATGCCTAAATGACCAGAAATAGAAAATCAGAAAAAATAACATAGCTTCCAACTGCCCCTCCCCAACTTTTCTTGTTTCAAAATGTGAAAGGATCACTGAAATGTAGAATGTATTTGTAGATTCAGATTTCTTCCTGTCAGATTCAGATTCACATGAATGGAATGAATAAGTATTAATTTCCTTACGGATACCTGTACTTTTCTAAATGGAGCATTTTCACATTTCAATTAGAGAGTGATAGCATATAAAACATTTTTTGAAGGATCATATATCTAACAATATTTCAGGCTGCTTTGGACAGTAAACTACTATTATTGATTAGAAAAATGTCACTTGGATTCAGCGCACAGACATGTGCTGTTTATATAGCCTAATACATCCACTCCTAGTTCTGAGGTAATTTATGTTCACACATTCATATCTCTAATTCATATTAATAATGAGTTGGCCTGGGCTAAATATGATCCAGGGTCCATGTTACAGGATGGCAAGGTAGAGAGCTGAGCAGTGGTGCAGGTTATTACAGAGTTGTAGAAACTCCTTTGGTGCACTTAATACTAAGTCCCATAGGACAAAACCATGTCAGGCTGGTCACACAGAACAAGCAATAAGTGATCTATCTCAGCACTGTTTATCTAACTTCAAAAGAGCTTTATTTTATGTATGTAGGTATCTTTCTGCTGCTTCTAATATATCCAAAATTTCACTGTAGGACATGGAAACTTTCCATCACACTCTGCTGCTTCTTGCTGCAATCACCAGAGCTGCTTGCCAGGCAGTTGCTGGTTTGAGTTGTGCTGTGTGCAGGAATGGATAATGGGTTTATCAATTAATCCAGTGAATATTATTTGTAGGAATTAACAAAATTCATTGCTCCTTTAGAGTACAGCCCACATTAGCAACAATTTAAGCAATTGCTTTATTGATTTGTGGATCTGTGGGAGTTGAAGTGGTTATTGTTTTGCCTTCAGTAGACTTCAGGCTCCTTTGGGGCAAAAAAGAGAGGATATTTTTAGACCTCATAGTGAAAAGGTCTTCTATTCATGTAATTTTACAGTTGTTACTTTGGGACATCAGATTTCCAGACCACTCTGAAGGTGCTATGGGAATGGAAAAATTGTATGAGAACCCTCTGTACTGGGTGTTCTCTGCACTTTGAGACTGGAGTCTGCCTTCTCTGTCCCCACCATCTGGAACAGCAATGTGCTTTGTTTGAAAATGGGTTAGACAAGAAAACACAGAGCATTAGAAAACTGGAGATGGACTGCTATCCTGTACATGTTTCCTGAGGAATCCAAAAATGCTTTTAGGCTACTGATGGAATGATGTAAGGCGCCTGTAACCAAAGGACTTCAACCCTACCATCTCATGCTCTGTTTATACTCAGAGTGGGTATGGTTTCAGCCAATTGCTGAGCATAACACAAATAGTCAGTAGGGTCTAATTTTGCTAATATTGACTCACTGTGAGGAATCAGGTCCTTGAATGGGACAGTCAGTGTCAGTGTCTAGATGGCAAGAGGGGGTTCTGTTGCACAGGTCCTCATAGTGGTGGTGTTGGCTGGGTCACATGAGGCTCTGGGACCTGCATTACTGCTCAGATCCTACACATTGCTGTCTCATGTGCCTTGGGACTGCTCCAGCACATGCATAATCCATCCCTGGTGATTGTCTGGAGCTACAAAGCATCTTCTACCTCCATAAATTGTGTGCATGAGTCTATCCTGCATGATCATTTTTGCATCTGCAGGAAGTTTCTTCTGACTATGGACAAGTAACTGGTCACATACAAGCCTCCTCTGACTACCTGCAGTCTGTGCAGAATTGGGTTGATTTTGTAGCCTTGGAGTTTCTGGATATCCTCCGCACTGGATTTTAATCAGCACACTGGAACATAAAGAAACTTTCCCAGGCAGTGGATCCTGCCTGGAATAATCCACAGAACCATCTAAATTCCACATGGACAGTGCCAATTACTCAAATACTTAAATGACAACAGGGAGTAGAAGTGTGTCAGAGGTGATCAGCTTGTCTCCAGCTGGTTCATTGTTTCAAGCCAGTCTAATGTAGCATCTCTGCAGATGCCTAGGTGCAGAGTTTCTGGATCTCCCAAGGAAAGAGACGTCCTTCTCTATGTAATGATAACAACAAATTGAGTCCATTATGAAATTGTCACTGAATGGCAATGAAACAAAAATAGAGGAAAATTAATGGCACATGTTCTTGCTTCTTATCCTGCTAGATAGCATCTATGAATCATATAAAAAATATATGTGCTCATATTATTGAATGCTAATAAGTAATTTAAAAAAAGAAGTCCAAGGATTTAGGCAAGCATCAGTGATGCTACTTTTGACAATAGTGGCAAAACCACTTAAGAGTAATGCTGAGGTGATGAGATAAGAATGTCTGTCATAACTTTTGCATAATTCCAAAGCATACCTCTCTGACATTCAGATTATGAAGCATTTCTCCATGTAACCTTATAAACACAAAGGAGTGTAAAGGTCAGGAGTGAAAATTATTTCCCTGATTAAGAACACCTCAGGTGATATTTGGCTTAGTTGTAACATTTATAGTATTTGCTAATTTCTCAGCAGAAGGGTGGGCTACCAAGAAAATAGCATTCCCAAATGAGGTATATTTAAAATCTAAGCCACAAATGTCAATTTAAAAACCAAAACAAAACCTCAACCAAATAAAAAAAAAGCCCTAAACCCAAGAATATGCAGAATATTGTAGACAAAATGTTCTACTTTTATCCCCACTTTATGCTAGAACACAATGTCATTTTTTCAGCTCAGCATGCAAAGATTCTATTACTTAAACTTAATTACTGAGACCTAATGTTCCCTCCTTGTGTGCATCACCATCAGGCAGGTGTGCAAGCCTTTAGCTTGTTCTTGGGGCTGATTTGCACGGCCACAGTATGAAGCTTCCCCAGTAACTGCACAGCCTGGGAAGCCCTGTGCTGGAACACGAGCTGACAGCACTTGGAGTGAGGGCACAGATGTGGATCATATAGCCCAGTTACTTTTCAGTAAATGCTCAGGCCTGGTCCAAACTCCACTGAAGCAATGAAAGACACCTCTTGGTGTCAGCAAGCTTTGGGTTACGTAGCTCTCACAGTTGCTGCTTTGATTTTGGATCCTCCCAGTGATGATAACCAGTGAGTTGGAAGAGATTCTGTTCTTATCTACTAATGTCATAAGAGGCTTGCAACTGGGGTCAAGTTCCAAATAAATCTCTAAATCTATTTTTTAACAATTCAGATATATTTGGGGCTGCAACAAACTCCCACTGAAGCCTGTGGCAGTTCACTGTCAGCTGAAATATGAACAGGAAACTTGATGCTCGTGCTTCTTCCTTTTCATTGACAAATGTGACAAGCAGGCTTTCTGCATTAAGCAGTGTGCTATTTTAGTCAGAAAAGAATTCTAATATATGTTAATGAACTCGCCCACACATATGCACATGCTTTAGGCATAGTTGTCAGATTGCCCACTTAGTAGGTTAAGAGCAAGAGCTCCTGGAAGTTACCTTGTATTATTGGAGATTTGGCATATTGTACTGGGGTGCCTGAAATGGATGAGAGTTTGTGACTGCAAGACAGAGGTTAGCAGAAAGGAGAGTGGCAGCACATGGAATAAACCTCTTTTTATGTCACTGCTCTGCCCAAGCCTGTTAAAGGCTTCAGTGGATAAAGTTGCAAGTAAAAGTGTTATCCTCTAACAGCTCTGGGACACTTTCTTGTCAAATGTCCAGAAACTTTGTACCTTTGCTTGTTTTACTTAATTTATTTTTCCAGAGGAGCAGCAGCTCAGAGGAGCCAAGTTCATCTATCCAGCTTAAAGGATTGCTTTCCATTTCAAAAGGAATGGCTGAAAGGGTATCACATCCACACAGCAAGAGGTAAATGGTGCCTTGATCATCTGTCACAGGTATTTTTCTACCGATGCCTTAGATGTCTTCTGCTCCTCTTTCTTTGGTATTCACTTCTGCCCAGTTGGCCACCAGGAGGCCACTCTCTGCAAAAACTTCCTGCACTAAAGGCTTTCTCTGAGTAAAATCTGACTTTCCTGTTAGAAACCTAGTCACTTGGGGCTTCAGTGGGATTTTTGTGGGGGCTTTGTTTGTGTTTCAGATGGATGTCTATATCTGCTCTGGGTAAAGAATTTCTTTAGTTTGGATTTTATCACAAGAGGCTTCATTGAAAATGTTACTCTAACATGTAATTAGCAGGGTCACTGTCACTATTTCTCCTGTAATAAGGGAAAGACATTAAAAAGTTCTTTGCTAGTTGCATAGAAAAAGCAACAAAAGTAATCTGTAGTTTCGGTCCAGCTGATTAAGTGGATGCTATGACAGTGCGGTACTATGAATGTAAGTATGGATATAACTTCATCCCATGCTGAGTCCTTCACAAACTAGGTCACTGCAAACTGCAATTAAGTTAAATCAGTGTCAGAATCTTCTACTCTGCACAGCACAAGCTGTCAGCGTCCCTTGCCTTGTCCTCTGTGGCAGCTGGGGTTGGCCTCAGTGGATCTATGTCAGCCACACTGACTGATCAGTTCTCTTAGAAGAAAAGCCAACAAAAACCCTCACAGACTTCTCCAGCGCTGGGATTTTTACCACTGCTTCAACCCTGCTTTTGCTGGCTCTGATGTCAGAGAAAGCACCTGCTTCTAGTTATTTTTATGCAGCTTGTTTTAAGAAACAATAACATTTTAAAAAATCACTCCTCCTAATATTTTACAAACCTCTCTACTATGCAGTGAAGCTGGTGCCTGCAGCAGTTTACTCTGCTCACTCCCATTATCTCCTCCTGAGCGCTTGGTTGCATTGTGCTTAATTATGAATGGCCTCCAAAAAGCCCGTTTTACTGTACTATGAAGTGACTCACATCACACAGCAGCTCTGACAACTCGCACCGGGTACTGCAGGCACATGGCGCTGTGTTAGTCAGTGACTCATTTCACATTGTACTCGGTGCTGAGATCTGACTCACATCGAACTGTGTGAGAAGCTGACTGACATTGTGCTGGTCTGAAAGCTGGTTTGAATCGGGATGACTCACCCTGGAGTGCATTAAGCGGTGATTCACACACTGTTTCCTATTGATTCCGATTGTCGCGATTCACTTCGGATTGTACTACGCTGGCATCTGGCTGCTCCGCAGGGCAGGCTCTGTGATAGCAACCCTCTGCCTGGGGAGCTCGGCTGTAGTGGCAGCCTGCAGTGTCAGCCAGGAGGAGCAGTACCAAATGCTGAAGGAAGGTCAGATTTTGGCTTAGCTCACATTCACTTTGACCATGACACTTCCTGGGCTTCTTTGCTTCACCCAGCTTTCACAAGTCTTGAAAACAGCAAGTGAGGAGTAATGAACCTCTAGCTAAGAGTCCTCTTACTTCGGAATGCCAGAGGATCTCCAGAGTACTTCCAAGACTTGCGGTCTCCTTTGTCACTTCTCTTAGTGACAAGAAGATGGGATGAATTTCTGGAAGTGACTGAGTACTGATAGTTGCTTAAATGCTTCAACTCCGTCAACATTTGACCTGAGCTCCAAGAGACACAGGGACCCTGCAGCCTGAAAACTCCTCCCCGGTACTTTAAGCTCAGTCTTCAGACATCACTACTCTGTTCTAAGCAAGGGGTAGAGAGTGTATAACACCTTAGGTGATGCTTCTATGATTAAGTATTTGGGACCCAGAGTAAAGATATCAAAAGTAAGTATTGATGAGAGGAGGAGATAAAAAACCAAAGAAGAAATAAAGTAACTGTTCTCTCACCTTTGAGCATTTTATAAAACACGGTGCTAGTTTTACACTCAGTTGGCTCTGAGTTTAGAGAGACACTACTAATTTTAACATGACGTTCCTAATTTTAGGAACCACCACTAGGAATCTCCTAGTGGATAATGATTCCGGTGTTCTGTTTAGTCAAACTGGTGTTTATTGCTTCTGGTTCAGTAATAGAGCGGTGGTGTAGCCGCCTCCACAGCTCTGCAGAGCACTGGATTCGATGCTGACATTCTGTTTGTGCAACAGAGGTACAGGGTGACTCCTTGCCATTACATCATAGCAACAAGCATCATATGAAAAGTTTTCATTTTACATTTTTCAACAGCAAAAATGAATAATGGAACGGTTGCATAAAGCAAATTACACCACTATTAAATTATTGTGGGTTCTTACTGGAGTCTACAAGGATAATCTTATTTCGCTTTCTGTATTTGTGTCCAATTTTCGTTACCTGCTTTTTCTTACTCACTGACATTACCTAATGACAGAGCTCGGGAAGAGCTCTTTCTCTTGACGAGGCAGGCTGGCCCTGGAAGTCTCTCTACGGAAACACTCGCCTGTTGCTGCTTCCCTCTCTAACTTGGCAGGGGAGCCCCGGGCCCCGAGAGCAGACGCTCTCCGAGCGGGACCCCCTTCGCGGCGGGGCGGGGGCTGCACGGATGCTGCGGCATCCTCGTGAGACGGGGCAGAGGGGCCCTGAGCGGGGCCAGAGCCGGGCTGGTGCCTGCGCTGGGGCCGGGGAGGAGGCGGGCCCGGGGTGCGATCCTGCCCCGGGGAGGGATCCTGACCCCGCTCCCGGGGCCGAGTTCAGCCTGGTGCCACGCGGGCTCTGCCGGGGGAGCTCCTGGGGAGGGACGTGGCGGGGAGAGCCCGAGCGCCGGGGGCTCCCGGCTCGCAGCTCCCGACCCTCCGGGAGAGAGGGGGAAACGCCTTTTGCGCCGAGTCCCCGCCGTTCCTCCCGGGGAGGGCGGCCACAGCCGCTGTCCCGCCCTGGCCGCGGGGCCACCGTCCCGTCCCGTTCCATGCCGTCCCATCCTGTCGGTCCCGTCCCGTCCGTCCCGCTGCACCCGGGGCGGCTCCAGCTGCAGCACGGGGGTCGCGGCTGCCGGCGGCTGCCCGCGCCTGCCCGCAGCTCGGGATGGATGGATGGATGGGATGCCGTGCCCGGCTGCCGCCGAGCGGCACCGAGCGCTACTCACGGTGTCGGCAGCGGGGCCCGGCCGGGCGTCCTCCCACGCTTCCCCTCCGGTCCCGGCGGGCTGGGCGACCGGGAGCGGCGGCTCGCCGGCCCCACGCATGCGCCCGGCCCCGCGGGCTCCTCTCGGTGCGGCCGCGGGTGGGTTCGCTCGCCGTGCCCGGAGCCGCAGGGAGCGAGGCCGGCAGCCCGCGCTCCCCGTCCCGCCCCGGCACGGCACGGCACGGCACGGCCCGACGGCGTGGGCTGCCGCCGGATCGCCCCTGGCGAGGCGAACACCGGGGGCTGCTCCGGCTCAGGGCCGGTTTGCAAGGGGATTAAACAGGACAGCAGCGCCCGCTCGGCGGCGGCGGGCTGGGGAGGGCGCGGGGGAAGCCATGGGACGGGCGCCGCAGGGAGAAACGCCGGAGAGAACGGCGTGAGAGCGTGTGAGCGGGGAGTGTGTGTGCGCGTTTGTGTGTGTGCGTGTGTGTGCGCCGATGGGAGGGAGTGGGAAGGGCTTGGAGAGGCGGCGGTGCCGCCGCGGGGCTCGGTGCTGGTGCTTCTGTGCTCACAGATGCCTTAGAGGAGAGCTGTGCTTGTCAACCCGGCGCTGGAACATGCTCGCGTTTTAAGTAACTGCCTGTTAAGATACGCGTTTTCCCTCCCCTAGCCGCCTCCCGCTTCCCAGCGGCGCAAGGCTCGCCGCCGAGGGGCAGGTGTGACACGGCTGCGGCAGCGCGGCTCCGGGCACGGCGTGTGCCGGGCTGGGCGCTCACTCCGCTCCCCGGAGGCGCCCGTAGGAACATCGCCACGTTTAGGGGATTCTCTCACCGATAAGGATCCGCCGCCTCCACCCCCCGGGCAGCCGTCTGCCGGGACAAGGGTTAACGGGACGACTGCGGCTTGCTAGTACCTCCCGGCCAGACCGACACTGTCTTCCCGTGAAACCAAGAGTGATCCGGTGCGTGAACGCTCTGCGCGTTCCCGGTTCCCGGAGCGCCCGGCTGCCGTCGGGGCTGTTCCCTTCCCGCCCGCACACCGGGCGCGGAGCAGGGCGGCCGCAGGAGCCGCCTCGCCGGAGCCAGCGGACCCGGGGGCGCTGGGGATGGCAGAGGGGACGAGCGGGGATGGCAGAGGGGACCGGCGGGCTGGGGATGGCAGGCAGGAGCAGCGGGCTCCGCTGTGGCGCCCGGGGCTTTGCCGCGGAGCTCGCCCGGAGCCCCCGAGCCTCCCACGCCGCTGGCGGCCGAGGGCACGTGGGCGGACAGCGGCTTCCCTGGTGCGGGGAGCAGGAGCAGGAGGAGGAGGAGGAGGAGGAGGAAGGGTGGACGCGGCCCCAGGAGCTGTACTCACGGCGCCGGGAGGCTCGGGGGCAGCGCGGGGCTGCGGCGGCGCGGCTCCGTGGCACGCCGGGCATCTCCGGCGCTCCGGGGGGAGGCGGCTGGGCGGCGGCGGCGGCGGGGCCGGGGCGGGGGCCGGCGGCGGCTCAGCCCAGCGGCCCCGCAGCAGGACGGCGAGCGGGCAGCGGGCAGGGGCCCCGCTCCCGGCCAGCAGCGCCGCCAAGCCCGCGGGACACAAGCGGGGCTCCGGGGCGTCCCGACGGGGCGCCGAGACGAAGCGCTGGCAAGGCCGGCGGGCAGGGAGCTGCGGCCGCAGGAAGGGGCTGGAGAGCAGAGCTGACAGCGAGGCGAGGGCCCTGGCAGGCCTCGGAGTCTGCGGCGAGCGGGGGAGGTGTGGGAGCGGAGAGACGGGGCGGGAAGAGAGAGAGAGAGAGAAAGAGAGAGAAACACAAAGTGAGCATCACCGAGGGGGCAGGCGGGGGCCCGGCACAGCCAGCAGAGCCCCGCAGTGCTAAGATGAGGGTTGGAGTGCTGGCAGCAGTGAGCCCACAGCCTGCTGCCCTCGCACCCCCTTGCCCCTATGTACACTCAGTCTTTAACTTTCCTCAGCCGGTCCCTCAGGCGAGGGCCGGAGGACAGCTCTCGTACCCAGCCAGCGCCCACTGGGGTTCGGGGCTGGCCACAGTGCCAGAGGAGCACGGGAACGAATTTGGCCACTTACAACCTCCACCCAAAGAGCAGCTCCCAAGAAAGGCCCGCCCGAAAAGCCGACCGCAGAGCGCGGACGGAGCCATCGCCGCCCGGAGCTGTCCAGGGTGCTGAGCCTGCCCGCGCCTCCCGGAGCTCCCCGGGCCCGCCCCGAGCTGCGAGCGCCAGGGCACCGGGACCCTGCCCTGCCTTGTGAGCGCCATTGTCCGGCAGGGAAGGAGCCGCCTGGATGGGCTCCTTCTCTGGATTTTTGTCCATTCCTAGTCAGCATGGGCCCTGAGCAGGAATGGACAAAAATCACTGCTCTGCTTCCCTTTTCTCTAGCAATGATTTCTACCTGTTTTTGTTTGGGGTTTCATGATTTCATCAAGGTTTAGACCACCCCAAAACGCTGTTCCTATTTCTGGCCTACAAACAGACATCAAAGAGACAGAGACGAACTGAAGTATACACAGTGTGAAGAAAGCCCTTCCCACTGTGATGGTTCTCCCCTTGAGAGCCAAAGGCACTGCCCCAGCAATGGGAGAACATGAGTGCGGTGCTGTTGATGCCAGGGAAGATGCTCCTTAGAGCTGAAACCAGCGGGGAAAGCTGCCATTCCTACACTGAAGGAGAGCTTGCTGTTGCTTAGCAGCAGAGAGTTCCCCTAGGTCTGTTTGGAGAGGTGAACTACAGCAGAAACTGGACAATGTTTCCAGGAGAGCAGAAAAAATAGAAAGGTTGATTCCCACCCCACAACCCCACTCAGTATTCCTCCTGCCCAGTGGCAAGGAGCCCTTCTGCCCTTTTGCTTGTGGCAGACAGCATAGAACTGATGTTGAACAGATTTCTGTGCCAAACTACAACTGCCAAGGCCCAGACAGGACCTATGGAGATATTATAGGTTTGACAGGCAGGATTAAATGACACTGCCTCACTCCTTGGCAGAGAAAAGGGAACAAAGTCTCAGTAAGTGTACTGAGGTGGTGGTTTATGTGGATTAAGACCAAGCTCAAAACACCTGCTAACACCATTGGCTTTTGAATTCAGCTCTTGGTCACTCTACCAGGACAGGCAGTCATTTCTCAGACTGGTGAGTAAATGTGACTCTCCTAAGACCTCTCTGGACTACAGTCCCAAGTGGCATCCTAAATCTTAGCAGGAATGCTTGATCAAGTTCAGGCATAAAGTGCTGGCAGAATGTAACCCCTTTGGAAGGTATGTTCTTGCTCACCATCCTTTCCTTTTGTCTCAGGAGAGTCATGATCTGTTGTTCCTGCCAACAGGCAGGGGGTTTAGAATGAAGTGATCTTTAAGGCCCCTTCCAACCTAAACCATTCCATGGTTCTAGCTGACATCTTATTAAAGAAGGTTTTTTATTTTTTTTTCAGAATTCATGATGCATAGTGGTGGTGGGTAGTACTATATAAAAATATGGTATTTATGCTCCCTAGCATAAATGATTTAGATAAAGAAAGCCACCTAAGCTAACTATTTTCCAGTGATTGGAGTTCGTAGGCAACTCTGTCTCACTCTGTAGGCAGGCGCCTCTGCATCACTGCATGTGTACACAGCCACATCCTGAAACAGCTGAATGGTGTGGAGGCATAAAGTCCTCACAAAATTGTTAATGTAGTCTTCTTCTCCTACTTTCCCCGTGAGTGATGGATGCAGGCTGATGTCCAGCTGCATGAGACAGAACTGCACAAACAAGGGCTTGCACTTTGCTGAAATGGGGTTTAGAGCTGAGAGAGCTGAGAGACCCAGACTGGAACCCTTTCTCGCCCTAAAGGAATGTGAACATGCATTTCTCATGCATGAAAGAAAATTCCCTCAGTCACCAGAGCAGCTTGCTCTGCATGTGTCTCTGTGACCTTACTCTTGGTCCCCTCTACTGCTCTACTTTGTTCAGGTTAATTCAACTTCACTGGGACAGAGGAAAAGCAAAATGTCAATCTAGCAAGGCTCAGAAGTACTTGACCTTGCACTTATTTCTGTTTCAAAAAATAAGTTATGGAAAATCGAGACCTTACGTGTGAGCTTGTGCATGTGAGCTGTGCATTTAATAAAATTATCCCTTATAGTGGCGCTGTTTTTCTGTAACATACATGGTAAATAATAGACCAGGAGATATGGTTTCAATGTTGGTGTTATCTACCAGTATATCAGGCATTACAAAACCCACCTCCACCCTTTACTTGAGTTTCCTGAATATTTCACTTTACACTCATGAGCTCTTGATAAACTTTTAGGAGGAAATTCTATCCAGCATGCAGTTTTTAAAAATTCTAAATCAGAAAGGGATGGCTTTATATGAGGGTGCCTTTGCTATTTAGTATTGCCCCTTTGGATGTTTCTTAGACTCCACCCTCCCTCTTTCTGCAAACTTGTCCAGTTAACATGTTTTCCTAATTTTGCCTTGGTGTAAATGAAGAAATCTGTTGCTTTTCTTATTTATTTTATTTTATTTTATTTCATTATATTTTAATGAAAACTTATATGGTACTTTTAAAATTTGTTCTCACAGTTTTCAGGAGAGGTGTTAAGAAAGATAATACAGAACATGTATCTGTAATTTAATAACATTGCATTCCAACATTCTTGCAGTCACACATCAGTGGGTGACATAATGAACATTTCAGCTTTTTTAGGGCCTGTTTTCCTTTAAGGTGTGAGGGCTGATTGCTGTCTCATACCCGAACTTCTGCTCCCTGCCCAAGGAGAGGTCATACACATTTCTATGGCAGCTTTTGTGTTCTAGTCTATTTCAGTGTTTCCTGCTCCCTTAAATCGTTAAAAAGAGAGTTTCTAGACCATTGAATGGAGCTGATTCATAGGGAATTAGGGAGAT
Source organism: Ammospiza caudacuta (assembly GCF_027887145.1). Taxonomy (NCBI): domain Eukaryota; kingdom Metazoa; phylum Chordata; class Aves; order Passeriformes; family Passerellidae; genus Ammospiza; species Ammospiza caudacuta. The sequence continues at coordinate 115,310,042 of NC_080593.1, read as the reverse complement.
TAGGGAGCAATTCAAACACAGAGTAAGAAGCCATTTTTTACCTTTTTCATTGACATTAAAGTGCACTTGTTACAAATAATTTTGAAGACTGATAGGCTTTTCTGGGAAAGGAGATATTTTCAGAAGGAGAATGAGTTTCCAGGGACTTCAGCTGAACTTCAATTTTCTTTATGTATCAGCATAAAGAAAATTGGGTAAGGCTTTCCCTTACCCCTTAATAAAAACTAAAAATGTAAAAAGAAAAATAAAATAAAAGATGCATTTAAATAACCATATTTTGAAGTGAACATAATACCAGTGATATTATGGGAAGCAGCTTTGCTGAAATTTTAAATATTCGTGTTTTTTCAACATCAGTTTCTTACAGGCAAAGCCACTTTTTCTTTATGGATCTATCAGTAGTTGGCTTCAAGTGGGAAATATATGTTCAAAGCTGATGGGAGGAAGAATAAACTGGCATCTTCAAACATGTAAGATCAACCATAGAGTAGTGTGGTCCCACAGAGCATTCACTAAATTATCCTATGTGCAGGGATGCTTGCTAGTATTTAATTTTTCATCAACATTGATAGTGGTGTGCTAATTAATCAGTAGAATTTATTTTGTGTAAGCCAAAGTGTGAAAGTCCCACTGTCGTGTCATTCATGCAGTCACAGGGTGTCTCAGCCTTTTTGTGGAGGATTAGATTTCCTCCAGATCTGATGCTAAAATCTGAGATTGCATTACATTAGGGCTTGAAACATTATCAGAATGGTTAGATGTGATTTAGATCTCGGTGCAGTCAGAATTTCTTGCAGTTGGTGGCTCTGCTTAGTGCTTTGATAATTATTTCATCGCTGTAAGGTCATTTTCTAGGGTGGTGTATTTTTCAGGGTTGTCCAGTCCCATATATAGGTTCTGACAAAACCCTTAGCTTCAGTATTTATATCAGTCAGTGTCTGCTCCAAAGCTGCAGGAAGCCTCTGCCATCTCTGCTCAAAACTCTGTTTCTTTCTCCTCCTACATATCACAACTTTGTTACTTCAAAGGCAGAGGAAACTTAAAGAGAAATAACATTTGAGATGGAATTCAATGTTAGAGCTAGGGATATGTTCTCCAGCAGTACTGAATTGGCACTGAGTGCTGGGTTTCAGAGTGTCAGAGTCAGCTCAGTGATGGTTCCACTCCTCATTCTGGCCCAGTCCAGCTGATGGGGGTGGGCTCTGGGGGGTTTGTGAGCCCTTGGACAGCCCTTGGCCTGCTCTGTGGCCCAAATCATGCTTAAAATCCTTGGTGATGCAGAGTTCCTGGCAGATTTACAGACTACACAGGAATGTGGTGGCTTGGGCAGAGAAGGTCTAATTAGAAACTGCAATGTGATACACACAAAAATGAAATCTTTGCTGAAGTGCAAGTGCACTAAGAAAAGCTGTCATTCATTTAATTTGTCATGTTTGGCAAATTGAATCTTCACAATATTCTCTGATCCTCTCACTTGATGTATGACATTAATTAATTAAAAGTAGAATGCCACCCAAAATGCATACATTTTGCTTTAAACCGTGAGGTTAGCATACATCTCTAATTCTATCCTTTATTTTTCCCCCCCATAAACCTTTGAATTATTTGGAATAATTGAAAACCATTACAGGCTTGATTTAAAAAGAAAAATCTCTTCCATCACGACCATGTTCTGTTAGTGTATGTGCCAGTAATGTGATAGACCCTGTAGGAATTCTCTGGTCAAAATGTTGATCAGAAAAACATTTGCTTCTGCATACAAAAATTGTGAGTTTCCAGACGGTGGAAGTGGCTCAGGGAGGCTCATTACAAGCTTCCAGAAGGTGTCACTGTGCACCTACAATTTGAATGGGGAACTTCAACACTTAAGGGTTAGTGCCAAAGCACTATTCCTCCTTGTGCTATTAGGGCTTTTCTTCTCTGCCCATACGGAAATTAAATGATCCATTGGAGAATAATATTTCTCTTTTTTCATGATAGAAAAAGTAAAAATATCTCCACAGTATCACTGTCACTCAAGAGGTACCTATCCAACCAAGACCTGCAGAAGAATCTCTGATATTCTGGGTCACACAAAACCTAATTACTACACAGGATTCTTACTTGCAAGGTAATAAATATAGTTAAATTAAAGAAGGAATCAAAGCTGCCATGAATACAATTTTTAGGTCTTATAAAGCAGTTTATAGTTACATTCCAGAGCTGATTCAGACAGGAAGATTAACAGGGCAATTTGCAACCAGTGTCCCTGAACAGATAGAGGTTTCAGAGTCTTTGAGTAGTTCAAAGTGAGTCTGAAAGCCTGATTGCACAAGGTGGCTGCACAGTAACATTCCAGCTTGACTGTGATTTCTGCCATTAATTTTCATCAGGTTTTGGACCTTATAAAATATGGATCAATTGGAAAATTATGCAGCCATGTTAAAATACTGATGGGAGAAAATATAGTGCACTTGTAGGACTGGTGGTGGAGAAGATGAAAGGAGAAGTACACTGTAATTCCTTTGAAAAAGAAGAACAAAAGAATAAAGAGCAGGCAATGAGAGGCTGCTGAAGAGTATGAGTTTAAAGGGCAGCATCAATGAGAATGTTGCAGGCTGGTGCTGCATGAATACAAAACTCTGTATTTGACTCATTGCAAACTAGATTGATCTGCTGACCAGGAGTATTTATCCAGCATCTTAAAAAGACATATGAATGATGATGAGAGGAAAAGGAGCTGTTTTGATAAGAATGACAGTGAGAAGAAGCTGTTAACATATTTTGAGAAAGGGAAGACTTCAGGTGTTATCCCAGTGTACCGATTTATCAGCGGTACCAAACAAATACTCTCTTAAAGAGGTCAGGTTATCCCTGTTGTGTAGAAGTGAGTGTGCCTGTGGAAGTGAATAGAAAGCTCTGGAGTTTCCTTTAACAATCTCTCACTAACATTTATTTCAGAGATGTCTTATGTGATTTTTCCCCCTATAGAAATATCTGCCTAGAATAGGGAGACTGTAATTACAGACAACCCAAGTCACTGGCTCAGTGTTGTGCTTGCTTTAGGCTTGAAGCAGCATAACAAATGGTATCTGTTCCCAGGTCCCCGTTGGCACCACAGACACTGAGTTACAAAGTCAAAGTTAAAGACAGAGGACCTCAAGTAGACAAAGGAATAAAGAAACAAACAAAAAACTCCAAACAAACAAAACCCCAACAAATGAGCCAATAAGAACAACAACAAAAAACCCCAACAGAAAAACAACTCAGAGTTTCCGAGCTTTAGAGGGAGGCACTTGATGTGCTCCTGCAAAACCACATTTCTCCTGTTTGATGTACAGAAAGATTGACCCTCCATTCTGGAGGCTGGCCTATTCCTCTGGCCTCTCCAAGGCTGTCTATCATGTTTCCCTGAACTGCACTTTGCTCTGGATTCTAGAATTGTCCTGAGAGAGGGAGAACAGCACTCCACATGGATTGAATTTTGGACATTCTTATTTTTGTGCCCCATCTTTGTGCATCACTGCTCAAATCAACTGAATGACAAGACCACACTTGAGGTTTGTTTCCCTCTGTTACACTACTGTTTTGAAAGACCATGTTCCCCTCCTGGGCAGACAAACTGTCTCTTCAAGCCTCCTTCCTGGAGTTCATTTCAAACATATCTCCTGACCAAACACAGAAAATACAAAGTGGGACTGAAATTGTCCTGTCTGCAATAGCCTAACCTCTTCCTCTGTTCTGTAACACCTCTAACTTATTTCTCCTGATGATTTGGAAAGGTTGGTAAGAACCTGTTTAAAGTGTGCCTGTTTAGAACCCAGAGGGATAAATGAGAAAGCATAGTTTTTTTGTGAATCTGAAACAATTTTACAACCAGAGCATGCCACTGTTTTCCAGGTAAATCATTCAGTAAGACACTATTCTTGTACTGAAACGAAAAGCATGCATTTACCTGCACAGAGTCTGTATGAGCAGAATAAATGCAGTGCAGCAAGAAAGACCAGTCTGTCATCAAAATCAGAATCAAGCATTTCAGTGAACATTGGGTTATGCTAGTTGGAAGAAACGTCCTTGGCTTTTAAGGGCTGTGACTCACTTTGTCAGTCTTATGAGTGGAAAACTATTCCATGCTGAACCATTCAGAAGGTCTGGATGAAAACTGAGAAACACCATTTAACCCTCTTATTTAGAGCCCATATTAAATATAAATGTTATACATGTTCCGTGCATTACCATGCAGAATTCTGTGTAATGTAAATCAGTAAATGGAGCAAGAATTTGCAAATGAAAAGGCAGGACAAAGGGTCAGAGAGGAGCAACTCAGCAGCTTCTGTGGCACAGTCTGAGCACCTCTGCAAATCTGAGCATGAGTTCCAAGTACCCAAAGGCACAAAGGGTGTGAGTGCCAAAGCTCATCTGGGGTACTAAACTACAGCATTAGCAAGGAATCCCTTAAAGAAGATTTTCTTCCCTAAACAACTGTCTCATAAGAATCTGTGTGTTTGAACATATTGGTTTGGTAAAAAAATAAAAGAGCATAGATTTTACAAAATGAAGCACTGCAATGCAAGAAAATTAATACTTTAAAATATTATAATCTGCCTGTCTCTCATAATAAATTGTTTTACAGTTGAAGAACAAATAATTTATCCTATTTTGGTCTAATCCTGACCCACTGTTTTTACTCTTAACTTGATTATTCTCAAAGGAAGCAGTGAAGTCACCAGAACAGTGAGAACTGTTTTCTTCTTTACTGAGTCCTAAAGTAAATCACACAAAATGTCATAGGAAAAATCACAGCTACTTCCTGAAATTAAGCTGTGTTCACAACTGGAACCAAATAAATAACAAAACAATTTTGAGCCTTTCCCCTTTTTCTGTACGAGCTCCTCAGCATAGACCTGACATCTCTAGGCTCCTGAAAATAATTTCATCCTTCTCATGAGAGTAATTAAGTGCTTGCTACAGTGATCCAGAAAAAAATTATGTGACATTTTGTGAGGCAATCAGCTGCTGCTTGGCAGGCATCACTGGGCAGCTCCTGATTTATTTTAGCCTGCTCTTACCTTTAACAGTTGATACAGTATTTTAGATTGGATTTACTTTGAGACTGACACTAAATGTATAATATTGAAGGCAATTAGCTTCCTGAGCTGTTTCCAGTCACATAAGGTGGTAGGATAAATACCTGTTAGCTTAAAGATCTCAACATCTAAATTCCTGGAAGTTTTGGAATCACCATTAGGACAGGGAGGGGCTTTGGGAAAGGCCAAGCCCTCTGAGACATCCAGAACTGCCAGTAAGCAGGCACAGGCTGCTGCAAGCCAGGCTTCACCTGCTCACAGATCCTTGCCATTTCCCAAGTAATTTCCCTTCAGCCCATGTTTTGGATGAGTCTGATGGAAAAATAATGTTCTGCCTGTCTCACTTTTAAATTTTAATGCTTGTGAAGAAATATACAACTACTTACATTGTACATAAACAAGGTGTTTTCATCCCCTGTGTGGGCTCTGGGAGAAGAGTTATGGTCTCTGCCTTTCCTGGCTTGGCATGGCTTTGACCTTCTCAGAAGGATGCACCTATCTGTCAGCTAGCAACATGAAGCTTGGCTTTGAAAATAAGGTATTTGTGATGGGATTCTGATCTCTTTTTGCATCTCTTTTTTGACTGAATATGCCTTAGGAAAAGATGCAAATAAATGGAAGTACAAAACTGTCCTAGAAGGAGCTAGCAAATGTAGGACTAAGTATTAAAAGGCTTGAAATAAACATTTATTCTCCTGTGGAGCCTTTGAAATTTTTGTGGAAAGTAATTGCTGTGAAAAAGCATGTGTGGAAATAATGATTTTTGTGTCTTTGCATCACTCATGAGAAATGCATCGCAGGTAGCATGCATTGTACACAGACACATCTCAGGTAGCATGCAGTGTATACAAACAGGCAAGGAGGAGGAGTAAATTACTCTTCATACTCACATATACACAGCAAGGAGTAATGAATTTAAACAGGGATATTTAGGCTGATCTTAGCAGTAAATGTCAGATGACACTTTCAAACTCCCACCCAGAACTGCCTCTGATAATCTTAGATCATAGAATGAGTTGGGTTGGAAGAGACCTTAAAAACAATATATTTCCAACCTCCCACACCCTATGAACAGGGACACCTGCCACGAGACCAAGTTTCCTAGAGCTCCATCCAGCCTGGCCTTGAACACTTCCAGGGATGGGGCGTCCACACCTCTCTAGGCAACCTGTTCCAGTGCCTTACCACCCTCACAGTCAAGAATTTCTTCTCGGTATCCAATCTAAACCCACTCTCTTTCAACTTCACCCCATTTCCCCTTGTCCTGTCACTCCATACCCTCTCCAGCTTTCTTGTGGGTTTCTTTTAGGTACTGAAAATCAGCACTAAGATCTCCCTGGAATCCTTTTTTTCTCCAGGCAGGACAACCCCAACTCTCTCAGCTGCTTTTACAGGAGAGCTGTTCCAGCCCTCTGATTACCATGGTACTGCACCCCACATCGTTCTCCTGGTCACTGGAAGGATTTGCTGATCTGGTACTTCAGGATTCCTCTGGCACTCAGAAATCCCTCAGAAATATGCAGAAAGGTACGTCATTTTAATTTCGTATTTTACCAAAAGTCATTTATTTTCATCAAGTTTGAGTCTGAGAGGCATATCATGAAGTAAAAGTAAATTCCTTCTGGCTCCCAGACACCCAAACTAGATGCCTTTTTAAGAAGGTCTCCAGGTCTTCCAGAGAAATGTTGATTTTCTCAGCATCCTTTATCTAAATTGTTAATTCTTGCTGGTGAAAGGATACAGTAAATCAATGTATTTGTAAACCTGAAGCTACCCATATCTCAAATGAGTTGATCTAGATTTAGGCTGAGTAGGTTATTTATTAATCAGCATGACATTTTGTTCCACTTAAAGAAGGTCATTGTAAATTAATAAAAACAATCTCGGTAATTCAGGTCAGTCTAGGATTGGTTTGCTGAAAAATTTTCAGAACTAGTGTAAAAGCACTTTGCCTTTTGGTTTTCATATTAATTAAATTCTTTCTGACAGCAATATCCTTATCAGCCCAGGAATCTGCATTTTGCCCATTTCAAAGGTGCATATGTGAACAGGAAGCTTTAGGACTATTTCAATAGTAAAATATGTAAATCACTAAATTAGAAAAACACATTATTGAAAATTAGTACAAATTATCTATGAGGACTAGAAAATTTGCACACCATTAATATGCAAGTAATCCACCCATTAATGTGCAGTACCTTATTATTTTGACAACTTTTACAAAAGAATGGCCTCTGATTGCTGTCTATGCAGCTATTATTGGCTCATAGACAATGATGAGCAATACAGCCAGCTATTCTCTGAAAAATGTTTCTGGATGCAAAAAGGAAAAAAAGAATTTATGAATTAAAAGTATTATTATGCTATGTAATTACAGAAAAGTTTAAAAAGAAAGACTCTTTGAAGAGCTCTTTGTTTCTCAACAGAATAGTTGAGATTGGAAGGGGGTCTCTGCAGATTGTCTAGTTTTGCCTCCGGTTCCTCAGGCTTCCCAGATCTGTGCTGAGCAGGATTTGGAGTCCTCTGAGGACAGAGACTTCAAAACCTCTCTAAGCAACCTGTCCCACCACCCCCACAACTTTTTCTGTCTAATAGAAGAATTCTTGCTTAAGACACACTCTTCTGTTCTTACTTTCATGCTAAAGATTAAAAGACAATGTTGTAAAAGGAGTTACATTTAATACTTTGAGCTGCCTGGAGCAGACTAGTATACTGTGGACACCTGGAGGAAATGTGGGAAGAAAAGCCCCAACCCAACACTAAAGATCTCTGCAGGGCTGTGCAGGGGTAGCCAGCAAGTGGTGAAATGAGTGCCATGTACTGACAGGAGCTAAGCCAGTGGCTCACTGCATGTCTTCCAAGGCTAGGTCTGCTGCAGGGGGCCCCACTCACAGCACACTGTGCTCCTCCCCTGCCCCCAGCAGGACCCACAGAGCTGCATTGGCCTCTCCTGGCCAGCTGTTCCCAGTTCACACACTGGGCATGACACCCTGTGGCATGGAATGGCCCTTTGGCCAGCTTGGGTCAGATCTCCTGGCCCTGCTCCCTCCCAGTTTTTGTGCACCCACTCACCAACCCAACATGGAAATGGAAAAGCCCTTGACTTAGGGCAAGCAGTGCTTAGCAACATCTAAAACTTTACTTTGATAGTAAAGTTAGTCTCACACTGAATCCAAAACACAGTTCTGCACCAGCTACTTGGATCAAAATAAAGTTTATCCCAGCTGAAACCAAGACAACACTGCAGGTCTCATAAAGGTTGATAGTCTGTAAAAATGTGCAGGAGTAGCCCTTTCTTAACTAGTGCAAGCACTTCAGGGACAAGATATACTATTGTTATAAAGGATACATGTCCAGCAAACTAAATTAACCACCAGAGAACATCACAGAGAGATAATGCTCTCCAGCTTGTCCTAGAAATAACTTTGCTTGCCTTTAAAACTTATAACATAACTTATAATTTTATTTTATTATCTTAGTCTATAACTATTTGGCAAAATACCCATTGTTTTCCCTATCAAACAGTAGACTGTATCATCAAAGCTGTCAGTATGACTAGCTGCACATAACTTGGTGGTCCTAAATGCCCCATAATACTCCTATATCTCTCCCAGAATTCTGTCTCCCTTTGAAATCTTGCTCCTGAATAAAACAGTGTCAAACATGTCTCAAATTTTACATCTGCTGTGTGAAAATAACTATTTTGGCAGGGACAAAGAATGCTGGCTGCATCTGAAAGGGGTTCAATTCCTAGCCCTACTATTTGCATCCCCTGCCCATCTCAGACATAAGAGATAATGTGTGACTGTTCAATTATGTTTCAGCCTGTTTAACTATGAACAAGATCTGTTCAGAAGAACAGAAGTGTGTTCTTGGTTTGTTCTCAACACCCTCTGACAATCACAAGTTTTCAGACACACAAAAATGACTAAGAATGAAAAACATACTGTAAACATACTTGGTGAGGATTATATTGACTGAAAAGGGTGAGTATATTTACTAATGCCAGGACTTTTCATACTCTTACAAAAGATAAAGACAACATCTGACTTCAGAGGGACTGTTAAGAGTAACAACAATTAATGACTGCCAGCACTCATCAGCTGAAGACCCTGGATAAAAGCAGTGCAATTATTCAACTGGCACCAAAGTTTTGCAAATAACAACTTTTATGATTTTTGACCTTTCTGGAATTGGTTGCGAATTAATTCCTATTTTATCAAAGAAATTATGATTCACAGCAGTTGTCAAATAATTTAGGTGAGCTATGCATGGTCATGAGTGACTCACTTTACAAGCGGTTCATAGAATAATGTTGGACATCTCCAGCCCCAAAGGATTCCTGCAGAGCTAGATCAGCTAGAGCAAGGATAAAGGATGCCATACTTCCCTGGGCTGCTCCTTCAGACAGCATGCTCGAGGCCATTTCCATTTCTGCCTGGTCCGCCACACAGAATTTAAGTGGAGAGGACTTGGCAAGCAGGAAAGCCATGCTGGAATAACCATGCAGGTGTCACAGTGCCTCAGCTGCAGGTTATTGTTTAAGGAGGATTCATACTGGCTCTCTGCATCTCCCTGGCACATACCTCCTCACTTAACACTGTGCTGCCCTTCACCTCTCTGCTCCATGCCCTGTGGAGGAAGGGAAGCCCTTACAGGTGAGGCAAGTGTCAGCAGAAGCTGGAAAGGATTCTGCTTCAATCCCTAGCAAGAACAGGGCTGCCTCCTCACAGGAGGAGAGCTGGAAGCAAAGGGATCCCGCATCCCACTCCCACTACTCGAGCAAGGTAAACAGAACATAGAGACAAATTCAAGAAAGATCCAGATAATAAAAGTACCACAGCAAGGTGGAAGTCAACTCTCAGATCAGATTTATGATCAGGTCCCACAGCCACCAGGCAAGCCCACCCTGACAGGTGAGAGCCAAGGCCAAGGCAGAGAGTCAGCCCGGGGTGGGAGGCTCCCCTGCATGGCTGTCACTTGGCTGGAGACCATCACCCCTTTGGGCTCAGCTCAAGGGAACAGCCCCTGTGGGCTAAACTTAACCAGCTGCTGCTCCATGGGTGAGGAGAGAGACCCCAGCTGAGGCTGGTCAGGGCCATGAACATTTCTAACATTTATCAATGCCCTCAGAGCCCTCACACTGCTTTCCTATCTGCACTTGCCCTGTCCCTTGCTGTCTGTAGGTGCATTATTCATGTAAACCCAACCAAATCTGGAGACTGCATGCTTAGAAACCACAGTTATGTTATAGAAGTGAAACAGGTTCTATCCAGGTGTAATCTGCACATGAACTAAAATGTGGCAGCTCTCTGAGGAACATTCTCACCCTCTTCTGAAGAAAGGATAGCAACGAGCTCTGTGGAACAGGACTTTGGCTAAATTTTGTCCATAGGGGAAAGAAACTCAGATATATTTGAAACCTTGCACTATCTCCCTATGCAGTGCATCATATGATGCAAGGCATCATAATGTTTCAGGGGTGTTTTATTTTGTTTACTTGCTAAAAGCTCCTAGGGAGCACACATAAATGTGTCTGTGTTAGCTCTAGCTTAACAAAGTCCTTGTATCTTTGTGTAGATAGTGGTAAAAAGCAGTTTATTCACTTTTGATTTTTAACACTTTTATAAATCAAGATGCCAACATGGCAGAGAGAAAGGCTTTTTAAGCAATGTAAATGGAGATAAAAACAAACAACTCATTGAGTTAATTTAAATGTCATGAAGAGAATTTAAAAAGCCTTTAAGCTCTGCCTACTACTTTTCAAAAACATTTCTCTTGTAATTCAGTTTCTCTTTGAAAGCACATTAAAGAATAAATAAACCTAATTCAAGCGTTCCCTTAAAATATTTAGGTTTGTTGTTGTTAGTGGTGTTGGTTTTGTTTTTGGCTTTTTTTTTTAATTGAAAAAATTATTTGCTATTTTGGGTTTTTTACTCTTTGGCATGTTGAATTAGATGCCAACTTGCTCTCAGAAGCAGTCACCAGTCACATTGAGAAGTATCAAATCCAAAATCTCATCTAAAGTGAAAAGGAGCATGGGAATTAATGAGAACTGTGGAATCAGTCTGATCAAGGACCCTGTCAATCACACAAATTACAGGTCTAAGAACATAATCTCTCTGTAGCAACCAGTGTCACATATAGAAATGTTTTACCAAAAGAACCTGAACTTTCTGTACATTTCCATGTCACCAGCAGTTAATAAAAAGAATATAAAAGTTTGAATGTGATCTCCTTGATTCTGGAAGTGTAAATGACAAACTGGTCTTGAGCCTTACAAACCTGAAGTTATTTTCCTAAATACTCCTAGGAAATCATGTAAACCCTCTGTGCAGTGGTTCCCTATCAGTAAAAGAGAAAGGCATTTCCCATCCATGTGAGGTAAAGCCTGCAGTTTGCTTTAGTTCCCCAGCCTTAGGGCTGTACACACTTCTGGATGGGTAAGTTTTCTAACTTCCTATCACTAACACAATCCTTGTAGACCCATTAGCTACCAGTAACATTGCTTACATTACATATGTGAAAGAATCATTTGCTGATGTGGTTTATGAAATTTTGGAGACATGTTCCCCCCGAGAATGTAGCCTCATACCTGAGCTTCCACATCCCAGCAATTTCAACTCAGCTGAGCTCAGAAAGTGGCTACACAGCATCTCCTGGGCAGTCTCTGCAGGCTGTCTGCTACCAGGGATGAGAGCCACACCAGCAGAGCTGCAGCATTTAGAAGCAAAAGCACTAAATAAAGTAAATGGAACAGACAGCAAGCAGGAGAAGGGAAGCTGGCAGCAGGGCTGTTAAAGGAATTGTGGACAGTAGCTGGCTCTGAACATTCCAGTGGCATTTATGTCCCTCTACAGATAAATCCTTTGCAGAATAGAGAAATAATAAGTTATCCTCTGTGAGGTCACTGACTCAGTCCTGTGCACCAAGTTCTCAGAATCTCAGCAAATTACAAGTTACAAATTCAGGCAATATCCACAAAAGCAATCAGCAAGCTGAAGGGAACAATTCACCTGCAGTGAATTAAAGGATGGATAAATAAGAAATGTCTGGGGACATGAGTTATGAAGAATTCAGAATCTGTGTTTCAGAAACTATGACTGTCAATGGTTAAGTTCAAGAGCCATTGGACCTATGACAAAACCTCTTTCACCTTGAAGAGGGTCAAGAAGTCCCCAGGCTCATGTGCCAAATGGACAGAAAACAGAATGACATGAAATTCTGAACAGAGGGTACTTTGTTCATTATCAGAAACAGTCTTCTGATATCAGCAAACCAGGCTGAACATTTTCTCTCAGCAAAAGCAGTGAAAGTAATTTAGGATTTCTGATGAGTGCATTCCTATAATTCAAATGAAATGGCCTCTTACAAATTGTTATACTTTGGCTAAGGAAATGGGATGGAGAGATAAATTCTAGCTTTAACTTGAATATTTGTAAGGCAGACATGGAATTGGGAATGGCTTCTTCCCCTGTCTCAACTTTTACCAACCCTGTCAACAAACTCAACTGGATGCCTTAGCCCCTCTCTATTCTGGCTTTAAGTCTGAAAAAAGACAACCTTTGTGGTTCCAGGAGTGCAGGACTTTGCTATCATATTCTTTCCCCTATCATGCGCAACTGTGCATCACTTTTGCCCCAAAGCTTTAATAAGATACAGTTTCTTGCATTTGTCTCTCTTGCTGTGATGCATAGGAACATGCATGCATGCCTAAATAAATAATAGCAGTTCACTCCTCAGGCAGCTTTCAGGCTTCTGACTAAATCTAGAAGACACATGACTGTTGTTTTTAATTAAGGAATACTCTATAGGTTCACTAAAGAGGGTTTACTGTAACTCCCTAGTAGATTTCAGTATAATGCAGTTTGATTTTTTTGGCATATCATCTTTTTCATCTACCAATAAAAATAATCTGACATAGTACCAGTAAAATCAGCAAAACTCTTCAGTGTCTAAACACCATGAAGCAACATATTTTCCCTCACTCTTTTAGCGACAGATTAGCTTCACAAAGTATGAATTTTTTTGTTAGATGGATGTGTTTATTATATTCTTTGAAAGCAGACAGTGGGAAGGCAGATCACCACCTCCATTGTCACTGTGGTTGCAACATGCTGAGGAACAGAGGGCAGGGGAAGAGGCTCAGGAAAAAGGAAAACTGCATGAATAGTGATGTCTTGGTGATAAACAACCTATGGCTGCTGTTCATGACATCAATACTTCTTTCTCTTCTTTTCCAGATACAGCATTTCACCCCCTCACATAGGACATTTGTATAACTAATCTTGCATTTTTTTCTTACCTTGAAAATCCATTGTGCAGCTTTAATATCTGCTTCATCTTCTTTTTGGAGGTTGTCCTTTGTCTGACAATTGTCTGCATGGTAGCTGTGAGTCCTGAAGTAGAGCACAACTTGCCTCCACATCAAGAAATAAAAAGGCTGTTCCTGAATCAAATTTTACAATGATCTTTCTTGGAAAAGCACCACTTATATTTAATGATGAAATTAAACCAAATCCCAGACATTGGGCTGAATGACAACAACATAAAGATTGCTTGTCCTTACACTGATGGACAAATGTCCAGGCCTCCTGCAGCTTGCCAGTTCTTCCTGCAGCCTGGGGGAGTTCTGGAGACAAACAGGATTATCTGCCCTCAGATATCTGCAGTGTCTCATCCCTTCAGCATGTGCCAGCTTAGAGATTAGACTTACAACTTTGCAGGTTTTAGTAAATTGCAAAGGAGAAAGACAAGCACAGAGTGGTTGAACATGCCAGAGAAACAAGCTGGAACAACCATGAGACACTTTTTATCACCTCAGAGTGCCTGTTTTTTATTCACAACTTGAAAGAAGAAGGAACTCAGCACACAGTTCCACTCTGCAGGCAGCACCAAAAGGAGATGTCTGTCTTAGGTCAGTGGTACCTGCCAATCACATGGTTTTCCTCAGTGGCTGAACAGATGGCCTGCTGCTAATCCTTGCAGCACCGGTGAAAACAGCACACGAGCTGCAGCCATGTCTCAGGATGCAGACACACTAAATATAAGGACTATGGCTCCAGGTAGATTATTAATAGATTATATCTCCCAGCTGTATAGAGGGCTGGCAAGTTTTTGCTAACACTCACTTGTTATTGTTTACATCTTTTTTTCAAACTAAAAAATATGTCTAACCCAACATTTTTTTTCTACCAAGAGTCTAAAGGTTCGACAATTCAGCATTGTAGATACAAGGTAGATATAACATATCTGCCCACACAGCATCTCTTATGAGAAGAGCTGCCTTGGTGACACTTCTGTCCTCTTTTCAGAGAAATCCAGTAAATGCTGAGGAGAAAAACTAAGAATAATGAGGCTTGACAATGGCAGTAGAAGTCATTGTAAAGTAGACTCTGTTACAGAAAGCTGTAGCGTAAGCTCCAGTAAATAACTTTTTTTTTTCTTTTTCTGTCCTCTAGCCAGATTTACTATCAGCAGCACTGAGTAGTTCAGCATTTCATTTTTTCTCCAAAAGGCTACTGTTCTGACTTTACCTTTTTCTGAGAGGATGAAGGAGAAGAGCACTCCTTCTACACTTCCAGGTGTACAGACAAAAGCTGTTGGCACAAAGAAACAGACTGATGGTGAAAGGAGGAGATGCTGTAGGCTCAAAGAGTGCCTGGAGACTCTTCAGCTTTCAACAGAAAAGGGAATGTACATGAGGCAGAGACACGTGTCCCTACTCCCTAAATCATTACTATTTTAACCCCAGATGCATTATTTCTCAAGGCTACAAACAGTACTGCACAGCCCTTTCTGTTCCTGTTATGCATACCACTTCACTTCCAATTTTCTGGCACTACAGCATTGTTCCATTATACTAGGGGAAAAAACAGAAGATGCATTTATTACAATAACATGTTAGTTTATATTTTTTTCAAAAAGACCACTCCTATTGCAGATAAGTTATGTGTGGTTCCTTCACTGAACTTGTAAAACCTAATTTCAAAGAGGTGGTGGAACAATCAGAAGGTTGCCTGTTGTAACATATGCACAACTGTAGCATATTAGCTTTGCCAGATCCTTTGGGCCAGAATCTGATTAATTTAAAAGAAAAATGATCCAAGTGATCCATGATCTATCAAATGATCTATGACCTAGAAATCAGATAAGTCTATATAGGCTGCAGGAAGCAGGTGTTACTTGTTAAAAAGGATACTCACAAAATAATATTTTCCCACCATGACGCACACAATAAAATGAAGATAAAATAGAGGAGAAAACAAAGACAGATGAAGTAGTAAAAATCAAGTTCACAATGGGCCAATCTTGCTATAGTTCCTCAGGACAAACATCTAATGAAGTATTCCACATCTCATATTGAAAAATCACTTCTGTTTCCATGCAAGGAGGTTTCTTCAATGAGGCCTCTTCAACCTTCCACAATTAGACAGGAGAGAAAAAAAAAATTACTTGATAGTTTTGTGATAGGGACGTGTGCTCACTTTCCTAACCTTCTAAGCATGTTTTGCTTGGATAAACTTTCAAAGCATTTTCTCCTATACATGTTAAATATACATGTTGTGCAGACATGCAGGAGCCAGGTGACATACAGAGTGCTGAAAGGTTAAATGGCAGGTGTGCAAAACACTTCTGTAGTTTGGAGAATAAGTGGTAGACAATGACACATTGTTCTTATTACAAGAAAGAAAGGAGAACAGAAAAACACTCTCACGATCCAGCTGTCTGTAGTTCTAGTGTGAGGATGACTCATCTGCATTAATTTTCTAGTATTAAACTATTGAGCATTCTTATTCTTTGTGATCCAGGAAATTGATGACTTTTATTCCTGCATGTTGATGTGCTTTTCACTTTTCACTCTGTTTCACACATCAATAAAATCATCTAAACATAGCAACTTCTAGTGAAGCTGCATTGCCAGAAGTTAATGGACGAGCACTGATGTGACCAAAAATAGCTAAATGAGAATTGTTTTGCACACTTGACTCCTAAAGCATAGCTGCTTGCCAAAAAAACAGGCATACAGAATTTTTACAGTCATTACCTTCAGCAAGATCCAGAGAATCAGCCAGCATAAATAAGGCACCATGGGATGCTCCAAGCTGATGACACAGGATGGGTTTGTGCTGCTTGCTGACAATTGCCTTTTGCTGTCATAGTAGTGACAGGCACACAAGACAGGTTCCTGTAAAAACTGTACAATTCTTTCCTATCTCAAAGCTTTCCCTTGCAATGCAATGAAGTTCCTTCACACAGAGAGTGCCTCATGGGACTCACGCTGGTGCAAATTTTCAGATGTGCCCAAGTGTTTGGAGATGGGGGATAAAAGCACATGGGAATCTTGGCAGTTTACCCACCACCCTCTGCAAAGTCGTTCACAATTCCACTGGGCACTTGTCAAAGGAGTAACACTGTCACCAGCAAAGTTTCCACTACACTATTGTGTAATATATGTATAATTGTATATGACACTATTGTATCTGTCCTTCCTCAAACACTTCTAAGTGTGCTGAACAGAACAAATTCCAACCAGATGCTTTTTGCACTCTGTTGAAGATCTTCCTGTATTATAAAACTGCTAATTTCTTTCTACCCTCTGCTCTGTGTGTCTCATTCAAGAGTTAGGAATCAACACCCAGACTTTCCTTCTTAACCCAGGCGAGTGGTTGGATGGAGAACTACCCCTTACACACCTTGAAAAACATGAAGAGCCCTGCAGAGGTGTGAGACATGACTGTCCCTTACAGCTACAGTAAATTTGTGTTAACGCCTTTATTCCATTGCATGGCATAGAAGAATAGGAAAATTAAATACATATATATATAAATATATATGTATATATATGTATATTTAATGCATTAAATATATTCAGGAACAATATATTGTTTTCAATCTCTAACATGGCACATTGGGTTCACTACTCTGGTTCCTCTGCTAGAAATTCTATTACCTTTAGACATCTGTAGCCTGGCACAGATGTCATGCTTACTCTCATAGTTCCTTAAATACCCCCTGGAATCTATGTTAAAAAAAAAAGTAATCACTATTATAACTATTTCTCTCCTCTTTGCATTTCTGCTAATTCAGCAGATAAATACTTTCAACCAGTTTACCTCACTCCAAGACTACAGAAAAGTTACAGGGAAATATTTTTTACTGTAGCCTGTCAACAGCCTGGGAAATAAATAGTAAAACCAGACTGAAGTTTATGATGAAGTCAACATGCCAAATCACACCTTTTAAAACTTTCCTACAGACAAGTGACTGTGTTGCTGTAGTATCAAAATTTTGACTGCAAATAGCAATCCATCTTATTTAAGCCAGACTTCAGGCTGAATGGATGGTGATAAACTCTTGCAGGTGGCAAAAAATAGTCTGCTATAAAGAAAAAAGACCACTGATGACCTGATGCATATTCTGAACAAGAGATTACATTGGGCACCAAAGTGAAACCATGAATTATTATTTTCTGCTTACAGTAAGGTCCTGAAACAATATTGAAAGCAGAAACAAGAAGTGAGAGAGCCACAACCCTGTGCATAACTGTACTCAGGTTCAGACAGAGTACTGTGGCACTCCTGGGTTAAGCCAGAAGTGTGCTAAAGGCCTGGGAGAAATATGCTGGGCAAAGAAGACTGCAGCATTTTGGATGATTTCCTTGAAACAGGTGATCCCTGGCAGAAGAAATGCCTTTGCATGTCTAAGCAAGAATTTGAGACGTTACCCTGTTAGACATAGGGGCACATGGTGAGGAGCAACTCTGTGTCTTAAAACTGACAGCTGGAAATGCACATTAAGGGCTGCTGATCCAGTTTCTAAGGGTTTACTTAAACTATTGGCCTGAGCTTGGAAAGGTGAAGATGGAAGAATACCATACTTGGCCTAGGTAAGAGAATGCACATTCATCAGTGTTTTCAGTGCTGGGACAGTTTGGGGTCTGGGCAGAAGCATCATTGTGGACAACTGAGGCAGCTTCATGGAAGCAAAGCCTGATGTGCTGACTGTAGCTTGTAGGATCACTGTTCAGGCCTTTGAAGCCTTGTTGTGGTTTAACCCCAGCCACAAACAAGCACCATGCTATGCTCACTCACCTTCCCCCATGGAATGGAGAGAAATGGAAGAGTAAAAGTAAGAAAACTCATAGTTTTCTAATAGAGAAAGCAAAAGCTGCTCAGGCAAGCAAAGCAAAACAAGGAATTAATTCACCATTTCCCTTTGGCACATAGATGTTCAGCCATTGCCAGGAAAGTCGAGCTCCATCATATTGTATTTGCCAATGAAGGCAGGAATGATGCATCTGACACCATGTCCTCAGAAAGCCAATTTATTACTTTATGATACTATATTATATTAAAGAATACTATACTAAACTATACTAAAGAATACAGAAAATATACTTACTGAACGCTAAAAAGATAATGAAAACTTGTGACTTTTTCCAGACTCTCGACACAGCTTGGCACTGATTGGCAAATGAGTCAAAACAGCTCAGATTGGAGTCCAAAGAAACAATCACCTGTGCGTAAACAATCTCCAAACACATTCCACACAGGAGAAGCAAATGAGATAAGAATGGTTTTCCTTTTTCTCTGAGGCTTCTCAGCTTCCCAGGAGAAAAATCCTGGGTGAAGGGTTTTTTTCAGAGAATGTGAATGCCACCATCATGCATAACAGGTACTTGGGAAGACAAACAGTATCACTCCAAATATCTCCCCTTATTTCACCTTCTTCTCCCAGCTCTACATGCTGAGGATGATCCCATATGGTGTGGGATATCCCCTTGGTCAGCTGGGGTCCCCTGTCCTGGCTGTGTCTTGTCCAGACTCCTTGTGCACCCCCAGCCTTCTCACTGGTGGGGTGGAGGGAGGAGCAGAAGAAGCCTTGGTGCTGTGCAAGCCCTGCTCAGCAGCAGTGAAAACATCCCTGTTTTCAGCACAAATCAAATCATAGCCTCATGCTGGTCACTGTAAAGAAAACAAATTCAATCCCAGCCAAAACCAGCACATGCCCTCATTAAGCAAGTTGCATTTTAAAAGCTTCAGGCCTTGTTCTGTTTATCTTGCAGGACCTTTGGCTTCTGTTTCTTTCTAAAATGGGTAGAGCCATATGTACCATCATTGGTACTGTGATTTGAAATGACTGTGGAAAAGGTGAGTATGTTTATTCCACAGGCCTGATGCTAGGCATGAAAGGAGTGGCAAGTGAGACATGCCATAAACAGGCAGAGCAGAAGCAGGAAATACTGAATGCCACAGGACTGAAGTTACTAACACTCTTTTAAAAGAGGAACTGGTTTAAATAAGGCCAAATTCTAACTCTCAGCTATGAAGCAAAAATCAGATTCAAGTGAACTTTCAAAGTAACAGATTTTTCAAAATTGTGTGGACATATCTGTGCTAGAGATCAGGAGCTGTGCCAGCATTTCTTATCACTGTCAGTAAATTTGTTAGATTAAATCTCCAGGTCCCACATGTTTGGTAATCCACAGAATCACATTAATGGATGTATTTATTACAGACTTGATGACACAGAGTGTGCACAGGGCTTAGGGAGCTTTCTTCTGATGAAGCAGAAAGACATGCAAATGCTGTTACTTGGACTGTACCTGGGATTTATGCTTGTGTTATGAAGAAACCAACAGGTTTTTTTGGGGGTGTATGAAGGAAGACCCATTTTAAAAGAAAAATTCTGTGCAAGAAGTATAAATCCGTAGCACAGTGACAACAACTGTCCTGGAGTTAAATCCCCACCCCACATATTGGCACCTATTATGCCAGGCATGATTTAAAGAATAGTGTCTCCTCTAAATGGAAAATACAGAGACCCTAGAAAAATTAGATGAGCTGTACACCAGCTCTAAGCCAGCTCTACATTGGCTGTCTTGATCTGCTCACACAAAACCCCCATGATTATTTTTGTTTTCTCCTTATCTGTTAGCAGAATGACTGTCTGGGATAATTTCTGACCAGCAGTGGTATGTCTATGCACTTCAGCATGGCATGGCTGGAAAACCTCACTCAGCAAATGAATGCATTGAGATTATTTTTTTCCTCAGAAACATAAAAGTTTAAGCCCATAGCTTCTGAAACACTTGGGTCCTTAGTCTCAAGTTTCATTCCCAGCCATTTGCGCTGTCTCTGTGTGAAAAATGCCTATTTTATGATTGGTTTTTTGCAAGTATTAAAATGAATATTATATGTGTTATGTTAGA
The DNA here is from genome assembly GCF_027887145.1 of Ammospiza caudacuta. Classification (NCBI taxonomy): domain Eukaryota; kingdom Metazoa; phylum Chordata; class Aves; order Passeriformes; family Passerellidae; genus Ammospiza; species Ammospiza caudacuta. The sequence goes on along the minus strand of NC_080593.1, from coordinate 115,289,762 downwards.
AAGTTATGCTGTATTAATTTTTTAAAGTAGTGTGTTAAATATAGTTTTAGGTTATAACATAATGTTAAAATAGAAACTATGTATGTGGGATTTTTTTTTTAAAGAAAGGAATTAGGTACTCACTCTAGATAGCAGCCACAGGACACCTAAATCTTTCAGAGAAAAAGAATTTATTGCTCCATTATCAGAAGAAGAGAACTCCTTCCCGCCCCGCCCAGCCCTGAAGATGCTGTCAGGACTCAGAGGAAGAAGCTGACACTGACTAGACAGAATCCTATGTTTGAATGGAATTTATGCATCATGTATGAGATGTATGAATATGCAACAGGCTATTGTTTTAAGGGTTAATCCTCTGTTAACGTGGGTCCTTTTTTGGGACTATTTTGCCCAGAAAGAGGTACCTGGACTGTCCGCAACTCTTTGTTTTTATTGTCTCGTATTGTCCTAACCCCAATTGTTCAACTTTTTATCACTCTAATTATATTGTTATTTTTATTACCATTTTATTACTATTAAACATTTAAAATTCTAAAAATCAGGGATTGGCGGTTTTTTCACACTCCACACTCCAGAAAAGTGGAGCCATTTCTGCAAACAGCGCAGGTGGGCATCTGTGGGCACACGCTCCATCCCAGTCAGGGATTAGATCCCCTGTGTAAAACCGTACACCTATACACACGTGGGTCAGGGTGAAATAGAGATTTCATTAGAAATCTCTCTCAATAGAGAGTTCATTTGAATTAGCAATATAAATTAAGCATTTAAAGTTTAGCTTGTAGAACTGTGTGTTGAATTTTAACCTTTTTACTTAAGAAACCTCTGCCATGGTACAAAGGGCATAGGAAAATGCAAATTTCTGAAGCTTCTTGCATGAAGAACAATACCAGGCTAGACCAAGGGATGCAAAGAGCCCAGATAAAAGGACTCCTCCTTCTCCAAGCTAATCAAGGCCGACAGATGTACTCGGATAAGCACCAAGAGACCAAAGCGCATGCGCAAAGGAGAAAAGTTCAGCAGTTCAGTCATGAGGAAGACCACGGCCTTCAGCCTCAGAGACCACCAGAGAGCCCCGTGGACCACCACAGCAAACAACGCATGCCCACAAGGGCGCCGATGTGATTACCCTGCGAGGCGAGGACAGGCGGGGCCAGGGGTTGAATATGCATGGGAAAGTTGTAGTTGTGGTTTTTGTGTTTCTAATGTCTAAATGTATTGCATATGGAATACCTTTGTGAATAAAGATGTGGGTCAGACTGAGGCTCGCGGCACACGTTTTCACGAGAGCTATCTCGCTTGTGCCGGGCGCTGACATACATGCCCACTTCATAACTATATCTGGTTGTGGAGTTTATTTATTCTGCGTATCGCTTCAAGGGCAATCCCAGACACAAACACAGGCTGGGCAGAGAAAGGATTGAGAGCAGATTCTCTGAGGAGAAGGACTTGGGGGTGTTGGTTTGCATGAAGTTTAACACGACCCGGCAATGTGCTCTCACAGCCCAGAAAGCCAACCCTGTCCTGGGCTGCATCCATGGCAGGGGCGGTGGAATCAGATGATCTGGAAGGTCCCTTCCAGCCCAGCCCATCCGATGACTCTATGGCATGTGCAGGTACATACAAACATACATGTGTATTTTTATGCGCTCTAAATACGCGTAGACAGGCACAGCACTGACAGCGCGCAGCCGCAGGCGGGGCGAGGCGGCATGGGATGTCCCTCGCAGGCCGCCGTCGCTCTCACGTGAGCGGCGTCACATGACGGCGGCGAGGCCGGCGGGTGCGCGCTCTGCCCGGGCTGCCCAGGGCAGCCGCGGCCGCCTCTGCTCTGCTCTCCTTCCCTCCTCCTCTTCATTCCCTCCCCGCTTCCTCCCCTCCGGCCCCGCACGGCCTCCGCCGCCGCCACACCCCTGCGGTGAGTGGGAGCTGCCCCGGGCCCTGGCGCGGTGGGTGCCGGGGTCGGGCCGTGCCGCCTCACGGGCCCTGGCGGGGGCTCCGCCGCTGCCGCCAGGCTCCGGGCTCTGCCGGGCCCCTCGGTGAGCCGGGAGCGGCAGGACCGTGCCTGCTCTGTCCCAGGCGCTGCTGCTGCGGCTCAACTGCAGCTCCGAAACCGCTGGTACCGAGCCTGCCCTCGGGCGGTGTTCGAGTGGCTCTGGGTGGGTCACAGGGCCTGGGAACCTTCCGTGGGCACTGAAGGACACAGCGGTGCCGCCTGTGTGCGGGTCTGCTCACGGAAGTGGTTTTAAAGGGAGGGCATTTGTCCTTTTCTGCCCAGGATAGTTCCTTATTTTTCTGGTTTCTTTTGATAAAACTGTATTTTCATTCAGTCATAAAGGCAGGGTGTGTTTGTGAGGGATAGGCCTGAGGGTGCCAGTTTGCTCTTGCTCGGTCTGTAAGGGGGCGAGAACAGTCCAGAAACAGGCTGTGTGGAGAGGCTGGGTACAGGTCCGGCTGTAAGGAATTCCAGCTCTAGCTGGATCTGGAGTCTCTGCCAACACACTTCTTGTTTTGGCATCAACGTCAGGTGGAGATTTAAACCATAAAGGAAGGGGGAAGAAGTGGTGAAGGTCACTGTCTGTGGTAATGTGCTATATCCTGATAAAGAGCTTCTGTTCGTATTTATTTTTAGTTTGCTTTCTGTACACTAATGATCTTGATTTTCTCGTTAAGTCTGTGTAGCAGGGATTTAATTTATATACTTGTGGGTTTTTTTCCTCTCTGAAGTTGTAGTTTGCATGTTTCTAATGTCTAAATGCTCTTAGACAAATATGTGAAGTAAATCAGTCCTAAGGTGTGGGGAGGATATGCACTGAATTTTAACCGTGGAAAGATTTGGAAAGAAGACAGGTTCTCTTATCTTTAGGGCTACTTGGCTGATGCAGAAGAGGCACCTTAATTTAAGTAACTTAATTTCATTGTTCAAGGATTCACAAGACTGGGAGTTATTTAGTAATGGTCTGTGTCTTTTATTTTAAGTGAACTTATGATTGAGTGTGTAGGTTTGGCTTATTTTTGTTTCCAATCAGCCATGTTTTAATTGCTTTATAGAACTTGGATTTTTTCAGAAACTAACTAGTACAGTGTTACGGAATGGGGACACCTGGAAACTGATTTTTCTCTTCATTTCTTTAAAATATTGAAAAATATTAACAGACAGATACTCTGTTGTTTAATGAGAGGTCTCAAATCTGGTTTGCATTTCTAGGTACGCTTTAATTATCAGTCAAGATGGATATCAGAGGTGCTGTGGATGCTGCTGTCCCAACAAACATCATTGCTGCCAAAGCTGCTGAGGTTCGGGCAAACAAAGTAAACTGGCAGTCATATCTCCAGTAAGTAAAGCATTTCCACATTCTTTTCCCCCTTTAAGTGTTAGACTTTTTGAGATTTTAGGCTCCAGTGGAGCATTATGTAGCAGTGAAGAATGTTCTGTCTGCATGGAAGTAGTTGGAAAAAATCTACATTAAATGGAAGTGGCTGTGGAAAATTTCCTTATGACTTATTACCAGAAGGGGAACTCTACTTGTATCAGCTGAATGCTGTAATAGCAAATGGTACAGGTTTGCACAAATGTTTGGTAAAACTGTTTCTTTGCCTGATAATTCACACACCAGTCTCAATTTCAGCCTTATTGTGTGACTGCTGAATTAAGAAGTGTTTATAGTAATAATTGTCTTAAGTGTAAGTGTGGTATATCTGTTGCTGCAGTGCTTTTTGTGGGAATACAAATTGTACTAGCAAAACTGGAGTGGTGTCCAGGAAAAGAAGCTGTACCTTAAGTAAAGGAGCATTAATTCTGGAGGACAACTTAAGCAAGTAAATTGGGGAGTAGGCTGAAACAAATGCTTCAGTCTGGGGAGAGCTGTGCTGCTGTTCCAGGCAAGCTCAGAGTTTCCTTTTGCATGGATGTGATGGCACCAGGAGAAGCAAGAGCAGTATTGTCCTGAGAGGATGTAGAGACAAGCTGAGGAAAAGTTTTATGGGTGAGGTAGGAAATGGGGAGAAGAAACAGACTTTCGCTAGTCCTGTGTACTCTGAAGTGAAATGAAACATTCTTGCAGCCTGTTCCTTGTGACAGGTGGGTATGAGAAATATTGACAAAGTGCAAATTACTTTATAATTGATTGCTTTGTAACTAAAGAGGAAGAAATCTTCATGATTGTAGAGACACATTCCATACTGATGATGCTTTCTGATTATCAACATTATACCACTTTAAAAAATAGGGGTTTTTTTTTCAGATTGCTGTGGTACATATAAATATGTCATATGTGCAATAACCTTGCAAAACTGTACTCATGTAAGCTGAGAAATGCTAACCCAGTGGAATCTTACTAATGACTACCTGCTTTGCCCTGTGCTGTGTATTTCAGACTTGCTTATTCCATTCATTGAATTGTATTACTCTTTTTTATGTGACTCTATATCTGCATGACAAATCTGCATAAAGGAACTGATCTTCTGAGAACATTTTTTTTGCTAGGCTATTCTTAAGATGGATCAGTTCCTGGTTGAGTGTGGTGCTCAGTGGCTTTGCAGGCAAAAGAGAAAGGTTGGGGTGGTAACCTGGCAGTGGCAGCTCCCAAGCACTTCTCAAACAATCTAAGTGGCTTTTGCTGTTGCTGTGTGCCCTTTTGTCTGTCTGACAGGAAGTGTGTCCCACGGACACCTGGACAGCTGTTCCTGTGCTGTCCTAGTGCAGTGATGGTTTGCAGTTACTTGGGATAAAAGTGGGAGTACAGTTAGTTGTTCACTGTTCATGGAAATGAATATGAGATTCTTTCTTTGCTTTTCTAGTGTTTCTATAGGGCTGGTGAGAAAAATCTATTACTTTTGTATAGGGGATGGCTCTATTTGACAAGGAGTTGAATTTGTGTGGTATTATTTGTTTGGCTGTGTGGCCTGCTGTTAGTAATTTTAATTTATTCTTGGAATTGTCTTTCTCTGGTGCAGTGTGTGAAACAGGGAGTTTAGTTTATGAATCTGGCAGCAAATTTTTATATAACTTCTTTTGACCAGAGGGCAGGGTTCCTTTTTGGATTTTACATGTAGAATTTGACTTGGCTTTGTTCTGGAATCTATGAAGAAAGAATAAACTAGTTATTTCCTCTCTCGGAATTAGCTAGGTTTTGGAGGCTCTTGTAGTACATCTGGGTATTATGATCCTGTGAGAGGATGAGTGAGACTTTTTGAGGCTTGGTGTCCTTTGTATGTCAATACCAGTGTGTCTTCTTTATTATTGCTCTGAAATAAATGTAATTTTTTTTTGTCTTGTATCTACTGAGGAACAAAGCCTGGCTGTCTGAATAAGTTGGCTACAAGGATTGACTTAAATGGTGCCAGAGGGATTGTGGAGCTTCTTGAGGATAGCTTCTTCTTTGCCTGAGGAGTTTCCTTACAGTGAGTTATTGAAAAGCATCAGCAGAACTTTTGGTGCTTCCAAAGGAAATAAACTCATACCTTGATTTGGACGTGTCCTTTTTTACAATGGACAGGTTTGGATGTGGTGGTGTCTTTTAGGCTGAGCTTTAAGGGGTTTCTTGGAAAGTCAGTCAGTGCAGTTATTTGATTCATTTCTGGAATGAAGCACATTATTAAATGAGTAGAAAGTACTTTCTCTGATGCACCTGTTAGAGGCAGGTCAGAGTGGTTTGTTTTGGTCTGGTTTGTGGAGAAGGAAAATGGGGTGCTTGAAAGGACAGTTCTCTTCCTTTTGAGCTCCTTGTTCTGATTGTCTGTGCACTTAGTGTGGTAAACTTGCATATAAATATGTATGAAGGAATTATTTCAACTCATCAGATGTTTTTAAATGAAAGGAAATATTTTTCTTTTCCCTAAGTTAACACATCAACTCAGGTGTGACATGATTTTTGCTTCTTAAACATGATTTATGCTTCTTAAACTAGAGGCAGTATTTATGTAGTTGAAGAAGCTGTAGATAGTACTTAGATAGTTGAAGTCAAAGAATTTCACAAGAAATTCTGATGAGGTGTTTTTTCTCCTCTGCCTGTGGCAGTTGTGTTTGTGTAAAGGTGCTTTGAAGATTGCATCACTTGCATCAGCATTGGGCTCAGGGTCACACAGAAGGGCATCTGAAGTTCTTTTTTTCCTTTCTCTGTTCTTCAGTGCAAAAGTAAAATGGCTCACTTGTAGCTGGTCAGACTTCAGTAGCCTGACTTTTCTTGTAGAGTCAGTTCAAGCTAAAGATTAACTGACACAGTGTTTATTCCATCTCTGAAGGTTGTAACTGTAAACTAAATATCAAACTACACTAACACACAACTGCTGACTTTTGATGTTTTTTCTGTATACTGTTAGATATGACAATTGTCTATATTGCCAGCTTCCTTGTGTGTTCGCTGCTCCTTACAAAATGAGGCTGTGGAAAAAAAAACCTGGTGCTAAAATGTATCCTGTCTTTATGCTGGATTCCAGCTGGGGTCTGTGTCTGAGGGAGAGGAAAGTAACAAAGCTTGTAGCAGTGGAAGGTGCTGTGTGGGTCTGCCTGTGGAAGCTTTAGTTCTGTGGACTTTGCTGCCTTTGGATCTTGAGGCTGGTTGCAGTTCAGAGGTGTGGGTGCCCTCCTGGAGCTAAAAAGCAATTTGCTTTTTTGCTCTGTGTGGTTGCTTTCAGCATTTGCCTCAGAGTGTCAGAATGCCAGGGGAGGGTGTGTTGGCTTGCTCGAAGCAGGTTTGGGTTTGCTTCCTTAGGGTAGTAAAAGAGTTCTGTGGAAAATTGAACTTGTTTCAGAGTTCAGCTTGCACCTTACTGCACTGTAGGTTTTCTAGATACATTGCATTTGACAGTACTTTATATTTAATCAGATGAGATACTTGATGGCTAATTTGTACATGGTTTCCTGTGTGTTTTCAAATGCTTCACATGCATGTTTGTGAATTCTGATGCTAGAATATCTGTTCTATTTTCCTGGGGGTGGAAGAACCTTCTAAAGCAGGTTGAATATGTCAGACTTTAAAAGTCAGTCGTGTCTTAGAGGAAATATAGAAGTTTCCTAATTTGTAGTATGTGGGGGATTTTCTTCCGTTTTGTTTTGTGGTTTGTTTTTTTTTTTTCCTCAAATCTGGTTGAGTCTTGTAGAGTACATTCAGTCTGTTTTACTGTTTTAATTTTGTAGTGCTAAAACTGTTGAGCAGTTGGATACATTTAGTGTCTCTAGTACATGCAAAGTACTGTAGATACCTGGATAAAAGAAATTATGCCTTGATATGGTAAGTTCATATGAGCTTCATATTTGCTGCATAGATAGTCAATTTTTTTAATATAAAAAACCCAAAACCAAAGTAAAAACCAAACAAAAATACCCTAACCTTCAGAGTGTCTTGCTAAATCATCCAAACAAAAAAAAAAAAAAAAAAAAAAAAGAAAAAGGAACAAGAGTTGATGGAGGAAATGCACAACTGAAAGAAGTAATCACAAGATTCTGAGTCATATTGAGTGATCAGGTGGATTTAAAAATGGTGGTCTTGCAAATTCATGCTTTCTGAATCCTTGAGTTTCAGTTTTGTCTCCTCTAGCAAGTGCTCTCAAAGGCAGCTCTTGGTATCCCAGGAACAGAGCCTTGAAAGGTGCTTACAGGGCTCCTGTCCTAAACCTGATATTCTCAGACAGGAGGAAAAAAAGAAGGGAGAATTGACATGTTGAGATAAAGAGACTTTAATGGAACAGAAAAAGAAGAGGAAAAAAATAAGAAAAAAATAATAAAGGGTTCATACTAGATCTGCAAGACAGAACTGTACCAGTTACTGGGAAGAATATTAACTATCCCAGCTGAAACCAGGACACAGCTGAAGCTCAAAATGACTTCTATCTTGGCAAAAGACTGTAACACATCCTGGAAAATAACAAGTTAAATGGCTGCTAGGAAGAGGGATGGAGGGAGGCTTTGGTTGCTTGTTTGCTAAAAGGTGCTGTGAAATTTCTGTTGCTTTGAAGAGGGCGTGAGGAAAATGTGTAATAGCATCATGGGACTCAGTATCAGCTGTCTGAGGCTGTTCTGCACTTTCTCATGATTTTTGCTTGGTTTTTCTTAAAACCCCCCCTTTAAGGTTTACTGTATAATCAGTCATTTCAATTTTAAAATAAGATGAATGGAAATAGATGCATTTGAAATTACTAAAACTATTAATCAGATGTATGAGTTTGTTGATAAAATATTAACAGCTTGTTTAAAAAGCTGTCAGATCCCTTGTAATGTTTTGTATGGGTTGGAAGATGTATTTTTGAATGGCACTAACAAAATGATAAAGAATAAACTTTACTGTCTTTTTTTTCTTTAACAGCAATATCAATCCACACATCTTTTTTCTTTTTTTTTTCCTGTGGCCTAATGTAGGATAAAAGCAAAAGCTTGAAAGCTCTTTCCCTTTGCAGTTGGCAGACCTCTTCTAATAGCCTGACTGTAAAGAAATATCTCTCTTCATGGGCTGAGGCTTTCTCCAGCATTAAAGCTGAAAATTAAGGGTTTGTCTTAGGTCATGTTTGAAGTGTTTTGTAAATGGCAATATTCTTATAACAAGCAGCTTATCTGGTTACTTTTGTATCAGTATGATCCATGAATTCCTGGCTTGGTCAGCATTATTTGGAACAAAAGAGGCTTCTAGTTGTGGGTCTTTAAATTCAATGTTTGTGGCAGATGAATTGTCCAGCTCTTTCCATAACTATTTAAATCCAACCTTAATAGGCAAGAAAGAGCATAGGTCAGTCTAAAAGGCATGGTAGCAGCATGATCATCATTGGCCAATCCCATATGATTAATCTATAATTATTCAAGTTTTTGCAGAAGCTGGGCAAGGGCTATCCTACCACTGGCTTTACGAATCTTCCCTCTAGTAAATCTTGGTTGTCTTTCCTCAGTGCATATGAGGATATCTGTAACAAAACAGCTGGAATATAGGAGTAGCACACATGGCACTGGACTACTTATGTTCTTTGCTTAAATAGTAAATAGATAAAAGGTGGCTCTGTGATGAGGTCATACTCAAGACATAATCATTTAAGTAAGAGCAAAGAAAAAAACTTCATTGTAGGTCTTAGTTTTCTGTTTCAAGAATCCAGGTGAGCCAGTTGGGTAAAAAAACTGTGAACACTTCCTGCAAAGCTTACAATGATTTTAATGTAATCTCTAGTCATGGAACATCTGAAAACTTGAGTATGGAAAAGATGGGTGAAGAGTCCATGCTATGTAGCTTTGCAAAGTGGAAGAGGCATTTCATTCAGTGGAAATATTAAAAGGAGATGGAAATAACTGAAGCAGGAGTGTCTAATGCTTTCATCCCCTGTGACTGCGTGTGATTTTCTTCTTTCCTGAAGCCCTCTTGGTATTACCTAGTAAAGATAGTCACCTATTAAAATCTTGGATAATTTTAGGACTACTTGATTTAAAATTACTTTTCTTACCTGAAGAGTACCTGACTGTGCTATTTTGACAATTTTTTTTTATTTCTTGTGATGTGAAGCTTTGTATTATAAAAAACCCCAGCTGAGTCTACAGCTTTCTGAAATAGCATTGATATGGCAGTAACCACTTGAACATTAAGTTGAAGAGAAGATTAAGTAGACATCTGTTATCTTAGAGGTGTCCACAACAGTTCACTATATCAAACCCCCTTGCTATGTGTTTAGATGAACTTGCATGCATATCAGTTTTTAAACTCAACATAGGATTAGTGAAAGCTAAAAATAAATTAGGAACCATGATCTCTGTTCTCCTTACAGTTTTCTTCAGTGCTTACAGCAAACTTAAAGTAACAATTAATTTTGTTTTTCAGCACTTATTTCTTGGTTGGATTAGACTGTTACTCGTGTTATGTATTATCATTTTGGCATAACATGCTAGCTGTGTGTAATTCAGTTCTTACAACTGACATTGTGTTCAGCCCCTGGAAGTTTAAAAATTATTTGGAGAATACTGTTCAGAGGTGATGCATAGGGAAGACATTTTGACAGATTATTCCACCATAAGTTTTAAATTTTTTTACATGAGACCCTTTGCAGGAAGGAGCCTGTTACATTGTTGTGGGCTGCAGTATCGACCATATCACTTTACCAATGCTGTATCTCCTCTGCTCTGCCCTCGCAAGACCCTGCCTGAAATGCTGCATCCAGCTCTGGGGTCCTCAGCACAACAAAGACATGGACCTGTTGGAGCAGGCCACCAAGATGGTCAGAGGGCTGGAGTACATCTCCTGCAAAAACAGGCTGAGAGAGTTGGAGTAGTTTAGCCTGGAGAAGAGAAGACTTTGGGGAGATCTTCCAGTACCTCAGCAGGGCTTATGAAAAGGAGGGAGAGAGACTTTTTGTACAGGTATATAGTGACAAAACAATGGGCAATGGTTTTAAACTGAAACAGGGAAGGTTTAGATCAGATGTTACAAAGAAATTCTTAACTGCAAGGTTGGTAAGGCAGTGGAACAGGCTGCCCAGAGAGTTGTGGCTGCTTTATCCTTGGAAGTGTTCAAGGCCAGGTTGGACTGGGCTCTTTGAGGTTGCTTGCAAACCAAACCACTTTATGATTCTGAGGTAGCTCAAGATGAAGGAAACAAGGTTTGTATGGTGGGTTGACATTGACAGGTCACCAGGTGTCCATCAGGACAGGACACACTCCATCAAAAGAACAAGGGAAAAAACATAACAAAAAGCTTGGGTTGAGGTGTGAGGACAGGGAGATCACTGACCACTTACTATCATGGGCAAAACAGGCTCTACGTGGTGAAATTAAATTCATTTATTGCTGATTAAATGGAGTAGGTTAATGAAAAATAGGAAAAAATCAAAGAACCACCTCCTACCCTCTCCCTTCTTCTCAGGCTCAACTTGGCTTCAACTTCTCTGCCTCCTTGCTTTGAGTGGTGTAGGGGAGTGAGATATGGAGGCTGTGGCTATTTTATAAGACTCAGTCTCTGCTGCTCCTTCCTTCTTACACTCTTCCCCTGCTCCATCGTGAGGTGTCCTACTCATGGTTGATGGTCATTCACAAACTCATCCAGCATGGATCCTTTCTGCAGATTCCAGTCTTCCAGGCATGTACTGCTCCAGGCCTTGCAAGAAAACAAGGTCACAGGTCTTGCAAGAAAACCTGCATGAACTGCAGTTTCCTGTAGGGCACATCTATCTGCCTGCTCTGGCAAGGGTGTCCTCCATGGGCTGCAGGTGGATCTCTGCTCCCCTAGGACCTCCATGGGCTGCAGGTGGATCTCTGCTCCACCTAGGACCTCCATGAGCTGCAGGTGGATCTCTGCTCCACCTAGGACCTCCATGGGCTTCAGGGGCACAGCTGCCTCACCATGGTCTTCACCACAGGCAGGGGAATCTGTGCATCACCTCCCCTCCCTCCTTTGTGCACTGATCTGGCTGTCAGCAGAGTTGTTTCTTTCACATGTCCTCAGTCCTGTCTCAGCTGCTGTTGCACAGCAGTTTTTACTCCTTAAATGTGTTATCACAGAGGTGCTACTGTCATTACTGAGTGGCTCAGGCTGGCTCAGTGGTGAGTCTGTCCTGGAGCTGGCTGGAACTGGCTCTGTCTGACGCAGGGGCCATTTCTGGTGTCTTCTCACAGGAACCACCCAAGCAGTCCCCTACTAACACAGCCTTGCCATGTGAACCCAGCACAGTTATTTCCAGCTTACTGTTCATGTTACTTACAGTTTAATGCTTTGTTTTTCAGAGGTCAGATGATTTCGGGTGAAGACTGTGAATTTATTCAGCGCTTTGAACAGAAAAGAAATCCAGAAGAAAAACAGGAGTTGTTGCAAACAGAAGGCAATCAAGTAACTTTCTTTTAATGAAGTCTCTTTTGGATATTCAAATCTACTCTTACTTTATTGTTGTTAACTGTATGCATACAGTTAAGATGTTCTAGAATAAGTATAAAGCTTACTATCGTGATTCTTTTATTTTTCCTTAGATATGGGTTGGATGTTATTTCATTATTTTTAAAACCTACTAAATAATTGTTAAAAATCATCTGCCTTTGACTCTGTTGTGGGACTAACTAGCTCAAGTCTTCCCTCATCCCAGTTTACTTAATCATGCACACTTGTACTTGAGTCACTTCTTTTTTTTGAGATTTTTTTCTTTATAGTTTATTGATGACAGCTGCTACCAGTAAGATTGCTGCTTAGTTAGCTAAGCAATTATAATTAGTTAGAGCATGAAGTCCATTGGCTGCTAAGGTGGATTCACTTGGACATGGGTGTCTTGTGTCATTGTAGGCATGGTAAGATATGAGACCTTTGCATTGGACAGAGCTGATTAGGACTGAATCAGTCCTTTGCCCTTATGGAGACCAGGCAGGATGCCCAAAGACATTTTAATAACATTTGAATCCATAGAATCTCAGCCTGAGGTTCTAGCACAGAATGTCAGACATCAAGAGGATTGGGAGAGGCGGAGAGGAAGGTGAAGTGTAGATGCTTTCAAAACACAAACACTTATGGCCATTTTTTCAACTTTAATTTTAGGCTGTTTGTTTTGGTTTTTTATTTCTCTTCTCTTGAAATTGTGGTGTGTTACTGTTATCTAATGGATCGTAGTTTGCATAGTGTGGTGTACTTTATATGTTACTACATAATTACAATGTAGCAGTTCAACATTAAATTTTCTTTGTGGCTTAGCTGAATTTGGTGAAGGGGGAGGAGGAAGTGTAAAAAGTAATGTTATAACTATTTCAGCCTGTTGCTGAAATTATAACATTCTTCAAAGAGGAACAAAGATTTTTCTACATAATTACTTTTCTTACTATATAGTAAGTGAATAGAGGAGTTACCTGTATTCCTCCCTCCATTCAAACTGCTGAAACTTTTTTTGTGCTCTTAGTTGCTGTTCTGTCAGTTTACTTGATATCACTACCATTAAAAGAAGGGTGCTGGGGGAGGCTTTTCTAATCTGACTTGCAACCAAGTATGTTGGTAACTTTCACTAGCAAGTACTTATTTAATTTGAAAGCCATAAAACAATTTGTAAAGGGAGCAACCAATGTGACAGGGAATTTTCTTTGTGAGATAATGTCAAATGTATTCATCTCTTACTGAAATTGAATAAGATGTTGGGATGCTCAATGCTTATGTAAGACTTAACTGTGAATTAATAAGATCCTGTTTTATATTATCAAAAGGAACAAAGACAATTGCTAATATTAATTTTAATGTCTCTTTTATTTTTCTAGTGTGCTAAAACATTTATAAACTTGATGACTCATATCTCCAAGGAACAGACTGTTCAGTACATTCTGACTATGGTTGATGATATGCTGCAAGTAGGTCAATAATCTGTATTATTTTTAAGTCTTTAAATGCATGCTTGAATGTTTCCTTAGTGTAATTCATGTATTTTCAGGTGTTTGTCATACTGTGTTAAAAATATTCTGCTAAATTTTCAGATCCTGTCTTCAGAGATTAAATGTTAGACCTAAAGTTATAAGGCTAACTTAGCTTGTACTATGTTCAAATTCTGGAAATAAAACAAACTTTTATGCTTGTCTGTTTGTTCTCAACTATGTTTAGTTCAAAACTTGGTTGTTAAGGCTCGTGTTGCATAGTAGTTTCATTTTATGTGATCTTAATTTGCAGATTTTTTTTCTAAATACTTTTTACATTTGATATATCAGCTTATGTTGTGTTAGACTTGTCTGTGTTACATTAATGGTAGGTTTGGTGATCTTAAGGGTCTTTCCTAAACCTAAACAATGCTGAAGTTCTGTGACTTGTGACCTCAGCCCTTTCCTGTGGTATAGGGAGGATATGAACTTGTTAAAGCTTTTCCTTTGAAGGTGTTAATTTGGCTACCCTCAGCAAGAAGGTGTAGTTTCTGCAGCATAAGGTTTCCAACATAAGCTAGGTGGTTTGGGACATGTTCTGAAATTCTGGATGGTTTAATTATAAATGAGGAACTTTTAATTCAGTGTAACATACAGCTCTTTGTAGCTGTGGACAACAGTGCTTTATACGAGCAGGCTATTAAACTTGGTCTCAGACTGTTGAGCTGATTGGGATAACTCAAGAAGAGGCTTTACCCAGTCAGATAATCCTGCTTTTATGTTTCCTTGCTCTGAAGTTGGCTAAGAGAAGGCATTTGGAGCGATGTAACAAGATGAGTTATGTGAGGGTTTTTTCCTAGTATTCACGTATACTATCTGTGTTTGATAGTTTCTCTTCTCCTGTTTTATGATCTATTTGATCCCAGGTTTCAGTGAAGTGTGTTTAGTGCTGTTGGTTTAGAGTATTGCCCTAGGAGGTGAACCACATGAGTTCTAGTTCCTGCTGTGACTATTCAGTATTACAACAGGCAAGTTGAAAGCGTGAACCTCTCCACAGTTTGTATAACATCGGGACCATGGTGTTCTTTCATGTGCCTGTCTGCACAATAGAGCCCTAAGTGAGTGCCCTGACATCTGGGCTAATAGGATAATAGCTAGTGGTGGTGGCAGCAATTTACTTGTCTGTAGCTTGGTCACTTTTTCTCATTAAGTTTTACATTTTGTCAAGTGTGACACAAATGTTGAGAAGAAGAGAAGACCTCTGCTTCTCAGAGATACTGTGTCCTCAGTATCATTCTTTGATTAGGACACTGGGTTGGGGATACCTTGTTTTGGTTTGCCCATTGGATGACAAACTTTGGCTCAGTGTGTGAGAACTCTGTTTATTATGGCTACTTTTGTGAGGAATTGGTCTTGCTTTCTGTGCATCAGTGGCCAGAGAAGTCATCATTTCACTTGCCCTTTTTCAGTACTTGTGAGTATTCGTAGGCCTTGTTTTGCTAATGTGCTTTGGTATTAGCAGATGGCCTGCAGCTAGAGTAGATGATAGCTGATGATATCTCCTTTGCTGTGGAATTAATACCCCACAGGTAATGCTTTCACTGGCCCACTTTTGAACAGATAGAATAGTTGTAGGTAGTCACAGAAAGCAGTTTTGAGTAGCCTCTCTTTTCCTCTATTGTTTCTGTCATAGGTGGTTAGGTGCATGTGTTTTCTGGACTTTATGACATGGCTGTATTTTGGGCCTTACCCTGTCCCAGAAGTGGCATGTATGGAATTCTTAGTGTTAAATGTAATGGCTTTAAATTATTCAGGCTTTATAGTGATGCAGCAGAACAAAGATATTGGTGCACACTACATATTTGCTTTTGTTTGGAATTTAATGCCTTTTTCACTGTAGAAATTCTGCTTCAGTATCCTGAAGGGTGTACTGACTTGCAATGCTGTGTGTGATTGCATTATTCAGGGGTTCAGGGATGCTGGCATAGAAGGCTTGTGTGAAGGCATCCACATGGCATTATCTCAGAGTTTCCTAACTTGTGATAACTCCATTCTGCAAGGCTGAAACAGGACTTCTGTTTTGTTTTGGTCACATTCAGGGGTTGGAACATACAGCCAGTGGTGTCTCATGGCACATTTTCAAGGTGTAAGATTCTTGTCAGAAAGCAGCATATTGGCCAATAATGGTGAATTTAGGGCAGGGTCTCTCCAGACTGCCCAGACACAAGAATCCACAGTATCATAGAATCATAGAATGGTTTGGGTTAGAAGGATACCTTGAAGGCATCTGGTTCCAGGCCCCTTGCTGTGGGTACAGATACCTTCAGCTAGACCAGGTTGCTCAAAACCCCAGCCACCCTGTTCTTGAAGACCTCCAGGGATGGAGCATCCCCAGCTTCTCTGTGCAACCTGTTCCAGTGCCTCACAATCTTTCCCTAATACCTAAACCTACTCAGTTTGAAGCATTCCCCCTTGTCCTGTCAGTACATGCTCATGTAAATAGTCTTGCCCCATTTTCCTTGTGGTGGATATGAAGTCTCCAATCTTTGTTTGACTCATCCTAATTCAGTGCATTCAAAGATTTTAAGCAAGAAATTGTTCAAGGACACGGCCTTGACTCCAAGTAAATTTTGCCTTGAGAAAGTATGTTTGCTGCAGTTTCATGAGATGAACAAATAATATTTGAAGCTGCTTTTGACAGCTGGAACTTTCAAAAACTATCACAGGTAGCAGAATTCAGCTTTTGTCTGATAATAACTGACTGTGGTGCTTCTATTATCTTTCTGTTCTTTGCTTGTGAAGTAGTAAAAATTATGTCAACTCTGTTTTGAGCTCACCAAAAGCTTACTTGGGTGTCTAGGATTGTTCCAGCAGTTCTACTTACTGATTTGATGACCTTTGTAAGAAAGATTTATTTTGAACACTGGCAAACATGAAATTAGTGTTGTGTTTACCATGTAAGATTATCACTCTTCTTCTTACTTCAGAAGGTGGAAAGTGTTAGCATCTTGCCATCCTTGAGGAAACATTTCTTACTCTCTTCATCTGATAAATTCTTGAAACAGTTTCTTTGGATTAGTGACCTCGTCACACTGCACAGTCTGTTACTTATGAAATTTCTAAGAACCTTCACTCTAGTAGGTGCAGGTAGCAGTATCTCCTGAACTTCATTATGCTTCTTCAGAAATGACAGCTGCTAAATTATTCAACTGTTGATGCGAGAGCTTCAGAATTTTCTTTTCATTAATATAGTCAGTAGCTTTCTTGGAAGGTGCAACACTACATATTTCAGGGCCGTGGGGAGTTTTCCACTCCTTCCCTTCTGTCTTGATCCTGCACCTTAATAGCAAACCAGACAAGTCTTCTGTCTGTCAGCATATTGAAATTATTTCATTTCTGCTTCCAGACTTGTTTGTCTTAGTTATGTTGTAAACTGAACTCTTTGATCTGGTAAGTTTTGATCTTTCTTAGCTAGACTGTTTAGCACATTCAGATGCTAACAGTGATTTATTTGATCAAACTGCCATTTCTCATCAAGCAAGTGCTCACAGAGTAAAAACTCTCCACCAAAGACTCTGTGTTCCTGAGATGTTACTTTTATTTATTTCATAATTTTTACATCAAATTTTGAGAACATATCTGGGTGCTTTTTTATGTAGAAAATGTAGATCCTGTAGAAAATGGATCACTGTCAGGGTTGTAACTGGCAGATAACTGGTGACGTCTCAGCTTCCCCAGTCAGTGATCAGGGCAGCAATTTGCAGCCTGTGTGGTGCAATACTGCTGGGGCTCAACCCCTGCTGGCAGCTGAGCACCACACAGCCACTCACTCACTCACTCCTGCAGGAGGGGGATGGGGAAGAGAATCAGAAAAGTAAAAGTGAGAAAACTTGTTTTTTCAGGTAAGGACTGTTACTTTCAAGGAATTGGTTGAAGCTCTAAGGCTTTGTAAGATGTCACTGTTTGAATCATGGATACATTCGGGTTGTCTTGTGCTTAATGGATCATATTCTAGCAAAGAACCTTGCCTAGCTGGTTCTTCATCCCTAGAGTTAATAACAGGGTGCAGAATTGATGGAGAAAAGCCTTTCTAGCTAAGGGAGTTTGAAAATTAAAATGTCTGCACAGTGGAGACTGAGATACTGTCTTTTTGTGAGTTTCTCATTTGCCTTTCTTGATAGTAGTTGTGTACTTAGTGGTAGTAGTTTGACCTCAATGGGGAGACATCTCTTCAGAAGGAAAGCTTCCAATCCACCAGGAAGCCTGGCTGGAATGCATGTGGAAATGCTTGAGGAAAAGCAAGAATTCAAATGTGAGATTTTTTTGGGACTGTCTGTCCATATTCCAGGCTATTAGGAAACAGCAGAGATTTTCTCTTTCATGATCGTATGGCCTGTTCTCTGGCCTGCTGTAAAGAGAACTTTGTCTGTCCCTAGTGCCCAAGCTCAGGTAGTTGTGGTCTCTATGGCTCAGGGTTGGAGCCCTGGAGAACAGACTTCTGGTGGCAGTGCCCTCTTATAGATATGCAGGTTGCCTGAGATAACTGCTGAATCAGCTGCAGCCTGATCTAGGAGAGAACTGATTTCCCATTGAGAGGAATGGAAAGGCTCACTTACACCCCTAGTGTTCCACTTGTAGAAGTTGAGCAACAGGCTCTTGTGTGGAAGTAGCAGTACATTGAAAACTTTGTGAGGACTTTGAACAAGCATAATTGATTAGATGAAGAGTAGTGTCATTCTTTAAAAATGACAACATTTATCTTATTTCTCATTTGCCTTACTCCACTTGCTTGTTCAGAAGAATATGTGGTTTGCTCAAGCAGGTATTGCAGTACTGATACTTGAGGCTTCAAGGTTTGTTTCCTCCACCCCAAATCTCCAGTCTTAGTGCTGAAATGAGCTGTATCCACAAGAAATTTTTCAGTCTAACTGAAGAGTTTCCGTGGGCTCTTACAAGCCAGGATACACTCTGATAATCTGTGCCAACATACCAAGGAGCAAATAGCTGCTTTATGTCAACTACTTTTACAAATCTGTCATCTGTTCCTCTCTCAATTTTTACAGGAAAATCATCAGCGTGTTTGCATCTTCTTTGATTATGCAAAACGTGGTAAAAACACTGCATGGTCCTATTTTCTGCCAATGTTGAATCGACAAGATCTCTTCACTGTGCATATGGTAAGTTTTAAATGAACCTGTCTCTGAAAGTGGTAGAGAAAAATGCTGGCTCTCTTTTTCTTCAGGAGGTTTTGGAATTTGAAACGAAACTTCTGCCTGGACTGGAAAGTTTTTTTCTTGCAGTCTGGATGAGTCATTCTTAATATAAGTGTCACCTAACCACAATTTAAAAAGCTAAGTTACATTGTTAACTGCCAGTTAATTTCTGGGAGATTGGCATTGGTTTATTTCTGGGCAGGTTTTAAAAATTCAGAAGAGCAGGGACTTCAGAACAATAAGTACAGTAAAACATACCTGAAAATCTTTTATCACAACTGCCATTCAATGCTGTAAAATGTTAGAACTTAAATTCTCATCTTGTGCTAAGGAAATATCTTTACCTCGATGAACCTTATTTTGTCATATGCTCAGTTTATCAGCTGACTCACTGGAAGTGTAGAGTGAGAAACAGAAGTGCTTGATGTTGTTCCAGTGCTGCTCAGCAGCAGCTAAGACACTGACACATTCTCAGCACTGTTTTGGACACCAGTCTAGACCACAGCATCATATGGACTGCTATGAAGAGAATTAGGTCCATCCCAACCAAACCCACAGCCATGTGCAGTGTATTGTTTCTGCTGTGCTTTGACTACTACTACTGTTTGCTGCTCCTGTATATGGAGTAGCTTTTCTGGAATATTAATATTCTTCTGTTGTCACTGGTGAGAACTGAATATTTCATCTCAGCACATTTTTTTTTCTTGTGGGCCAAAACTACATTTGTGTTACTCTAAATTCCTAGTGGACACCATAGTTTCCAACAGTGAAACTTATATTATGGCTTGAGGAAGAGAAAACTGCACAGCTATGAATTTTTCTACACTGCATATGTTTGTGCTGGAATGATATGGTAGAGTCAAATCAGAGACTCAAACTAGAAACCCACCACCTGGTCTCCATTTAGGCTGTTGGGGCAGAACTGGTGCAAGGATTCCAGGACACTGAGCAAGCCATGCTGTTTGCCCTGGTGTGTGGCCAGTGCAACTGTGTTTGGGGCTGTACAGCAACTTGAACAGTGAGCTGGCTTGTTCTCAAGAAAAATGTCAGGCTTGATTTATTTATTTAATCAGGTTGACTGCATGGATGGGAATCAGTTTTCTTGATGTTGCTGAGGGAGGAGGTGGCTGGGGTTCTTTATTGGCCAATGCAGTTTGTTTTGTGAGTTTTTTGGTGGTAGTGCTACTGAAGACCCATCCTGCAAAACTGCAGTTTGAGCATTCAGACAATGCTGACTGCCCAAATAGGCAGGTAAAGCATAATTTTTAGACCCTTGCAGTGCAAACTATTTAGTCTCCCTGGAATAGTGTTTTTTAAACATATGGTGTAGAAATTTTGATGGTCAGCATTTCTCTGCTCAGATTTGTGTTATTCAGATATTGTTTTCTTTAGGTACTGCAAAAATATACAAATAATTTGACAAGACACAGAGAATCTTATGTGAAGAGAATCCACTTAAAGTGGACACTATTTAAGTTTCCTGCCTATTTTACCTTTTAGTACAGTGCATGTTTTTTTAAAGCACATGAATGTTTTTAAACACAAATTTTAGGATTGTGTGATTTTTGTTTGGTTTATTTTTCTCCTTACTATGCACTCTGGAATATTTTTTGATGCTGCATCATTACATCTGATGAGACAGATAAAAATACTCATCCTCTGTGTAGGCTCAAATTCTGCTAAGCAAAAATGGTCTCATTCAGGAGCCAGATAGCAGTTTTAACTCAGAAGAATTGTTGGCTAGAGAGCTAATATCTTATGTTTTAAAGCTGGAGGGATTTTTTAGGGTGACTTACTTGCATTAAGAAGGGAATCTAACACATTTTAATGTAGCAATTATTGTTCCAGACTCTTACTTGTAATCCCTCTACAATCAGTGGTGGTGGTGCTGCTGCACATGTGAATGCAGTAAGGTGGCAGGTGGCTGGGAATAGTGTCCTCACTGCATCATGGAACTGTGTGCATGCAAATGAAGCCCTGCTTCAGTAATTTCTTGGTTGCACTGTCTCTTTATATGTTAGCTGGCTCAACTGCTTTTGCAAATTAACTGCAGTCTGCTGTGTAGATTGACTTCAAATATGATTTGGAAAGTCCGACGTAGAAATATACTCTTGTTTAAGTATTCTTAAAGCCATAGGCATAATGAAAATTCTTAACCTGACCACATTTTTACTCCCCAACTTCATTCTTAAATTGTACTCTACATTTTACTTTTCCGCTCTTCTTTTTCTGGGCTTGAAACTTCTCCCTTCTTGAAGATGACTTCCTTCAGTTTAAGTACAAAAACACTTCAATACCATGCTACCATTTGTACTGGCATATGCCACATTGCTTAAATCAAGCCTGCATGTGTTAGGCCACCAAGTGTCTTGCTTTTGATTGATTTCTGACTCTAGTAGTGTCCTACAGCAGTAGGCCATCGACAGCTTCCCTCCATCTCCTTCTGAGTTCTTCACTGGTGCCTTCTTAACTTCAACAGCTATAGGTAACTGATAACAGGCACAAACTGTCCCCTACATAGAAAACAGGTAGATTTCTGTAAGGGACTAACTTTTATCTAAAACTGGTTTCCAAAGTTTAGAGAACTTCTCACTGAATTCTGAAATTGCTGTGTTTGAAAAATCGGTTTATTGCATTCTTTTTCAGGCAGCAAGAATTATTGCCAAACTGGCTGCTTGGGGGAGGGAGCTTATGGAAGGCAGTGACTTGAATTACTATTTCAACTGGATTAAAACTCAGCTTAGTTCACAGGTAAAAAGCTACTTTTGTTTAAACTTCATAGTAACTTTGGAAACTTTCTAAAGAATATGAATGTATAAATGTGCAAACAAGAGGTATATTTTTGGTTTTGTTTTTTTTTTTAAATGATATTTTACTTTGTCATTTTAAAGGTAAATATTCTTTATTCAAGCACTTACTTTTTAGCTTAGTATTTTAAGTGTTTTACTCCAGTCCTTGAACTGTAAATTAATAATAAATATTTTTGCCTTTTCTGTTGGTTCCCACTATCTTTTTTCTTCTGGACACTGAGAAAATATGAGATGAGAGTTAGTTGTCTTGCCTCTACTATTTTGGTTATCAGAGTTTTTTGCTGGGAAGAAAAGTAACATGGCAGCAGAAATTGAATACCAAAACCTTTTTCCAGTTTACTGTAGTACAAAGCCTTTACTTTTAGTCCTGTGTCTTCTAACTGCATAAATTCCAAGTTACTCGGACAGTGTTTTTATAGTATTGGCTCTGTTTGAACCATGAACTTCTGGCTTGTCCTTAAAAGATGAATCATTCTCCTTTGCATTAATTTCTGGACATTTTTCCTTCAAAACAGTGATTTGTCATTCATTCCTCTTAGTGCTGTAGTAGAAGTGGATTCTGGAGAGCCGAGAAACATTCAGTGGGTTTATTAATGGTATATTTTTCATAGTTTTCTAAACTGGGCTTATTAAAGAAGAATTTTTTTTCCCCTCTGGAATGAGAATCTTTAAGTTGGAGTTTCCTTCAGAAAGGTGCAAGAGTGCAGTTTTCAAATTCTAAGATAAATAAATGTCTTGAATAAATCCACACTTAAATTATTAAAAATGTTGATGTACCAGATCAGTTCCAAGCTTGTTCTCCCAGACATGAAGTGTGTGTGGGAAATCAGTACAATATATTAAGCAGGAAAAATATTGAATAGATATTCTAATTTTTTTTTTTTTTTTTTTAATGACTAGAAAGATTGGAGAACTGAAGGAAACTTGGTAACAGCTGTTCCTTAAGGGTGAAGAACAATTCTGATTTTAAACTTTTTTTTTTTCCTAGAAACTACGTGGTACAGGGGATTCAGGAGCAGTCTCCACAAGTGATGTGAGTATATCTTTGAAATCTGTCAATCTGCTATTTTGGGCAGGTGATGTTCACTCCTCGGATTAACGTGTAGATCTCTTCTGGTGCCAGTGATAAGAAGTACTTGGAATCAGAACTGTACAGCAGAGTGCCAGGTGATGGCGCCAAGAAACAAAAGTATTTTTAAGCACTTCATTTCACATAGAATATTGGCAGTGGAAGTGTATATTTTACAAGTTAGTTTGTCTTGTTAAAGCTGTTGATGTGTCTAGGATTCTCTTTGTTAAAACTTGAAAAAATTATATAAAATTAATTTAATATTCAAACAGTTTTAAGTCCCTGACTTGGTAATCTTAGAGGTCTTTTCCAGCCCAAATGATTCTGTGATTCAGTACTGTCTGTTTACCACTGAGCTGTTGGACTTGTTGAAGAAACCTGAAACTGAGAAGCTTTTGGCTGTTGTGCTGTGCAGAACTCAGAAAAGGGCACATCAGATATTAAAGCTGATACTGCCCATAAACCACTGTGGCATGAAATTGCAGGAGTGCTTTCAAAGCTGTAAACTTTTCATATCTGAGTAGCTTGAATTCAGAGGAAAGCAGATTGTCCTTTTAGCATCAACATTTTTTTAAATACTGTATTTCCTGTAGCTGTAAAAGCTGCTGGGCTTGGAAATGAACTGAGGCAGTATAACAAATGCAAATGATCACCCTGACTGGATTTTCTGTGGTGTTGTGGCATGATGAGGCAGTTGATCATAGCTCTTGAACGTGGAGTACAGTTCAGTTTGGTCTTTTGTTCGTTTTGCAACCTGAAAGTGGTCACAGTTTCTCAGAAGATTTAACTTGGGATTTGTTGTTCTTCAAAGTGTAGTCATGGCTTTTAAGTGTTAGCTTCCTGTAGAGGAGAAACCTCCTCTACAGGAGGAGGTTTAAAGGAGGTTTTTTCCTAATTTAGGCCCACCTGGGGTTTAAAGTAGAAAATATGCTAGACTGTTGTTCATGACTTTGGGTAGGGCATAAAACAATGGCCTGAGCATATAAATTGGAGTATTTCAGTATTTCATGCGCAGATCTGTGTTCCATAGCGTTAGGTGTCGTTAGACTGACAGCCTTTTGTCACACAGCCATAAAAGAATATATAGTTCTGCAGCACACAGCAGCACTTACTGTGAAGCCATGAGCTCTTCTGATGTGCTCAGAAATCAGTATTCATTGCACTGTGGCACTGCATGGATGTACCGTGCCATGGCAGGGACCCAGAGCAGCAGAGTGCAAATATGTTTTAGATAATTAAAGTGGGTAAGTATTGTCTTAACTTTGTTAGTGTTTGGATTCAGATCTAGCTTATGCAGGATTTTCAAGCAGGTCCTGGCTAATTTCAGAGTAAATTAGAGATGCAGTTGTAGCATTTTATACAGGAAATGAGAACTGGAATCTTATTATGAAATTTCAATTATAATGGTGGTGGAAGACAATGCTTTTATGACAGACTCTTTAAAAAGAAAACTCCAAGTTCAATGGGTTGGTGATCCAGATAAATTAATGCATTATTTGGAGTGGGAGATCGGTCTGTGTGTTTGTAGCTGTTTTATTTGCATGGAGTGTGAAAATGAATACTTTCACAGGGAAATTGATCTAGATGATTTGAGCCTAGATGCACAGACTTAGCTTTTACATAAAGGACTTAAATCTCTCATGAGAGACACAGAATGAGTTACTCTTTATTTTCAATTCTGTTTATTGCCTCCTTTCTTTTCATATGGGATTGCCTAACTTCTTTACTTCATTAAATGTTTGAAAGGTTTGAGTTTGTATTATGTGGGTGAGCTACTATGAGAATTTCAAGGAAAAGGCTTATAGGGAGGAAAAAAGCAAACAAGATTTTATCAGCAGCATATGTGATTAATGTATGATTAGAATCAGTGAAGGTAATGCTGACACTTGAGTAAGAAGAAAGAAAAACATGCTCTGGTAACTTTATTCAAACAGAAGACAGCTTTCATTCATAGATACTGAAGGAAGGCATGTTCAAATATTCTGATAATGTAAAGTGGTATTGCTTGCATAACACTTCTTTAATATTCAGAACTCTCTTCTTTTATGCCAGTAAAGCATAATTAGGAAAACTGTACTTCAGCTCTTACTACCTGACTCTTCTGGTAAGAAGTGTTGTTCTTTTCACCCAGAGTTCCCAGTATGTACAGTGTGTTGCTGGATGTCTGCAGCTGATGCTCAGGGTCAATGAATACCGCTTTGCATGGGTAGAAGCAGATGGAGTGAATTGGTGAGCACCTATTTCCATTTATATGGATATACATGCATTTAGTAGTGCATTCCCCAGTGACCTTTATTGGAATAGAACTCTCTTGTAATAGACAGCTGCTCTGTTTGCCTACAAAAGAGATTTTTTTTCAAACATTAACAGAATCAAATAGACAAATGAAACTTGCACTGTTGAGGCATTGATGCAACTTGCCTGTTCAAGAAGAACTGCTTAAGTATGTATCTGAACAGGAATATAACCATTTGTCTTCAGCTGGAGATCTTCTGTTTATTTTTTAGTAGAACAGGGACTAACAAAATGAGTTTCTGCTAATCATCCGAGTCTTTGAGTTTGGAATGGTTCTGTCTGAAAATATTAGTGAAAGGAGAAACATTTTCTGGAGCTAAGACTAATTTTTTTCCACATATGGCTTCAAGTAGGTCACTCTTTTATCCAATTCTCCTAATAAATAGCTTTGCATTAGGCTAGGATTTCAGCACTAATCTTATTTAAAAAATGCTTGCTTATAAATAATTTTTCTGCCATCTATGCCTCTAGTGGGGATGGTTGGTACATAATTTCCACTTTAATGAAAAATATCCCTTTACACTGAAATGGAGAAAAGTCAAAATTCTTACTGAAGTAAAATTTCAGGTGATGTTCCTGTGTGTCAAGGTGACACTGATGAAACCAAGGAAGCTTTTTAATCAAGTATTAAAGCATTACAATAAACCTGTGTTTCACCATGTTTGAACTGGTCTTAAACTTGATAAGAATGATTTTGAATGTAGATTATTTTTTAAAATTTTAAATTGAGTTATCTATTTCAAAATTGACCTGTAAATTGCTTATTAAATTTTCAAAACTTCAGCTGAGCAAACCATCTGCATGATGTCTTCTTGAAGATCTTGGGGTGCTATTATTTTTCTAGCAGTAGTTTGTATATTTGTATCTATGAGCCATTTTCTGAGAACTTGCTGTTAAATAATGAATACTTTAGCTCATTGCAGACACTCCTGTGGACAAGTACAATTAAGGAATGAGGTTCAATTTGTGTAGATTTTGTTCTATTTATTTCTTCTTAAGCGAAGGAATGGCTGAGATTTCTGTTTCTTCCAGAATGACAAATAATGCTTTAAACATACCGGTAGAAAAAACTGTCTTGGTTAACCAGAAGATGGATACAGTACCACATCAGTTCAAATGTAAAAAGCTGCTTTATGGCTTTAAGGCTAATGCATAAAAAGCATCTCTTTAAAAGATGGCTTTCTGAACAAGCTGCTTATACAATGATAAATAGTGATGCAGGTTACTGTGAAGTGTGTGTTGTATGCTCATCCTCAGCAGCTCTTTCCAATAAGTTTGTGTTACCATTTCTTTGAACATGTCAGATTGGAGCAATGCAACCTATGTAGTCATTATTTAAAAATTAAATGTGTACTATGTCAATTTTTTAGCATCATGGGTGTCTTGAGCAACAAATGCGGTTTTCAGCTGCAGTATCAGATGATTTTCTGTGTGTGGCTGCTGGCATTTAGCCCTCAAATGTGTGAATATCTTCGTCGGTACAATATTGTCCCTGTGCTGTCGGATATTCTTCAGGAATCTGTCAAAGAGAAAGTAACCAGGATCATCCTCGCTGCATTTCGGGTGAGTACCTGCTGTGCTTCCCTCACAGAGTCCTAGGTCTCAAATGTGGCTGATGAACAGTTATTTCTGCTGGACCATATCAGTAAGCAGATTGAAAGTTTAACTCTCTGTTTTTTTTGGGTTTTTTTTCTCTTTTACTTTTTGTTACCTTGAGCATTTGCTACAGGTAATATACAGGCTATTACTAGTAATAGGTACCTGCTATTCAATGTCTTCTCTAAATAAGATTGACTAAAACAACCAATGTTAACATGGGCACTAGTGATTTCTCTTACTTAATTCAAGGTTTTTTTCTACTGGTACTACTGTAAAACCCTGGAGTTACTAATAGCTGATAAATTTTCCCTTATGAAGTTTTAATTAATAAAGTATTATTTTGAATGCATATGTTTGTCCAACTGAGAACTTATTTTTATTTACTAGTCCAAAAACCTTTTCTTGGTGGCTCTGTAAAGGCAGATGAGAATACCCATGTAAGAGTGATTAGTTGAATTACTGTGTCTTCATTACCTGAAAATTCCTGGTCCTATATGAGATAATTAGGAAAAATTGAGTTCCTAGGCTTGATGTTTTTACTATGAGAGTACCATTTTAGGTTCATGGATGCTACTAGTTTTATGTGCATGCTTGCCAGTGTCTTGTGAGTAATACAGGAAAGCTGTAACAACTTTGTAATGCTGTTTTCAAGCAGCACTTGGTATTCCTGAGTAGGAAATGCAGGTCTTGGAAGCTGTTTGTTTTCCTGGATGTTCCAATAGTAAGTGTTGCAAGCACATTAGAATGGGGAGAGGGAAATTGTTGATTACTGATTTGCTGATTAGCAATGATAAGCTGTGTGAAGGTGCTTACTCTGTCTCTCTATCTGGAAACATCTGCCATTGAAATATTTCTGGATAAAGCAGAGCATAAAAATTTGCTGTTTGTCTTGTTGAAGGAGAACAGTGGTATGAAATCTTCAGTAGGAGCTATTCTTACTATATATTCTTACTATATTCTTACTCTTCTTAATCTCTAGATTTTGTAGTGTTCTTAAAGATCTTAATGTTAGGATTAAGTAGGGACATATAGCAAGACAAATTGGAAAAAAATTTAAAAGAGAAAAAGAAGCTGAGAAGCTCAGCAGTTAATATCCAGTTTCTTCCTATTCTGAGGTCATAAAAATAGAAGAAAAGTTGCTAGTTCTTAGATCTTCTGTGTTTTGCAAGAGGAGACAAAAATGAAGCTAAAGTTTTGTTTAAATTAAGGCTAAGAAAGAATAAGTTGTTTCTGTTACAGGCTTGGGGGGTGTAACTTAGCTGTTTCCTTTCTCCAACATTAAGGACTTGTGTTGGCGTGAAGATGAGTTGTTAACTGGCAGCCAGGAACATAATAGATTAGAAATTAGACATCAGAGCTGTGAGTTCTGAAACAAAATTAATATAGGTAGCAGAGGAAAAGTAGTCCTTGTCCTGTATGAGATGCCACAGTTTCTGGGGGGGGAATTGAGTAAAAGACTAGGCTTGATGATTCCCTAATCTGTCTATGCATTATGGAAAGTGCTCCATGAGTCTTGGCAGCTTGGATGTCCTCTCTATTACTTCTCCTTAGTTGACATATTTCACTTTTTTATCAAGTTAAGTGCCTGAAGGATATAACTGCAAATGTTACATTTTTTTATATAAAGCAACAAGTATTGGGCACTCCTCTCTCTTTGAATGTACTGTTTTCTCTGCCTTTTATTTTATCCCCTCATTTTTCATACTTTTATCCCCTTTTACATCTGTTTCCTTCCTAGACCCAGTCTTATTCCTTAAGATTTTGGATTTTATTACTGAATGGTTTACTGATCCATTCTATATAGTAATATATTTGTGTTTTTACTTTGTTAACATATCCTTTCAAATTCACTGTGAAAAGCTTGAGCATCTCACTATGGTATGAGATAGGTAATAATATTTGGAATAGTTTCCACATCTGCTTGCAATCATCTTAACTAGGAGTTCTTTGGAACCTTTTCCCACCTGCTCCTTGAACCTGTTGAATTGTCTTATTTAAGGTTCATTATTTTTTCATTTGCTCTCATTAGCAGTTTTAACTCTAATTAGCATTACTTTCTGTGAATTATCTTTTATTTCACTTACTGAAGTAGAAACTGGGGTGCCTTTTTTTTTTGCACATTAAAGCTAATTATATATGGCCATTAAAAGCAGCAATATAACTTAGATTTAGTTTTCAAGTTTTAAAATTGATTTGCTTCAGTAACTAATAGGATGTCTGATATAAAAGAACCTTAAGTGTAATAGTTCTGTCACAAGATTGATGCAGTCAAATTCCTTCTATATAGTTTCACTGCTTATTTCTGGCAGATGTTAAATATTATTTATATGAACACCTGTTCTGTTTATTAAGGACTTTGTCTTTTATATGAAATTCATGTTTTTAGCTTTATCAAAAAGTGCAGGTGGCCAACTCCAATTGAAAAATAGAATTGAAAGCTGATAAAAATGAGTAGAAATGTAATGACTAAATGATATTGGAACTTGACTACTGCATTCTGTTCTTGTACTTCCAATCTTACCAACAAGCTTCTCTTTAAATAAAAATGTCTAGTTGGAATATTCCCAAACTTGAAAAGAGCTGATCTAATCCAGATGGTAACTTTGATTTGGAAAGAAGACTTCAGGTTATTTTTTTAAAGGCTCTCTGCCTTATGCTATTGCTGCACAGAAAGCTAAAATGGTAATCCAAGATAAAAGTGGCTGTTTATGGTGGAAGTTCTGGTATTTGAGATATAAGCCTGCCCTTTTTCTTTGAATAGTATTTGTAGTCACCTCAGTTTCATGTGGAAAATATTCAAAACAGGTGAATTTGTACTTTCTATTATTGAAGAAAGAGATTCTTTCAGGAAGTGGTCAGTTTTGTCATTTAGTAATGAAAAAAGTTCCAGTAAGAGTATTTCTTTAAAATACTGCTTTGTTTCAAAGTAGTCTGTTCTTAAACAAAATGAATACATCTTTACTTCTGTAGAATTTGTTAGAGAAGTCTACTGA
Organism: Ammospiza caudacuta; assembly: GCF_027887145.1. Taxonomy (NCBI): domain Eukaryota; kingdom Metazoa; phylum Chordata; class Aves; order Passeriformes; family Passerellidae; genus Ammospiza; species Ammospiza caudacuta. Next base: position 115,260,513 of record NC_080593.1, on the reverse strand, counting down.
GAGAGAAACTCGCCAGGAATATGCTCTTGCCATGATTCAGTGCAAGGTTTTAAAGCAGCTAGAGAATTTGGATCAGCAGAAATATGATGATGAAGACATCAGTGAAGATATCAAATTTCTACTGGACAAGCTTGGTGAGAGCGTGCAGGACCTTAGGTATGCTTTGCGGTGTGCACTTTAAAAAATGCAGTTATGTGAATGTTGGTAGAACCTTTTTAAGGCTAAAATATCTACAGAATTATGATATGTAAGTGCTATTTAGTAAGAGCATACAGAGATGTGCTGGTTGTTAGTTTCCTATTGTATGTCAGTATTTAGAGGTTGAATAGAAAATAAATAGAAAATAAGTCTTCACTTATAAATGTGATCTTTGTAACTGAGAAATTGTTAAAGAACTTGAAAGTGATCTTAAAGGATTTCCAGTCAAAACTGAAGTCTGCCTGATTAGAATAATTTCTACTGTCCAGATTAACTAAAGTTTTTGCTAGTGTTTACCTAGTTCTTGGTCTTGTGCCTAAATTGAAGTGCACATTGTAGGTAGTAGATACAAGTGCATATTGTAGGTAGTGTCAAAGGTTTAAGTGGATGGAAGGTAGACTGAAATCCTTTATTGGGGAAGTTAAAACATAAAAACCCAGCAAAACAGAGAATTAAATTCCAAATGTTGCATTTGCCTGGCTGCATTTTAAATTTTTTTTTTCAAATTTATTTCTTGGGAATGGTATTGTGGGGCGGATAGAAGGTTGTGTTTGAAAACAAATTTTTCTTCTTGCCTCTCATGCATTTTCTTGCTTACCAAATGGTGAGACAGGGAGCAATTCTCATGTTCTGCAGAGCACTGACTTCCAAATGTGTCATAGCAATTAGAGCTCCAGCTTTGTTAGGGACAGGCTTGGGCATATGGTTCAAAGAGTTTGTAGAAGCTTGGCCAATATCTCATTTAGGTTTTGTGTTGCAGCTCCTTTGATGAATACAGCTCTGAGCTCAAATCAGGAAGACTGGAGTGGAGTCCTGTGCACAAATCTGAGAAGTTTTGGCGGGAGAATGCTGTAAGACTAAATGAGAAGAATTATGAACTGCTCAAGTAAGTTTTCAAGTCTTGAATAATGTGATCCTTTAATATTTTCTGTGTTTAAATGAACCAGACTCTAATAAAGGTTTTACATTTTAACACAAAGTCAAGAATGAAAGCAAGTCATAACATCCTGCTTATTTTACAATGTATAGTTTGCTGTGTTCAAAACCAGAACTGTTTATTTGCTTTTACTGGTGAAAGTGTATTTATGATAGAGGGAATATCTTTAGTTTAACTTGGATGTAGGTTTGATTTGATTAAAAAATGTTTTTACTGGATCTTAATCTTAGATTTGTGTTGTGTGTGATGTTGATCTGAGTAATGAACTTTTGTCTTGGATATTTGGGAGTTGAAAGTTGTGGTACTGTTCCATGAGAAATTTGACTCAGTGCATTATGTTGCAATGTGTCTATTTTGTGTTGGGACTGTGTTTGCAGTACATAGATTGTTATATGAAGTGAACCTGAACCCATATTTATTTGCAGTCGAGGACTGGCTGTCTGGCATATGAAACTATGTCCTGAAATGATGCCTGGCTGTTGTCATTAACTGATAGCACATGGTGGTCTTCCAGTTCAGGGCTTGCTAATAAGTGCCAGATCTAACAGATATCAGGAGGTCAAATGGAGCATGTGAGATGTTAGAAGACATGGCAAGAGCAAGGTGATCCTGAGCGTTATGTGCGTTTCAGCTGGCCTGATACCTTAGAAAAATTCTGATAAATTCTTCCCCGAGTGCATATTGTTAAATATGTAGGATTATAGACTTAAAATTTTTGGATGCTGACAACTCTGGCATGAAGTTGATGTTGAGGCTTAGTATTTCCTGTAGTGATTACAATGTTTTGCTGTATTTATTTCTCCTGATTCTGGGACTTTCTTGCACTTCTGCTGCTGCAAAGACATTAATCTTCAGTAGTTCCTAACACACCTCCAACTTTAAAAAAATCCCCCAAAAACTCAACACCAAGCCAAACAAACCAATCCTCAAAAAACACCCTCCGCCACAACATAATGGGGAGATTCTTGCACCTCAGAACTTCATTTTTTGCCTTGTAAGGCATTTGACAAACAATCCTTATTTGCTTTGAGCCATATAATTTTATTTTTCCTTATCTGCCTACTTATTATTTTTCTAAATCTAATACTTTCATGCTACTGTTAAACATAATTGTTTTATTACCTTCTGCATTATTGCCTGCCTTGATGTTGGGCTTATATTTTGTTCAACATCATTATATGGCTCTTTGGTGTCTTCTGCTTAGTCTTATGGTTCAAGTTTCTGCTTCCTATTCTTGTCAAAAGTAGGAGTTCTTTTCATTTGAGAAGTGGTTTTCCTGTCACTTTCTGGCCTCTAGGGAGGCAGGCAGTGGCTGTGGTAATTTAATTTTACTAGCATGTTCCTTTTTTAAATTCCAGTTGAATTTTCAACCTACCGATTTCAGCTTGTTTCTAACTTTGTCTGATTAGAACACATTTGTCATCTCACTAAGCGTAGAATACTCTAATTTTCCAGTGATCTCTATGTTTAACCTTTTCAGCTGTATCTCACCTTCATAGTCTGTGTTATTTTCCTCCCTTCTCATTACTGTCTAGAGAGCAGTGTTACTTGTAGCTGTTTTTCACTAAAGGTGGTTTAACTTCTTAATTAAAAAACTCAGACAGTGTTAAGAGTCCAGAAGCTGTTTTATGCTTCTTACACCTCTGTGTTTCTAGGCATACTATGAAAATAATGTGGCACTGGAGGAATTTGCAAGGAGCATAGCTCTCATCTCAGTCTTTGAGTTAGGAAAGAACTGCTTTCTAATGAAGCTTATTTAGAATTCAAAACTGTTGGTCTTGGAGCCAAAGTAAAAAAAAAAGGAGAGATTTTGTAATCCTTGGTTATAGGTATTTGTGTATGTAGTTCACTAAACTGACTATAGTGAATACTTAAAATAATTTTGTTAATTAGGACAGGTTCCCAGTTTTGTTAAGTACAGCTGCATTGTTTGGAAAAAGTTCTAGCTTTACTGTTTGGGTGACTTGTAAAACATTTTTATGCTTATGGGCTTTTTTATTTTAAGTTATCACTGATTAAAAACCCATCAACAAATAAGAAAACCAAAACAAAAAAATAAAAACCAACCTAAAACGTGGAACTTCATTGTTTCACATTCTTTCCTAGGATCCTGACAAAACTTCTGGAGGTCTCTGATGATCCGCAGGTGCTGGCTGTAGCTGCTCATGACGTGGGAGAATATGTACGCCACTATCCCCGTGGGAAACGGTAGGAAAATGCCAGAATGCTGTTATCCTAGAAGGCAGCTGGAGTGTGTACTCTGCCTGTGGCATTTTCTGCTTATTTGTATTAAAATATGGTACAAATGGATGCAGATTATGCTTAAGTTTTATTTATTGGAAAGATAAGGAAACACATACTAGATCAGATGAGAAACTGCAAACTGGATCTTTGACTTAATAGATTTCAGTGTCTCTTAACTGTAAAGGGAAGCAATGATTAAAGTATTGAATACAATGTTTAGACTAAACCAGAAGCCAGGCACCAGAAGAAATTGGAGGAACTATCAAGAGATTAATCAACATATAATTTTTCCTCTCTATGACTAATTGGACTGTAATTACTGGACTTGGGGTAGACATGGACTATTCCAGCTAAAGACTGTTTTGTGACTTAAGACTACAGAGAAATTTTTTTCCACAAATAATTGGTGGTGTAATTTCAGTGATCCACAGATTCAGTTTTCACTCTTCCATTTAAGCATGTTTTAGCTAGACAAATAATTCATTTTTGTGAAAGCTTTCATGTTCATTATAAACTCAAATTCCTGTTGAAATACACATGGACATTGCTATGTTTTCCTGTTTTAAAAACCTGTGAGGGAAGATGTTTACTGAGTAATTGCACTTCTAAGGTAGAGACCAGTGAAGCAGAAAGAAGCCTTTGGTTTTTGCAGGAAACTGGCTCATCACTTACACAGAGGCACATGTGACTTAAGTTTTGTAGCAAAGAAGCAGTCTGTTCCTGGTTTCTGCACAGGATTAAATTGATGTCAATTCAGGGTCCATATAACCACTCTCTACAGTAGGATGGGGGAAGAGAAACAAATTAAGAGCAAAAAAAATAGTGGGTTGAGATAAAGACAATTTAATAGGTAAAGCAAAATAGGGAATTAATACACTGCTTCTCATGAGCAGGCAGATGTTCAGCCCTCCCAGGGAAAGCAGGTGTTTCTTCATCATGAATAATGGGTACTTGGAAAGACAAACACCATCACTTTGAATAGTTCCCCTCTTCCTCCTCCTCCCAGTTTTATGTGCTGAGCAAGTTGCCACATGGTATAAAATATCCCTTTGGTCAGCTGTTCTTGCTTTGACCTGCTCTTTGTATGAAATTATTTTATTATTCATATTTATGGATGACCAGTTAGCGTGCATTTACTTGAATGTGCGGACTAGTATGGCCATGTGGTTGCTGGACCAAAGCTATGAAATCAGAGTGGATAAACAGGACCTGTATCCTTCTGTCTGTGGCTGGGAAAATGTATAGCTGTTAGGACTGCAGCTCCACTTAGCTCCCAGGCTGTTAAGCCTATTCAGCAATGTGCCAGTCTTCAAAAGAAGTGGTCATCAGCAAATAAAAAGTGTCCTAGATACTGTTCTAACCCACATTCTTATCTCAAATTCTAATACTTTAGCTGCTTTCTGTCTACAGTCTTGGCTTATTTAACTTTCTGTTCCATTGAACAAACTTTTAAAGAATTTCATTTGTAATCCAGTGTATTCTTACCAAATATGACTTCAGCAATTTTGGAACTAACTAAAAGCTTAAAATACCTATGTATTATGTGTCCATTCCAGCATAATAATCCATTCCTTGTGTTTTTTTGGTACATAGTTGTGTAGTGCTCCCACATGTGATTGGTGTTTTACTCTCTCATTGCATGACTCACTCCAAGAATGGATACAGCTCCTTGGTTTAGAAGAGTAGAAGAATTCAGGTGTCCTAAATACTTTTGTTTCTGTTAAGTGTTTATTGTAAACTCCTAACTGGATCATCCTTTAGCCTTTGAGGATTGCAGAGATGAATTGGGTACTAAAACTCCTTGACTTCACTTGCTGGGTACAGTGGAGACCTAGAGCTACAGTTCTGGCTAATCTTTCCCTTTGTCTGACAATAGAAATGTTTGTTAACAAGATACTGTGTTTTTTCATGGCTGCTCTCCAATGCTTAAATAATTTTAAGTTGCTTTTAAAATTACACTTTTTGTATGAAAATGTTGAGACAGTAGCACTGTGGGCTTCTCATGAGGCTCACAAAGATGCATTTTCTGAGAGTGTAACAGCAGAAATAAAGTTTAGCACTGTTGCTTCCTGACACTAAAAATATGCAGATTGCCAGCAAAGCTTCCATGTGGCCTACAGGTTATTGTTATGTACAATCAACACTTAGAATTTCTTGAATGTTATGAACATGGGCTTTGTGTTTTACATGTATAAGAGATGGAGACCTGGAGCCATTCTCTTCCTTAGCTCAGGATTCAGAAAAAAAACTTGCATTCCCTTTTTCACCTGGGCTTTCAGATAAGTAGTGTGGATTTTATATTTGTTTTCTGCTATAACAGTCTAAATTGCATTTGTCTTTATCTGCTATGTCTTCTTTCTCCCTCTAAATGGGTCATGTTAAAACCTGAATCTTCAGCATCCAGAGACTTTTTTGAAATGACACTGTTTTGGCTTAGTGCAGTGATGTTATGGGGAGCAGTCACTGCAGAAGATGTGCACATACAACTCTTCCACTGGTCTCCATTACTTCTGTAAAATAAGCAGCAGTTGAGGAGAGGGGAAACTAAATGTAGTGTTTTGGACATGTTTGGAACTTGAAGGAACATGATTCACTGTGAACCTTCTTCACTGTTTAGACCTTTGGGTTAAACCCATGGCTGGGAAGTGATCTGTACCTGTAGGCAGCATTATGCAAGAATGATAATGCTGTTCTTCAACTCCTCATGTTCTCAGCCATAATTTCAGTGATGTATTGTCATCTGAAAAAGCCTATTACCATTTGTGATTATAGGCTTTTAACCTTTCATTTTGGTTTTTGCATACCTCTATCATAAGGAAGCTTTTGAGTTTAATGCCTTTTTCACATCCTTTGACTTCTGAACATCCAGTGGCCTAAGTCAGTCCTTTAATAGAAAAGGACTTCTTTAAAAGTCCTTTAAAGAAAAAATTATTATTTATGTTTCATACTCTTGCCTTTGTGTGCAGTGGTTTTATATTTAACTTATTATAAAGGTGAGGCTGCATAAGGCAGGCAGAAAGGTTTTTTTGAATCTGTTACATTACTAATAACTTATTGAATTCTTGGCAAGGATTTTCCAGCTTGAAACAATTGCACTTGTCTGAATCCATTCCTGCTTTATGGAACAAATGTTTGAATATTTTTGGGAAATAATATTCCCTGTGGTCTTAAGAATAGGTTTGACTGAGGTAGAAAATGAAATTAAAAATTCTCTTTTTCATCTCCATGCTATGTCTTCATACCTGCTCTGTTGTTTGCAAAAATGCATTTTTTTGTGCAGCAGCAATGCATTAATCTGGCCATGAAAAGAGCAGTACTACATGCAGATAGCTAATGCAAGCTTTAAATGGCAGAGCAGTATCAGGTTAGGCCTCTAAAGCAAATGATAGTGTCTTCACAGGACAGCATGTTTAACTGCTAAGTGAGAGAACTGCTGTAAAAAAACATATGAAAGTTAGTGAGTAAATCAGCTTATATATTCCTTGCAAATTCTCTCCAAGCTTACTGTTATGACAGACTGAAATGCTGCATGTGAAGTCATCTGGATAGTGATACTTTTTTCAGGTTTTAAGTGTGTTGCCTTCTACCAGTTTTATTAAGAAATAATATATTCATGGCATGCAATACAAGGTTTCATCAGTATTTCATAGGGGATTTGGTATAACTGTTAAAAGGCTGACTGTGGTGGTGAAGTGTGTAGTGAAAGATGCAGCTGAAGCATATCATTTTTTCTGGGAATGGAACCTTAATAGCCAGTTCTGCATCTTGTGCAGCAGTAGCTGTGGCTGAAGTACAGCTTGAATCTCAAAAAGCACTATATGTATGAGGTGGGTGATTTAATAGGTCTTGGTGTGATTACAAATATTCTTCTGTATTAGACAATTCAGAAGAGATTGAGGTTTTATTCTTGCAAAAAATTGAGTGACCTGATTGCCATTCATTTATGGGGTGGAGGGCACTACCTCTCCTACCTAATAATTGATAATTCTGTACCCTGCAAACCCTTTTCCAGAGCTGTGTAAAGTAAATAACCCTTTCTGAAAAGGGGTCTTTTCTGGATTATTTATTTCAAAGAGGCAAACAGGAGTCCAGTATAAACACTCTCTGTTGTGAATTCTTAAAAATCTTTTTTTAAAAGATATATATAGAATATTATCTTATTAAAGAAGATAATATGTATTTGTAACAGATCAGGTGGGATGTGTATCTTGGCAAATAAATAATTTTAATGAAATAAATATTATATAATTTAGACTTAACCTCTTAATGCCTTGAATGAGAAGTGGTGGGATAGGATAGCTACCCAGAATTGAAAGTAATGTGAAAAAACTTGCTCCTCTCCTGTTTTTCAGAGTGATTGAACAGCTTGGTGGTAAGCAGCTGGTCATGAACCACATGCATCACGAAGACCAGCAAGTTCGTTACAATGCACTGCTGGCTGTGCAGAAGCTGATGGTTCACAACTGGTATGTGAAGATTGTTTACATACTAATAACCATGAGAAATCTTTGTTGTGGAGACAGGATTCAAAACAGTAGATTTCTTTTAGGGGAGAAATAGCATTTTTATGTGTTAATACAGCAGTTTTTAAACAGCAGATTACTATGATGCTTATGGTAAAAACTTAGGTTTTCTGTGTGTTTTGGAGATAGTTGATTTGAATAGCTTCATTACATGGTTGACTGTCACACAAGTAATTCACTTGAACAATGTATTGCAGCCTAGGTTGGGTATTAGGAAAAGGTTCTTCATCCAGAGGGTGATTGGGCATTGGAACAGGCTCCCAAGGGAAGTGGTCACAGCACCAGAGTTCAGAGTGTTTGGACAATGCTCTCACACACATGCGTTCACTCTTGGGCTGGCCCTGTGCAGGGCCAGGAACTGGACTCAATGGTTCTTGTGGTTCTTTTCAGGATATTTTGTAATGATTCTAGAATTATTTGAGCTGTGTGTGGAGTAGCAGAAGTTTATGGCTGATTGAGTGTTCTCTAATAGCTCTCAAGTTCTGCCACAGAGCTTGCTGGTGTGTGAGGCTGCCTTTCCAGCAGCACACAGGACCTTTGTAGGAAAGCATTGAGGGGCTGAAGCTCTGAAAAACAGTGTTCATGAAGCAACTTTATGTAAGTTGCCAAACTAATTAGGTATGCTAAGCATAAAGCATGGAGAGTTAAAAATACTAATGAGGAGCTTTTAATCTGGTTATTAATTATGAGTGCACCAGAGCTCATATTTTCAGTCTGGCATTGCCTTAAAGCTAGATAAAATACAGCAATACATCTGAGTATATTGGAACATAAGTGTTGAAATACAAAAAACTAATTTAATTTTGGATTTAAACAACCTTTTATTTCTGAAAAGCTTAGTGCTTGGATGTTTCTATAACATCTGTCAGTTTTCTCACCTATTATAGAATTTGAACTTTTTGAAAGGCTGAGTAGGGATGACACTAGCAGTGTTAAAGTGGTAGGGGAGCATGGACTGTTAAGCACCTTCTGACAGGTTAAGTCACCACCTTGCTGTGACAGGCTGGCTAAGTTGACAAAAAGCTCCCATTGTCTCTCTCTGCAGTGTATCATAAGTCAAACAAAGCTAATTTTCTCCCCTTCTTCTGAAGAATATAACTTTTAAGGTTTTAACTCTCAGACATGTTATATTTATTTTATCCTACTCTCTCTCTTGGATGCTGTGTGAACATTCTATAAAAGAGAAACGTGTTTAAATACCCTACTATGAAAATTCCAGCTAATACTCTCCACCTGTAATGAGTACTTTGATAAATCACATGAAAATTTTGAGTGTGGAGATGGAGTCTAAACATATGGTCATGTTCAATCTAATTTTTGGTCATTATTGTATATTATGCTCTACACTGCTTCCCAGTTTAATACATTTCTTTTCTCACTGTGCTGTTCTGATACATTTGAAACATTCCGAGTATTACAAACCAGCTGCTCCTAAATAGAAATTACAGCATGGAAAGTTTAGTTACTGATACTGCCTTCTGCAGTAGGGATGGGCTTTATTTCATGTGTTCTGATGTCTTGAAAATCTGGTAGGAAGACCTTTAGTCTTTCTCCAGCACAAACCTCAGTGGTAGGAAAAATTTTCCTGAATGCCAAGCCTGGCTTTTTCTCACTTTCAGTGAGAGACTACTGTTTGTAAAAATATCACATCTGGTCTTCTAGATTTGTTTTGGTTTTTTAATAGCATGAACATGTGCCTACTTTTCACAGTTTGTGAACCTTTAGACTTGAGACTGAGGGGAAGATGGCAAAAGTACCTAGTTTCAGATCTTCAGAGATGTCAGTAAAAAGAATCTGTCTAAGTTAGTGCCACTTGCAGATTCACATTGTCATCTCTGTAGGGAATGTTTTCTTGTTTAATTCATAGTGGAACAAGCCTCTGGGGCATACTGTCCTTGGCTCTTATTTGCTAAAGTAGCGTTCCCCCTGGCATGGACTTACAGCTTAAGTGAAGGAAATGACACACTGTTTGTATGTGGGAAGCTAGATATTTTTTTGTGTAGATCTGGCTTTTGATGAGTGTTGGGAGCTCTTCTGTTTCATTGCTGTCTCGTCTCACCACACAAGCTGAGTCCCCTGACTGCCACACACTGTGATTTAAGTGCCTACTTACTAAGCTTTGCATTGTCATAAAATTTGTTATTCAGCAACTTCAAGGTTTTGTTTCCCTTGTTCTTCAGACCTGGGGAAACAATAAACATTTTTCCTCTTGCTTCCACTTATTCTGGAATCACAGTTATTTCACTCAAAGCAATTGTGTTTTTTTCCTTGAGTTTAACTGGTACAGAACAATTTGGCATATCTGTCTTTGACACGTGTGACAGAGGTAGTCAGGTTTTCCTGAAGGTTAAGTGAGAGAAAGGTTAGAAAATAAAGCTTTGCTCTGCCACAATAAGGCTTGATGCAAGTGCTGTGCCTGGAGCTAACAAAGGAAAACTTGTGGTACTTGAGTTGAGGGAATGCCATGGGGCAGCTGAAGTAGCATTCTGCCTAAAACACAGCTGTATCATTTGACTGTTAGCTTAACTTAGAGACAATTAACTCCTAAGTAATTTGAGTAGTTCATTACAGGCTGCTCAACTGGCTTTCCCTTAGGGGTTTTTAAGTCAGGGATTAATGGGGGGAAATCAGACTGTCAGGCATTCTCTTAAATGGTGAAGCTACATTGGCAAAAGCAGTAACTGCTGTCAGCTTTTCAGATGAGATAAGTTCAAGTGAAATATTCCAGTTACATTTGCATGTTAAATGATCATGCACTTGATGAATCGAGGAGCAAAATTATCTTTATCATCACTTACTGCCTGTACATGGGAATTAATCCTGAGTTTCAATCTGACTTGAATTGTGTTAGTCATGGCACCCCATGCTGATATTAGGAACCAGTGTAGTTGGTTGACCCTGGGTGCATGCACCCACCAAAGCTGCTGTTACTGCTCTCCTCCATGGCTGGACAGGGGAGAGAAAATACAACAAAGGATTCCTGAGCTGAGATAAGGAATTTGGGGAGATACCACTCACCAAATACTGTCACAGGCAAAACAGGCTCAAATTAGGGATAATGAATTGAATTTATTGCTAACAAAAAACCAGAGCAAGATAGTGAGAAGTAAATATCACCTTAAAAGCACCTTTTCTCCACCCCTCCCTCCTTCCAAGCTCTGCCTCCTCTCCTAGGGCTACAGGTAGATGGAATGGGGGTAATGGCCAGTTTGTCACGCGTTGTTTTGTCCCACTGGTTAGAGAGAGGAATACTTTCCCTGCTCCATAATGGGGCCCTGCCATGGGAGATAGTTCTCCATGAAGTTCTCCAACATGAGTCCATCCCATGGCAAGAGCCCTCCCCAAACTACTGCAGCGTGGGTCACTCTTCTGCGGGGTGCAGTCCTTCAAGAACAGGGTTCTCCAGCATGTGTCCCTCCACAGGGTCACAAATCCTGCCAGCAAACCTGCTCCAGTATGGGCTTCTCTCTCCATGGATCTGCAGATCCTTGTCAGGACCCTGCTCCAGCACAGGCTCCTCCCAGTCATTCACCAGCCTGGGCGTGGGGCTCCTGACCTCCTCCTTGATACTGACATGAGGAGTATGAGTATGTTGGCAGGTGCTAAACAGTGGGAGTTAGGATGTGTCACTTGAGCATGATCAAGTATGGTATGGAAGCAGAATTCATAAAGGGCATACTGAATGAAGCAACAAATTGGGCAAGCTTTGAATATGCAGCCGGTTCATACATGGTTTTCTAAATGCACAGCCCAGAGAAATTACTTGCTCTCCCATCTTTTAAAATGAGGGATTCTGCAGGGAGACAGTTAAAAATCTGAAACTGCCTAGGATTTGCAATATGCTGTATTTAGAAGCTGTTACTCTACAGATAGCTTCTGTACAATGCCTGCATTTGGGAGTGACAATTGCAGGGTGTAGTGGTTTCTACCTGGCAGCCACGAAGTTTACACCCACTGTCACTCCTTATTTTTTCCTCTATCCCAACACTGAAGTATGGAATGCTTAATAGAGTAGTAGGCTTAAATCTGGGAAACAGTACTTACAGGATAATGACTTCCATTATATTTATTTCTCCTGGTTCTTAGCCTTCATTATCGCTACAATTCCTTTTCAGTAGTTAACAGAAGTTAACTAAATGAAAAGTTTGACAAGATAGTGTCTCTGATAAAAAAGAATCTTTTTTAAGACAACAGTTCCTAGCTAGAATGAGACAAGCAAAAATCCAGTTAATTGCAGGCGCACTTGATATCTAGTGGAGTGTTCCATCTTTTTATTTGCACATAAATGTGTATTCTTGTAAAACTTCATCCCATGTAGGTGTAGAGGCTGTGGTTTTTTTACTGGGCATATGCTCTCTGGGATTCACACTGTGCTCATGTTTTCTATCATAAGATCCCTACTCTTTGCAGAAACACTTTTTAATATTTCTAGAGCTCATGTTAGCATGGAAGATATCAGATGTTCTTCTCAGTTTGCATTTTCTTTTTTCAAAGAAATTGCTCATTTTCATGCATTATGCTGAAAAACATGTCACCAAAGTAGTAACTTTTTGGTAATTTAATACTTCTGATTAGTGTTCTTTAAAAATTTGATTTCCTGATAGGAAAATTCAGTGAAACACTATTGATGTTGGTCATTCTTACATAAAAACCTCTTAAGTGCTGTAAGCAAGAAAATTCTTTGTGGTAACTAAACCTTATGTTTAAATATAAAACTTTTCAAACCATGTTGCAAGTTTAAGTGGGTCTTTTAAATTCACGGAATGGCTCTGTGTGTTAGTTCATAGCATATCTTATAAGTGAAAAATGGCTAGTGCTTTTTCTCCCTAATAGAAAGACACACATTGAATTGGATTTCACAGTTTATTTTCTTTTAAAATCAAATGCTTAAGTCATAGCTTTGTTATAAGAGCTCATTGATCTGCTGTCTCTTCATAGCTTGTATGTGAAGTTGTGAACTGGAAGTCTAGAATAACTCTTCCTAAGATTGGACAAAACCAGGGAAACTGCTGAGAGGAAAGAAGGTTCTTGTAGTGTCTCAGTTTGAAGACTCACATTAATGCTGCATTTGATGTTGTAAGGAGGGCTTTGAACCATGCTATGAGTAATATTTTCAGTAATCATGATAATCTGTAGATTGTCTATTAATATTACTGCATTCAGCTGAAGAAAGGGCTCCATTTAGAAACACAAAGCCCCTTTCATGTAATGTTCATAATCCTTCTGTACAACCATTCAAGCTGTTTAGTTTTATGTGCACATCAGAATGTTGAGCATCTCTTTACTGTGAATAATTAAACAGAAACAATGTCCTAGATTTTGTTTATCTCAACAGCTGGCTTTTGTTCTATTTGTTTGTATGAAGTGGAATCTGTTAAACTAAGTATTGAGACTTGCAGAGATGTTTGCAGTATCTTTTCTCTCTTGAGATCCACAGCCACATTAATAGGTCAAGAAGATACAGGGTTAAAATCACCATAGTTCCACTGAAAAAGATAATTTATAAAAATCTTCAGTTTGGTTTGTTGGAGGACCAAGCTGTTTGGTCAAAGTGACTTTGATTCTGCTGTGTAGGTTTGTTTTGTTGTTTTTATTGTTGGTTTGTGATGACTTAGCTTCAAAACCACTCATAGCAGGCATCGGTATAATAAACACATTTTATATTCTTTAATACCATTTTTAAATTGGACTATTTCATAATGCATAAATCCACTGAGTCAAAGAAGAAAATTGTGTTCAGTAAACAAATGACAAAAGAAAACACAACAGCAGTTCTCCAGTGGTAGCACTCCAACTTGGGCAGTCTTCCCAGCCCAGCTCTCTAGGAAGATGTCTCTGTTTGTTACTTTACTGCTTTTACAGTTGTTCTCTTCCTGTTAACTTTTGTGAAGAAGATGATACTGAGGAGCATGTAATGTGCATATATGTATTTTTTTTCTTCTATACTATATATAGAAAAGATATATAACAATGTGCAGCATTATAAATTTGGATCCAGCAGTAAGACAGGTTAATATTACATATCAGGAACCAAATATTAACATCACTTCAGGTTTGATTTGAGCCTGGCTTCTTTATTTTATTTCCTGCCTACTGTGACTCTGTGGGGAGGCAGATGCACCTGTGGTGACCCCTGTGGAGCTCCACTTGCCTTTCCCCAGCCACCACCAGTGTTAATGTGACACTGCAGTAACCGTGTTCAAGGGAGCTTGTTTGTAGAAAGCAATTCACTGCAATTCACTTGGGAGTTAAATGAACAAAAAGTGCTGTCTCACCAGAATAGCCTGACTGCCTTGTGAGATACAGGCCTACACAGCTGGAGTGGGTTACAGGGTGGATGTTCCAGCTCTGTCTCACACTGGATTAGGTGGAGACTGGACAGATGGTTGCAACCTTGTGGTGGTGTTGCCACTTCATGTGTACTGCTCAGAGGTTCCAGGGATAGTTAATCTGTGCAGTGTAACACTTACAAGACAATGTTTTCATGGGTTAGTTTAGCCTGCTTAGAGTTGGGAGTATATCAATTGTGTAATTCAAATACTTACTTGTAAAAAAATTTATTACAATAAATTAGTAAAACTGGTCCATTTCTTTCTAGTCTAATAACTTCTCTCCAGGTTATTAGACCTCTAGCAGAAATGTAACATAGGGCTGGCAAAACTGATCAATTGTTCAAACTATTCTATCTGCTGCCTGTGCTGTGAACTTGTTTGTTTAACTATTTGTCATATTTTTATGATTTTTCTGTAAACAGTATATGTTGGCACTGCCTTTCGAGTTTATTGAGTCAAGTGGCAGACTTTTTGAAGGATTTCTTTAGAACTAACTTTTCAATTTTATTTTCAAAAGTATGGGAATCTAGGATTATGTTTAGGTAGAGAAAAATAAAATCAATATTTTTATTTTGGTTTTTGTCAAAGAAAGGCATTCTGTCTCTTGGGAACCTCAGTTTGCTAAACCAAGCCAGAGATTGCAGATATTTGAGAGTATCAAATATTTTTGATAACTTCTTTAATAACCAGGATGCAAGAGTTAAATGTAAGAAAAGAGAAAATATGAAAATGTAATCCTTCCTTTATTCTGTGCTTCGTCTCCTTTTCTTCCTTTGCCCATTAATTTTCAGTGTCCTTTAAAGGACAGGTAAATCTGACTGCACTTGAATTTGGAGTATAACGCTGAAAGTAGTACTATTTAAACTTCAAGGCTTGTTTATTTTAACACATGGCCCCTAGGGATCTGTTGTGTGTGTCTTGTCATGCTCTTCTATCACAGATTGTTTGTTGTTTGACAATGATCTTTTAGTCTGTGTCTTACCATACCCTTCTATCATAGATTGTTTGTTCTTGAAAGTGATCTTTTAGTATATGGTATATTTAGTATAAAATTTGTAGGTGGTGTCTTGTTCTAGTTTGCAATCTCCTTATTCCATATTCACTGAATTTACATGTTGCATCAGTTCTGTGTGCCTTTTCATAAATAAACTTTAAGCATTTGTTTCAATTATGACATTTAAGTATATCTCTGCTTCAAGGTGTCAGTAGCTCTCATGAGAAACAAAAACTGATTAAATTAAACAAAAGGAAGAGTAAGAACTTGAGATAAACTGAATTCTTGTATTCACCTGTAAGCTTCTTTTTCTTCTTGGAAAAAGCACTTTGGGAACAGCAGAAAATATGCTTCTAAAAAGAGGCCTCAAAAAGGGGGAATTTCTACTGTGGAAGGAATCTCACTTGGTTGTTCTAGTAAGAATGAAAAGATAAATTTGCAAATGGAAATTACTTATGCTTCACTGTCAGACTTTTGGGTGACCAGGGAAGTGAAAGTGTGTGGTGTTTCAAGTCTTGTTGGTCTGAGCTTTAATTGAGAAATGGAAGATTGTATAGCTAGTCTCAAAAGTGTACTGTAGTCTTGAGTACTACAGTTGCATGTTTGGAGCTTTTCTGCAGTGCAGAGGTAATATTTTTTATTCTTTTAAATTTATAGTGAATCAGTTGTTTCATGTTTGAATGCTGTTATGTGCAAATGCAAATTGTTTGCACTAACATCATCTGCTTCTAATAAGGACAGTTTTATTTTGAAGGAAATAAGAAGATGGCTAAAATTGACTTTTTTATAAAGGCTTTTCTGTTACAATGTGAGTAAAAATGGTTTAAAATATCTTGTAGTGGTCCAATTCTTGACTTTTAGCTTGCAATTAAAAAACGTAAGCCTAATACCTACCTCATTACTTTCCATTGGAGCCTGCACCACAAATCTCAGATGCTATTTTGATTATTTTATTAACTGATTTGTTATCTTATGACAAGATCCATCCTTTGATCATACCTGCTCTTATAGTGCAATGTGTTGAATGCTTGCATTCTTACAGGTGACTTTAATTTTGTGAGGTAAATAGTAATTTTAAAATCCCAGTTTTTCTCTTAAGATTTAACTAAGTATCAGTGCAGGATAAAGTCTTAGACCCTTAATTTGTAATAGCATGGGGATGGACACTTACGTCCAACTTAGGAGTGAAATTTGGAGCTTATAGTTCTTCTGAACCTCCTAATAGGATGAAATACCAGTATTTATAAAATATATTTGAATCTTCTTATTATTTTAATATGTGTTATAGCAGAGGGAGAACAGGGTCCTACTTAACATTTTGGAGCAAGTCCAGAGGAGACCTGTGTGGATGATTTAGAGGCATGGAATACCTGTGCTTTGAGGAGAAGATCTGAGTTGGGATTGTTAAGCCTGGACAAGAGGCATCTCTGGGGAGATGTTAGAGCACCTGTACAGTACCTAAAGGAGGCCTGCAGGAAGGCTGGAGAGGGGCTTCTTACAAGGCCAAGGGATGATGGCTGCAAAATAAAACAGGGCTGAGTTAGATTAGATATCAGAAAGAATTATTTCCTGTGAGGGTGGTGAGACACTGGAAGAGGTTCCCCAGAGAAGCTGTGGATGCCCCATCCTGTGGAGTATTCAAGGCCAGGTTGGAGGGGGCTCTCAGCAGCCTGGTGTGGTGGAAGGTGTCCCTGCCCATGGCAGAGGGTTTGGAATCAGATGATCTTTAAGGTCCTTTCCTACCCAAACCATTCTATGATTCCATGTTCATCTAATCTAGACCATGCAATAATAACTTGTCCTGGGTTAACCAGTGACCCTCAAATGGAAGTGATAATTTTCTGTTTGGTTAAGTGATCTTTCTAACAGCTTGTAATGCAAGGGTTTTGCATTTCAGTGGCCCTGTGTGGTGGCTAAAGAAGTGATGGGGTAGGAACACTGTGGGATTTTCACTTGGGTTTGCAGCATGACAATGTAGAGATGTAACTGCAAGTACTCATTCTGTATGGGGAAATGGGATGAGAGCTTTTCCTTGACCCTGGAGTTAAACCTTACACCTAAAAAGTTTTGTAGGGAAGATACTGTTCTACTTACTGTAGAAGTTGAATGTGTGTGTGAAGGCACTAAGTACCTACAAAATGTGCTACTGCTCTGCTGCCTTGGAGATTTTTGCTGACTGCACTGCACTCTAGTGGGGTTTTTAGAAAGCCTTGGCCATGCATCTGAAGCAGTGTAAGCTTTGCAATAGTTGTAGCTGTCTGCTGATTATTAAATATTTACATTCAATATGGTTCATCTGTGCTTTAAGAGTAAATATTTTTGTGGGCTTGTAATATGATGAGCAGAGCCATGTATGCAGCAAGTGTCAATTGGTTTCAGGGCTGGATGTCAGAGAAGAAATGCTAGAATCAGTACATGCATATAGGCATTGAAACAAATGAAAAAAAAAGGCAACCAAAAACATAGAGGGAGCAGAAAGAGGTTTGATGAGTGTGGAAGCTCTTCCATAGCTGCTGTCTGTGTTTTTGGATGACGGTTAAATTTTGTTTTGCTGGTACAGTTTTGAGTTCTGCAAAACCACAAGAGAGCAGCTCATTTCCTTCTTTGCCAGCAGGAGCCTCTACTTTGAGGGTGATAACCTGTCTGTTACAAGCAGGAGTTGTATCTATTAAGTGGAGCCCAAACATTAAAATACTGTGATTTTACAGCAACACCTGATGGAGCTGTAAATGAAGGTGCTAAACCATAACATATGGTTCTGCATACAAATTATGTGTTATTTTCTTTGCTAGAGGTGTTTGAAGTTAATGTTTTATAGGAACTTTTGCTTTTCTGGATGCTTAATGTTAAAACTAAGAAAAGTGGTGTTGGGTGGTGCAGTTGGAGTGCTGTACTTCAATTGCAATGCATAAGGGACAACTGTTCAACAGGATACTAAGCTGAAAACTAGTTTTTGAAATGTGCAAAAACCCTGATCTTTGAAATTTATTTTCTTAATAAAGCAAAAGCACATACTCTTGAGTTATGTAGGGTTTTCTTGAGGCTTCTTTCTGAACACCATCCCTCTGAGATGCTTCTAGTGCTTAACCTGTGTAGGTTGAAATATCTGTGTAGTGAGAAAGCACAGTACTAAGTGTATGATCAGCAGTAGAAAAAGAACGCCTACATTTCACAAGTCCTGAAGCCTCTCTTTCACTTGATACAGTGGTACAATCATTGTGTTTTCTGTGACAAGCAGCAACCCAGGTACTATTATTAAGGACTGCTTTCAGCTTTTTTTGTGGTTCTTTTTTGTGAAGTGTTGATCTGCTTTCACAAGAGAAAGTGAAGGACTGTAACATTCATAAGAACTGTGCAGTATTTTTCCATGGAATTTAGACACTGTTGCTCAGGGCAAGTGCCAGTAATCTGGGAGATGTTCCAGTGTTGAGAGGAGAGATAGAAAGTAAGTGGCTTAATGCACTTCAAAGTGCAGGTGAGGAAAACACTTCAAAGAAGATGTTGGTATACAGAGGGCCTGGATTGATTATCTTTTATTTTTCTCGACTTGAATATGTAGTTTTTGAGTCAGTGTCTGTTTGCTTGCCTGTTGTATTGCCAGTATGTCCTTTGTGTTACATGTGCTCCTGCAGCTGGGTTGTGGAAAGGGATACTTTCAGATGTTTTGCCATAGCTTCTATAATATATGTTTAACAAGCAAAATTTATCTGCTTTATGGGTGTTCTGTGTCAGTTGTCAGGGCTTCTAAATGTTCCCATTAGGCTTTTTCCTTTTCTAGACAGCTTGGTTATGTTTGGTTTGTGTTTTATTTTCATAGGGCAGATGATGGATGCTTGGTGTGCTCATTGTTCCTCCAGTTGACATTATTTGAGGGATTAATTCTAAACTTAAAGCTCTTCTTTCTTTATAAACTTTGTAATTCCCACTACTGATGCAGTCCCCACTCTCCAGAACATTTCTCAATCTAATTTTTTGTTGTATTTCAGGGAATACCTTGGGAAGCAGTTGCAGTCAGAACAACCTCAGACGGCCACTGCACGGAGCTAAGCACCTCCATCAGTGCATGCAGTTTGTGCTCACAACTACAGTGTGTTTCTCTTTAAATGAATACAAAGGAAATTCTGAAATCACATGCTCTTTGTCTTCTACGGGTGCATAAACATTCCAACTTTCTCTAGTGTTGTTGGCTTACTAAAAATTTGTTTAACTAGGTCTGCTGATTATGCCTATTAGCTTCTTGTTCTATTCTGAATGTATATGAAGAAATGTGGCTAATATATTGCATTTGTTTTATGTATTTATTCTCATAATAAAGACATTTATTAAAGGATATCCGTTCCATAATGGATATTATAATTAGCCTAGAAAAATTGTTCATTTCTTTTAATGGCTTATCAGTGTTGTCACTTTCCAAGAAAAGTAAGTTGTCCCCTTATGTCTCAGACAAATTAGTAAGGCTTTGACTTAGTGTTTCATAGAAAGTGCAATAGCCTGAGAAATATTGATTATCAATACTAAAACATATACCAAGTCTCAAAATAGTGTTGAAATTGTATATAAAAGCAAAGGTATGGGTAGGGCTTTTTTGGGAGGGTGGGGTAGTTTTTTTGTTGGAAACTACATTAAAAAATCTGGAAATGAGAAGAGGAAAAGAAAACAATCACTCCTCCATCAGTGAAAACACACCCTCAAGATTATAAGTCCAGCTGTATAACACCAGTGGTTAAGGCTGTAGATCAGAGATCAAGTTGAGGGTGTGTTTGTTTTTTTTAATGTGCACTACTAGCTGCTGAAATTGTAATTTCATGGAGTTTTTGGTTATTGAAAATACTTGTAAATGTTAGGGTTCTGGTTTCATTCCAAAATCCATTGTATTTCTTTTATATTAAGCCAGATAATTTGGCTATCAATATTTTCTGTGTTTTGTGTTCAGTATAAAATATGTAATCAATAAACTTAAGCTGATCTTGGCTTGGCATATGAGAGCAGTTTTGTTGCATAGATAGAAGCCTGCTCCAGGCACTTGCAATACCAAGCAGTTAATATTCTTGTGATTCATTATTAGAATTAAAAAAAAAAGTGAACATAATCTTGTCAGTAGTCATTTAAGGTGCAAGTCTCTGAGGAAGCTTTGAGTACTTTGTCATCAAGTGAAAAGACTAATTGGAAAAACTCTTCCTTATCCAGCCTGGATTTTCATCATATGTAATTAAAATTTGACCACTGTTGCAATGGAGAGAGAAGAGAGTTGGAGGACTACAAGTTGATGATTTCTTGTCTGCTTAATTAAAATTGGATTGTGTAGCTTAAGGACTGTTGCTTACTTTTGCATATAGAAGGCAAAGGCCTTGATATTGTAGTCAGTATCACAAGACTAGAAAGAATTAACCCTCACTCCAACTAAAGTCAGTTTATGTGAGTAGATCTTAGCTTTGCCTATTCCCACAGTGCTGGGGGATACGGGTGGTGTGGGAAGCAGCTGGGAGAACAGGGGTGCACCTACACTGCCATTCTTACCTTGGGTCAGTTAAATGCTCTTGGAATGAATCTCTGAGTCCTCCCTGCATTTCACACTTCAATTTACATTGTGTGGTGGTGTCAGCCCATGAATGGGGTTCTTCTCCAATCAAGCTGAGTCTCAGGATGCACATCTTGCATGATGTGCATCACGCTGTACATCCTGTGTGTCTTGGCTACGTGGCAAGCGTTCAGGCTACTGCACCATGTAAGATTTTGTTTGAAGCATGGCCTTTAGAAATGCATGCAGAGTGAATGCTGAATTAGCACCAAGTGTCTTGCTCTACAAAGCAGCTTCTCATGTCACACTTGACAATGAAAGCAGGGCCTAAGACTGCTCTAAAAGGTTGGTCCTATGGTTACAGCTGTAGTGTTGGGTCCAAGAACTGTGGCGTGGCATTAATGAGAAAGCAATGTCTCCCCACCTTCAAAACCAAAAGGTTTCCTTTTCCAAAGGGAACACTAAAGCACTGCTGGGTAAGGAGATCTGGATTGAATTGTAGAAGTAAACATGATGAATACTACCACTGGAAACCTCTTCGTTTCTTCTGGAGGAGCTAGAAATAACCAAGTCGCTCGTAATGTGAAACAAAATTGCTTACAGGGCTTGACCTAAAACATCTGAGTATTATTTTCATGTATTATACAAATAAATTCTCCTCTCCTGCTTTGCTAGTATTATCCTGTGCATAATTTAGTTCTTCATCATGTGGCGTGTTTTTAAGCTGTGTGATACCTGACATTCACTGACATTTAGTTACCACCTTGTGTCCAACAGCTCTCTAATTAAAGCAATGGTTCTGAAGTTTCACTTACATCCCTGTATGTTATTGATGTCCTGGTGCCTGTGAAACCTGGAAGCCTGCTAGCTCTGAGGTTTCCAGCTGCCAATGGTAACATTCAGGTGGCTCAAAGCTTGGATCTGAGTGAGTTCCTGCCAACAATTGTACCTTAAGAAGCCTGGAAACCTGCAGGGGTGGATGTTATGGAGGACTTATTGTTGTGCAGCAGTAATTTGGACTGAAGTTGCCAGAGCTGAGATTTCTGCAGGAGTCAGACTGCTCATGGTGTCCTACAGGTCCTGGGGAATTTTGACATAGCAGGGAGCTGCAGAGCAATTTCCATATGTGGGTTCTTCATCTCCCATCCCACTTGTTGGCAGTGAAAGGCCTTCATCCATGGTCCCGAGAGAGAAAGGAGGACAGAGCTGTTGAGCTTTTAACCTTTGGAATCAGGAAAATCAACCAAAAGTTTTGGTTGAATTTTAATTAATTAATAAAACTTTCTACTGAATCTGTTTTTTGTCTCACATGCCTAGTGCTAGCTTTTGCTACTGAGTGTTGTTTTTACTATTCATCTGTTTGCATTACTCACTTTCCTTGCTCAGCCTCTTTCTCCCAAAATCTGGCCTGCTGCAGGCAGGCAGGCAGGTGCCATGGTGCATATTGGGTGCTTCAAGGCTGTGTGATGACGGTGTGGGGAGAGCACTGTGTCAGGAAGAGAAATGTGTGCCAGCAGCTTCCTTTGTTCCCTCTGGTGATGTGAAGATTTAGAGACAGCTGGAGATGAGCTGCCATGGACCAGATGACTTGCTCCTGAAGCGAGGAGACATAGTCACCATCCTCCAAATTAGGGTAATCAGTCTTCTCTGGGAGAAATTCACTGTTTCCCTAACTTTTGATTTCATTCTTATGTTTTCTCTAATAATAAATGGAGTTTAATTTTCCTTTATTTTCCTGGAGTTTAATTAAAGTAACAGAGTCTTTGAAATCTTTAGATAAACTGACTTTTAAGTTTAATTTGAGATTTCTTTTACTTTTCTGGTTAAATGACTTTCTTTGAACTTTGGTCTTGGTCTGAAATCTGAAGAGGAAAAAAATTTGAGTTTTCAAGACAGCAACTGTGAAAAGAATTTAAACCTGTAACAATTCTATATAGGAGGGATGCATGATGAGGTACTGACACCTAGAACTAAGGCAGGAAAATGCTTTTAGTCATGTGCTTACTGAATGTTTATTATTCCCACAAGCTGGTTGAGATCTTAAGGCCAGATTTTGCTCTTGGCCAGTGAAATACTCTGCTGGAAATGAACTAGCGCTAAGCAGGAGTTGGGTTGCCCAGGCCCTGGGTGTACCATACTACCCAACACCTCTTTTCAGTATCTCATCTGAGCTTCAAAAATACCTTTGTGGACCTGTGTGAGGAAATGAAGATGGTCACTCATTTCTAACACTCTGAGCTGCTGGTTTATACCTTTTCAGGAATATGGCATGCAGGTTTTATGCAGTAAGTGCATGCAGTGACAAGGACTCGGGGAAATTGGTTGACTCGCCTCTATACAAAAGTTTTTGCTTTTCCCTTTGACAGCTTCTGCAGAATAGTTGGGAATTGTCTTCTTAGAGCCACATGTTGTCAGAGCTGAGAAGAAAGCTCGTGCTCTTGTGATGACCAGGTATGTTATTAATTGTATTTGCTTCCTCTTAGACTCCAAAGTGATTACTAAAAAAGTCTGAACTGCTGTTAAGATTTATTAATGGCTGAGAGGATCATCATTTTAATACCACAGAAAGCAACAAACTGTCTTGTGAATGTTAGGTGCTGCATTTAGGGAGTTACCTCAGAACCCCTTTTACCTTGTGGTGTGCATATTTCATTGGCACAGCTGGTTCTGAGATGCACGAGACATTGCTGAACACAAGCTGTGCTAAAAACTGCCAGTATCCTTTGCTTAAGAATATTTTTCATGGCCTGCCCCTTGGCCTTACTGATGCTTTTAACCTAAATTACTGTATAGTAAGGAGCCTAGTCAATTAAAAAAAAAAAAGGAATAACGACTGATGTTTTGCAGTGTTTTGTTTCTCTTTCTTGGTTATGTCCAAGATAACTTGTACTATGTACTACGTACATAGTACAGATGTACTATGGAAAAGTAATTTTAATATTTTAATTTGAGGCAAAACTGGGAAAAAGAAAAAAGACAATCCCTCTTCATATAAAAGTGGACAGAAACTCTATATATATATATATATATATATATATATATATATATAAAAACTTCATAATCTCATGGATTTTCCCAGAAGTGCACAATATTTTCCCTCTGTGTGAAAGTAAATCTGCAAAAGGGAAAAAGAAGATTTTCAAGAGTCATTTTTGGTGCCTTTTTAACCATATTCATAATATAATTTTTCCAAGGCTCTTCAGTTTGCTAAGTCTGGACTCCGTGCAGAGACAAACTGTCAAGGTGAAAATAACTTTTTCAGTGTCGTTCATTAAGCATTTTAAAAAAACTACATGTATCCAGCTGTGCCAAGAATGGGCAAAGAAACTGGACAGGTGATTGTAGCAATGACAGTTAAAACCTATTGATTTGGAAATCACAGAACTGCTACAATATCAGACTATTTTATAGGAAGAAAGCATGATAAATTGTGGGCTTAAAGGTCATCATTCTCTAGGCAATTTTCATGTGGTAAGGAAGGGTGCAAAGCAAGTCTGTTCTGTCAGGTGTAGGTGGCTAAAATGCAGCTTTGGATTATGAGTCTCTCAGTGTGGGGATCATGGCAACAGCTTTTTTTTTTTTCTTTTTTTTCTGCTAGAAGATCACAGGCTATCTCCATCTTTGGAGATTTGCAAAGATTACAATGCATTTACAAAGAATCACTTTATCTGGCTTCCCCAGCTGGTGCACTTGAAAGGAGCTGGTCCTCTCCTATCCACGTGTCTGTGGGTAAGAGAGTACTGATGAAAAATTAAATCCATCTGGGATGTCTTTGGTGAAGTCCTTTTACAGGAAGGGCATAAATTGTACCTTCTGTTGAGTGTCTGAATGTCACACTTCAAAATTCAGTTCTCAGGTGGCATCTAGTTCTTTCTCTATTATATTCTAATTTCTCTTAGAATTGGTAGAATTTCACAATTTAAATATATTTTGTTGCTATGTCAAGCAGATGGTGGATGAGACCTAGAATAAGGGAAATGTTTTAGAAAAAAATAGTTTCCTCTGGTAAGAAAAGACTGTTTATGCCTCTTCTATCTTGTTGTGTTTTACCTGTTTTTCTTATATATTCTAGTTCAAACTCTATCAAATACTATTTCTAAAAAAATAGTCAAGATTTTTATCATATTGCTCTTAACATGTCAAGCCTATTTTCTTCTTCTTTATTTTTTCCCACTTTGAGATATTGAATGTCCTGAATTTCATCACCTCTGACTTCACATGCACAGTGCTGATTTTTTTTCTTCTAAGAAATCTGGAATGGGATGAAATATTTCCTTAAAGAGAATATGTGATACTTCCTAGATTTTATGTCTATGGAAGTTCCAACATTCTTACCTAAATTGCCTTTAACCTGGGCCGAACTTCATGACTCTGACTGCCCTGCAGGGAGTAAGCACTGTAACTTCTTTTAGTCTGTTTGTCCTGTCATGCCTCTGTGCCCTTTCTGGAGATAAAAGGAATTTTGTTGATTTCTGGGATCTTCCTTTTATGGTCTTTGTTTCCTGATCCTAACTTCCTAACTTCCATGAACTCTTGTGATGTTGTAAGTCAGCATGGAGGACAAGTGGTGTTGTCCATCATTCCATCAAACCACTAGCATACTTTTTCATCTTTTGTTCTCCATCCTGTGTCCCTGCTCTCAGTGCACAGTCTAAATTTCCCCTTAGCTGGTTCACTGCGTGCAAAACAACTGTACACAAGTGAGGACTTTTATCTCTTCTACTGGGATGACCTCTGGTCTACTCTGGCCTTCCTTTCTGCTACATAATCTCTGGCATCTTTTATGAAAAGTTTGGATTCTAAGTTTGTATTTTGAGGAGACAGAGATGTTTTATTCTGGAACAATGGGGATGTAAACACATATCTCTTGTTGGCAGTGAGACTGCTGTTTAAACTTTTGTTGTAGAAAGATATGGCAAATCACAGTTTTAAAAAAATATTTTAAAAACCAGTTCATAAAGGGCATTTTCATGCAGTGCTTGTAATAGACGTATTTTGCTTTCACTCTGGTCATACCTCACGAGAGTCAGGCTCTGCAATATCAGCAACATGATACTTGAAATTTAATCTGTGTGCCCTGAACTCAGTATCCTGACAGAATTATGTAATGTATTATCAATATAAAAGAAAATTCTGAAATAAACGGATTGTAACAAAAATAACAAAAAAGTAACTTTTTTCTAATTAGTTTCCTAATTACCATAAATTATTAGCAGGGAAGTGTAAACCACCTTTTGAGAAACACTGAAAGGAACTCCATTGCAGCTTGTGTAGATTATGCTAATGACTTACACAACAGGAAGTAATATCTTAGTCTTTGTCAAGGTAGACTGCTCTGTGCCATGTAACTCCCCCATTGGTAAGTGTCTCAAGCCATACTTAATTTGAAATATCTGTGATGCAACATCTCTAGCTGTTTGCTTTTCTCTTGTCCCCAACTGAGGATGTTTGTCAGGTAAAGAGATGTCAAAAGAGCTCAGCAAGTGGAGGGTCTCAATCTGCCCTTCAGCTGACAAAAGCTGGTATGGCCTTTCAAGAGGTGTACAACAATTGATGCTCTTGACTTTTCTCCCCTCTCTCTGCACACAGACAGCTACCACCTGGCTTGCCTTAGGGAAACAATCCAACAAACCCAGCCCCTTGAGGACAGTGTGCTGAGGCTCCAGCTCAGTGCACACGTGGCTCTTGCACTGTCCCCTGAAGGTGGCTGTGCAGTGCTGTGTCTGCAGACAAGTGCCAGCTCCAAGGGCAGGGGAGAGCTGCTCTGCATTCCCATTTGACCTGCTGACTCTCTGGGAGCCTGGCAAACAGCAGGAGGAGTCTCATGGCTTGTGCTGAATGTATTTCATTGCTGCCAATCTGTTCCTTTCCTTAAGCAGACCTGCAGCTTCATTTTTCTCTCTTCCACCATGTCTGCAGGAAAACGTGGTCCCCCTGAGGCACAAACACCAAGCAAGCCAGGAGAGGTGGTATTTTCTCCTGGTGCAATTATGGCTAAAAAGCTCCATGCAGCTTTTCCAGGGCGGAGAATTGTTAGTGCTTTCTTTAAAGCTACTATTTTTCAGTCTTGATTATATTCTTTTTCTATTATGTCACACTGTTAGAAATTGCAGATAAAACTTGTCATTTTGTGAAGTGGCAGGTAAACTATTACCTACTGAAGTGCCTGTGAAGTGAGGGAAATAGTCTCAGGAGCATCATTTGATCAGGTCTGACTCTTACTCAAAGGGCCAGTAATGGTCTCGTGGCTTTCTGCCTTCAGGCTGATGTGTGTGCCGTGCCTGAGAGGTCATCATTCACCAAATGGGAGGAGTTGGGTGGGTTGTGCAGCTAAAAATACTTGGCAGCAAAGAGTCTGTGCAGCTGAAGGATTCTGCTGTGTCCCTGGTTGGAGAGTTGTGGCAAGAAGACAGCCTGGAGGACCCTTGGTAATCACCCAGGTCCAGGTGATGGGGAGTTTTGGGCTCTGTGAAGGGGTACTAGGGGGAAATGGACAGCTTCCTCTAGGTTCTACCTGGATTCTTGTTCTGGTAAGTTCACTTTTTCCAAGCTCCAGCATCCTGGGTTTGTTCCTGATATTGGTCTTGGGCAAATTAAAGCGATGCCTTATATACCTGAAGTGTGTAATAATTTCTGTTTTGCTTTCAAAGAGCTTCCTCAGTGATGAGCAAAGGCAAAAACCCTTCATGGTTTTGTGACTTTTCTGAGCTTTAAGGACCTCTGCTGCCAGATCAGGTAGTAACTTATCTGTCTGTCCATTTAAAATACCTTTTGGCTATTGTCTTTTGTGGAGAGCCTGGTTCAAGCATGGCCTAAAGAAAGAGGCCATGAGGGTATACAGCTGATGGGAAAGTAAAAGGCAGCTGTAAAGCAGCAGTTTCCAGGCTTGATTTTGTAAATAACAAGGTTCTCAGGCACCTTTTTTATAAACAGCAGGATTCTCAGACGGTCTTCTCATAAGAGTCCTTGGCTGCTCTGGGAACAGATATGAAGGTTTTGAGAACTTTTCATATCACAGTGAGAACACTAATTTTGGTTTCAATAAACAACCACGGGTATTGTAAACAAAAGGAGGGGTTAGAGTTTTCTCTGTAACCTATCGTGAGCTCGGATTTTGCAATATGCATGAAGTTAATTAACACTATTATAAAGAGTGGCTGATTTGATCAATAAATCAGAGTCGATGCTGATCAACAAAGATGGGTCATCTCCCTTCGCTTTCAACAGTCTTTTGAATACAATAATTGCCATGAAAGGCTCTCACAATGAGTTCTGCATAAAGCTTCTCTAAATGTTTGGTAATTTGCTTCTAATAAACATTACTTTAGTTGAAATGCATGCCCTTTTCCTAGCATTTTTGAAAATGAGTATCTGGTGAGTCACTGAAGTGGTGACCAAAGTAGAGGAAAGTGCATTTTCTCAGCACAACTTTGAATTAAAGGAATTAAAACTAAAGGCTGCAACAATATCAGGAGCTCCTGTGTAGCATAACTAACCTAGTGATGCTGCTTAATTAAAGCAGTGCTTGGGAATACTGTTTAATCATCATTCTTTTAGCTCGGGATGTGTAATAAGCCAAAGAGGTTAAACCAAAGCAATTTGTGTTCTGATGCAATTTGTTATGAAAACATCTGGGTTTATGCCAGGGAAAATGAGCAGGCTCCACAGCTAACTTGCTGTGTAGCCTCCCTCCTGAGGCATGGCATGTGGTTTGTGCTAAACAAGAAGATTTTCATGAGAAAAAGTCTTTTGGCAGACACCATGAGCAGTGCAGGGCATTGCTTGGTCACCCTGCTCTCCCCAGACTGCTGAGGCAGCTTGAGCAGGGCACCAGCCAGGGATCTGCTGTGCTTGCTGCTCTGGTGCACTGCCCTACCGTGAAAGTGATTCCTGATTTCATCCCTTTAAAGGCTAATCCAGTGATCTGGTTTCCCTGGACAGAACCTTGCAGAGGCCTCTCTCTCCTGAACTGGAGGATTCAGGCACATGCAAGGGTCCGTGCAGGAGGTGAAGGTGCAGCAGGGAATGGGGGAGGTTTGCACTGGGACATGGGAGGGCTCTGAAGCAAAGGCACTCCCCTGCTTCCCTGTCAGTATTTCCTAGGGCTTAACCGCTGCTCCTGAAGGACTGTGGATCCTGCAATATGTGGAAGCAGAGCGTTGTCTTGTGATTGTAAGAGAGGTTCATGAAAGGTCAGCAAAGCCTGGCTTGTTGGTTCTGGGCGCCCACTCTCAGAGAATGCAATATCAGCTGCCTTTGGTTTAAGTGTTGATCCTTTCTCCTGCTCTTCCTGTTGAGACACTGGACCAGAAACCCATTCCTCTGGTGGCATTAAGCCTTCCTGCTTCCACATCTACTGTAGATGTGCTAAGGATCACAGAATCAGAGGAAAGCAGGTGTTGGAAGGGACCTCTGAAAACCATCAAGACCAAGTCCTCTGCTAAAGCAGGTTCTTCTACAGCAGGTTACACAGGAACACATTTGACTGGGTTTTGAATATCACCAGAGAAGCCCCCACAACTTCTCTGGGCAGCTCTGTCCCACTCCAAATAAAGAAATTTCTCCTCATATTCAAATGAAACTTCCTGCATTTCAGTTTGTGCCCTCATCCTGGGTATTTTTATTTACTCATTCTTGTGCTGGTATTTTCCTACAGCTGTTGAAACTTTGGTGACCGCAGCTCTCCCCCAGACACCTCCTCTAGTAAATTAGAGAGAAATCACTTAGACCCTGTTTCTAATGGGTCCTGATAATATTGCAAACTCTGCTTTCCTCCTCCAGCCAGAATGCAAAAATGAAGAGCACCACTGACTTGAGGTGTCAGAAAGTCCTGACATGAACCTCACATCCACGTTAGAAAGAACTAGTTTATGAGACGTGACTGTGTGTCTGTTATATGTAACGGAGCTGATGCCTCCTCCCAAAAAGAAAAATCTTAAGCATGAGGGCACAGGCAGAACACATAAGGTGATGTGAAGCCCCAATTAACTCATGGGTATGCTGTGTTTTTATTGTCTTTGCCAGGTCAGTCTCATGGCTGTCTGGGAAATGTTGCAGTGTTAGATCTACATTTAAAAATGCCTTAATTAAGTTGTTTACTCACACAACTATTTTTTGTTTGCTTCTGTAGGAGAGCAAAGCAGCTTTTGTTAATGTGGTACTTCATAATTTTCTTGTGACTGAGACTGCTGGCTTGTCTTTTTTTCACATAAAAAAAAAACCATCCTCTGATGTGACAATACATTTGAGTACCATTACCTGAATTTGCCTTTTCTCTTGCATCTAAGGAACTCAGGGGTCAAATCTGTCAATCTTCACTTCCCTCTTAACCATCCTGAATCATTTGGGTATTATATACTATTGCCATTGTCCATTTTGTTAGTAGAGAGGAAGAATCTTTCCTGCTTTCTCTAGTTGTGGAGTTGACGAGAAGTTAACTCCTGGTTTTGCTTGCAAGATTTAGAAGTCTTCTAACATGTTTTCCTGAAATGCAGGACTGCTTTTTCATGCATGTAGCTACATAACAAATTCTAATTAAGAAGATTTGCAGCCTTCTTCCTGGGCTGATTTGCCTGGATGTGTTTCTGAAGTTTAACAGGGTGATTGTTAAGGCAGCAGGATCTTTTTCTAACTTTTGTAGTCTTAAAAATTTTGTTTAGTTGATGAGCTGTTAGTGATTTGTTCACCTTAAAGAACATTGTTTGATAATGGTGTTGGTAACTGCTCTGACCATGTTGCCATCCATCCTGCACATTTACCTCAAAAAGAGATAATTATCACCTGTTGAATTAATTTTGCAAACATTAGGCTCTCCAAGAGAACGAACTGGGAGGGGGGGGGGGAAGATCCCCAGTTTGAAATCAGGTTCTTTGGATGGTTATAGTTCGTATCCAGCTCCATGTGGATGGTGGAGCTGATGCTGGAAGCAGGCTGTCTCTTGATGCATGACATGGAAATTAAGATTGGAAATTAAATACTGGGGCATATCATAGCAGCAGTCCCCACTGGGGCATAATGAGCATGGACTCCATGATTGCAGAAGGCTGATCAATTGCTTTATTGTGTTATACCATGCTATATTATTAAGAAAAACCCATTGCCCTTGCCAGACAGTCATGACACAGCTTTGACCTAATTGGTCAATCAATCCAAACACCATCACCAGAGTCCAATTAGGAAACCACCCTTTGGTAAACAAATCTCCACAACACATTCCACATGTGCACCACAACAGGTGCAGCAAGTGGAGGTAAGAATTGTTTCTCATTCTTTTCTCTGAGCTTTCTCACAACTTCTCACACCTTCCCAGGAAAATCCTGGGAGAGAGCTATGTCTCTCTCTGTTCAAGGATATGTGATTACCACAGGGACAGACAATGGGACAAAATAATCTGAGCACTTGCTTTAGACACAGAAAACAGATCAAATCTGAGTCATTGAATCAGCTGCGCAGAATGGATCTGCTCCAGCAAAGCAAATGGAGACACTTCCCAAAGAACTCCATCTTGGTGGTCACAAACACCCAGCTGGAGAGTTACCTGGTTTAAAACTGATAGTTCAAATTAGATAGATGAGGTATTTGCAGCCTGAATGAGTAGTCAAGCCATTGTTTTGAGGCTTGGAGATTTTTTCATTTAGAATTGAGCTCATAAATAGCTTAAATTATTTTCTGACTTAATGGGAAGTCTTCCTAAATAGAATGGAAATTAAATCCAGCCAGATAAACTTGATTTCTTCTTATATGGCAATACAAGTTAATCCACTTAACACCTGGATTGGAAATGGCTTTCATGGACACAGAGGAGCTGATATAAGATTATCTTGATTTTTAATGTAGCAGTTTATTGTTTCTCTCTAAAATTCAATGTAAAATATCATCCACTTGGATAAAAGCAGTATTGAGTGGATAACTACAGAATTTATTTGATTTATTTAGATGAAGTTTTCTCATAAAATGCCTTATGAGCTGGTTGTGATTCCATCAGGGTGATTTGTTCTTTAATCTATTTGACTCAATTTTCTGTTTAGGACTAGATTTTGTTATTGTTGCAAGCAGTTATGTGATTAACTGATGCAATTGGTTTGATCTAAATGAGCTGCTGTAATTACATAACTTAAAACCCATCACTTTATATATAATCTTGACTGGAGGAAAACAGCTTTGTTATTAAGAGAAAAAGTAGAGGTCATGGAATAAGAAGAAGGATTTGATGCTTGGGAAGCAACAGTAAATGAACAGGATCAGGAAACCTTTCTTGACCTAAGTGGTATCTAAAATGCCAATCCCAGACACATAAAAAACCTGTTTTTATATCTGTTGTGAGTTCAGGTGTGAAATGAAATCTCCTTTTGCAAATTAGTTATATTGCAGCAGTTTCTCCCTGCCCTGATGGGGCTGTTGCCCTTTTTGCTTGGCCTTGAGCTCACTGACAGCATCTCCTGTGTTTGCCTGGGACAGGGCCCTCATCCCTCACCTGCTGCAGAGCCTGGATGTTTAGAAGTTGAGCACTATTATTTATAATTAGAACTTGAGCATGTGCAGTGGGCTGTTTAGCTATAAAAACAATTTTGATCACATTTAAGACAGTAGTTTACTACACAGCCTCTTTCTTTAGGTATGTAGAATACAGTAGAGGATGAATTACCAGCCGTCATGGACTGTGACAAATGTCAATTTGTTGAACTAGTTTGGTGGGGCACAGATCTCAGTTTTAGGAGGTAAAAAGATCCATTCAGATAATTTTTGGTTACTCTACGCTTTCCTTTCTTTGTGGAAAAGGGGAGACTTTCCCTTTCCCACTTTCCCTTTGTGGAAAAGGCATCAGCTCTGCATTTGTGGCCACAAGGTTACAATAATTCAAAACCAGAAATCCTTACTGTGCTTTCTTGCAAATTAGCAATCTTTTAGACCACAAAGCAGCAGCTTCTCCTTTATTTTGTGGTATTTCACTGTAGTTTGAGTCCTGACAGATGGACCTGGATGCTAGGTTTCCAAGTTTTATTGTGAGTCTTCATGAACTGAGCAGAGCCAACAGAGTGAATCACAGAATGGTTTGGGTTGGAAGGGACTTCTAAAGATCAGGGACACTTTCCACTAGACCAGGTTACTCAAAACTCTGTGAAAACTTCCAGACATGGAGCATCCACAACTTTTCTGGCAAACATCCCACTCAGGTGCTCCACTAGCTAATACATCCTCATTAACCACCCCCACCCCTTCCCATGCTTGCTACAGCACACAGATATTATTCCTTTAGTATATGGAAAACCCCTTTAAAAGGTCTGTAAAATGTCCACAAATACTTACAAAATGTCAGTAAGTTCTCCCTGGAGCCTTTGGCATTTTTGATTTCACAATTTCTGTGATATTTAGTGACCTGAATTGTACAAAATAGGGGAATAAGGGTTCTGCCAGGGTTCTGCGGTGTCTTTGCCATGTCTGGCTTATCCCATCTTTTGTGGGTACATCTACATGATGTTTGATACATGATTTAGGAAGGGAGTAAGCTCTGGCTGCCCAGGAAAATGGGTGGCTGCAGCATCCTAAATCCTTGTGTTCTCTGAAGGGGTAGTTGAGGCAGAGCTCTGGTTCAGCTGCAGAGAGATTAACATCTGTGGGAACAGCAGGTGTTTTTCACTGGCTGGGGAATAACTATTTAAAACAAGGCAGGTAATTGCATGTAAGAGCTGAAGTCAAAAGGTGAATTGAATCCTGTGCACAGCTCTTTAGTGGTGGCTTAATTTGCATTTCTACAATGGGCTGCATAATCTTTTTTACTGGGGGATGGTTTCAGTTTTGGTTGGGGTTTGGATTTTTTTGTTTATTTTTAAGGCTGAAGTCATATTTGCCCTGTATCTCTTGACATATAGAAAATCACTAATAGCAAAGGTGAAATGAATGGCTTTCCATGGAGTATGAGCAATATAGTTCTTATTTAGTATCCAAAATTCATCACTGGTTTTCTGTTCTAGAAAAGAAAGTTCTGGTTCTTCAGTTTATTCATCCACCTATTAAATTGAGATGTTTGTCATGAAAAAAATTTCAAATTTCAAAGTTCCCTACAGCTCTTCACAGAATTACATTTCCCTATGCTCAGTATGATGGGGAGTCCAATGTTACATAATAATATTTATTTTGCTGAGTTTCCAGTGCTTTTGAAACCAGTGACTTCTGTTTTGGGGCTTTTTTGATCACTTGCTATTACAAATGAGCATTCTAAATCTTCAACTTTGTTCTCTGAAAGTTGAAAGTGCTCTGGAAATGCTAGTGGGCAGAGGTTTACTGAAACACTACCACTTGGTTACTCATTTTGAAATATGGAGGAAAAACATGCTGGCACAGGTATTGTACCTCGTCAGGTCTCAAATACTGTGTTTAGCTGAATGAGAGAATCAGAATAAAAAGTAATTTATTTTTTCTTAATTTAGCTCTGCTGAAAATGCAGAACAGTGATTATTGAACCACCTGAAAATTTAGAATAATAATTATATGTAAAGAAGTTAGTTTGGGTTTTTTCTCCTGTTAAATGGTAGGAAAAAAGAAGAGAAAAAAAACTAAAAGAACTATTTAATGCAATATTTAAACACATGCTCACCATAGACATTTGAAAAGATAATTTATGATCTAAATTTCAGAGTAAAGTAACCAAGCATGGACCATGGACTTCAAGCTAAAGAATCTTTTTATGTTTGATCATTATTTGGAAAATAAAAATACTGTTTTCTCTAGTCTATGCCATACTTTTCCAGTGGGATTTACAGCCCATTTAAAGCTAGAGCAAAGGTTATCACTTCTTTGTTAGGTCTCAATTCCTGTCTTCAAACTCCTCTTCAAAATGCATTTCCCCAAAATGGTTCTCTAATGTTCTCCTAACAGTTTATCTGCTCCAAATACCTGAGAGAAAATATTCTTCACTTTCCAGCTATGACTGCTGTGTAGGAGAGGTTCATGTGTTCTTGATGTATACATATATATATGGGTGCATATATACATATATATATATATATATATATATATATATATTTTCAAATGCAATTTGGCACTACACAACAGACCACAGAGACTGAAGCAGACTAAAGTAAACAAAATAATTTTATAGGTATAAACCAAATAAATAAGACATGAGCATAAAGGCTGTAACAACAAAGGCATGGCAAAAATCCAGGAATGCAGAAGAACTCCAGAAGGGTAGAGACAAGGTGCTGTAGGAAGCTGCAACCATTTGATAATGCCTGGGAGATGCTCTGTTTACGGCCTGAGCTCTTCCTGCGCAGGCATGGGAAGTGTTGGCTGGTGCCATGGCAGCCTTTAGACCTTGAGCCACGGCTAAGGGTGAGTCTGTGTGGCCTTTGTGGCTGAACTTGCAAATGAAGGTGTGTCCTGGGTTGACTACATGATGCTTTTATCTCCAGTCATCTTTTTATGCTGAATAATGAGTTTTGCACCTTTAAGACTCATTCCAGAGTGTGACAGTGGTCACAAGGGTCTTCAGGGTGAGAGAGAGGCGAGAATGTTGACCCCATGTTCAGAAGGATTGATTTATTATTTTATGATATATATATTACATTATGACTATACTAAAAAGAAAAAGAAGGAAAAGTTCTCAGAAGGCTAGCTAAGCTAAGAATAGAAAAGAATGAATAACAAAGGTCTGTGTCTCAGCAGAGAGCGAGAGCCAGCTCTGCCGTGAGTGGTCAGTAAATCCAAACATCCACAGGAGACCAATCACGGATCCATCTGTTGCATTCCACAGCAGCAGATAACCATTGTTTACACTTTGTTACTGAAACTTCTCAGCTTCAGCAGGAAAAATCCTAATGAAAGGATTTTAATGAAAAGATGTCTGTGACACCAGAGAGTGAAGGGGACAGAGAAGAAGCGCGGCAGTTTGTTTTCAGACACTGCACTCACTCCTCCACATTCCTGCTCCTGGAGTGTGTCTGAGGATGGACAGACAGCGGGACGGAGCTCTCCTTTGTTTTAGTTAGTTTTAGCTAGCTGAGGCAAAGAAGTTCCCTGGACTGTGGGGTTTTTTGCTTTTTCTTTGGACCTGTTCAAACCTGCTCTGGACTGAGCACCCAGCAGAGCACTGGCAGCTCACACCTGTGGCCTCCAGGCCAGGCCTGGGCCGCGGCATTTCCAGCACCAGAGGGACTGATCAGAGACTGAGCTGAGCTGCAACCCGGGGATGGGGTTTTCTCAGTTTTTCATCTCTTTTGGAGGAGCAAGGGGTTTTATTGTTTAATATTGTTTAGGTTTTATTGTTTAATAACACCTCTCCAAGGAGGTGTTTCCTAATCGCCACCATCAGCCTCCAATGAATTACACCAACATACTACCCAAACAAAGGCCTAACCACCCGAACATCCAATGACCAAATCTCCTCCCCTCTGCTAATCCTCTCATGCTGACTCCTGCACCTCATGATCATAGCAAACCAAAATCCCCTAGAACAAGAACCCATTATCCACAAACGAATCTTTGCCACAACAGTAATCCTAGCTCAACTGGGCCTGTCAATTTTCAATGTAACATTTCATGTCACATCAACTATTTGGTCATTTTTTGCCTCTGCCCCTAAGCCTGTGGGTGCTGGCAGCTGTGCCTGTTGCCCGTGTGTTTGGAGGGAGGCTGTGGCAAAGGAGTGCTTTGGCAAAGGAAGGTGAGTGTTTTCTCCCAGCTGCAGCAGATGCAGGTGCCAGGCAGCGCACACATGTTACAGCCCCGTGCTGCCTGTGCCTGCCTCTGCTCGGGGTCAGTGTCCCTGAGGGGATAAATCCAGCTTCCCTGGGCTCTTCTCTGCCTGCAGGCTGAACTCCAGAGTTCCCAGAGCACTGTGAGGAGCAGGAGCAGAAGAAAGTGGTATCACAGATGGGATCACAATCCAGATCTGTGGGTTTTTTTTCAAATTTACAGAGTCATAATTTCTCATCTCCTTGCCTTACGTGGTCTCTAAATTGTGCGGAAATGACAGAGTGGAAAGCATATTGTCTCTTTCATAAGCTCAGGTTGGAAGAAACATCCATGACATCCAAACAATAGTACTTCAAAGGAGAGGTTGAACAAATGCCTACTGGGCTGCTCTCCATGGATGCAGGAGGAGAGGCCATAATGAGATTTGTGGGCTTTTTAAATGATGAAAGGTGTGTTTGCAATTGGGCAAATGCCAATTATTTAAAAGATGAAAAGTAGGCATATTAATAAAACTGAAACTTGAAAAAAGACAATAGGGGAATTGAGATTTAAAAAGATTTAAAGAGATTTTGGCTTTTTCTGCTCAGTAATGCATGCTGGTTGGTCAGGCTTTGTAAGCTGATATAGGTGCAGTAACAACAGGATCTCGGTTCTTTTGCTTCATAAGTGGATGCAAGCAAAGCATCTTCAGATCTTTTTTGTGGCTAACAGCACTCAAATTTTGGGTATGATGAATTGAACATAAAAGCATAGCAATTTTTTGGGCCAATCAAGTTATAGGTGGCTGGGAATAATTTAAAACCCCTATCCCTATGGCACTTACAGCTGATCAGCATTGTGTTAAACTTACATGGACAAATCCTCAGGGATTGTAAACCATCAGATTTAGATAATAGCTTTATAAGCATGCACTGTGCAGAGTGCCTGCCAGGGTACAATGAACAGTGAGCTTGTGAAACTGAATCAGTGAAAGCACAATAGTTTCAAAGGAAGTTTTTTGATTATCTATTCATCTTAGATTGTTTTTAAAATAGGGAAAAAATATCATTGAGTTTTTTTTTAATCTGGTTTTGTCAAGTACAGCAGCCATTTAGGAAACCAGCTATCAAAGTCTCATGTCTGGCATAGAATAAAGCTGGAGTTAATAAAATGAATTGTATGGGAAATCATCTGGTGGCATTGCTGGATTGTACCTCTCCCTGCAATGGTTCTTCTGTCACATAAAATATGTATGTATGCAGTTTTCAGGAAGGATATTGGTTACAAATATTTTGTTTGGTTATGGCAGGGAGAGTGCTCCTTTCTTAGTGCTACTCTGAGGAATAAGCAAGCCCATTAG
Source organism: Ammospiza caudacuta (assembly GCF_027887145.1). NCBI lineage: Eukaryota > Metazoa > Chordata > Aves > Passeriformes > Passerellidae > Ammospiza > Ammospiza caudacuta. The sequence goes on along the minus strand of NC_080593.1, from coordinate 115,222,735 downwards.
GAAGGCACCAGCCAACCTCACCTTGTTTGTAGCAGGCCAGAGGGTAAAATTAATCCTTGTGCAGAAGGTTGGCATAACAGTCTTGGTGGTATTAACAGCAATGGGAGAAGGAGAATAGCAATAAACTAGTTTGGCAGAAATCCTCTGCTTTCCTGGCAGGACTCAAGAGGGAAATACATACCTTCATCCTAGATAACAGGCTGAATACTTGAGTCTGTTGGAAAGCTAAATCAATAAATATTTGTAACTCACTGCCCAAGCACTAAACAGCTCTGTGGATATTTTAAGCCTGTTCTTCAGATAAATTGCTCTGCAGAGATGACTGTGCTACAACTGACTGGGACATTATTTATCTAGGGGCTCCTGGCAGGACTTGGAAACTTATGTTGTGAGAGTTGTCATCTGGGTTTTTTCTGGGAAGCAAATCTCTTTGTCAGTGAACTTTAATCTTCTGTAGGATCAGCCTGCTTGGAGAAGTTATGGTGCCATAAGTAAATTGTGACTTTATGGATCCTTTAGTGACTTGCTTTATTCCCATCAGGCTGGGATGCCTTTCCAGCACATTCCTGGCTGGCTGCAGGAGTAGTGCAGGGAGGAAGAGCATGGAACTGTGAGGAAGGCTGTTCTTGATGAGCCTTAAGGTGTATTTGGAAAACCAGGCAATCTCAGAATGCCAGGGAAGAAGGGAAGGGCAGGGTAAACTTGGTAATATCCCTGAGGGCTTTGCCAGTATCCAGTAAAGTTCAGGAGCTTCTGGAGGGGGTTTATTTCTGCTTGCACCAAAATTTGTCTTTAATAATCCTCAGGTTTAATTGGTTTTGCATTAATTTGCCCAGAGCCATTTTGAACCACAGGTCTTCATAATCACAAAGTTCTATGATGAAGTCCTGCAGTATAACCACCTCTTGGGTGAAGAAACTGTTTTGTTTCCTCCCAATCCTTGTATGTTCAGACTTCCTGGAGAAATTTCTCTGTCAGTGTGTGGGATGGACACTGGCAGGTAGCCTCCACACAGCCAAGTAAAGCATGTCAAGGAGAAAAAATTATTCCTGAGAGCAAGAAGTTTATAGGCATTCAAACTCCTTTGCTAGAGGTCTGTTTTCCCTGCTTTACCCTCAGCCTGTTAGGGTTTAGTCAGAAAGCAATTGCCCACTTACTCTTGCTGCCCTTTTTTGAGACTAAGTACAGCAACTCAAAGATATTTTTGATGTCTCTTTTCAGCTGTGGAAGGTCTTGAGGTAGAGCAGTAACCTAAATTCATCCTTAATAAAGGAGAGATTTATTGATTGAAGTCAAGGAAAGCTTTCCTGGACTCTTCAACAAAACTCTTGAGCTCTCTGTCCCCTTAGGGAACGGGATAAGGAAGCATCAGTCCAAGGATGAGTTGAATTCTTGGTGCCATTTTCTTCATACACAGTATTGTTGCTTCTGGACTTTACAAAATATATTTTCGGAAGGGTTATGAGCTGAATAATGTGATGAATAATTCAATGCATAATTTTCAGTATTCTTGGCAATATTTCATTAATATTTTTCTGAAGCTCATTTTTAGCTGCAAATATCTACAAACATAAACAGAGTAACATTGACCCCTATAAAAGTGAAATGCAGTACAGTCACGGTAAAATTTACCTCCACACAAGTAATACTTTGAAAGTTTTTTTTAAAATTGATTTTGAAAATATTTAGCCTGAGTGCCACTATCTGTGAAAGAATATTTAAATAATGCAATAGAGAAAAAAAGAAAAGCAATGGCCATAAAAAGAGCAGTTGCCCAGTTGGAGGGATTAAAGTTGTATTATGCCACTAAATCTAGGAAAAAGAAACAAGGAACCAGTTTGGCTGAAGTGAGAGGGATCTGCCTTGGGGATCTTGCTATTCTAAACAAGTGGATTGGTGTGTGATCCATAACCAGGACAGGAGCCACAGGAGCCAGGGGATGGTGATGGTGTAACCTCACTGTTTTCTGGTGTCTTCAGCTACTCTCCTCATACTCTGTCACCCAGCAGAATCAGAAATTATGTAGAAATTATGTCCTATCTACATTATTTCTGATTCTGCTCTGTGACATTATTGCAGGAAAATATCTAACAGAAGCGAGAAGGATTTAATCCAGAGAAATAATCCATTGATATAGTGGAAGTTTTCCTGGTCAACTTTGAACCAAGCTGTTTATGAAATGCTCCCCTGAAGCTGGGAGTGATTAGAAGTCTGTGATGTCAGCCTGTGTATAAGCAAGCTTGTCAGTTTCTGATTACTCTACACTTGGAGGAAACCTACAGTTATTTTTTTCTGTTACAATCTTTTAGTCCTTTTCTCATCTATGCAAACAGTTTTGTGAACTTTGAGAATAATCCTCTGTGTGTTAAAATGTATTTGCTGATGAAATGTTAAATCAAACGGCAGCTTGAATATTTCTAAAGGTCAGAGTTACTGAAGCAAAATACACACTGCATTCACCTCTTTTAACTGTCTTTTTTTCTGCTTCTTTTTTTTTTTTTTTTTTTTTGTAAATTTAAATGGAATCTTGTGATGTGTACACAATGCTGCCTGCAAAATTTGAAAGGAAAATATAATTTTGTCCTACAGGAATTAGCAAGCATGATGATGTTTGCATCTTCCATTTACAACTCATAGATGTTCAAGAAGAAAACTTGAAAAATGGTAAAAATATTTCCTTAGGAAAAGCCAAGACAATTATTAATTCACATTTTCAGTATTTTCTTCATCACTCTGTGGTTCCAGGAGCATGTCTGGGTGAAGTGCTTCAGTGGCTCAAATGAAAGATGAGGTTTGGGAACTGCAATTCTGCAACCGGGGCTGAATGATGCAGCAGCTGCTGCAGCTGAGGGATTGCTGCTCGTGAGGCTCAGATGAATTCCTCTGGCTGCTGCAGCAATAAAGCTTATTAAACATACCAGGTTAGACAAGGAGAAATGCTCTGCAGATGTGCTTTATTATCTTGGAGTTGGACTGTGATTGACCTTGTGAGTCCTTTCCAACTCAGAATACTCTATGATATTCTATGATATTTTATTAGGATGATTCTGGGTTTAGTTACACCTGGATGCCTGGCTATAGTTAATATCTTGAATCCAACATTAATGATTCTCTTCTGGTTGTAGGTGTAAATGTTTGGAACATTTACAAAAGTTCTAAGTAAACAGCAAGCCAGTAGAATTGCATGGGATTTGGCACTGGTGCTTTTGGATATACTGTGTTCTTGTGCATTCAGGATAGACAATTGCACACTCAAAAGTAAAAACTCACGCAGTAGTAACATCAGAGGTGTAGGTGTCTTAAGTATTGCTTTGTGACAGACACAAAGCCTGAGAGAGGACCAGAGAATTTAAAGTCTTTATCTTGGCTGCTTATTCAGGCATTCACCCTTTCAACATGGAGGCACTGAAGCTGCTTCTCCCTGCTGGAGTGCAGGTGTCCTCAGAGTTTTGGTTCATAGGTTCACCATGGTCACATAAGAAACAGGAATGGTTATTTATTCTATTCAGTCTCTGTTATCTCCTCCCTCATTACTTTTAAGACTGACTTCCTCCATTCATCCATTCTGTGCACATTATATCACACAGAAATTTTTCTTCTTCTTCTACTTTTGCCTTATTTGCTAATATAAGGGAAAGATGATGGTATAATTATTTCTGTCAAGGTAATTATTTTAAAACTTAATTTCATAAGAAGCACTTATTAAATTTTTTAACTGCAGCGGATGAAATTAAAGATCTAATCTTTCCTGTACTCAGGAGGGAGAGGATTACTCTAATTTGCATAATTTACATTACAATAAACAACAAAAAAGGCCAAAAATTGCAATTCAATGTTGATTAATATTTGAAAAGCATTATTTTTTTTTCTTAGAAGGATGAATTTGGCCGACTGTGATATTCTCTTTTTCTTCTTCACTCCCATTGCAAGAAGGGCTCAGCACCTGATGGACTTGATCAGTTTGTAGTTAAGGGCTTGGATCTCCATCTCTCAAGTCATTTAGTCATTTGCCTCCTTTTACATTGGTTATCTCTACTTGAAGCAGACACTAGGTTTATGCAATATAGAAGTACAAATGCTTGGCCCATACCTGAAAGAAGACACATGTTTTTATAGTAGCCCCTGATTATACCATCCCATAAGTCTTTTTCTGATCTAATATTACTTTTTGTGTCTATGTCAATAACACTCTTATGCTCTTGATCAAAGTAACAAAAAAGCCCCACGTGAAAGCCACACCAGGTGGTACCATAAATGACAGGGTTGTAGTTTATTAATTTGACAGACTATCATCTAGACAGGGCCCAAGTCTGTAATTAGAAGTTCTGCAGTGCAAGTCTCTGTTAACAGCAGAACATCAACATGCACATGGCTGTACATGCAGGGTGTTGCAGTAACTGAGGAAAAAGGATGCAAAAGTCATCTGTGATGATGCTGGTGGAGGCAGTCAGAAGGAAAAATACCATTTGTTTCTGCAGCTGCGAGGTTGCTCAGTCATCAGCACATTTTCATTCTCTGAAAACACAGAAATGATTGCTTTCAAATCCAAGTGTCTCTCTGACTCTTAAACAGAGTGTTCTGCACAATCTGATGCTATGGATGATGCATGGATGCAGAAATCTACTGATGTGATTTGAATGTCTTTGATGTAACTGTGAATGGCAGGACCAGTTAACAGAAATTACCTGCATGTGTTTTTAAATAGAGAGCTGAAACTTTGGCAAAGCTTTTGCAAAATACTCGTATGCTTTACATGAAAAATTCTTTCTAAAATTTATTGACATTTTAATGATTTAAAATCATTTTACTTAAAAGAGAATATTGTACAGCAGACGTAGAAAAAAACCATTTGTCACCATGCTAAAATTCATTAACTTGATGGAGTGCTACAATCTGGACAACATCAAATTATTGTAATTAGCATTTGATGTGATGTAATCAGGCAGGAAAAACTGAGCTTCTGGTTTGCCAATTTTTCTGCATTTTTATTCGTTTCTCCCAGTGGCTGAGACCCTCCAGCTCTTGTGAATGGCCACTGTGACTGAACCTCCCCCCAGATATGATTATGCAATAATTTAAAGTTTCTTGAAGTCAAGAGGATTGCCCAAACTGCTAAAATTCTGCACCAAAATATATGAGTGGAGATCCACACTCTCTTGCTGCTGACCCCCTTGTGTTTGATGGGGCAGCAAAATGAGCCATGTGAAATACCTTTCCCCCTGCCGGGCTTCTGCACAATTGCTCTGCTGTAAGCAGTAAAAGGGGGAGGCCATCTGAAAACCAGACCTTGTGATGTGTGACTGTGGATTAGCAGCTTTCCTTGGGGTGTTGTAAAGGAACTGAACCCTGCAGTGCTGGGCAGTGTGGGCATCTGGACTCCCCTCATGCCCAGGGGCTGTAACAGATCCTCTGGGTAATGAATAGACATTTCAAACCCATTCACTGTGAAAACATATGGGGTGAGGTGTAATATTTTGCACAAAGCAAAATATTTCAGTTTCAGTTAGCTCCAGACTAAAATTTCTGTGTACTATTGGAGTGTTGCTGAGAGCACATGGTTTTTCTTGGTGACAGGGGGTCATCTTGCCTTTTGCCATGAACATGTATTAGTTAAATGAGGAAGTTACTTCTTGCTTTCTTTTTCAGAGTAGGTTTTGCTGAGCCAAACCATCCTGAAAAGCTGAATAGTGCAACAGCTGCAGCTACAGGTGCTGTGGCTGAAGCCAAGGCAGCTCATTTGGGAAGGAAGCATAGGAGGTTTTAAAAAAAGTGGGGGCTTTGTGTAGCATTTTGTTCTAGAGAAGAGTAAATGGGGTGGTGCTGGTGGGGAGAGGGGAATAATGTATTTGCAGAATTTTAGCAGACAATTTGGAGACCTTTATTAAGGCTGTGGTATAATAACATATACCAGTCTTGATTAGCCTTGATAATATTTTGCCTCCCTGGCATCATGCCTGAAGAGGAGCACTGTGAGGGGAGTTGGGATGTGCCTTTATCCCTCAGGAGCCATTTCTGGTTGGGCAAGGTGCATATCCTGCCCCTCAGCACAGCTCAGCTGGGTGTGCTGTGCCCATCTACACCTGCATGTTTCTGACCTCAGCAAGCTGCCAGGGTGCTGGTGTGGGCTGGGCACTCAGCATGGTGCCTGCCTCCCCAGAGAGCCCAGAGCAGAGGCAGGAGAAGCAGAGGTTAATCCTTCACAGGAGAGTGTGATGTTCACCTTTTCAACACCCACTCTACAATGTCAAAATTGTAAGTGAATTTTGAGAAGTCCTCACCTGACATGCACACAGAACCCACAGACCACATCCCTCATGGAGGAGGATAAGTAGATAAACACAGGGATAAATTACAGGAAAGGGATTTTACTGATCCTTGAAAACATCTCAGTGTTATTGGAGCTGCATGTTTTGTCAGACTTGCTAAGATCCGTAGCAGAGGAAAGGGTAGGCAGTAAGATTAGGGTATTCACAAGGCTCCCAGCAGCTTCTGTCAAAATAAACATTATTTTGTCAACAGAGCAAGCTATAATGCCTATGTATTGTATAGAAGCATCACTATATTTTCCTGGCATGTTGCAACAGCTTTGGGATTAGAGAAGAGCGCAATCATTTAATCACATGTGTGTGAGTTACGATGAATAGGTTTTGTTTTCAAAAAAAGCCTCAGGAATTTTTGGATCTAAATTTACTTCTCTAGTGGCTTAGGTACTAGAATGATAGAATCATTAGGGTTGGAAAGTACCTCCAAAATCATCAAGTCTAACCTTTGACCAAACACCACCTTGTCAACTAAACCATGGCACTTAGTGCCACATCCAATTGTTTCTTCAACACTTCTGGGGACTTCACCACCTCCCTGGGCAGTCCATTCCAATCCTTAACAACCATTTCTGGAAGTAAATTCCTCCTGAATTCCAACCTGAACCTCCCCTGGCACAGCTTGAAGCTGTGTCCTCTCACCCTGTTGCTGGTTGCCTGGGAGAAGAGGCCAACCCTCACCTTGCTAAAACATCCTTTTAGCTGGTTGTAAAGAGTGATAAAGTTTCCCCTGAGCCTCTCTTCTCCAGGCTAAACAGCCTCAGCTCCCTCAGCTGCTCCTCATATGAATTACTCTCTAGATCCTAAAAAGAAATGTGAGGTTTCACTGGAAGTCAGTGGTACTTAGGCTCTAAAGCTACTTACATGCATTTAAAGCTATATTCAGTGATTTGACAATAAGCAATTTATAGATAAACTATTATTTCTAAGCTAAACAGGATTTCAGGCTAATATTAAGATTATTCTAAAGTGTCCCTAAATCTACTAAGATAGGTAACTTTATCATTACACCGATTATTATCTAAATATATTTACACGAATATGCATTTTTTAACACCTGTTTTAGGCTGTTTCCAGTGTTCTTAATAAAAAGTTAGATATGATCTGTGTACTGTCAGGATGACTCCACACCATGCACACCTATGTATATATACACACCATTCCATTCCACTGAATGCTTTTACTGTTGTGTAAAAAAGCTTCTTTACTTTCTAGAAATGGAATCTGTTCTCATTCTTCACAGGAATGACTGCTTCTCCCTCCTAGAAAAATGGTGGAGCTGATAACCCAGAGTTTGCATGGGATGTAGATATCTGTTAAAGGCCTTCCTTTAAATCAGGTACGTAAAACGATTTCTCACAGCCCTGGGTAATGCTTTATCATGGGGACTTTCTCAGGATCTTGTTCAAGGGACAGGAACACAATTTTGATCAGCTCCCTGATAACCAGCTCAGATTTCTGTTTTCCCAGACTTGGACCCTACTTGTTGTTTTACCATCTGCAGAAATTACTTGGGAAAACTTAGAGTTTTAGAATATAATAATATTTATAAAGCAAGATGGAGGTTTTAGGGTGGAGGCTGGTTGTTCTTCTTTACCTTCTTTTTCACCTTCCTCCTCATGGATTTGCGTTGTATTGAGTAATTGGATAAAAAAGTCTGCATTGCAGGCATGGGTGGTTGGTTATTGGGTTAAAAGTAAAAATAATTTAGGTGTCATTTCTCAATTGGAGAGTTTTTCCTTAAAAGATCTTGTAGAGAGAGACACATCTCCATTTTTACCTTGTTAAAGTACTGTAGAACTCACAGCTTGTGACACTGTAATATAGATAAGAACTAATAAACATCTGAGTCCAAACAAGAAATACCATCTTGTGATTTAATCCCAACCTTGACAGAAAAGAAGCAAAGAATCCATTACTTTTCCACTTACAAAATGTCATCCCAGAATGTACTTCTGGGACTGCAAGACTGCATGCACTGATAGATCCCCAAACCAGTGGAAAAGCTGCTTCTTAGACAGAAGGACAATCTGTAGGGGAATAGAATATAAGAAAATAAAGATAGTGCAGAAAGTAATTACACCCTATGGGTTTGCAGCTGGGCCAATTATCAAAGATTAGGAGCAGGCCTGACTTTACCAGGCCACAGCTGTAACCAGTGAGAGGAAGAGTGCTATAAAAGAGCGGGTAGGTGGGTTGAGAAGGGAGCTGGGGTCTGTTGCCTCCTTTGTGAAGAAGAAAGAGGCAGTGCTCTGTGGAGCAATTCACAAGAAACAGCAAGAAGGTGTGAAACTTTTGTGGTAAGGAGTCAACAATATGGAGCCCCTGCAATAAGATGACAACAAAAACCTTTCTCTCTTTGTCTTGATTTTGGGCAAGGACCTGATTTCAGTTCTGCCTCCTATGGAAATATACCAACAACAAAACTCCTGAATATATTGCAGTGGGCCTCTCAGTCTCTTCTGCAACAGCCCCACACACTGCAACAGGTATGTGACCACAAATCTGCCTCTTCCAAGGTGAGTCCTTTGGGCTTTTGAGCGTGTGGTTTTCATCCTTGAAATATTTCATGGCAATGTGGGAAGAAGTGCTCTAATTTAGAAAAGATAAGGTGCTATTTATATGAAATATGTTTGTCTTTAATAACTTTAATATTGAAATGAGAAGAATTAATATTATGGCAATACAGTATTTGAATATTCCAATAATAGCTCCATATGTTCTGAGCTATTAACCACTTCCATGAAATGTTGCAAAGATAATACTTTTATAGACAATGAAGTGGAATTAAAAATGTAATTCTAAATTACATTGTGGGGTTCTAAGTTAAAGGGAGTTAAACTCAATGGCTTTTCAGACCTTTCTTTTTGTTAATAAGCATAAAAAGCTTCTAAATATTTTTCATACCAAGTGAAGCATTCAGAGTTCAGCAATTCTAATGACCACAGGGAGTTACGCTTGTGAACATCTCTTGCGTATAAATTAATGGCTGCTCAGGAAATTTGACAGTAGTTAATATTTCAGTTGTGTTTATAATTTTTTTTGTTAGCATTCTGAGAGGAATTAGAAATACAATTAATTTTGCTGTTCTGCTGAAGGGTTAGTTCATCAAAATTAAGTGATGTGAGAGCTGCCCAGCTCTCTGAAGCCATGCAGCCATTCCCATTAGGGCTTGTTTCTCCCTGCCATCAAGGTGGTTCTGCCCAATGTCTGGGTGTCATTTTGGATGTCTATCTGGAAAGCTGGCTTGCAAATATTGTATTTTGACAGCTTGTCAACCACTCTTAGGAAGATTTCTCAGAAAACCTTTTTCCACAGAGTTTTAAATAGGTGTAAACTGCTGGATAGAAATTCAAGGGTGGGGAAGAGTGGAAAGGTATAGCCTCAAAAGTGATTGGCAACTGGCAGTACTGGAGTGTTTGAGTCTGGCTTTGCTATACAACAGCTGAGATCTTTCTTGTGTACTACTAAATAAATTTTAGGGTATTTATGATGTAAATGACGATAAGTTCAAGAGATAAAGTTTTGTCATAAAGATGTGTGCTTTTATTGTGGTAGAATTCAGGAGCTAGAAATTCTGATAGTAACAGACACAGAAGCTTTTGAATCCCTTACTGCAAATTATAAACTTCAATAAAAATAACTTGGATGATAATGCAGATAAGTTTATGTTTATAGGAGGGAACACAGGAAACCAAACGTATGGTTTCTGAACTATATTGTTAGAGAAGAATCATTGAGGGAAATGTAAGCTTGAGTTTGAGATTACTCAATCACTGTATTTCAGTCCCTGAACAAAATGAGGAAATGGGAAGGAGAAACAAATGTGATTAAAACTATGGGTAAATAGCCTGCTCAAGTAGGAAGAGATTATGTGATCTCAGCAAATATCTTGCCAAAAGTGGTGACACCAACCCATTGAATTCAAGGCTTACAAATAGCATCATGTTGGAGCTCAAAGAAGAGACCAAAGGGGAAAAAACTGAAGAGCATGAGCCTGGAGATGAACAAATATAACCAGATGTGCATTTTTTTGTGAATGGCCTGCAAAAAGCCTGCTGGAAAACGGTGCCACCACTGGAGGAAGTGCCATCAATCATATGGAATGATTTCTTCACATCAGCTTTTTTTTACCAAAGAGATTGATGACATCCATTCTGCCAGCTGCAGGCATAGACTAAGGTCTGCTGGTGCAGAATGGAGGCCATGAGGCAAATATATATACATATATATATATATATATATATATACATACATATTTTTATTTTCCTCTTAATCAAGGTTAGCAGCTGGATTTTCTATACTGATAGCACCTTTTCCTCATGGGAGTGTCAGCTTTATCTTCTAGTATAAAGTGAAAGTGTTTTGAATTTTTGCATTATGCTGGATATGAATCAGCCAATTTTCTGTTTCAAGAAAACCTTCCTTGGTGTTCACTGCAGATGTTTTAGTACCCAAGTTTTGTAAAGTTGTGCTTCCTAAGCTTGGAAAAATCCTATGTGCCTGTGTTCCCTTGGCATCTAGGAAGCACATAAGTTTGTTTCTTACTCATGCCAGCAGGTTCATGATACGGTGGAATGAGATCTTTAAGGAGGTTATTGAATTTCACCCTGGCTATTGCAAGCTACATTCATATTAGACAAAAGAATTGAGGGAAAATGTAGGTTTGACAATTTCCTTTGTTTTGTAGCTGTAAGACTTTGTTGTGCTCGGAGTGTGCTTCCCATCCTGTCACTTACCCACAATGTTCAACTCCACTCTGAACTCCAGGACCTCCTTTGGGTGTCCTTATACAAGAGCTACAGCTTCTGTGTGTGAAGGACTTGGATTTCTAAAAACATAACTCTAAAGGATCCAAAAGGACAGAGAAAATGGGACTTCTAATGCAAGAGGCAGAATGAGGAATACTCAGAACCTCTCTTTACTTAAAGAAGGTGATGCCATATGATAGTTTCACTGCACTGAACATCCTTTTTGCCTGAAAAACTAATTTTGTTAGAAATTTAACTGGAAATGACTTCTCTTTGGTATCTTAATTTCCTTGCATTCATTGGAAGCTGCTATGTGGAATTATGTGTGTTGATATATTTGGGGCCTTTATTGCAGATGCTGTGTGCTTAACTTGCATGAGGAGTGGGCAATTTCTCTTGCACTTTTTCTGCATTCTTTTGGTGAAAACACTAGAAATTTTGATAGTATTTGACAGGCCTGGAATAAATGCCATAAAAATCACCTCTTTAGTTTTATATTATTGCTGAGTTTTTAGATTCTATAGTTCTTTCAGAAAACTTGGAAAGACCCACCCCCCCCAAAACACCTCAACCCCCCTTCTATTAATTTATTATCCATGAGTAAAGGGCTTCTGATTTCAGTGTCAGGAGGCAACAAACTCTAGAAGGCTCAAGAGAAGTGTCACAGTGAACCTGCATCTAGATGTGATCAGTGATTTTCTCTTGTAGCTGATGACCCTTTCTTTTTCCCCTCTGTGAAAAGACCAAATCAGAAGAGGGTTACAGGGAGTACAGAGGCTATTTGCAATACTTTTTTCCTCCTTTTTCTTCTTCTTGTTCATGACTTCTACATCCTAAATAGGTTTTTAAAGGTGTCCTCAGCTCTTTGTCCTCTGAATCATGCAGGCACCAGTGGAAAAATGCAAGTATCTGTTACATACTTTAAGGTGTGATGTGGGAAAAGGTTGCAACTTTTTAAATGGTTGCTGTTTCAGAGCAGTAAGGGAAATATACTTTAAAATATCTTAGGCATTTTATAGATTCATAAAATATATTGAAAGCTATGCCTAAAATTTACTGATTCACAATGTTTTTTGTCACTTAAGGTAGAGAAATGTAATACAAAATCATCTGTGTAAAAATGCCGTGCCACATGTCTCATGTATTTATAATGCTTTTAAATACACCATAAATATTGTTATTTAAAATGGGATTGTTTTATCAATGCTTAAGGTTTTTAGCTGTGATTATCTTTGGCCTGGGGTTTGCTCTGGGCAGCCATTTCAAGCAGAAGAGCCATGTGCAACTTTTCAGGTTATTTTCTATTGAGTTTGCAGTAAACTGCAGCCTGCTGCAAAAGCCTCTGGGGAAGAGTTGCACAACCTTATTGTTTTAAGTCTTCCTTCTATTTTATCATCTAATACTACTAGAATGCTTTCTGTTCTACTGGCTGAGAGCAAGGGCACCAAGTTAATGTTATTGCAACTTTTGGGGCTTGCTGGGCACTAAATGGATTAGCTGTGTGGGGAGAAAAGAATTGCAGTGACATTTTGCATGGCTTCACAAAGAACATGCACATTTAGCCTCCGATTCTAATGGTACAAATGGTAGGTAATTGCCTTGCTCTATTTTCCAAGCCTGTTTACAGCTAGGATTCTGCCTCAGAGCAGCTGCCTTGTGGTTGCCACTTGACACCATGCTGACATCAGGTGTTTTTCTTTTTGAACATTGTCTAACTTTTCCAGCCTGAGAAGTAAGCCGCCTGCCAATCAGGCTTTGATGGTATCAAGAGGGCGTTGTGGAAAACTTGATTCCTTGCTCTCTATTGTTCACCCTCATCCCTTTCCCCAGAATTTTCTATTTTTGGTGGGATAAAACCTTTTTTTTGACCTTATGTGAAGTGCTTTGTTTGGCTGGCTTTGCTCTGTGTGCTGGTTCTTGAGTTCCACTTCTGTGGTACTGAATTCTTCACCAAGCAGACATTCCAAAGAGTCAGAATATTTGTCTCAGAGTATGCAATTGCATTAGGAGACATCCAGAACTTGGTGAAATATTCAATGTTGTATGTGAGCTGCTATTCTGCACTGTTAAAACCTTTCCTGAAGGGATTGTGCTTAGAAAGTGTGTCATGGCCAAGGAAAACTCAAAAATGTGAGTGATCCAGGATTCCTAAGAAGCTCTCAGGGTATACTTGTTTCTGAAAAACAAATATAGTATTGGTACTAATATGACTTGATCCCACTCCTATCACTCATAGCTCAGTTGCTTGAAACCTCTGTTTTCTTTACTCTGAAATGAAAAATGCTTTCTTAGACCATCATTAATTGACATCATCCTCCATTTTTCAGTTTATTCTTCCTTCAGAAAGTTGATCAAACATTAATTTTACTACATAAGGAAAGCAGTCACTATGGTATTGAAAATAAACTTTTCAGTTGCCTTTAAGTTTGAAACCAGAAAATAAATGAGCCTAGAACAATTTATCTTTTGCAAAGCTAAAATACAGATAAATTTCCATAGGAATAACAAACAATAAAGATTTTTTGACAGAAGAAGAAATCTAATTTCTTCATTTCTATGTATAACTCTTCCATGCATCCTCAGTTTGCTCAGTTTCAGTTTTCATCTATTTCTGCCATGCTGTTTCTTGCTTAAAGCATTCTATTGTCTGAGGAATCACCCCTAAGCAGCTTGTGGACCTACTAGTGAGCATTAAAAGCATGCTGGGAGAATTCTAATTTTTCAAGAGTGTTCCAGGTGTTTTTCTGTGGCAGGTAGTCTGTTAAGCTTTTCAGGCTTAAGAACAAGGGTCAGCAATCTTCTGCCAAAATACTTCCAATCTATTTCAGTCTCAACTGCATCAGGGGTTGTCAGTTAAGCGTGGTTTTCTGCTCAGGCTCTTGTAGCCAGAGTGAATTTTAGAATAGTGATATTCTTATAGCCTGAGGGTGTTTCCAGTCCAGACAACTTCAAAAATTTCTCTGAAAAGACTGCAAAACTTAAAAAACCAACCCCAACCTAAAAAGCTGAAGAGTCTCATGTAGGTATGCCTGAATAAGTTAAGCAGAGAAAATAATTATATAAGGTTAATCCTAATGAAGATTCAAAATTCATCCTTGCTTTCTTTCTCTTCATTACAGCATCAGAATATGGGACAGCATCTGGGTTATCTCTCAGGAAAATCAGGTGGCTCTTCAGCTTTCAGAAAACTGAGAAGCAGTGGTTTTGGGCACTCCTTTTCCATGTCCTTCTTGATGAGAGCTGGAAAGCAGAAACTTTGCCAGATGTGCTAGGTCATGCATGACTGCAGGATTTCCTTCTGCAAGTCACTGTCTGGCTGCTATGGAAGGATGTGACTGCATGGCAATGGCCTGCAGTAGTTCTTGTCAATAACCTTTGAAAAGTTGACTTTCTTCAATGCAATCCAACAAAGGAACTTTCAGTGTTTCAAAGAGCTGAGGGAGCATGGGCAGAGGGGCTTGGTACTGATTGCTTAAGGCACTTTTCCTGCCTGAGGGGTTTGTCTTCCCTGTGACAATGGCTTTCCTGGGTAGGCAAGCCCTCATTCCCTGCCACAGATATGGCTGGGCTGAGCATCTTTAGGAGTCTGGGCTCATCTCACTGACGAGAACTGGGAATGGAAATAAAAAGGAGATGCTACTTCATGGGTGTTGAATTTTTAAAGTATTTCAGCTGTTTCTGAAAAGTGTTTTCTGTACTGGGTACCTCAGTCTGTGCCTGCAAACTGTACTCCTTCTCACTCTTCTCTTCTTCCCAAGACTCTGACATAACACTGAAAATACCCAGAAATTCCTCTCTCCTGGGCCTGCTGTGGGAACTCTTCTATCCTTTCATCTTATTGGATTTTTAAATTATTTTTGAGGGTGAGAAATGCCCATGTTTAACTCCAAGTAGGTGAGACTTTGAACTTTGTCTGTTTGTTGTGGGAAGTAGTTCTGCCTTACCTTGTGACTGCTGTATCTTATCCAAATGGATATCGTGGTGCTGTGTATTGCCTGAAGCTCTTCTATCTTGGCCATCATTAGCATCCTTACAGTCCCTTTCTTTTGCAGCTATTTTATTGCTGCTGAAAAACAGAGATGTGGGACAGTGCCTGAAAAGCCAGTTGCACTCAGATCTCCTGATGAGCGTCTGACTTCAATTTTGTGTCTTCAAAAGAAAGTCATTGCAATCTTGTAGCAAACTGAGCTTCCCTGAACTGCACTGTGATCACCTTAACATAAAAGCATAGTCCAGGTTTTTGGTACAGCCACAAACTCCTTTACAAGAGCCAAAAAGCAGAAGGCAGCTTCTTTTTAAAGTCTGAGCCATGCAGTACAACAAGGCGACTGATTGATGAAGTTCTGTTTTTTCCCTCTCACATCCTCTGTCCTTATGACAGCAACAAAACCCCCAACTCATTCCTCTAAAATGAATCTGGAATAAAAGATGGAAATGATCTTTCATCTCAAAGTTGTAAAGGGGCTTTGAAATCTTGCATTAAAATCCCTGTTGTGTCACTGCCTTGACGGGCTGTAAAGGCAGCTCTCCAGTCTTCTATAACAAAGTCTAAAAAAGTAATTCATAAAGCATTTCTTCCTTGCTCCAAAAAAGTGTTCAAACACACTGAGACAGTCAGTCCTAAAGTTTCATCAGTACACCATTGATCCTGACATGACTGGCTGTTTAATGTTAACAAAGCGTTACTAAGGTTTTAATTTTTAGAGAAAACGACTTCTCAAGGTCTTTTGAACTTTTTTTTTCCAGTTTTGTCAGAAAATGTATTTCAAAGGGCTTGTGTCCATATCTCTGTAGTACAGAAAAGAATTTATTACACTTACCTCTAAATGCCTCTAAAGTTCAACCTCGAAATCACAGTCAGATTCAGAAGAAAATTTAGTTACCCCAGAATAACAAAACAGTGAGTTGGAGCATTTGCTGTATTGGCAGCCAGTGTCTTGGGCTTTTGGGGCAGAAGAGAGGGCTGGCTGTGGGTATTATTCTGACCTGGATATTTTGTTCTCAACTCACTGTGCTGATGGAGGCCATGCTGATTAGATCCTGCTTCAGAGCTGTCCACTTGGGCTGATGATGCCTGTTTGCTTTCAAAGGCAGTACATGGACCCAACCTGCTCTGATCTGGGGTGATGTTTTTAGCACTTCCTAATGCAGGTAAATGACTGAGTCACTTTTGATTTCCTGCCTGGATGTCTGCTGTGGGTCTGTTCTCATACAGCAGTGTGGTGTTTCCCCTTCTCACCTGTTCCTTTAGTCACACTCTAAACAAAATCTCATTTTAACAATATTCTCCTAAGTCATACTGAGTTTCAGTTGAGAGTTTCTGTAGACTTTAGCTATATTAATATCCTGGTTTCAGCTGGGATAGAATTAGTTTTCTTCCTAGCAGCTGATACAGTGCTGTGTTTTGGATTTTGTAAGAGAATATGCTGATAACACTGATGGTTTAATTGTTGCTAAGCAGGGCTTACCCCAAGTCAAGAACTTTCCAGTTTCCCACACTCTGCTGGTGAGTAGGTGCACAGGAATCCAGGAGAGAGAAAGGCTTGGACAGATAACCTGAACTGGCCAGATGGATATTCCATACCAGAGGTCATACTCAGTGTATAAACTGGGGGGAGTTGACCAGGAGAGGACAATTCCTGGTCAGGATGCTGAGTGATTGTATTTTGGATCACTTGTCTGTCTTAGGTTTTAACCTTCTCTCTCTCTTTATAGCCCTCCTTTTCATTATCCTCTTCCTTCTCCTCTTCCTCCTCCTCCTTCTCCATCTACATCTCTGTCTTCTCCTTCACTAAACCGCTCCTATATTGGCCCATGGTTTCTATCTCTTTCCAGTTCTCCTCCCCATCCTACCAGGGCTGGGGTGGAGAGTGAATGAGCGGCTGCACGGTATTTAGTTGCCAGCTGGGGATAAATCATGATAATTACATTTAGAGAGATAATTCTGGCTCCATGACAACACCAGCTTTCACAGCCTCAGAGGAACTGAGTGCATCAACCTGAGAAGGCAGCTGTTGCACTGCAGGAGCAGAATAGCCCCAGGCAGGTGGCCTGTCCATCCCTGCAGTCTCAAAGTGACACGTGCCAGCAGCCTGCGCACTTTGCAGAGCTCAGGGCTTGCTGCAGGTGCATTTATGCTGGTTTTGTGCCAGTTGCAAGCTCAGAAATAAGACTCCTAGATCCCACAGAGCTGCCCCAAATAATTCAGTTCCTTGGAATGAAGCTGTCTCCATTTTGGCAAAATTCTCTTTACTTATTTCCTCAGCCAGCAGTTTCACATTCAAGTGTCTCAGATGTTTGCCTAATCTATTTTCTTCTCTCCCCAGTGGTAAACAATTGTCAGGCTGGTGCTGAGGAGATGCTGGTTACATGCACACACTGAGGGGCAGTGGCAGGGGAGAAGCTTTTCCCACTGGGGACAAATCATGCCTGTGACTGCACTCACATGGAAGAAAGGCTGGAGGCGAGTGCAGCAGGAATGCGGCTCAGATAGGAAGCATTGAAGCCTCCCCTAATACTGAGCAGTCACTGTATACTGTGGGGCTTTTCTCTGAACTGAGAGCAGCCAGTGTATGCCTCAAAGTGTTTAAACATCTTTCTGGATGGTGCAAAAGTCATCTTTTATTTCTGCTTCCTTTTTCCTTTCAGTTTGTCTTGAATGCCATGGCTGTAAAGCCTGCTAGTTAGGACTGTCATGTGCAATTTTTTAAAACTGGTTTATTATTTTTCTTTATTTGAAGGAAGGTGACAGAAAACCCATGTAAAGAATGAGATTTTCATGAAGCCAGAATTGAACGCCGTTACACTTTTGGAAGCTTGGGATAGACAGAATGGCATACTTGAAATAAAAGGGAGAATGGCTACTTACAGAAAGAGGGTGGGTTTGGATAAGATATGAAACACTATGAGTGTGGTAAGACACTGAAACAGATTGCCCAGTGAAAGTGGGCATTTCCCCATTCCTGCAAATGTTCAAGGCCAGGTTGGATGGGGCTTTGAGCAATTGGGTCTAGTGGAAGATGTCCCAGCCTATGGCAAGTGGGGTGGAACTAGAGGATCATTAAGACTCCTTCCAACACAGACGATTCTGTGGTTCTTTGAAAAGCTGCAAGCTTTTTTAGTGCTGAGACTCTACCTCTCTGTTATGACATACAGGCAAAACTTCATAGAACACATATCACTAAAACTGTGTCCTTAGAAAACTTTGCTGTTTACATAAGCACATTTTAAAAGATATGCCTCAGACAGTAATGAGAGGTTGCAGTGTGTCTCAGAACACAGAATAATTGTTTTAATTATCCAAGACAGTTCTTAATTACTGAGTGCTCAAAGAGAAGGGTAAAAGAAATATCATGCAATTATAATTAAAGGGAATATAAAATACACCTACATAATCAGAAGTTTGATTTAATAGCAAGGGAAATATATTGTTTATTAAAAAATTGAAAAACTGAAGTATCAAAAATGAGACAATGGCATTCTGTAAAGAATCTTCATGCAAGGAGGCAATATGAATGGATATCCCTGTGTTTTTGGTGTTCCTGTTAATCATGCTTTTCCCTTTCCTTTTGCTTTTAATTTCACTATATTACCTGCACTTTGTGGTCAAAAGGGTCTTGGGTTGAATTAATGCAACAGCCAAGTCATAAGTTACACTTAAGCTCCTGTGCAGCAGGGGACAACTCACAGAAATTCTGTCAAGTTTCTGTTCATTGCCTTTAGAATGTGACAGGAGCAGTTTATGCAAATAGTGCTTTTAGCTAGTTGAAAAATTGCTTTTACTAATGTGTTTTCCTGTTTCTGCAGATAAAGCATTGGCTGTTGATGTGCAAAGTGCACCACTCTGTCTGAATGTCCAACTTTTTTATAAAAGAATATCAGTCCTTCAGATTTCAAAATACAAATTGCTCTTAAAATATTTCTTAAACTGGATTGTTTTTTACTGTTTTGATTAGGTCTTATTCTTCATATTCTAGTAAAAGTTTTCCTATCACTTTTAAGAATAACAGTGACCTAGATATGGTTCTGAACTTTGATTGGTATCATTGCATGTAGGTGTACAGGGATATTGATGGACCAATTTTCTTTAAACTTAAATCAAGTGAGCAGAACTTCTGGCAAGAAAAATGATAGTGCTGTCTTCCAAGTTGTTATTGCTATTCCTTTTTCTAGAAACATTTATAGGAACTTACAAACAACTGCAGAGTTGTGGATTTGGTTTCTCTGGTCTTCAATAGATTGTTTCAGAAGAAATTTATCTCTCTGTCTGAAAGTTAAATTAGACTGTTTAGTTAGAGCACTTGTGTCTGACTTTGTTTATTTTAAAGACGAATAAAATCTTTCCTACACAAACTTTGCACAACAGGCATTGCGGTAAAAATATTACCTGTGTGAAAATATATCTGCAGTTCAGTTTCAGTCAGCCAAACTCCTGTAGCACATTTCCTGCACTCAAAATGATTTTGCCATCCTGTTCACCAAATAAAGCAGGCATCCTCAGGAGAACTCTATCATTTTACTCAAACATATAATTATGGTACCCAGAAGACCTGTCTGGAGACTATGTAGATCATCTCAGTTTTGGCATTTTTGATGTCGATGTATTGGATCTGGAAACCAGAATATTTTTGTCTGAATTACTTTGTGTGGAGTTATTCTTACTGTTGCTTTTATTATCTTTAATTTTCATTCAAACTCCCCCAAGGTTAACTTGGGGAGTTTGAATGAAAATTAAAGATAGCTCCCCCTCTGTTCTATCAAATGACTCTGGCCCTCAGGTAAGTGTCAAAATGTGATGGGGATGACACAGGGACTACTCTGACATTTTCCAGGGCTTTCAAGGAGGGGCTGGCTGACAAAATTTCTTCATCTGATATCCTCAGCTGAGAAAAACTGGATACTGAAGTGTATCCACTGAAGGATTTGGTTTCCATTCCTCTTCTCCATCAGGATGAGAATCACATGCACAGAAAATGACTCCTGGCTTGGGTATACCACAGCTGTAGCTGTGCAGGTGCTTGGCATTCTGGAAAACCTTGTTTATAGTTCAAGTTGTCTGAAAACAAGAAAGATGTGCATTTTCTCCTACTCTTCCTTACATGACAATGGAAATAAAATAGACAAAAATCCTCTTTTCCTAGCACTTATTTTGTGGGGAAAAGCTTGTTTTCAAAACTCCAGAGAAACCTGGGGCACTTTAACTAAAGACAAATCAACCCAAAGCAAAAGCAAATGTTAATTTAATTTTGTGTTCTCCATACAACTGATGGAGAACACACATCCCTGTTGAGGAATTCAGACTGGCTCAATTATATTTTCTTTCCGAAATGGCATTTTCTTGCTGGTAGAAAAAAAAACAAGGAACGTGAATGAATCCAGGCCAAAATCAGTGTTTAAATTCCTCCAGGATAACTGTTTTAATTCAAAAGGTTGAAACAAGTTTTGAAAAAAGGTATCAGACTTGGTGTGTTTGTGTGACAAATATAGCCTAGTTGACCAAGATTCCATATTAGAATCACAGAATAATTTGAGTTGGCAGGGACCTTAAAGATAATGATAATTTGTTCCCAAACACCCTGACATGGGCAAGAGCACCTCTCACCACACCAGTCCTGTTGCTCAGAGGTCCATCCAGCCTGGCCTTGAACACCTCCAGGGATGGGAGGCAGAATAATCTTTGACCTTTTTCCAGAAAGATTTTGGAAGTTAGGATGACATGAGAGTTTTCCCCTTCCTCCAATTACGAGTAGCAGAGAAAATCAATCTGTTGGCAGCGCACTGTCAAATTCATCTGTTTTGTTGCATTAACCTAAAAGGCTACCTTAAATGAGCTGCCTGATGTTGCAGGCAGGTATCCAAAAACACCTAGGTACTTTTTGAGTACCAAAGGAGGAGACCTGCAGGCTGTGAAGGACTGCAGGCTCTGTCCCTGGCCCCTGTGCTGAGTGGATGTTGTTGCTTTCAGTAGCTCTAGAGCATCCAAGGTTAAGCTTGCCTGAAAGCAGGGCTGTTTGCACCAGGGAACCATCAATGTGGTCCAGGGGTAAGTAGTTTGTCATTGGTAAGTGGTTTTATAATGGAATAAATCTCTGCTCTTTGGGTGATGCGAAGCTTATTCCAAGAAAATGTTCTTGAATTTAAACAAACAGCAAAGGATTTACCTGTGTATGCCTTCCCTCCCTCTTACACTGCTATAGTGTGGTACAGGGCCACATTCTCTGGTGGCTTGGGCCCTCTTCAAACAAAATGTGTGTAAAATCACCAAGCTGGATTAGAGCATCTTGAATTTTGTGAATTTGTTCTATCAGCTGAACTTAGCTTGATTTTTAGATCAAAAAAATATGAAATTAAAGATGGGTTATTGATTTCCTCTTGTTTTATCAGCCAGGTTAATTCTGTTATGCACCAGAATTCTTTCCCAATGCTAATTTTAAATTGGGTCAAAATACCTACAACTGCAGGATAACATTGTGTCTGTGCAATAGACAGGGATAATGTGTCAGTACACCCCAAGCTGCTGGCTTGGTACAGAAGCGGGATACAAAATTAGATTTGTACCACACAGGGAATTTTTCTAGGACTTAGTTTTCCTGTATTATAATGTCATTTTAATGTAAAAAAAAAAAAAAACAAACTAATTTAGCACGGAGCTGGATCTGACAAACCCTGTCTTGAACAACGCAACAAGCAATGAAGAATCAGCAGGGTTTTCATCTCCACTCTTTACTGTCCCTATCCCATCTTTTATATCTGGTTTTCCGTAAATAATGGCATGATATATGTTAATCTGTGTTTTAGGTATGGAACTCCCTTTGAATACCCTGAAGGTGGTTGATAGGATTTTATCTAGACTTGTTTTTTGGATCCTAAACTTTGGCATGGCCTTGATTCTCAACAGTAGAATCTGTCCTCCTTTACATATATTTCTATAGCAAGAGATTTCATGCATTGCACTGGTTTTTATTTTTTTCTTGATAATTTTACTGGCTTATGAGTTACTGGAATTTGGCAATGATTTGCAGTGATGAGATGGACAGCAGTCAGAAGATGGCTCTGACATGTGCAATAATTTTGGCTAGTAGGCAGGGTAGGGCTCTGATTAAAGGCTTAAGATAAACGGATGTGACTTACCAAGAATCTAATGAACCTTATTCTAAATATGGTGTTATTACAATTTTTCATTTTTATTTCAAAGACATAAAAATAATTGAATCTTGATGAAGAGTTAACTTATTCATGCTTTCTGCTATCTTTCTGACAAATTTTCTATATTGTCTTTGTACAAACACAGGGTGATTTTTCCTGTACAAATAATGCCCTTGTAAATTTTAATAAGGATCAAATGAATGAAGTTACTTTACTGTTAGCTTGAAGAAAAAATGATGAGGCCTTCATCTTAAGATTACAAGAGAGTTAAGTGAAGTTAATGAAGGAAAATTACATTATACCACACTAATAAAGGAAGTTCTTAAAAGCCCAGAATTGTCTGGTACTGAGCAGGAATCCAGTTGAGAGAAGGAATTTTACATGGACAGGAACTGCAAAGCTTGTAACCAGCAACTAACTAGTGGCTTTTGGGGGGAGAGAGGTATTTCAAATCCTGCTTCTCTCTACAACCTCAATCTGGAAGACATCCTGCTTTATGTTTTCCAGTGGAAAGGTTACCACCAGCAGACCATTCCCACCATTTCTCTGCTTAGCATTCAAGCAGGAGGAACTCGGCCTGGGAATTGTTGGCAGCCTGTCATAGTGCTTTGAAGGCTGTATTAGAGTGGCATGTCTCACATTTTGGTGCTGTCCTGCACAAAATCCTGACTGCTGGCAAAGAAGAATGACATCTATGTAAAAGTAACCCAAGAATTTATTTATTTTACACACACAGGATTTTGGTTTTTATCCCTTTTCTTGGGGTTATGTTCAGCCTTTGTGAACAAAAGGCTCGTGGCTTCACACAGGGGTTTGGTGTGTGAAAGGCTGTTACAGCAGATTGTATTTTCCTGGAGGAATTTGGTGTTTGTCGTCCTGGATACCTCTCCCACAGCCAAACTCCACCCTGGGGAACAGCCTCCTTGTCCTCCTGGAAGCAATCAAAGCAAGCAGAAATTTCACTAAGGCACTCAAAATTATTGCTTATTTTGCATCTTTGTTTCAAACTTCTAATCTCACAGCAAGGTTGCTAGCCCAGTTTGTCAGCTCTGTGAGAGACTATTGTGCCTTCCAGACCCATAAATAGGTGTGGGAGAGGGGTGGGTCTTGTACCACTCAGGCTTTTGCCATGTTCCACACCTGGATTATTAATACCAGCTTGAATTTGACAGACAGGGAACCATCCTGCAGCTGTCACTCTGCTCCCTGTGCTGCAGCTCCACAGGACTGAAGAGGATCTAATTAAGGAGCTGAGCTCACAGATTGCTGGGGCTTATCTGGCCATATCTCCATTCCCAATCCCTCTCATCTTAAACAAAGGAGGGCTGAGAGAACTTTCTTGGAGTTCCAGTTTTTTATTTAGATGTTATTTTCCTTATTGCCAGAGTGACTCCCAATTATAGATATATAAATTTGAGTGTACACATACACACACATATGTATCTCTAAAATCTCTCTTATTTTCTTTATGTTAAACAGCCATCAAGCTTGAAAAGAGACTTTCCCCAAAAATTATACTGGAGATGACTAAATTCTCAAAGACATTCAAAGTGCCTAAGACTAATACTGGAAAGTATCCAAACATGGTTATTGCTTTCATCCTACAGACATTGGTAGGGGTTGAATATCTTTTCTATGAACGTACCTGTTATGGAATATGACCAATAAATGTGAGTTGCTGAATCTGCATTGTAATTGGATCATTCCCACTGGCCACTATGGGTTATGCAACATTTGGCTTTGCTTTCCTGCTTTTTGTCTTTATGGACAGTGGTTGCATCCTGAGGGATTTTATCATTGACACGATTCAAATTAATTTTCTCTTGTATATGATAAGGATAACTGCTGCATTGGGAGATCTTGGTGTGATCTAAAATCCCAAGCAAGTTATTTCTAAGGGTTGCAGCACACACTATGAGCAAACTTCTTGGTAGTGGCTCTAAAAGTGCTATTAGAAACAGTTAAAATGCAAAATTCTTCATACAGTTTTTATTGAGTGATATTTCAAGGGGTTTATAATTGCAGTTCTGACAGCTGTTTCTAAGATTAGCAGTAATCTTTCCTCCCTCTTTTGTGCATGACATACCAGTACAATCCTCATAAAGTCTATAATGCATCTGTTAAATTTCTGGGTGAGGTGGCACAGTATAAATAATTAATCCAGGGAGAAACAAATGTTTAACAATATTTCCTCCCCTATTTAGAAAACCACATTTTCTCTGTATAATACAGCTTCATTGGCAAGAGGCACACCAGATACTGAATCCACTTGTGAATACACTTCCTGTCCTCCAGATTCAGCTGAGGTGATGTTGAAGCAGGAGTAATTAATTTTGACCAGCTACTGAAGTCTTTGTATTCAGAATCTTTAGCTTGCTCCTATCATCTATGTATCAAGAAATGTTCCAAAAATTATTTTGCCATCAATATGTCTTTGTTGTCGTATATTTAAAAACATTTCTGTGAGGCCTTAAATTTCAGGATACATTTCTCAAATCTGTCTTCAGTCCTTGGTAAAAAATAATTGAAGTATATTTTTAAAATCTATGATGATACCCCTCCAACAGTGTTATGTTGAGGGAGCAACTCTTCACAACCAGGCATGTTTTTTTCTCACAGCTCTCGTTTACTGGAGAAAGATATTTTGCAGTTAGCAAGGGTGCAATAATTTATAGTGAGTTGGTTGCTCTGATCTAATTTCTCTCATAATCGCTAATGATGCACAAGGCAGTTTTCCCCATTTTCAAAAGAGAGCAAAGTCCCTCAAAGTGTGAATTCTCTCAGAGTTCAGGTGCACACTCAGATAATTTGTTGTATAATTTGTTGTAACACACTTTTTCATCATTGAAATTTAGGCCTAATGAAAGCTACATGCTCAGCCTCTCTTGGTCTCTAAGTGGAAATTCTGTTGTTTTCGGGGGGCATAATTATTGAACACTTGAAACTTAGATACTATTTTGACATTGTAAGGTACTCAATACACCTCTGTCTGTTATTTTAGGAGGTCATAATTGCTGAATCACTAAAGCTTAAGGAAATAATGTGATATTTTTGGGGAAAAGTTTTAGTTGTCCTCTTGAAAAAATGCAAAGACATGAAATACGTCCATACATGTGTGACTATGAAAACAATATCTAATTTAATTTCAGATACCCACAGCACAAACATCTTGCTTCTTATAACAGCTTTTCTGTGTTAAGACCTTAGGATAGCATATGCTACTTAAACACTTTTTAAATACAGAGTAGTCTGTTGGGAAAGCCTCTATCTTTGGGATTTGTAATGTGTTCCAGCCATACAGGAACACACAGTCCTTGCACTGACCAGATGAAATTGTTATTATTATAATAATTATAATTTTCATAATCATCACTATCACACAGTGATTGTACAAGGACTCCTGTTCCAAACAAGTGTAAGAGAAGTGAATTCTGGAAGGCCACTAGGATGGTAATTAAAATGAGAATTCCTACCAGCAATTGCTGCATCATGTGGCTGCCTTGAGTCCTGTTCTGATGCCCAGAGCTGTTCAGGGTGGTGCTGAATGGCTGTGAAGAGGAGCTGCCAGCCTGAATCTGGGTAGTGCTGCGCCACGCCCTAGTGTCTCCTCTGCCAAGGACCTCATCTAACTGGCAGGTGTGGAATTGCAGAAATAGGTTTGAAAAACATATTTTCTGATGTTTATCAGAAAATTAGAAAGGACCAGCAAAAGGTATCTAAAATAAGAGAGTAGTGCAAAGATGATCCTGAAAGAGATGTTTTGCTGGTTGCTCTTCCTCTGGTCTGTCTTTACTGATCTGCCTGCTCAGGCTCTCCTTAAACAGATAGGACCCTATTAGTTCAAGAGTTACTCACCACAGAAACAATGAATGAGGTCTATGAGAGCATAACAATGAATTTTCCTTTCATCATAAAAAATCCCCAAATCTTTCTAATGGGATTCAAGGTTCTGCAGGATGGAGTCTGTCTTTCCAGTTTTTCTTTGCTTTGTTGTCATTGTTTTTACAAAATATATAAAGTTTATGTTTTCTTATGGGACAGAAAAGGAATAGATGATCAATTTCTTCAAATTAAAATGTAAAATTCCTACCGTAATGTAGGATTTGTAGCAGGCTTCCATGAACATTCATGTTTACACGGATCTAGACTGTTACCCCAGTAAAGGTGATACAGCTTGGTGGAAATAGATGCTATTCAGCACTGGAGGGGATGGTTTCCCCTTCAGTTCCTCCTTTCACACCAGTAACCTAGTCATTTAAATGGTACCATACTTTTTAACTGATGAAATGTGTGACATAGGGGGTGTAGCTGTGAAATTGTTGGACTAAAACAGTCAGTTTATCTGTTCATAGCATCAGAGAAGCAGCTGTAAAGAATAGTGTTGGGAACCCTGGATGCTGAGAATTTTAAACTTTCTATGTTTAAAGGTACAGACCCACAAGAAAACACTGCATTTGACTTCAGGCTGTCAAGAAGGCTTCCAAAATTGATTGATAGTACTGGGATTATGAGTGTGTAGTTGGTTAGAAGTGTGTAATATCACAGGGTAGAAAACTTAGAGTTTGGGATTCTAGAATATAGAAATAAATATGAAGCAAGATGGAGGTTTTAGGGTGGAGGCAGGTTGTTCTTCTTTACCTTTTTCTTCTTTCTTCTTCATGGGTTTGTGTGATGTTTTGTAATTGGACAGAAAAGTCCGCATTGGGCAGAAAAGATCTGGGGGCTTCCAGTGATCAGTTATTGGATTAAAAGGGAAAATAATCTGGGTGTCAGTTCTTAATTGGATAGTTTAGTCTTAAAAGACCTTGTAACAAAGATTGTGAGCCATTTTGTGCCTTCTAATGAGAAGCTGCCGGACTCATAGTAGTGAGACTGTTTTACTGCTAAGAAATAATAAATATCTGAGTCTAAACATGAACTACTGTCTCAAGTGCCTTCAATCCAGACCCAGAGAGACCAATAGCTGGTTTTACATTCTGTCTTTTTATCTATTTATTGGAAAGAAATATTCCATATACTGGAAAAATAAATAAGATGCATTTAAAAAATATTTGATTGGTTATGTTTAATATGTCATTAATATGCTTTCTGGGCCAAGGGTTTAACTAAGTCTTCTGTATGTCTCTATTTCAGTCATTAAAAGCTGCATCCATCAATAATTACTTCTCCCAGCATTTGCATTCGAAGCACAGTCTGGACAAAACTGATGCATGCAACCAGAAGAGTTCACAGGAGGTCACTTGTCTGCCATTAGTATTCAAATATTAGCATTTTCAAGATGAGAAACTTTGACTGCACAGTGGTAACATACACATAATGTAGTCTTCATACTTCATCTTGTATATTTATGACTGCTTTTATTATTGACCCAAGTTTACAAGCAAAAGCTGTACAAAGGGAAAATGTCTTAATGCTCAGTGCAGTGCTTTTTCTGCAAAAAGCAGTGACCAGGTGACAGGAAGGGAATATGCTGTTTTTGAAACAAAGAAGCAGCAGAATTGTCCATTATCTTTTTTTAATATCGAATAGGTAGGTCATCAAATCCCTCTTAATAAGCATAGAATCCTTCCTGGTAAGAGGAGGCTTCAGGAAGATCTAAGTGCAAACAGTCTCACTGAGGCTTAATCTTTCAACAGGTCAAAGGAGAGTAAAGCAGATGCTGAATAAAAAAAGGAAAATAATCTCCCTTCCTCAGTGCAACATCTGCTCCTCTTTATTTGCCAGAGGCTGCCACACTGCTGCTTCCCACAGTTAATAAAATGAACTAAACAGATTGAAAAAGTTCACTGCTATTTTTTCAAATATATGTATTTCATAGCATTAAAACTGTATGTGAGTGACGTGCTGAGAATAAATTTCAGAGGGCCTATTTACAGAGAGGCTGAAATTAAAAAATTCCTGTGTAAAAAACCCTGTTTGCAAAGATGAATGTGAGTGGTCAGCAAAGAGCAGGTGGATAAGGGGGAGAAGAACAGATAGCACACAACAGTTTAAAAGAAAACTACTTGATGAAATAAACTCTTTGAATTAACTGTTTGTAGTGAGGAGTCCCTAAAATGGCAGTTTCTAAGGAATTTGTTCTTTCTCTGGCCAGGAAATCTTCACCAGTTCCATGTAACAAAACCTAGAGGGGACTTGTATACTCATAATATTAAAGAGTGAGCACTTGAACTGTGTTACTATACTGGAGACCTCTGGAAAAAATTTACATGGGAAGTTGCTGTAGTTTTACTTACTCATAGCACTGGAAGTGAAGGGAGATGAAAGAGTGAGGTAAACTGGGAAAACAGGGAATTCAGTAAAAAGTAATTGGATTACAGTGAAACTGTGAGATATGCAACAACTTTAAATGTTGATTCCATGCATCTTTCTACAGAAAAAAAAAGTTCGTAGTAGTACATATATATTTATCTATAAACCTCCTAAATATATAATAAACTATTAACTATTAATATATTTTTACACGTATTACTTATATCAAAATTATCTCACACTCTGTGTGTCTCTGTATACCTATGTTTTTCTATTTAAATGCATGAAAGTGTAATTGAGGAGTAACTTCCCCAGTTCCTACAGCTTTAATTAATTTGGAAGGTAAAGCAGGAAAACTAATGATATTCTTTCTGGCAAAGAAACACGA
This sequence comes from Ammospiza caudacuta, assembly GCF_027887145.1. Taxonomy (NCBI): domain Eukaryota; kingdom Metazoa; phylum Chordata; class Aves; order Passeriformes; family Passerellidae; genus Ammospiza; species Ammospiza caudacuta. Next base: position 115,193,879 of record NC_080593.1, on the reverse strand, counting down.
GACTCGATAAAAGCAAGAACACAACCTAGTAACAAACATAATTTTGTTTATTGCTCGCTAGCCTCCTGGGTTTATTGTACACACGGATACAATATTTCTAGGGAAGAAGCAGCATTTTCCAGCCCCACATGGTCTGTGCTCTAATGTGTCAGGACAGAAAACATTTCTTTCCCCTTACTCTTCTCCTTCTTCTTCCCCTTCCCCACCTCCCAAACCAAATGGTAACAAAATTAAAATGAAGTTAAACAGAGCTATAGTTCTCTTTAGCTATGGTATCTAGAAGTATCAGTTGTATTTATAGGAAATGTGAACCTTCCTCCAGAAAGGTTTCTCTGGAAACCATGAACCCCATCTGGGCTGAAGTATTGATTCACTATATTTGATCCTATTAGAGAAAAACTCTGTTTGGGGAAAATAACAGTCCCTGTTCACAAAATCATGCTACACAATTCCTTCTTTTATGACTTGCAATTTCTCTTTCAGAAGTTTCCAGTTCTTACTGAGATAGAATAATAGAACGGCCAGACACTGGGCACTGATTCTTTACGCATTTTTTTCTCCCAGTTGCATCTGATCATGGAATGTCTTATTGTTTTCTGTTATTATTCTGAAGTCAGAAAGGTGCATGGGCAGCTGGTCAGACTGGGAATTAATCCATGGTTATGATGCTGGTTTGGGTTTTGCTATTTTTTTTCTTTTATAAGTTCTCCATATTCTTTGGACATATATTTGTACCTTTGTAGCCTATTGTATTAGTGACTCTTTTTCCTAGTACTTTTCCATGGCCTTTCCCTAGGCAGAAATACAAAACAAATTTCAGAGCTCCAAGCCCTGGGGGGTACAAGGCTCTTGTACTATCTTGTGCTATCTTGGTTTTTCCTGGGAACCAAGGCTGGGAACGACTCTTGGAGATACAGTCTCATGGACAAAGCACAGCTAGTGCTGAGTGGGGGGCTCCAGAGAAGGGGCTGACCTGGGGGGGAATTGCAGCACCACTTGTCCTCCTAATTGGTGCTTTTTAGCAATTATATTAATTTTCTAAAATCTATAAATTGCTCATCCCTGGGTGTGGGGGGGGCAAGGGAAGGCCTTCAAATAAAGATTCTCTTCAATCTCTCTCAGTGCCACTTTCAGTTTTATGTGGCTTTTGTCTAGTCTTGTCCAAGGAACAGATGGGAAGGAAGGAAGGAAGGAGGTGGGAAGGAACAGATTTATGCTAAAATATGGAAGAAAATGAAAATATTGAGCTTCTTCCAGAAGAGGATTGCTGTTTAAGAAGCTGGCCTGTGTGGAGAAGACCACTCAGCCTTCCCTTGAAACCCAGGGCCTGCCAGACAGCTACAAGGCCAACTGGGGAGCTGTAAGAAACCAGTACAACTAAAAAGGGAGCTGTTAACCTTAAATTACCCTTTTTCAAACTAATACTAGATGGATATGAGGTCTGCTGGAGACCAGTGATAACTAGATAAAATCATTACAAGAGGGTTGAGGAAATAGCCAACCAAGTGCCAGATCAGTGATCATCCAGAGAAGCCCAAGTCATGGTGGATCAAGGCTGGGAAGATTCCTTCATGCCCAAGGGAGAGAAGAAGCAGACACTGACCCTGGAAAGTGAAGTTGTCCTGAGTAAGTCACCCACCATCACTGGCATGGATACATTCTGCAGCCACCACCCAAGCAGGATTTCCCAGGTGCTGCCCCATGGAGCTGATGGTGGCAGGAAAGGTGGTGGCTGTGCTCCTACAGGCAGGTTGGTGACTGCACTTGATGTTTGGATGGCTTTATGTGCCATTTTCACATCAGGTCCCAGAACTTTTGTGTGGAAAAAGACCTCCCCATTGTCACCTCTGAACTCTTCTGTGCAGTCTGTCCCTTCATAAGCAGAAGACTGAAAATTATGCATGTGGGATGAATAATGCAATTACAAAAGGAAATTTGGGTGGCATTTTGTGCTTTCCCACAGCTTAAAAGGGAGTGTTCTTTATTAGCAGTAAAAGAGGACAAGTTCACTGATATCTCTAGTGGCACACCAGACTTTTGTGTTTGACCAGGGCAGCTGATGCCCAGCAGGGCTAAGAGCTGGGCCCCACCACATGGCAAATGTGATCCTTGTACTTCTTCAGTGCTGCCCCAGTGCTCCTTAGAGAAAGCCACTGCAATGCAGAATGGCTTGGAGCTGGGCAAGGACAGGAGGACGCTTCCACTCCAAGTGGAGGCTGAGCAACAAGTCCATTGTATGGGGAGAAGACTGCAGTAAACTCTGTGGATCATCTGATATTGAGAATTTGATGCTTTTCTCAGTGCAGAAGAGGTATTTCTTATTTGTGTAAAAAAGCACTTGGAAAACTGTTTGTCCTAAAGCAAAGGCATTTTTTTATTGAGCAGGTTCTATACAAACTGATATTTTTACTTTAACATTGATTTGCCCAGATTTCGGCTTAGATTCTCAGAAAGAATAAATCACTGTCATTTCTAAGGAGCTACCTATGCTAAAGCTTCACTTTCCTTCAAATGAGCAACTTCAATTCACACTGGCTCTCAAACTGTCCTAAAAAGTTACAAGTTAATATCTCAGTGATATTAATATAGATTTGGTTGAATGTTGTGCATGGTCTTACGAGTGAGGAGAATGATCTTAATTACATTATTTCCTCCCTTTCAGCACTCTTCTTACTAGAGAGAAGCAGAAATAGTTCTGCACAAGTGATAGACCTATGTCTCAAATTGAATGTGGTGTTCGCTAATAATAAAAGTTAAAGCAATGGATTATAATTAAATCTGTTCTGTGTGAGTGGATGTGGAATTTTAGACGGAAACCCTTAGAAACAGATAAAATCCATTTTAGCAAGAGGAACCTTTCTCCTGGGAATTTACAGACCAATATATTTAATGTTTGGAAGACTATCTGTTTTAACTTCTGCTTTATTCACTCAAGTGCTGGGTTAAAAAAGAAAAGTCCTTCAGCTGAAACTGCTGTGTGATAAGGGAAACTTCATCTTGGTATTTATGTTTGTAGCCCTACTCCAGTTTATGGATATCGAGTTCTCTCAAGGACTATTAAAGTCAGAACATAGTTTTTGGCTTTTCAGACAGAATCTTTTTTTGTTGAACCTTTCTACTGCACTTTTGGCTTAGAGGCTCTTCACCTATTAGTTAAAGGCACCTCTGAACTTCTCCAGAAATACAAGTTTTAGAAAAAAGGTGGGTGAAAATTTTTGAAACATTTTGTTTTCAAGAACCCCGTCTATGTGTCCTCCTTATTACTCAAGGAACTTTACTGTTACTTAAATTTGGCTCTGTGGCCTAAGAACATGGGCTGAACATAACTGTGTATTTATATACAGATATGTGTGAGTATATCTTGGTTACATAACTGCTTGAAGTTGTATCTGTGGGTGAGAAATAAACAATCAACTTGCCATAAATAAACTGCACGTTATCAAATATTCATAATGAATTCTAAGTGACACACTGTGCCTATCAGAATGGGAATGTTTAATTTACATTGACAGAGCTACAATAATGGAGACATGCATAAATGAATTAACCCAACTTTCTTTCTCTTCCAGAAGCCCATTTGAATAGTCCCAGCCCAAAAAGGTACCCCAGTACCCTGTGATCAGCCTGTTCAGGGGGGCGTTGTTTGAGAATGGAGCTCCTGAAGGTGTCGAGGGCTGATGCTGCACAAAGCTCTGCTTGGCCCAGAGCAGATGGACTCACTATGGATTCAGGAGCCTGGATTGGCACTGTCATTGCCTGCAGCCTGTCTTACCTGCTGTGAACCTGTTGGACCCTGCTATAAGCCCCTGTGCAGGACATGAGGAAAATCTGGTTTTGTGGTCAATTAAAAGCATTAACTTTATCTAGTTTCTGAGGAGAAGGCAGAAAGATGCAGCAGAAAGTAAAAATAAACTCACATTGACACAAGGCCTTAGCACCTGCTTTATGTAACTGAGCTGAGGTGACACAGCTGCAGTGGCACCTGTGGTTTATGTGACAGTTCCATAGGCTCTAAACACCGCTGGTTAATTTAAAACCCCTTTGCTATCTGAACTGATGCATTAGGTGTGTTATGGGGTGTACTTTACATTCAAGGTTTGTGGAAGATGACAGAATGACAGTCCCAGAGTGTGGAGTCTGCTAACTTAAAAAAGGTGCAGGAAGAAGCCAGCCAGGCTTCCTTTTTTATTTTTATTTTTTATTTTTATCTATATTTATATATCTATATGAACTTAAGTCAGAGCTGGAACATAAAGATCTTTGGGAAATATTTTGCTACTCTGGTAGCAAAATAATGTCCACAGGAATGACAATATGCAAACAACATTTAAATCAGAAGAATAACTCGGTGCGACCTAGACAGATTAGAGCTGGAGACAAAACACTCTAAATGGCATTTAAATTGAAAAAATGCAAATGGGAGTGGAAGGGAGGTTGGAAAGTTCCACATGAAGCACAAATCTTGAAAAACATAATGTCAAAAAATCTCAGTGTGATATTGGGCAGCAGTTTAACTATGGATGGTGATATTATTAACCCTTTGTAATCCTGTGATATTTGATTATGACAAATCATACAAATGCAGAGGAAAACTAGACAGATTTCTGCTGGTCTAAAGGAACAGTAAAACACTATCAGGTGTTTTTTCTACTTAACAGATCTGCAAATGTGGTACATTTGACAGTTTAAAAAGAATGCTTTTAGGAAACAGGAAGGAAGAAAGGACTAACTTGCAAGTACAAACCATCTGCATTATTACATGTTCAGCTAGACCAGAAGGTGGGCTCAATGATCCTGAGGGGTCCCTTCCAACTCTGCAAATTCTATAATTTCATTATTCTAAAACTTTATGATATTAGGTTTATTTCAGTTAAAATTGGATTGATTCTTCTGAAGGTAAAAATGCAAATGCCATCTGTAGTTTGGCTGCTTATGCACTGCATTATCTGGAACAGTGTTTGATGATTATTTTAATTTAGGCTACAGCATGTTTTTAGCTTTTCCTGAGTCTCAGATGCTTGTAATGGCAGCACAGATGTACAACTGGAGATATGAAATGCCTGCTTCAGAAAGAATGTCTCCTCTCTTTACAGACATTTTCTCCTGAGTCTTAGCAACATGGGGTGCCTGGGCAAAGAGCAGTTAATTGATATTTTGGCTCCAGGGAAGCAACATTTCCAGTGAACAGGAATTCGGCCAGAGATGCTGTGCTCATCAATTTGGCCCTTGGGATGTCTCAAGTCTGTGGAAGGAAATTTCTCTGGGCACCAAGGAAAGCCACAGACCAGCTCCAGACTCAAACCCCTTGGTTTCACTATTATATGTGGGTGTAAAGAAGCGTGGTAGACTGTTTACCACTAAAAGAAAAATAAGTATGTTTAATTTCAAAAGATCTGCATATGGTGGAAATTGCGTTGTTGAGGCTTCTTAAATCAGAGCGGTGAAATATTACAGAGAATTATTCTGGCTGAAGAACTTTATTGGGTGCATGGATTACTGCTTGATCAATTTTGCAACTAAAAGAGCATTTGTTCAGATTAAATCCAATTTCTGCACTAAAAAGGATAAAACTTGAGGGGGACTGAAAGAAACCAAATCCAGTCCAAATCAGGAACTGCAGAGTTTTATTATAAGAGAAGGTCATTTGAGATGTTTGGATATATAAATTACATAGAGTTATGCTGAGTGAGAGATGCCACTCTATACCAAGGAAGTCAGCATGCTTATAGCACCATCATACCAATTTGCTCTTTCAACTGAGAGAAGAAAAGCAACTGAGCATTTGGAATGAGAACTCTGCTTGACATGAAATTTTGACATGTACAGCCAGAGCTACTGATTTATAAAGCCCTGAATGTGGCACAAATATTTTAAGAGGAATTGAAGCTATGTGTGGGCATAGATGTCCCTTTCTCTGCTTTAGTCCAGGATTGATATTCAGGTACCAGTTTTGTCCGGTTTCTTCTCCCCAGGCTGACAGGGACCTTTAAAAGGGGTGTTGGTGCGGTGCATTCTCTTCTGAAGCTTGGGGAAGGATAAGGTCATGGAGCTAAAGGTTTTTTTTTTTGAAGGAAAGGTCTGGACATGAGCAGCACTATTCTCTAGAGCTGTGCTAGGTGTGTTAGCTTGGAGGGCTGGAACACCTAATGATGCCTAATCACCACTGATACAGAGAAACATTAGCCAAGTTATGTTTACAAAGTTTGCACAGATTACAGAATATATAAACTACATGTATGCACTGTTGTGGGAGCAGGCCTATCATCACTGTATAGCCCTTTCAAAACTTATTTAAAAGCAGAAAGTAGGTACTGCTCTGCTGTGAAATCAGGAGGTAGCCATGTGTTTCAACAGCAATTGACTGTCATTGACCTCTTTAACCAGTGATCTGATGTTTCCTGTGATGAATTGTTTTTGGCCAAACACATCTGATACTCTTGTAGTGCTGTTGTTTATTCTGCTGTCGTTCTTCACAGACAGCTGCAGATGCAACCAAAACTATTTTCTTTTTTCCTTTAATTTGCTGTGGAAAAACGGTAATTTAAAGACTAAAACTCCAGCAGTAGAAACAGCCCAACTACTCCATAGGGTTCAGACTGATATTTCTTTCTATTCTGTTTCTCAGTAGTCTTTCATGATTGCTGATTCGTAATACTGGTCCTCCATGGATTATTGGTCACTTGTCTCTCTTTTTTCTCTGAATGTGTATTTTATCATTTTAGAGCCATGAGCACTTATGTGGCCTGGCACAATTTAAATAGTCTCATGTGAAAAACAAGCCTGTTTAGTTTGATTTTTCTCTTTTTGTGACATCTGGAAAGTGCAGCTACTCAGACAAGCAAACTAGGTTAGGAAAAATCTCTCCACCAGGAAAGGCCTAGCATGGACAACAGCCCTGCGCTGATTTGCTGTTTATCAGACAGTTTCTCTGGCACTGCCAAACCCTAGAGACTGGTGGGATGGTTGGGTTCAGAGGTTGGTGGTTAATGGGATGTATTCCACCTGGAGGCTGGTGAGAAGCAGAGCATCTGAGGGGCCTGTCCTGGGACCTTTACATCTTTATCAATCACCTGGAGGATGCAATATTGCACTCATCAGATGAGCAGATGGCACCTCTTATCTGAAAGATGTCAGTGAGAATAACAAGTCACACTTACTTTCTTGGAAGTTTGCTGCTTTCAGAGACCAAGAGAAAAACCCAACACAGAATATTTGTATATATTTCAGTTCACCTTTTCCTTATTTTATTTTATTTTATTTTATTTTATTTTATTTTATTTTATTTTATTTTATTTTATTTTATTTTATTTTATTTTACTTTATTTTCTTGAAGATCAAACTAGATTCCTTAGCATAATTATTAGAAATTTGCATTACTCTCTACATCTGAATATTTTTTCCAATGTCTGGGTTTTTTGGTCTAATGGACTCTGATTTGTGCGCTATGTTCAGAATTATGCTTCCTAGATTAGCAAAGACTGCATGCAACCTACAAAGTGAATCTGACTCTTGCAAACTGTTTAAAGGATGGTTTAAAAATAATAAAAAATTTTGTATTTATGGTATTCACATACATAAAAGTTTGACCATCTCTTTAGTCAGAAATTATTTTTCTTTTATTTAGGAGGATTAACATTTATGCTCTTTTTATTACAGCTCTCAGTCAACATTTCCTTTTAAAATGGGAAAAAATTTGCATTCTTATTGCCTCATTCCTTGTCATCTGCTTCTCTCCAAATATATTTTGCACTTCCTCAAGCAGCAAGTGCAAAAAATGTGCCCAAATTTGTTAACAGGAAATGTGAGTCTCTTTTGCCTTTGTGAAATGCATTTGATGTCATAAAGATCAACTGATATGTTTAATTCATACTGCAAGGTTTTAATCTGCTCATTTGACCTTTTTGATATACTCTTAATAGCACTGGTGTTGAATAATGAATTTCATGTGTTCTAAGCACTAAACTGATTTACAGACTTCACAGTGGGTTTAAAAAAAGCGTCTTGTCATTCAAGTGGTGCTGAAAGGGAACGACGAAGTGTTATGGAGGAAAATGATAAATATTGCCTTTAGTAAATGTCAAAGATACTGAGGCAAATACTTTTCAAGAAGATTGATGAAACATTTCCCTCTTTTCTATAAAATATAAAAAGAATTCTTCAGTACGTTTTTATGAATATTCATCTTATTTTCTTGTATTTCTCGTGTGCGTGCTGGAGACTGATGTGTCCCAAATTTTGGGCCTAATGTGAACTGATATTCAGAGCGGGAAAGATGCAATAAAGCCTGTGGGACTGTGTCTAAGTGGCAGGATTTTAGTGTTGGGGGAAGCAGCAGGGATAGGCTCTCTGAGAAGAGCTTAGGAGCTGCTCCTGAGTCAGTAAAAGCCAGTTCCAGTGAGATCCATTGCTGCCTAGAGCTGCACCCATCAGCTGCTGCTGTTTCTGAAAAAGATATTGAAATAAGGGTAAAAAATGTTGTGCAGCAGCTCTGAGTGAGAAGTGAAAATATGTGAGAGATACAGCTCTGCAGACACTGAAGCCAGTGTAGGGGGGAATAGGAGCTGCTGCAGGTGCTGGAGCAGAGATTCCCCTGCAGCCTGTGGTGAAGATCACTGGGAGGCAGGATGTCCCCCTGCAGCCCGTGGAGGAGCACAGCAGAGCAGATGTCCTCGCTGCGGTCTGTGGAGGATCCTGAACTGCAGCAGGTGGATGTGTCCCCTGCACACCATGGAGAGCCATGCGGGAGCAGGCTCCTTATAGAAACTGCAGTCCATGGAGAGGACCCACACAGGAGCAGGTTTTCTGGCAGTAACTGCAGTTTGGACCACTTCACAAATGATCTCCTTGTTCTTACCTCAAGCCACAAGCTTTTCCATGCTGTTTTCTCCCCCTGTGCTCTTGAGGCTGGGGAGTGAGAGAGCAGTTGGGCGAGGACCTGGAATTCAGCAAAGATCAACCCGCCACAGAGATACATGACCTAAAGGTGCTGTTTAAGAATCAGCTGGGGTAAAGAATAGGCAAAACCTTTAGAAAATAAACCTAATTTCAACAGGGTTCTGAAATGAGGAATTCCTGATCTGAGCAAGGTTAGAAGTGAGTGGATGTTGAATAGATGATGAACCTAATTATGATTTGTACACCTTTCTTCCTAACTGTGGAGATAGGTAGTTGTGATAGTTGGTGAATTAAAGAGCCTGCAATGAGAGGCCACAGGCTTTGTAGATTTATAAGTACCTCAAGATCAGAGTAAAAAGAGGTGTTGAAACACAGCCCATGCAACTTCTTTTCACTCAGCATTGAATCAAGACCTGAATTTATTTTACAGTTGTCCAGTTGTGAGCAAATGCATGTTTGCAGCAACATGCTATTTAATTCAACCTTACCCTGTCATTGTGAGGTTGAAGAATATTGCTGCCTTTCCCTTAGCAAATGTGATGCCCAGCAGGACTTGATTAACATTACAAAGAAATTTGTCTCCAAGATTAAACTGGAGCAGGATTAAACTCCTGCAGGATCCCACAGCTGCAATGATGATGCTGGGCTGCTCTTTGCACCAGCTCACATCAGTCATAATGAATAAAGTTATACTGATATTTTCACTACATCTCTCTCCTGAATGTGTTCCCTGCATGAAGCAGAAATCCTGAAGGTAGTAACAAAACAGTTAATCTCCTTCAAAATCTCCTTGGTAATGCACATGCACAGGAGGGAGACCTGCACAGATAAAGCCAAGTCAAAACGAAGCAATCTTTCTCTTTTTTGGCTCTTCTGTGCCCAGTCTGGGGATCTTCCCAAATGGAAAATGTTGCATTTAAATAAGTAAATTTCAACCATGATAATTAAAGATAAATAATAGCTCCACAGTAATTTGAAAAACGCTGCTGGAACTAAACACAGAACAAAATAGCTTTTCAGAATTGTTTAAAAAATGTTAATCAACATTGTTGATGTTTTTCAACATCAACATAGGTTTACATTTGCCTATTTCTGTTTATGTTTACATATACATAGTCACAGATGTGCACATGTATATATATGTACAATATTATGTGTTTTTAGAAGTTATGTGAGACTATTTCAGATCAAAAATACTTTATCAAATGTTTGGTTTTCAATAAATATGCTCTAAAAGTAGTGTCTGTTTACTGATAACATTTAAAATAGCATTTTGATACCAAAATAAAAATTAAAAATGCTATAAGAATTTCATAGTAATTCAATGAGAATTAAGGATCTCTGAAATGAAACCTTTTTTTTCTTTGGTTTTCACTACAAATATGGATGGACTTTACAAGATGTATGATGTCCTTCATGATCTGTGATTTTTTTTCTGCTGTTTGGGTTAAATGAGTCCTGTGGCAAGGTTCTGTGACAAATGTGACATCAGGCATTTGTTCAAACTGAAATTGATTTGTATAATATACAAACACTATACAAACTGGAAAAATTTACATTTTAAAGTGCAAGTTCATCTTCAATCTGGGCTTGATTTATGAAATTTCAAGAATAAACAAAATATTTGAAAACACTTGGCTAGCTTTGGAAACATCTATATAATGTTAATAACACTGACATAAATTGGACTAGCTCTGGACCAGTGTCTTACTTGTTTTATGTGGAGAAGTTGGGGTTGATGGAGTTCTGGTTTTTAATGTAAACCAGAAGATCATAACTGGCATCATTGATGGTAAGGTGTAAAAGCATTGAAAAAGTATCTAACCCTCTTAAAAGCCTTGTTCTCATTCTATGGATTTTCTTTTTTGATATCTGTCAAGCTTTGAAACACTGTTGGTTTCTGTAGCTTGGTCTTTTTGACATATGAAAGTAAAAGTCACACTTGTGTTCCCTGAACTAGCACAGGGCTGAGGCAGTGCCTAATCCTGGCCTTGTGCTTCCAGGGGTCTTGCTGACCACAGCAAGGGAAAACATGCTCCAGCACATGAATATTTCAGCGCACTAACTGCAGGGGAATGAAAGGTCCTGCTGGCATTGCACAGTAAAGTGGTCAAGATTTTACAGCCCTTATGGGTCTGAATGCATCTATCCATAATTTTTTCAATGCAAAGAAAAGAAAAAAAAAAGAAAAAAAGAAGAGAAATAACATGACCTTCACTGCAACATACTCCCCACTATGGTGGGTCAGAAAAAACCTCTTATGGTGAGTTCTGCTGATGCAACTGGTCCTCAACATCCTGGATGATCCAGAGGGTTGTTGGTCACTGCCCTCAGGTGTTTCCCCATAAAACTGGGGTTTCCCCACCAAACTGGGGTTTCCCCTCGGGTAATGGAACACCTGAATGTGACAAATCCACTGGCCAGTGGCCAGTGGAGATGCTTTCAAAGGAGGCGACAAAGGGCCCCAGAGTTCAGGTGCCATTTGTAGCAGCGTGGCAGGGTGGTAGAAATGCTGCAACCTTCTTTGACACATCTCCTTCAGAAGCTGCTCAGAGTAAGGCCACAAGAGCAGCCATTTCAAGTCCATGCAGATAGCTCAAGTCCACAGATAGCTCAGCAGATGAAAGACAGGAAGGATCTTTGCATGATATATTCCAGGAAGGATTTGTTGCAGTCACCACACCAAAGGGACCAGGGACAAAAGACGGAACCATGTGGTCAGCACGACTTCAGTGTGGGGTCAGTGACCAATGACCTGAGGGCACAGGGCAAAGGGCAAAGGGCAGCAAACTGTAGGGGGGATGAGGGATGAATAATTGGGGTGGGCAGTGTCAGCTGGCCAATGGGGGAGGCAATCTAATGTAGATTGGCAGTAGTGCTGCAGAGCATCTGGGGTTAAGTCTTCTTTATCAGCCTACGTGAAGAAAACTTTGATGTAGTCTTTCCTGAGCGGGAGGAGTCAGAGGATTCTGTAACAGCAAACTAAGAGTGTCTCCAATCATGCACTTCAGCTTGAGGATGGCCTTCAGAGATTAATTCAGTCCAAGCTCTGGACTCCAAGTCCAAGCTCCAAGTCCAGTCTCTCTCTTTGAAGAAAAGCACCAATCACACTCATGGCTATAAACAGGGTAAGTGACGTTAACTTATCTAAAAGAACATATTATTGATAAATCCAAATGTCCAGTAAAGTGCTCTCTGAAGACTGTTTGAATTACCCACACTTCAATGGCTAGGAAGTCAATAAAACTCTTCATAACTTTTGGGATTGCTATTAGGTTTTGATAAATATATTAGTCTATAGTCATTTAAGCAGGCTTTATTCCTTGCTTCCTTTAAAATGTTAATAGCCAATTTTAATAACCACATGGTTTGAGTGGTTTGGGCCAATAAATTAGACAAGTACCTCATACCTGCAGACTCTCCTAATGCCATTCTTTAGAATGATATTCAAGTTATTCTTAAATGCAAAGGAAAAATTATTGTAACCTGGAATCCTCCCCCCTGAGAGATCCGTCATTGATTCTGTATATGTTAGACTCCAGTATTACCTAGAAAAGGTTCAGAAGATTTTCACTGCTCTAAGAAGATTAAAGTCCTACAGGGATATAAAAAAAATTATTGGAGTTTCACATACAGCTATTTTTAATCCTGTTCTGGTTGGGTTATATTCTGTCTGGAGAGAATTAAGAAAGGTCTCCTGACCTTCTAAAGATGACTGGGATTACTGGGTTAAATTCTACTCTTATGCTTATTCAACAGCATCGAGTTTTCCTTCTTGTTTCTGTTTATTTTCTCTAAAATTTCATCTTTATATCTAAAATTTACTTTGAAATTGTAGTAACACTTAACTTGTCCATCGTGTTGGTAGCTACACTTCAGTGTAAAAAAATTGAATTTTAAATGAAAATTATTTTTGCCCCTAGGAGATAAAAAATATAAAATGTCTCCATAGTTGTTTATTTTCACTGTGTTTGGAATATTCCTGTAATTCACAGGGTACTGCAAGGATGGCATAATTGATTTTCATGTTTACTGTGTCTCAATACAGTATACATCAATTTCAAAATAAAAGGGCAGTTTTCTAACCACCTGCACCTTTAGCACTCATCACCACCTATAAGAATAAGAGGATTTTATGCTTTTTAAAAATTTTTATTCCATTCTGATCAGAAATAAACATTTTTTTAGGCCAAATCTTAGCCCTAAGCATTTTTAGGCCAAATCTTAGCCTGTATTTCAGTAATTCCTAAGTCTTTACCACCTGATTTTGGAGACAGCTGTAACATCATCATACTTTGTACGGTGAGATTCATCAGCCTGTGATTTCCTCCAGCAGTGAGTACATATAATTTCTTCAGTTTAGCCAGTATTTCTTTGATGTGACACTAACTGTGGCTTTGTTGAATCAGAACAGTCATGCTTTCAAGCATCATCAAAAGGTGTTTCATCAATCAAGGTTTACCCTATGAGCTGCTGGGTTTGCTAGCACAGTGAATTTCTGAGGAAAATAAAAGGGATAATTATAAACAGTTAATTTGTTTCCACACCACTGTCATTATCTTGGGCAAAGGCAAGGCACCTTTTGATATGCTTTAATGAAATGTTTTATCTAGCTGACTTTTTTTTCTTTGTAAGAAGGTCTCAGGTTGAGATCCTGGCCTCACTAAATCCAGTCTGATTGTGTCCAAAATTGTCAGTTATAGCCTGCCACTTCTGCCTCTCCCTCAGCATATTAAGAATGAAAGGATGTGAAGAAACCTGGTTGTGGTTTCTCAAACAGGCACAAGAGCTTCAGGGAAGTGTTCTTTGGAGAGACTTCATAAATGTTTTCCCTTTGATATTCCCCATCTATGCTTCTTAACCTTGTAAACAACATGTCTGCAGCACCAAAAAGCCTCATGTTGTTCTTCAGCACTGAGCTGGTTGTACCCCCAGTCTGGAAATATAAAGGTTTTGCACTTGCATTGAAAAAATGATGGATAGATGCATTCAGACACACAAGGGCTGTAAAATCTTGAGCACTTTACTGTGTAATGCCAGCAGGAGCTCTCATTCCCCTGCAGTTAGTGTGCTGACACATTAATGTGCTGGAGCGTGTTTTCCCTTGCTGTGGTCAGCAAGACCCCAGCCAGCAGAGACCAGGATGAGGCCCTGCCTCAGCCCTGTGGTCACGCACTCTGTGCAGCGGCTGTGGGCTCTGAAAATGGGAATGACCATGAGCTGCTCCCTCTCCTGAGAATCCTATGGCACTCTTGCCTTTTAGGGAACAGGCATCAGCATTTATAACTCATTTGGAGCTAAAATTTAGGAATTATTTAATTCCCATATGTCGAGGAAGCACCATCTCAGTGACTTTGTGATTCAATTCTGTACAAAAACAGAATATGCTAAGACAACATAATGATTTTCCTTTCTGCTTGTGTAAGGACAGAAATATGGACTGTGAATATTAAATGCTTCTCATTGCATTTCTCTTTTAATTGAAAATTTACAATATGGAGGACAGGTTAGCAAAAAGTAATTTTGGGTGCTTCTGTCACATAAATGTCAGAGAAAAGATCTCAAACATCTGAGAGGCCTCGACTCAAAAATATAAAAAAGCAGTAGATGAATTCACACTAGCTGGACATGATACAGTGGGAAGGTGGGTTAGGCAGAATGAATGCTCCTGCCATTTATATGGTTGGCTTTAATGTGTCTCTTACCACTAGGTGCAGCAAAAAGAGCTTGTGGGTAGAGATGGGTATTCTTCATCTTCCTGTTTCCGACCCAGTAATTAGGGCCATGATGTATCACATGCCAAAAGGTCACATCTGCACGTCTCACTGACAGTTTTGTTCTACACACTTTAATAAGCATTATTCCCCACACCAGAGCTATCTTTAGGCTGCTAGACTGGGCTGGACTTTCCTGCTGCCCAGCTCATGGGCATCTCATGGGAATCCCTGTTTGGAATCTCCTGACCTGTACTCCTGCTCCACGTGTGGGCAAGTGGGCAGGATCCTGACCTGTGCTGGTCACAGCAAAGGGTTCTGTCTGGGGTTCCCAGCATCTTGGGAGCCTCAGGTGACCACATATAGAACAGCTGTGAGAAATTTATAGGCTCTCCAATCCAGCCACTTGGATATTTCAATCCTCCTGCTTGGAATCAAACAGATTTTTTGCCTCAGGATTTGATATGTCTGATAATTTACTTTTCAGAATATTGTATAAGTTTTATTTACTGTTTTCTTTTGAATGCATTACCCTTTACAAAGAAAAATTTCAGTGCAAGTCAGTCATCCCTCTTGAGGATTATTCCCTTTCCCCTGTGATTCAAGAATACCCCAAGATTTCTGCCGGCTTTTGAAATGAGTTCTATAAAAACCCTCCAATCTATGCTCATTTCCATAACTAGGAAAATTCTCTAGCTAATCTATTTTGTTACTTATTACATTTTTATCAGTGCTGGACAAAGAAAAAACAGTAATCTACTTTTGCCAAAATTATTTCTGTCTCAAATCCTCACTTCTAGTTTCCTACTCATCTTGAAACACACATTAATTTTGCAAACAAAGTAAGTATTTATTACTTTTTATAAAGAATCTTTTGGAAGACTTCCAGAGATCTAGTAAATATAATGTATGATAAATATACCTAAAGTAAAAAGTAATATGTAAGCTTAGTCCAAGTACTGCCAATCCTATCAATTGTAGAAATACAAAGATGCAAAACTAATTTAGTAGGAAGGAAAGAACTTCAACTAACATTTTAGAAAACAAACCCATGGTGTTGATTACTTAAGAGTTTAAAAGAGGAGGCAAATATAAAATAATTTTTTATTTGAAAGCCATCAGCTTCATGTTGGTTTATGAAAATATGACAAAGGCATGGCCTCTCCTTAGGGTAGGTAATGTTTCCAATAGTTTGCACCCCTTTTTAAATTTTAGCTTCAAATCCAGGTGAAGCCAATGGTCTGATAATTTCATGGTTTTTAACATAGTCAGAATTGGCATTTTAAATGGGCTGTGACTGGATAAGATGGATGCCAATGCAAATGGTTGCTGTACGCTAAGTGGGTGCCAAAGACACATCTTACTCTGCTTTTGATGTTGAGCTGCTTTCATGACAGCAGAATGGCCACCAGCTTCAGCCCTTCCTTGTCAGCCTTTCCTTAGGATGAAACAGCTTTGCACCCTCTGGGGCTCCAGTGCAACAGCACAGTTCTCCAATAATGGTGGCAAAAAGCTCCATGAAAAAATTAATTCACATTTCCCTCAGTCATGTCTTCTCATCCCAAGACACCATCATACCAGCAGATTCAGAGAGGGAGCAAGCAATAAGGTAAGGAAGGTGCAGGAGCCTCTTGGTTTTATTTAGTCTGGGTATATGTATGACCAAAATGCAGAAAATTTGCTCTTCCCAAAGCAGTAAATCCAGGTGAAGAGCAGGAGATAGATACCTCCTGACTCTCCCCAGAATTTGGCCTTGTTAGCTTGTTAGTCAAAAGCCACATTTTCTGCTCCATCAATAAATGGAACAGTATTTCACGTGGTTTGGTTCCCTGTGTAAGGGGATAGAACATAAGTAAATAAAGGTAGTATAGAAAGTAATCTTACCCCCTAAAGAGTTGCAGCTGAGCCAATTACTAAAGATTAGGAGCAGGCCTGATGTTAACAGGCCACAGCTGTAGCAAATAAGAAGAGTGTTATAAAAAAGTGGATTGGTGGGAACTGGGGTCAGTTGGTTACTGTGAGGACAAGGCAGAGTCAGTGCCTAGAGGAGATGCCTACAAGAAACATTATGGAGGTATGAAACTCTAGCAATATGGAACCCTTGCAATGCAATGACAGCATCTCTGTGAACTGTTGAGTGTCACAAATGGACAATTTATCCTTGTGTGTGTGCAGTGACACCTTTGTCTCATTTCCCCAGCCTTTGTCCATGTGAGTAATTTTAATCTGTAGCCAAAATAAAAATTTTGTACCTACCTCCTTGGTTTCCACATGCAGCATTTAAGCAAACCACCAACTTTGTAAGTGTTAATCCAGCTAGTAGATAACTAGCAATGCGACACACTTTTCAGTGTATGGCAGGCTCTGCAAATTCAATTTCTTTCATTGGTATCCTAAACATTAGTCCAAATAAGAAAATTATAGGGAAATGAGTTGATAGATGTCCTAGCAGGTATATACCCAGGTAGCTTGCTTTTACTTAAATGAAAGTTTTATCCCTAGAAATGTCTGCGTGGTAATCTTCTGTCTTTAAAACAGAGGACAGGCTCCCGATTTTGCTTTCTCATCAATTTCAAATATTCAGCTATGTGTCATAAGCCATCATTTATTCCTGTACCGCGGAGACCAAAAGTATTCTCATCACTGTATTTCCTGCTGCTGTTAAACAATCTTCTTCCGGAAGAAAATAACGCATTTATTTCTAAACCCCTGGTGTTTAATGTACTTAATGCTTATTTCCTGCCTAATTTTGACCTTTTCAACCTGAGTCAAAACCTCTGTTTCTTCACGAAATCTGCATTGGTTGTTCTTCAATGCCCTTGCCTTATTTCAATGTAGCTGCAATAGCTGAGGAGTTCTTTCTTTAGTAACCACAAATGAGGCTTGGATACAGAAACTCCTCTCTTCCTGATAAATACTTCAATTTTTATGAATAATACTTGTGGTTTTCTTCCTTTCTTCTGGAAACTGAATTTTCTAAACAAGTTGTTGTTTACACTGATCTTTCCCGATTACAAATTTTAATCCCATAAACTTTGGATAATATATTCTATTTTTATTTAACAAGTAGGTTTCACAATTAAACTAGACTTACAAAGGATAAAAATTGTAGGATTGTAAAATTATAGAATGGTTTGATTTGAAAGGCATTTCTAAAGATCACCTAGTCCAAACCTCTTACTGTGTGTGGCAGGGACACCTTTTGCTTGGTTAGGTTGCTCAATGCCCTGTCCCACCTGGCCTTGAAAACTTCCAGCAATGAGGCAACCACGGCTTCTCTGGGCAACTTGTTCCAGTGTCTTACCACTCCCACCACAAGAAATTCCTTCCAGTTTAAACCTACTCTCAGTTTAAAACTCTTTGCCTTTATATTGTCTTCAGAGGCTCTGCTGTAAAGTCTTTCTCTGTCTTTCTTATAAACCCTCTTCAACGATGGAAATGTCACAGTGAAATCCCTTTGGAGCCATTTCTTCTCCAGATTGAAAAACCCCAATCCTCTCAGACTTTCTTCATAAGATCAATGTTCCAGTCCTCTGATAATTTTCTTGATCCTCCTTTGAACATGCCCTAACAGGTACATGTCTTGTGAAATAATTCTTTATGGACTTGTTGTCACATAGTTATTTTTTAATGTTTTTTCTTTATAAGGAGTTCATCTTAAAAGTTTTTATTCTGTTTGTTGGGTTTTTTTCCTTATATATGTAAAATAGATTAGACAGTAACTCATGGAAGATCGTTTCTTCCTTCTGCTGTTGTTACAACCCAGATCTCCAACACATTCCTCTATAGGGACTCATTTTTATGGGCAAAATTTATCCTCAAAGAAGAGAAATTTCTGTGCATCTTTAACTTCTCTGAGGCTGGTTTCTACTTATAAAAACCTCAGCTTCATGGGACTAGAGAGTGAGATACCAGGATTTTCAGAATCCTCTCTTCTTTTAATCTCCAGCCTTAGGAACGTGGTCAGTTTTGGATGGATGCCATGGTGATCTTGTGTTGCATACAGGGTGCCTACAGTTCAGTAGGTATCAAATTGCACCACTTGTTTTTAGGCAAAATTAATAAAACTAAATACCACTTGTATTTTCTTTCTTTTTTCTTTTAATGGCTTTTAAAGTTATTGGCCAATTTTAACACAGTTTGTTGAAGGATTCATCAAAAGTACTTAATTAATGAGGTGCATTTAGTGAAGTTGAGTGGTTGAATGGCAAAGAGAGGGCACAGGAGGAGCCCCATATGAGGCAGAGACTAAAGAAGAACTTTTAAAAAAGCACAGGAATTATTCTAGCATTTCTAGGACAGCTGATTTTATTTTTTAAGCATTTATGAGTTCTTAAAGGTCTCCATGGTGATCACTGACCTGGCCTGCTTCAGGTTAGCTGTCTGGGGCACAGTACACTCTTTTATTATTTATATCAGGAAAGTAGAAACCAACAGAATTGATGTATACATAATTCCATCCAAACCAAGTACACTTAAAAATGTACTATATGATCAAGTGTTTCATAAATTTGTGTTTTCCAAATGCCACTTTGAGCACCACTCGTGCATTAGGAACAGTGCATTTTTGACAATCTCTTAGTGTCTCTAAGTCTGGATTGAGGGGTTCTCTGGGAATAGTGTGCTGATTAACTTCAGAAACAACCTGTTCTTCTACATTTTTCTCTAGACTGGAAGGATGTAATCTCTGCAAAACATATATAAACTAGATAGAATGTATATATAAACTTGATAGACTGTATATAAACTAGGTAGACAATTATGTTGTAATATAATACAGTCCAACAATTATGTTGAATTATATTTTTGCATTCTAGAGTAGCCATTAAGATTGTGTTGGTGTCATAGCAAAACCAGTATTTGTTATTTGTATATTTTTCTAAAATTAAAAATGCCACTTGATATCCATCCTTGGTCCCCCTTTCAAATATTAAATACTTTATTTAATTATGTTCATAATTAAAACAAACTTAAAAACTGCTTTCATACTTAAATTATGGTCATTTTTCTTAGACACTTATTCATAGTAGTTTTATGTAGGTTTAATTAGAGGCACTCAAATGACAATATAACTGTCCTTTTAAGTAGCTATTTTTTTATTATTTAACAGCAAAGAGGCAGTTCAACAAATTCTTCTTACAAAAGCATGTGCAGAGTTTTCCACATAAGAACTAGATAGAAATCAATTTAAAGATTTTTAAAGAAATCAGGATATGCAGTTAGGAAGAATTCAGTGTAGAAAAATTCTATCTTTCATGCACCCAAAATTTTCTTTACTATGTTTTCTACAACCCATAAACACTGTAAATGTCAGATACAGTCATAATGGTGAAGAAATCAATGGTTTTTATGCTGTAATTATTCTGAAAAATGCTCAGGATTTCCCCTCTATTTTTAGTTTTGCTTTTATTACCTCAGATTTACAGCTAGTCATATTGGAAGTACCAAATTGGTTTGTGAAATGGTATCTTTTTTTTTTCCCTGTAAATGCATTCTTGGATCAAAGACTTCAGGCTTTTGAAAGGAGAAGGCTAGAAGGCAAAGGCAGAGAAATGGCGAATAAGCCTTCAACCCAGGGTGGATTTTCTGCTGTTTTCAACACATCTTTTGTTTTTCTGATTCCGAAAAAGAAGTTAATTTCACAGTGGTGGAGGTGAAGGCAACAAATGTTTATCAACTGATGGGCCTGGTCCCATATCAGAGTACAGAACAGCAGATAATAAAAAGAGTCTAACAAAAGGGGCAAAAGAATGACCTCACCACCTGCAGTGCTGAGTACCTGCAGACATCAAGCAGTGAAATCCACAGAACTCCAGAGGATCTGTTTTTTTTCTGAGTCTAAATTCAATTTATTTGGGTGATTTACTTCAAAGCATTTTTTAAAAATAAACGTAATGAATATGATTTTAAAGGAGGTTAATTTTCACATCCACCTTGCAATGATGTGGAAAATAAGTAATTTTATGGTATTTTCTAGGGACTTCTGAAGTAAAAAGGCAAAATGGAGGAACACATGAACATAGTGATTGAATGTTGAAAGCTTGGAAGATGCCCTGCTGAATGTGGCTTGTGGAAGAAAAGGATGAGTAGTAAAATAAACTGTAAAATGGTAGTGGTAGTAATTTCCTGTACTAGTAATTCCCCTTGGTCTGGTTTGGAGAGCCTTGAGTCTTGTGCTTGCTGCAGGCCAGAAAAATCAAAGCTTCTGGATGTTACTGTTCTGTGGCTCTATCTTGAAAAAATATGCAGAGATATCACTTTAATCCTTGTATTTTCAGCAGCTTTTATTATTTATCATTCAAAGATTTGTGCGCTGATGGGAAATGTTATGGAAGAAAATGTGGAAGAGGCAGAAAAAAACTAGTCAAGTGCTCAGAATTATGTTTACTGTCTCTGTTCAGAAACTAAAAAATAATCACAGACTATTTTCTTAGGCTGGACTCTCTCTACAGACCTTATAAATTTTTTTTTTTACCATGTAGTTTCTACAGCTATTATGTTTTAGTCTAAAGGCAGAAGGCAAACAGGCCTCTGCTTTTGTTTGTCTCTGCCTCTTTCTTTGTCCTGTCTCCCCAGCCTTATGATATTCCTCTTTGTCCTTTCCCTCTGTGTATTCTTTTCTTCTTTACCAATTTGTCTCAAAATCAATGAAGTAAAGGCTGAAAATTAGCATGAAGAAAAAAAAATTCAAGCAGAGCCAGTATTAGAAGTTTGCCTAAACACTGAAAAGCAGTGTCTCAGAGAGGACAACTTGAGAATACTCCTGCTGCAGCAGTAACTTAAAGGCTGATTTTCAGTCCTCTGGGAATAGCCCTCCACTGGGGAATATGAGAAGGGGCAGGGGGGAGTCTTTCTTTGCTCATTGTAGATGGAGATCACTCATTTTTCTCCAGGGATTGCTGATGGTGCTTTTCTGATGGCTGCTGTGGGGCCACAATTTTGTGCTTGTTTTGCTGAACTGGTGATTGGACAAAGTGACTTAATCCCAACTACTTGTAGCCATCTAAGCCATTAGGAACATTTTTCAAAGGAAGCATATTTTCTTAATGTTTTTTCTGGTTTTCCAGTTTTCAGTAGAAATGTATTTAGGACAGGGTAGGTTAAGCAAGCTTTTCAAATATTATCCATTTTGGAAGAGTTTTCCTTGTTAGTCAGGCATAACCGATGTTTTTAGAGTTTGATGATTTTTGACTACTGGCAATTTGACTTTACATGAAAAGGGGAATGATAGTATTGGCAAAACTATAGAACTCTCAGAAGATGTTCAATACCATCTACCATTTTCTTTCTTTTCCTATAACTGTCTTTCTGCTGTTTAAATGAAATTCTTGATGGGTGTAGAACAATTTTTTTTTTTTAATTGAGGAAGAGTCACTAAGCTCATCAGGATAGAACAAATTTGGTACTTCAGAAGATAAAAAAGTCTGGATATGAACCAGGGAGGCTGTCCTATTTTATCTCACATAGCATCTTCTAAATGTGTATCTGTCTGTATCTCAAAATGCAAATATGTATGTAGTAGAAATTAAGTTTGGATCTCACAGTGAAGAGGTGTGTAGTTATGTATTCAGAATGTAGTTGCAGCAGATTTGTTTGTAAAGGAAATATATCTTTCCTGTTGAGGGAAAAATTCTGAAAGACAAAAGAAGAAATATTGTTAAAAATAGTAATGGGAAAGGTTTAATACCTTAATTATTTTTCTAGCGCGATATCCATGTATAGTATTTTAGAAGCAAAAATACATGCATCTTCTATGGTAGAGGAATAGTGTGGAATAAAGTATTTAGTGGAATAAGTTACTTTGGAGCCATTTCTGAAATCTGTTTTAATATTTAGTAGAATTTTAAAGCCTCCAAAATTGAATCCTCCCCAGGAGATGAAAATTGTAACTTGGCAAATATATTTCATATCTATGGTGGTTGCACCTATAGATAAATTCGTGTCAGAATTAAATGAATCATTGAAACAGGCTGCCAAGGAAGTGGTAGAATCACCAGCCTGGGAAGTGTTTTAAAAATGAGTAGATGTGGTTCTTAGGGATGTGGTTTAATGATTGATCTGGTAGTGTTAGGTTAATAGTTGGATTTAAAGTTCTCAGAAGTCTTTTCCAGACTTAATGATGCTATGTTCTATGCCTTTCCACCCTTTCTTATTTTTTTTCTTTTTATTATTTCTTGGTTGTGTTGAAAAGATTACAATGCTATACCACTTTGAAGATCCATGTATCAATTCTTACTTAAGAGATTTTTTCAAATCTCAGAGATTCACAAAGCTTACCAAAATGATAAGATCATGTGCAATTCATTTACCCTCTGGATACATAATTGTAATTCAAACTTAAGTGGAGTGTACCCCAAAAATCCATTTGTACATTACTCTAAAGCAACACGGGGCAATCACAGAGATAACAAGCAGTAGCTGTGAATATATATGGTACATAGGTTCAAAAATGTTGAACCTGGATCTTTCTCAGAAGTATCTTCTCTCCAGGAGGAATTATTAATCTGGAAATAGTGGAGTCTAACGTAGCCTTTCAAGTGACAGAATCTGTAAAAGAACGATATTCATGAACATAGTCTGCAAAATAATAAATAAAACTGGTGTTCAATTTGTTGAAATAAGCTGCTGCAGAAATGATGTCTGAAGAAAGCTCATATGGTTTAGACAAGATTACTATTTCACATGATTAACACCATCCTAATAATAATTGGGTTGCAAAAGTTATTAAATTAAATATTTTCTCTATTTCTTTATGATTTTTTCCCTAATATTTATTTGGTAAAATATACTAATTCATGGAGTAACTGAGCAGCTATGGAGTAGGAATTGCAGGGAGAACGGGTGACCAGGAAAACCAGCAGTTTGAATGGAGAGCTAACAAGGCAGGGCAAGCCCCAGGTGCACAATTCCAGTGTCAGCTCAAACACACCACGGGTCTCAGATTAATCACAGTGCCAAGGGACTGGAGGCCCTCTGAGCCAAACCACCAGCTGGTAATTGCACAGCAAAGGCTTATCAGAGCTGAGTTACTAAGAAGGTTCCATGGCAACACCCCTGATAGAGGACCTTCACATAAAAATCCAGTGTGCCTGCATGAAGCACTTCCAGGAGCACTGGGACTGATTTTTTTCCATGGGGTTTGGCTCAGCAGCAGGGATGCCCGTGAACTCTGAAGAGACCTCATTACTTTGTTGCCACGGACATTCAAAGTAAGAGAAAATCTAATTATAGGGAGAGATTATCTGCTTTCTCCCCCATGACACCTATAGAAAGCCAGGAATGCAACTCTTTGCAGGAGCCTTAGGATCATTCATTTTTTCTTTTCAGAGGAAACAAAGGTACAAGAGCAGGAGACTCAAATGGTTCATTCTTCTGTTGTCCAGGCTACACATAAAATTCAGTGTCACTTCTCCTGTAGAATAGATCTTGTCTCTTTTAGTCACTTCACTACCTAGAAGCTGGTCTTATTTTTCAGTATTCCTGATAATGGAGGGAAATTTAATTGCCAGAGGTATCCTTGATTGTTATGAAAAAAGAGGAACACTTCATCATGATCCTTTGCACTCAGTGGACCTGTCTATATGACCCAGAGCCTCATTTTCTTGGAATGAGGATTCATCCCTGAAAATGTCTAAGGTGATCTCTGAAACTCTCCTCTGAGATGACACGTGCTCTGTGGTTTGTGAAACAGTGCTGTGTGGGTCATGGATAGGCAGCATGAGAAGGATTCAGCATGTGTTTGCATTTATTGCTGACTGGCTGAAAAAATAAATCTTGTCTGAATAGTTTTTGACACTTTCCTAACTCTTCATTAATTTAAGAGGTGTATCAAGCATTCTACAGGTACCATGTGACTTTAAAGTATAAAATGTCCTATAAATACTTGGTAAAATCAAGGTAAAAATAAATCAAAATCAACAGTCGAAAGTTCAGATTTGAATTGCCTCAGTAAGAAACTCAGATTCACACCTAAAAATATAGTGAGATTATTTTATCGTTTACGTTGAAATACGTAAGTTTTTTTACTAGAATTTAAAGGTTAAATTGCTATTGGGAATTGAAATATTAATATTCTGGATGAAATGAAATCGATTACTGGTAGAGCATGCTCATTTGGTCAGCATATGGGAGATCAAGGCAGTTACAATATCTGGTTTGGTGCAAGGAGGTGAGTCTGCACTTTCCACGTGTCTAGCAAGAGTTTTGGTTGATAGACAAGAACAGCAATCTCTCTTTCTCTGAACACTTGTTTATCTACCATGGGCTGGCTCCAAGAGAAAAGGCTCAAGCCTAAAAATGCCATTTGCCAGCCTCAGCAGCTGGAGCTCCCTCTCTGTCAATCTCCCTGTAAATGTGAATGCATCCATTTTCCATCTTTGGTACCAAAAATGTGCCGTTGAAATAAATGGCTATTTTGTTCAGGAATGAGTTATTTGCAGATCTTAGAACGACAGAATACTTTGATTTCAAGAGACTTTTAAAGGCCATCTAGTCCAACCCCCTGCAATGAGCAAGGACATTCTGAACTAGATCAAAGTACTCAGAGCCTTCTCTAGCCTGACCTTGAATGTTTGCAGGGATAGGGAATTCATCATCTCTCTGGGCAACCTGTTTTTTCTGGCTTGATGAAAACCTGCTGTACAAGACAGTTTTGCCAGCTGATCACAGAACAGTCTCAGAGAATTTGTCTGTTTTTTGTGCAAAATTGTGTAGTGGTGCACCTTACAAGAAGTGTTTAGATTTTGATAAACTTTAGATGTAACACTGGTTTTAATTTTGAAGCAGATTTTCTTAGAAAGTGTATATCTGCATAAGAAGTTGGCAGCCTGATTCAGTTCTGCTAAGGTGAGTATTTTCTAGGAGCATTTCTGTCTCTAGTATGAAAATAAAACCACGGGTTACATGCCAGGAGCATGACAAGCTATATACATGTCTTGTGTTTTCTAAAGCTCATCAGTGACTTTTAAATTTTTTTTGTCATAACAATTAAGCATTTTTATTAAGCATGTTTAATGCATTGTCCTTCAATAGTCTTCATGGACAAGCCCCAGATTATTTCACTTTCCTTAACAGCCATCTGTGTAAGATGCCTGACTGCCCAACTCTCCCTACTGGTGGAAAGCAGCAGTTTCAGTCAGTGTGGCAGAGCAAGTATGAACTCCCAGGCAGCAAAGACACACTTGTGTCTTCACTAAAGTCATACTGTTAAATAAAGGGAAGTGAAGCCATTGGGCAATAAAATAGTTTCTATTTTTGAGATTTCAAAGGATCTTTGCATTTACCAAAAATATCCTTTGGCACGTAGATCAATTACCAACCTAAAGCATTTAGTAATCCTCTTTCACCACAATTGAAAAGTGCTTTGGAAAATTAGCTGGTATGAGATTCTAGTTTATTAAAATAAAAAGGGACTGCCTCGGGTCCCATTTACTTTATGGATATGCTGAAAATTTGTAATAATGGGCTCTTGTAGTAACAGCAAAAGAGATGAAGGTCAAGACAACACAGGCACAGGGCATACTTCAGTGTAATGATTAAGTCTTTGATGGTTTTCTTTGTTCTTCTTCCAATTTGTAATTTCTCACTTGATATTTCTTCTTGATGCCACTTGGTTGCACTAGTCAACACTTTCTCCTTCTATAGGTTTTGTTCAGCTTGTGTTGCTTTTCTAATTTTCTCTTATACTTCTATTGATTTTCTTTTCCTTCTCCTCCTCCTTGTCTCTTAGAAATATAATTTTTAGCCTAGTATTTTTATTCCATGAGTAGTATCACTGAATTTAATCATGCTACACACAGCAAGTAATGACAGTAAAATTTGACTCAATATTTTATGCATCCCACTAAGTACCTTTCTAATTGGAGCCTGACTTTTCCAGCTTTACACACAGCTCGGCTTTAAGCAGTCGACAAATTGATCCCAGGCTGATTTTCTGCTTGCATCACATATTGAAACAAATGTCTCAAAAGGAGCGCTTCCATATGCTGTCAATATTGACAAGAGTTTTCAGATTCATTTTCACACTTTGTAATCTGCAGTTTATTAACAACATCAAACAAGACAGAGTAAAATGGCCATTTATAGTCTTTGTGACATGCATACATGAGCTTAAATGTTGTTTTTTACTTTATCAAACATGTTAAGTATTGACTGCAAAAGGCTTTAAATTACCTTGCTTGACACTGCTAAGTAGTTGTGAGCATGGCTGCTCACAGCTTGGATGAATCTATTCTTTGCTGAGTAAAATCTGGCCAGGCCCAGAGGGTGGTGGTGAATGGAGTTACATCCACCTGTGCCCAGTCACAAGTGGTGTTCCCCAGGGCTTCGTTTGGGGAACATTCCTGTTCAATACCTTTATCAGTGATCTGGAAGGGGGGATTGTGTGCACCCTCTGTCAGTTTTCAGCTCACACCAAAGTGGACAGGAGTGTTGATCTACTGGAGGGCAGGAAGGCTCTGCAGAGGGATCCGGACAGGCTGGATCCATGAGATGAAGCCCATTGCCTGAGGTTCAAAAAAGTGAAATGCTGGATTCTGCACTTGGGTCACAACAACCTCAGGCAGTGTGAAGGCCAATGGCATCCTTGGCTTGTCTCTACAATGGTGTGGCCAACAGGACCAGAGCAGGGATTGTCCCTCGGTACCTGGCACTGGTAAAGCCACACTTTGAATCCTGCATAGAGTTTTGGGCCCCTCACTACAAGAAAGACTCTGAGTGGCTGGAGAATGTCCAGAGAAGGGCAGTGGGGGTGATAGAATGGCTGAGTGAGATGGAGTTGTTAAGCCTGGAGCAAAGAAGGCTCACAGGAGACCTTATCACTCACTACCACTACCCAAAACAAGGCTGTAGCCAGGTGGGAGTCAGTATCTTCTCCCAGTAATAAATGCGGAATCCAAGGGAATGTCCTCAAGCTGCACAAGGGGAGGTTTAGATTGGATATTGGGAAAAATTTCTAAAGGGTTATCAAACACCAGAGCAGACTGCACAGAGAAGTGGTGGGGTCACTATCCCTGGAAGTATTTATAAAACCATGTGTATGTGGCGCCTGGGGACATGGCTTAATGGTAGGCTTGGCAAAGCTGGGTTGGAATGCATGATCTTACAGGTCTTTCCCATCCTTAATGAGGCCCTTTGTGATTCTATGAAATAGAACCAGGCAGAGTAGGGGGGAAGATGGCCACCTTCACCTTAGGTGAAGGGCCACCTCAGCCCCACTGCTGGAAGCCTCACTGGGGCTCTTCCCCCCTCACGTACAGGCCACATGGGTTCTTTCTGGGTGTGCTCTGGCTAAATGGGCTTTCTGGGCAGTTTGGCAACTTCTGGGCTTCACCCCAACCCTTGACTTAGAGTTTGAGCTGGCCAGGTTTTAGCCCTTTGTTCAGTGTGACTTAAATAAACCCGAATAACTTCAAGGAACTGAGGGTTTGTTTTGTGAGCTTTACTGGTGCATGTTTAAGTAAGGTCACTCCTCCTGCACTGAGGAAAACTGTGACATCCACACCTCGTTTTACCTGATACTCCCCACTTTTAGCATCACTATTACTGCACTGTTCTGCAGCTCCAGGTTCTCTGTAGTGTTCAGTGAGTGACTAATAGGACTTGATTAGCTGCCAAAAGGGAAGGGGGAACAGCTAACTGGGATTTAGCCTTCTCCACTCCATCTTGGAGTCAGCAGTCACTCTGTCCCAGGGTCAGCAGCGAATGGTTTAGTCAGCTGGTGCAGTCACAACCCTTATTCAGAGAGCTAAATTCACCCATCTTTCATCACACTTGTCATTAAGCCATTAATTTGTGTATGAATGAAGGTGCCAAAAACAGGAGGTAGAGGAGGTGGGAGGGGCAAGGTTTAGGGGCTGTATGAAAAATTCCCTTTTCTCTACTTTCAGCTACATCATTTTTCACTCTTCCTTCTGCCAGGCACTAGAACAAGTCAACAAACAGTTCTAAGTACAAAGCAAAGAAGATTAAGATTTAGGTATCATTGGCATATAATTAAGAGAGTTCTTACCCTTCCTGGAAATGAATCATCTGTCTTTTCTTGTTAAAAACATGAAGAGAAGACGCTGCAGGATCTTGAGCTCTTTGGGGAAAAGTCAGTACTTACCCCACACAGTCTGCTGGGATCATCCTAAAAAGAAACGACCAGGCTAATCTTAAAGTGACTTTTATGGATTACCACAAAATTTTGAATGTCATTATCATGTCCTGTCTCAGAGCCAAAGCTGGGGGGAAGTTCAAGTTGTGTTAGCTGATCCCCATTCTGGGGAACGAATGGGGTTACTCTGGAACAGTGGCACCACTTACCAGCAGAGCTGTGCTTCCACATCCTGGGAAGCCAACTTGCTGTGAAAGATGGTTAACTGTTAATGCCCAAAGGAGAAGTAGTTGTAAATGATAATTAGAGAGACATAATTGTTTTGCTTTGCCATTGTTTCTTTTTGTTTGATTGGTTTGTGTGATTTTTTTTTTGTTTGTTTAGTTAAGTGTTTTTTTTTGTTAAAAAAATCTGTATCAGATGAGCTGGTCTGTAGATCAGGTATCTGTATCCTTATATAGATACCTGAAGAATACCACAATTTTCTCTTTTTAAGAGAAGTCTTGAAAGTTGTTCTGTAGCTCACATTTACCTGGTTTAAGCATCATTTTGTTTCTCTGGACTCACAGCTCTAGCCTGCTCCAGAAAAGTGAGAAGTTGTAAAACTTCCAGCTGAGGATGCTGATGAAATGAAATGCAGGGCAGATGGCAAAGTGGTGACCTGTTTTGACAATTCTGCCTCTGCTCCAGGGACCTGGCATGCATGCCATGGCCAGCTGTGGACGGAAATGCTGCTGGGGAGGCAGGGTGACAGCACAGCAAGGCAGATGGTTTCCTGCTGGGATCTTCTGAACTCCTTAATCCCAGCCACTGACTTCCTCACTGTCAGTTAGCTCTTCTCTGTGCAACTCCCCTCATTTTTAAAGCCCCAGAGTCAGAAACCTTCCAATGCCTGCCTCAGTCCCTCCCTGCAGCTGGCAGTTTGAGAGTGGCTGGTCTCCTCATCACCACCCAGGGACTTTTCTGTGGAAGGAGGACATGCCTTGGGACAGAAGCTCTCCCAGTGCTCAGCACTTTATTGGGCTGGTTCTTGAAGGTCACAATGAAGGTCTGCACCAATATGTAACATAAACTTCTGTTATTGACAAGTAAAAGCCAAGCACAAATCTTATGATGAATGTTTAGTCTGCTGTGAGTAAAATATGTGTGCAAAAGCTGTTTGAGTAGCATTGCATATACTTTCTCATCTCTTTTTTGCCCCTTCCTCTCCCTTGCAGGTCTTTTGAAGAGCACAGAACACACCATTTCCTGAGAGCTGTGTTCACACAGAGAGCTAACATTTCTGGATGCAGAGAGACAAGAGAACTTTGTTTCCTTGGCAACTGGAGCTACCAGAAAGTGTTTCCAGCATTGCCTACCTTTACACAGGCTCACTATCATTGTAGCCTTTGGTTAATCATGTAGTAAAAATAAATATTAGCTGAAGAAGCATCTTGATAGTGTGCTCCACTTAACTCATGTGGTCTCTTCCCCAGCCTCTAGAATAGGAGGTGATCTCTGGAAATGATTCTGTTGCAAAATGTCCAGTGTTACAGTTCATGGCTGAACATCAAGGTCTGTCCTATCCTGCACATTTGACTGAAACCCATAAGGTGTCATAGTTTTCTAGAAAACAGTGTCTGGAGCTAAACAGCTTTCACTCAAAGCCTGAGTGTGCTGAGGTGGTGGAGCTGGGTCTGTGCTGCAGCACAGTGAGCAGATGGCACAGTGCTGCACAGAGTCATGCCTGTGATTCAAAGTGGTTCATTCCTGCCTCTGAGTCAGGGCTGAATTAATGTCCCACCACATCTTTAAGGTTTTAAAACACTGTGCTGATGGGGGCACAGCAAGTCTTTAGCTTTTGATAAGAAAAAGGACAGTGCTGAAGCCCTTCCTACCTGCTATTAAATATCATTATTTCCCTCCCCCCAGGTTTCTTATTCATTCAAAGAATTTCACTAGGGTTGCAAAAGAAAATGCTTCACAGGTATAAAATTCCCAGTTTATGTTTTCTCTTCCACTTATATTTGACAATATTGTATAGCTGACTTTCAATTGAGGCAGAGAGCCTGGAGAAAGTAAAAATTTGTGTAAAAGCACATATAGTTCCTAGGTTTCAGGCAGCTGAATGTGATATTTTTTTTCAGTTTTGAGAGCTGGAATTTATAATTTAAACAATTTTCTATACTTATGGAATTTGATATACAGCTTTATATTCTTAATTTGAAAACTCCAACTGGTTCCTGTTGTGTTTCCCAAAGTCCAGTGAGGTGAACACTAGCAGGTCTAAAGTATTACAGCAAAAACCTGGGGGGCATGCAAGCCACGTGTTTGTAAGAACATTACTTGAGGAAAATGGCAGCTGAGAGGTGAGACAATGTTGTTTTTTGTGCTGTCTTTCTTCTCTAAGTATTTCCTTGCTTTCCTTTAAAAGGTGTGCCTTGTGTCTGATGTAAGCCCTTAGAGGGAACAGGGGTTTCTGGTATTGGTGTGTGAACAGTCTGGGTTAGGTCACCTTGCCTTTCTCTGCCCTGTGACTCCAGGAGACCCAGCCCTTTTCCACAGGACTGTTGGGAAGGGCACAGAGGTGCTGGGCAGTCAGGGGCTGAAGGAGAGGAACATGGCGATGCACACTGGCTCTCACTCTGCCTTTAGTTTTCCTTTCGATATCATAGTGGTAGTTTCTGGTACCTGCAGCAAGACCAGTTCCTGCTGAAAATCCTGAAATTCAGGTTTTCATTTGCAAAGCCAATGCAAGAAAGGAAAAGATTATTTTTTAACAGTACATATGATTTTGATTTGACTTTCAGAAGGCAACCCATTTCCCTTAGACTTGCTTTCTTTCTACTTTATCACAAGGTCCCACAGCAACCAAGGGCCAAAGCTGGGTCTCCAATATGGAACACACATAAACAAAAAGCATCTGGCAACTTAAACATCACCTCTGGCTCAGCCTGTAATTTGTGGAGTTGTGGTCAAACTCCACCTCATTCCTGTCCCATATAGTTACATTGAAAACTCCATGAAGGGCCAGTGACTACACATATTTTTTGTGCTAACTCTAAGATTTGTGGAGAATTTCAGCACAGAATTTAGCTAGAGAATGAGCAGCTTATTGTCCACCATTAAACATCCAAAAAGCTATGAGCCTGCTATTTATCTTACTTTTTTGCTATTTATCTTACTTTTTTGTATCATCTGTGCTGTAGATTTACTCAGTGCAATAATAGGTTTCCTTCCCCATATAGAAGTTTTGGATGCACCTGTAGCAATTGCAGAGTGACAAAATGACTGCTCATAAGAGCTAAATTATCAATGAGTGCTAAAACACTCATTTGCTATCTTAAATCTGTCTTGAATATTTTAGTTGCAGAATGTGGAAAATTCTGGGGAAGATATTAATAAGAAGTTGAAACTTGCCAGTACGATTATTTATGAGAAGATACAGCAACAGTAGGTCCCTTCAGTACATGAGCAGGAGACCATGGATTGCAGAGGATAAAACCAGAATTGGAGTACAATTTATGTTAGGATCTACTTCATCTTCAAAAAAATGACTTCTTCTTAGGTTTGTGTCCCTGTCTCAGGGACATTTCTGTCACACATTTTTTATTTTGGATTTTTATCCATCGTCATTAAAAGTGAAACTTTAGACAGCTCTATACACAGGATCATGAGCAGTTACTGAAGTTCTGGAGTAAACAGTGACCACAGTCAAAGCCATTATCATATTTGAACACGGCTTTTCCTCTGAGAGAGGGGGTTCTGTACCTTTGAAGCCTCCTACATGATTTCTCACTCAGCTGACATAATTTAGTCTCTTGATTATAGGTTTAGGAAAAAAAAATGGTTTAGAATAAAAAACTCAGTCATATCACAGACACTCAACAAGTGGAGCATGAAGTAAAGTTTCAAGATCAGAAAATCTTGAAGGAAACCCACAGCCTCTCTCTTTCTCCAAAGACACTTTGAGATGCAGCCAGTCTGGCTGTTTCCAGCCTCTTCCAAAGGAGTAGGAATAACTCAGGCTCTGCCTCCTCTCTTCCAATTTGCCATTTAGAGAGAGTTCTGGTGGTGATTTCAAGGTCTGTGTGCAAGTTAAAAGATACTTGAACACATACATTGGTGCTTTGTCAGCTCCTGCTTGAGGGAGTATATTAGGGATAAGCTCTGAGGGATTTCTGTGCACACCACCTCCCTGTTTCTGGCTGCAGCTGGGAGAATAAAGTGCTACAGGGAATTCTGGGCTTCTCACGTGGTGTGGTACAGCTTGAAAAAATCTGTACAGTAATTAGGGTGCCCCTCTTTTCTTTGCTAGCCAGCTTCTGACTTTGGAGTTGCAGGTGCAAAGGATCAGGGGCACAGCTGCCCAGTGAGAAATGTTTTGGGCACACAGTTGTGGAGTCAAGGCATGAAGGAGCTGATGGACCAGGCAAGGCATCTAAACTTAGAATTCCCCTTTTATTCAGTGTCTACTAGTCTGAAATCCTGTGGGATTCAATAAGGCAAAGAGGATTACTTCCTGAGGCCTGGGAGTGCAGAGGAATTGAGGAAAGAAAACTTGGAAAAGTGTCTTAAAATAAGCATTCATTCACAACAGAACTTATTTCTTGCTTTGCTTTTAATTTATCTGCATCTCAGTGTTTAGAAAGAAGTCATGTGAGCTTCTGAGCTGCGGGGACAGAGAGAGTAGAGAACGTGTGCATCAGTGCAGAGTGCTGCTGGAGCCCTGGCAGAGCGAGAGGGAGGCAGAGGGAGCCTGAGAGAGAAAAGGCGAAGTGGTGGGAGCTGGAACAGCAGCATCTGCTGCTGCTGCACGCTGCAGCTCCTGCCTGGGAGCCGGCTCTGCTGCCAGCACGCCTCTCTGAGGGCGCAGGTGCCTCACATCCAAAACTCCTAGGTGGTCAGTGGCACTTCCAGGAGCCAAGCAAGGCGGCTCTATTCTTTTCTTTTCCTGCCAAGAGCACCTGTTTGAGGACTCCGCTTCTTTTCCTGGACTGAAAGGTATTTTTTGTCATTAATGTGGCTTTTCTATGAAAGCAGGTATGGGATCAGGAAAATATAACTCAGGGCAGGATGTTAAAGAAGATGTGCAGAGAGGTGGTGGGTTTCTCTGTCTCCTTCCCCTTTATAGCAGAGCTTAGGCAGTGAGGAGCCCTTGTTAGGATAGAGTTTGACTTAAAATATGAAGACAGGAAAGACAGGGTTAAAGTGTGGGGGTGGATCTGAGCTGTTCCCATCTGGCTTGCTTCACTATGCAACCTTTGAAAGTGGAGGAAAACTTTCCTTGTGCACTTAGAGAAGCAGCATTATGTACCAAGATGCAAAACTTGAAATCATTTAATATGAATGTGATTTGCTTAAATATCTGCTTGGCAAATTACAGTTCCCAGCACAGCAGAGCTCCCCTTAACACATACAAGTTTCAGAGGTCTTAATGTTCTGTGGCTGTAAAAATACTTCTCTTTCTTTCTCTCTCTTCCCTCTTTCCAGCATACTTGCCTCCTGCTGTGTGCCCTCCTGCTGGTGTCGGGCTGTGCCCCTATGGATGCCCCCATACAGATTTTCCGTGAGGAGCCAGACTCCACCTGCTCCCCAGGGCCCTGCCGGCCCCCCAGCACCAGCAGCAGCTGGCTCCCGGGCTGGCCAGACTATGACACCAACGCCACTGGGGCCTTTGGGGACGGCCAGCACAACCACACCAGCATCTCCCCCGCCATCCCCATCATCATCACTGCCGTCTACTCGGTGGTCTTTGTTGTGGGCTTGGTGGGAAACTCCCTGGTCATGTTTGTCATCATAAGGTAAGAGGTTTTGGGTACCGGTTGGAAGAGGCACAAAAGACCGTCCCTAACTTTGTCAGGGTGGGGGAGAGGGTGGATTACGGAAGCCCTATGGTGAGGAGCTGGAAAAAAGCAACTGAAATGACCCAAATCTTGTCAGTCTCAGTGGTTTGTCTGCGCTTGTGTTAGAGAGAGAAAGGACGAGCTGGTGAAATGTGATAAATCCTGCAGCCTGAGGGAAAGCGCATTGTGCCTGGAGCTGTGTTCATTGGCTGCCCTCTAGGGATGAGATGCTGCTGCATCCGAGGGAAAAAAGCTCGAGTGAAAGAAGGAAACTTGTACAAGGCAGCTTTTATTTCCACTGTGAGGAGACCCCGAAGGACAGCTTATGTGTCCAGTCATGTGGACAATGATCCATCATTGCCTTGGAACCTAATGTTTTCTTTAACAAGGAGGAAAAGCCAGGAAATGATAAAGATAGGAGGAAAGGCTTAATGTAAAGCAAGGGATGATTTTTCTCTGTTTAGCAGTGTTTAAGTCCAGTTGACGTTGAATTGAAGAAAGTAGAGAAAGTGCTGAAATACCTTTTCCATGGTTTTCAGGAAAGAGGCAAAACCTTTGTGTCTGTGTTAATGAAGATTTCAAACTAAACCATTTGGTGAAATGCACTGTTACTTATGCTTGCACTTACACTTGTGTATTGGTGAATATTTTAGTTTGCACTGGGCTTCCTCCTCTTTCTATCCTTTTCATTTGTGATCTGTAGGCATGCTTGGATAATGCTGTTTAGCAGGGTGATAATGAGCAATACAGGGCACTGAAATCATGCAACTTCTTGGACTCTTTCTCCACAGCCTGTTTGAATTCTGATAAAGTTCCTGGGGAAAAAAATCCCGGAACTGTGAAGTATTCATTGCTCCAATGAAATCAGCTTGTACATGGAAAAAAATGGAGGTATTGGAAGGGATTCTCTTTTGTAAGGGATGTATGATAAGGGTCAAGAAATTGCAGAATGATAAGGTAATTGTCAGACTTGATAAAAGGGGAAGTTATGAGAACCACTGAACTTGTTGATAAGGTACTTAAAAATAATGGGTTATAATCAGGTGAATACCCTTGAATAATGAAAATAAATTTACTAGTCAGTGCAATAAAAAGAGATGCCTGTGGTCAGCTCAGAAAAAGTGGTCAGCTCCAGTTTTGTGATGTGATTTTTTACCCCTGCATGCCCTTTTGACCTTCATTAAGGGTAGAGATTTAATTTAATTTTGCATTTCTCCTTCAAGAAAAGAGACTCCATGCTTGACAATTACACAGCTGCAAAGGCAGAAATTTTTCTAAGCCATCAATCAGTAACAAAGACAACTGATTAACTGGCCTGGGCACGGGAAATAACCCCAAACTCAGCCCCAGAAGTTAGCATGTATAGATCATACTGGTGCACATATATTTGCTTTTTTCTCTTCTTCTGCTACCCTCCTAAAACTATTTTTGTAAGGCTCTAGGTAGCTATTGCTCACTTTCCTTCTAGTTCCTACATAAGCCTTTCCTTGAATTTTTTCTTTTATCTCTTAATTACAGGGTAAAAAAAAAAAACAAACAAAAAACCAAATATGACAAAAACACCTGTTGTTTTTTGGGGGGGAGGTGGTTGGTTTTTTTCTTTGTTAGATTTCTCTCCTAGGTTTTTTGTGTGGCAAATGCAAATCATTAGCTGAAGTGCAGGCAAATACAAGCCAGCAGTTCTTGAAATATTTCAAACATTTGCGCGAGAGGTTTATATTCTTCATTTTTGTCTGAACCTCTCATGTCCCTCCATTTTTTCCTCACATATACTCTCTGCATGAGTATATGTGAAGTATCTCAGGGTGGATTTTAATGACCCATGAACAATGTACCCTGCAGTGATGTCTTTTGTGAGGAAAGACAAGGTCTGTGGGAAGTTTGGGAAATAAGATGGTAGGGAGAGGCAGATCCTGTCCCCCAGCCATCCCACAATAGCCCCCCTCCAGCTGCCACAAATCTAAAGTGGGATGGGGATATACTGAGGCTCTTTTTTACCTTCCAGCTGAGTACAGGCTTTCTCTGAGGATCTTTGCTGCCATTTCTCAACTCTGAATTCCAGATCTGCTCTTCTCCTAATCCCCTTTAGACAGGCAGACAAGGCAGGCACGACTCCTCTCCCTTTGCTCATTTAAATGTATAATATTGTTAGAATAGTTCAGTTGGGATTATTATAATAATCATCTAGCCCAACTGCCTGACACTCCAGGCCTGACACTGGTTCACTTTTTGGGTGACAAAAAAAAAAGTTCCTCCCTCTGTTCTGAGATTTTCAGTCAAAGTGCTGAAGCATCAATGCTGCGGTAGATTTAGGAGATTCCAGAATCTTGAGATGCCTCAGAAACAGGGTCAAATTCAGCCATAGCCTGTGGTATAGGCAGGCCTTGGCCAATTTCTTGCTTTAATACCACTACAGGAGTGGTTTTGCTACTTCTGCATAAGGGCTGCTAAAGCACATGGACACCAGTGAGTCAGCATCTCAGCAGCTTGTGCAGGGGGTGCTGGGTGAATGAAATCTCTTACAGGTGGAGTGTTCTTCCACTGAGAGGGAAAACTCAGAGTTTCCTCAGAGGAAAAAATAACAGGAGAATGCTACTTCAATCACATGTAAAAACTCCTGACAGAAAAGTAGCTGAGTTTGATACAGCTCCTGTGAGAAGAGATTTGTGCTGAATCTGACTGGGAATGGTCCTTTAGTACAGCGTCGACAGCGTAGCCTCTTAAAGTATTTCTCAGGAGACCTGGATTCTTCTCTTGGTTTTACTATCAAGTTTCAACACCTTCTCCTGTCCTGATGAGTTCACTTCATGGTTTCCTCACATGTAAAATGGAAATGCTGGTATTCACTGTCTTTAACCACACAGCAAAAGTTAGATTTAAAAGCCAAAGTCTAATCACTAAAGCTTATAACAGGGCAAGACCAGGTCTATCGTAAGGACCCTGGGCTCCTCAGACACACATAGAGTGGTCATTTTGATGTGCAGAAAAAGCTCTGTGTTGAGCAGACAGGGCACTGGCACTCTGTTGCTGCCCGTGGCTCTTGGCTCTCCCAGTGTGGGTGGGTTGCAGGATCTCTCCCTGTGTCTGGATCAGCACGTGCACCATCCCAGAGGGCTCTGCTGTCAGCTGGTGCATGGACACTCTGTGCAAGCCATGGCATGAGGGGTGTAATGCTGTCCTGGGGCTGCTACCTGTCCTGGGGAGAGAGTAAGAGAAAAAGAAGGCGTCACATTGCTTCTTGTACTGGTGGGAAATGTAGGCACTGTGTGGGAAGCACAGTCCTACCCTAGGGAGGAGGAGGGGAAGCAGGAAATTGGCTTGCAGATACCTGGTAAAGCTGTCTGACCTCACCTGAGGAAAGTCCTACAGCCGTGTGGTTCTTGGCATTAGCAGAACCTACCTCTGCCCCAAACCTTTTATTTTGAGATTAGCTTTTCCTCTGAGGTCTCAGAAGATGTTTTTGGAAGTAAGTTGGCTGAAATGGATAAAAAACCTATTTGTCCTTGGAAGCAAAATGTCTTTTTTCTCAATTCTTCTTACCTCATTACTTTTTTTCTTTAAAATTTAGGACTGGCTGTAAGCAAAATCATAGTTTCTTGTGACAGCTGCAGGGAAGAAAATCTCCTGACTAAAGTAACAGCTTTAACTAGGATCTGCACTTACCAAAACCATAAACATACTCTGACAGAACTCTGGGAGGTGCTCTCTCTTACCCTCTCCAGATGCCCTTTTTCTATGTATTTATCTTACCCTCATTGTTCCTGAAGTAATTTACTGAGACCACCTGATATCAACAGGATCTCAAAGAGCCAATCCTGTATTCTTTTAAAATTATCTTTCAAGCTTCCAGTGAACTGAATAATTTTCTACATTCAAGAATTTTTAAGAAGAGGTTGTGTTACAGATATGTAGATTGATTACTAAGGGAAAAGAGAAACCTTCTAATTCTCTGCTTAGTTTAATGTTGAAGAAAGCGTTTTACCACTAATACATTTTTGTTCTTATATTCATTGAACTGAACAGCATTTTACCTAACAGGAAGAGTGTATTAAGGAATGTCATATAAAACTGACTCCTTTCCAGATTGCTTTTAAAATTTCTTCATCATTCATTCCAAACAAGAAAGAAAATATTTTTTTAAAAAAGTACACAGCAATTAAATGGATTCAATACATTGGTTTAAATTAATAATAGATTTTGATACCATCAAAAGATCACTTGTTAAATAGCTTTAAATTATTGTCCTAATTTTATTAAATTATATTTGGAAAGAATATTGTTCTGAAATGAAAATTTAAGCTCCAGAAGAATTGACCCAACTGAATTAGCTATTCCCTATTGCTGGCAGTCTGCATGATTTCATTCTTTTATGAAATCAAATCAAGGCTTTGACTGCTAAAGCTGAGGGTGAACTGTACTATACTTTATGAAGTTTAGGACTTTTAACCTCTCCTTTGCTAATCAAAAATCTGACAGCTTACTACTACCAGCAGAGAGGCATCAAATGGATTGATAGCAATTCATCATGGATTTCAAAGAGCATTTAGCTGCACCTCACTGAATGGAGGTAATTTTGATCAGTTCTGCAGCGTTAGTTCAAACGTGACATAATTTCCATCACTACTTTGAGGAGTGATCATTACCAAAAGCTTTTACAGATGGCACAAAGAACAAGGCAACAGGAAACATGAAAGAGCACAGGCCTATAGAAGAGTACCGATAGTTTGAAAACAGAGACCATTTAAACAAAATGTTACTATTTCTAATACATTTGAAACCCAGCTAGACAGTGACCAAGTGAGACCTGGGATTTATAAGCTGACAAGGAATCCAACTCATGGTCATGCTGTGATAACAAGAGCTGATACTGAAAATAGGCAGGGAGAGAGGAAAGGCTTGAAAGGAATATTTACCACAGACAGTATTAAAGAGAGGCTATAGCTTATAGTGAATAATGTGTTTGGCTTCTGAAAAGTAATTTGGTATCCATCCAGACGTTTCCGCTGGGCTAACAGCCAGGTAATCATTTAGTTCAGAGAAAGGCATAACTGGAATCAGTGTCTGG
Organism: Ammospiza caudacuta; assembly: GCF_027887145.1. Classification (NCBI taxonomy): domain Eukaryota; kingdom Metazoa; phylum Chordata; class Aves; order Passeriformes; family Passerellidae; genus Ammospiza; species Ammospiza caudacuta. The sequence goes on along the minus strand of NC_080593.1, from coordinate 115,154,285 downwards.
TAGCAAGATGAATTACAGAGAAGCTTTTTCAACTGAAAGAAAGCGAAAACTTAGAAGAACTTTCCAGTTTGGCTGCTGGCAAGGCAGAAAGCTTGAGATAACTTTCCTGTTGTTAGATGGGAGAGTGGTAGGTAGGTAGCCCATGATCCTGGAGGAAGCACAGGGAGGAAGCACAGTAAGGAGATGGTGCTGGGGGGCACAGACTGGCCAAGAAATGAGGGAAGAGTGGGGACCTTTCAGTGAGTTTTTTTTTCTGAGAAAGTATTTTGAATTTGCTGAAAGGGTGTTGTAAAAGGAAATTCTTAACTGGGTGAATTGGATTCCTGGGACACATTAGGAGAAGGGAAAATAATCTTCCTGTCTTGCCTACTCTCACTGTCTAAACTGTGATTACTTTGTCCCTTTAAATTAAATTCTCTGAAACAGATGGGTTCCCAAGAAGAGTTTTGATTCCAGCTATGTATTTCTTTCTGAAGAAAAAGCATCCAGCTACACTTAACTTCCAGGAAGTATACTGCAGGTCTCCATTTTGGTCTCCTCTTCTCTAAATATCAGATAATTCTCTCAAAGTGAGGAATCTGTGCTCTTCTCCTTAAGGAAGACATTGTGCTTTGCTTATTGCTATCTTCTTTTGTGAATTTAGAGAGATATGAGGAAAAGGCAATAGGAATATCATTCTGTCTACAGACAGGCATGCGTGCACAAACTAGATTAGTTGTGGGGAAAGGGTGTATGCAGATACAATGAGGATATTGGAAGAGGGATGTCTGACCATGCTGGCATTCCACAAAATGTAAAAATGATATAAATAAAGAATATGTAAAGGTGCACAGCACTTAAAAAAAAAAGTACACAAAAATTAAATTGATTTAAGATATTGGTTGAAATTAACACTAGATTTTGAAAACACCAAAATATTACTTGTTTATTTGCTTTAAATTGGCATGGTTCTATTGGGAAGTTGTCATGCTAGGCTGTGAATTACCTTTGAAATATTTATTTCTCCCAAAGCCAGAGGGTTCAGCTCTCATTAGATTCACCTTCTAATTCTCATGAAAGTTAAAATTAATTTTAGGCAGTTTCCTGTTTTCAGTTTTGAGACATTATTTTAAATGAAATCTCTATGTTCTTTTCATGAGTATGAGAAGCCAACTTTATTCAGTGTATAAATTTGCAAATTGTGATAAGAAAGTAAGGAGAACCTTTGTGTTTTCTCAATTTCTTATACCAATCCACCTTGGTAACATGCAGCTGCTCATCTCTGCTCCAGAAGTCAGCAACACATTAAGAGTGAATGTCTAGAATTTCCAAATTTAGCTGTGCTGCATGTGAAGCACAGAGGATATTACATTTGCTCAATGCACTTCCCACTGCATTGTTGGTAGTCCAGCCACTGTGGCTACTGTTGGGCAACTGGCAAAAGCCTCCTCGGGTAGTGACAGATGAGAAACTACATGGTAGGATTAGTCCATACAATCTAGTCAATGCTCATTTAATGCTCACACTCAGAAAAGTTTTGTTTTACCATGCTGCTGGATGATGGACTGCATCAGGACTTACTGTTGGACTCACCTTTTGGAATGACTGGTTTGTCAAAGTGGGCGGGAGAAGAATATTTTCACCAGGAAGCTACAAGCTTGTGCTCTTCTGTTGGCTGTAATTTAAAGTTTTCTGCATTTCACTGGAATTACCTCCTTTAGGAACGTGTGTGTTCAGCTGGTCTGTGCTGTGGGCTTCACTGAGGCAGGTGAGGAAAACAGATACATGGGAGGAGTCCAGAAAAAGCCTCCCAGATGCCTCCTAAGAGGGACTGATGACCTCTCCCTGAGCTGGCTCACTGATCTGTGCATTTGCTGTCTTACCACACAATTCTACACTTGTTATAGAGCAAAGTCCCTTGTCTCCCATTGAACCTTATTATGGGAGTGTTGACCCGAGACTTGGGTCTCCACACTTCTGAGTGTGTAGTTGTCCCATAAAACACTCCAAGCTGTGCCAGTTGTTATTCATCCCTGTGCCAAAATGGAGACCATTGTTTTGGCAAGAAGAGTGATACCCATAGCCCAAGACCCCTGAGTAAGTGGTTTCTGAGCTCTTTCCTTTTTTTTATCCTGCAGAAACATCTAGGGGAAGCAAACATTCAACAAACTTGTCTGCTTCCAACAAGGAAAGAAATACCCTGAGAAATCTTTTCCTGGGGCTATTATCCCTATTTCCTTGAGCAATGAGGTCTGTTCTCCTTACCAGGCAATCTCTGCTCTACTCAATTCCCTCTCCCATAAAACCATGGGAAGCACTTTGCCAAAGGAGTCCATGTACTTCATTAAAAAAAAAAAAAATTCTTCCAAGATAAAGGAATATCAGGAAAGGTCGATGTTACCAGAGAGAGAGATTCAATGTTCATTAGAGCAATGTACTTGTGACAAGTAAAAAGGATTAGAATGGTCTGTGTAACACCCTGGGAATCCCCCATGGCAGGACTGGTCACTGAGAAACATCTGCAGCAGCATCAAGTTTTTCAAGAGATAGAATAATTTGACTGACAAGGTCAGTATCCATCTCTACTTATAAATAGAGAGCAAAAAAATCTGCTACATATTCTAAGCTAATTGTCCAGGCTCTTTCATATTGTTATTAGACATAATGGTTTCAGATAAAGTACCAATTTAGTGAAATTCTGCATTCTCACTGATTCATTTTCAGCTGCAGTGACCCACAGCACCTTGACCTCTGACCTCTCCTATCAAAGTCATGGAAGCAGAAATTTCACAGTATTTTTTTTCTACCATTTTACAGTTTCTTGCAAGAGAGGCTTTTGAGCTCACATAAAAAATATTAAAAGCCTTCATCATAGAAGGAGAAAGATTAGTTCATTTTTGTTAAGTAGTGTGAATTTTCTTCCACATTGACCACTACATACATGGACTTGAACTAATTCAGAGCCTGGTTCTTCAGCTCAGGAAGAAAACCTTCCACATCCAATCTAAATCCACAAGATTAAATCTTGTTCAGGCTCTGTTTAGGGCTAGTGCAGGGAAGAAATTGTAGTGGAAAATTGTAAGGATTTTAACTATACCTTTTGACATTCACATAGATTATGCTGTCTGGGGGAAGAATAAAAGACAAATTTATGCTTTTCTTTTTTGAGCTGCTTTAAAATTGGTATCTTTAGATGCTTATTAGTAAAAAGAATTCCACTTTATGATGTAATTTTGTAGACAACAATTTTAGGTCCTAAAAGATTTGATTAAGACAGGCAACCATTAAATATGTGCAGTAACAAGGTTTCCCTTTAAATAAAGTGTCATCTGAGATCCTCTACTGCTAAAATGTGGCAATTTAAAATATGATAATGTCATATAACTCAATACAAACATGACAATTACAGCATGTTAATTTTTATATTCTTTAAATGACCTTAGCCTTCATTTCATATTGGCATAAGATTTTATATTGGATTATGAATATCCAAGAGAGACCTGAGCCATCCTTTTGACATGGTAGGAGTTTGGAATAGATCCTCCTGGATTTTTTTTTGTTTTTTCTTCCTGTTCTGATGCAGTATTATACTGACTATACTCAGAATACAGCCTTGAGATTTAGAGCTTTCCTGACTAAGCTTTTCAGCTGCTTGATCTCCATATACTTCATTCAGAGGAACCTAGTGGAACAGAGCCTGCATCCTGCTGATAGGTGTTTTTGCAATTTGCTTTAGATGTGCTTTAGCTCTAATTTTCATTCTCTTACCCAGGTATCTGTGAAAAACCTGTGTTTGCTATTCCTCATTATTTTACGCTTTTGTACTTTCCCTCTGCAACTGGAGAAGTATATTTGTAGTATATTTGATGTAGTATATTTCTTATCTTCCCTCTGTAGTATATTTGTTAGTTATGCTCCCTTCCCCATCCCTTATTTTACACTGCAGGGAACATTTCGTTACTCCATCCTATTACAGTTACATGAAAAAAGTTTGACCAGAGCCTCTTTCTCCCCTTTTATCAGCTTTTCTAATGTTACTAAAATCACAATTCTCTCCTCTCTTTGAGATAATAACTTTAAGGGGCACTACTAGCAGATCTTTTTCTGAAAGCACACCAGATCCTTAGTAGCATGTTTCCCTCTTCTGTTACCACAATTTCATTGATAGCGTAGGCTGGAGGTGTGATTTCTTCTTATTTACTGTCTTAAAAGCTTGTCTTAAAAGCATGTTCTACTCCAGGGAAAAGAACAGTAATGATGAGTTGACTGAGAAACACAGGGAAAATTTCTAGGGGTCAGTGTAAAGTCAGTCTCAAAGAACCTTCTGGTTTTGGAAAGTGAATGATTCCTAATAGCTTTGAGAATTTTACTTTTGATATGTAAGTAGACAGAATTTAAAACTTGCTCCTTAAAAATTTCATCACATACCCATCAAAAAAAAAAAAAAAAGCATCCATATGAAAGTGCTGTGTTTCATCTTGACTGTTTTTCTGCTGTTTTGATATATCTTCTAGTTTTTAGTTTACAGAGACCTGAGCCCTGCTTATAGCTTTACAAGTAATCTTGAAATCCACCAGCTTAAGTGATCAGATTTTTTCTGCTCCTTGAAATTAGATTCTAGCACCTGGTTTAAAAGAGGGACTTTCCATTCCTATGTAGTGTTAGAAATGTTGCCATTCTCTTAAGTCCCTGTATCTAACAAACCATTTTTTAGACACAGGATTTCCCATGAGCACTTTACACAGCCATGGTTTATAAATATTGTAATAGTCTTTGAAACTTGTACCTCAGACACTAAGAAATGCCATTAATTGCTACTGAGGCACTTATGCTGTAATTATGTTCAGATTTACCCTATCTGTCCTGCTAAACTAATTAAAGCAGATAGAAATATTTTTGCTTAAATGAATTCAGATATTTGATCAAGAATTTTAACTTTGCAAAAGTAGACAAGATTCCCTTACACAATCACTGTTTTGACCTTGTTCAAGTGAGTGGAGAGTATGGTGAGATAACCCCAGACCACAAAATATTATTTCCTTCTATGTTTTGGTGCAATAGAATGAGTTGTGGGAAAGCAGGCAAATCCCTTATCTTATGAACTTTATCAGGATCTGCTTGAAAGGGTCTGACAGCAACAGCAGCCACTCTGTTACTTAATCTGGACAGTTGATTAAACCTGCAAGCACATATCTTCAGAGGCATTTAATAATTTTCAGGTGTTTAATTAAAAACATTCAAAGGAGTTTAGATGATTGAGTCCAGATTCTCAAAGGCATTTCTGAATTTTCTAAACTTCTAAATGAATGTATGACTTTATCTATAGTGCCTAATAACTTTAAAGGCCAATACCACATTTATACACAGGCCAATGTTTCCAGGCAAAAGTAATCAAGCTCTTTACTAGCCCAGTTTTATAGCACTTGTTTGCTATTTTTCCACTTAATCTAGGGAGGAGAAAAGGGGTAAAGGGTACTGGGAAAATATGGCATATAAAGTTGTAATAACACACACATAAAATAATTAAATTAAGGTTGCAAAGAATAGGAAATATGAGATATAAAGACTTTAAGATATTTGCTTTTCCAAGGCTAATAAAATCTTAGATATTTTCCCCCAGTTTTCTGATTTTCTTAAAGGAAACAAAGGTCAAGCTAATTCTTCTATACTTTTTGAAAGCAAACTTTCCCTATCCAAACCCTTGGCGAAGTTTTTAAAGATCTACAGATATAATGATTCAGGAGAATGATTACTTGTGTCACCTCTGCTTTTCAAAGGTCATTTCATTTCTTCTGAATGTTCCTGTGTTAAGTATAGTGACTTGTATTTGACTGATGCAAACTCTTTGTAAAGCAGCAGACCTTGATTTGCAGGCATCAGTGGATGAAAAAATTACTCCTTTCTTTTTCCCCATAATAATCACCTTAGCTGTTAAGAAACAGCTGTCAGTGTTTCTAAGCTGAATTTGTCTCTCTTAAGAGTTTTATGTATTTGTTCTTGTTATGCTTTTCTGTGTAGTCTGAAAGAACTCTTCAGTACCTGCTATTTTCTCCCTGTGAAGGTCTTCAGACACTGTAATCAAGTCACCTCTTGGTGGTTTTTTTGATAAACTAAATGTGCTCAGCTCTTTATGTCAGAGAATTTTCTCCAGTCCCTCCAGTCCCATTATGCAATCATTCCAGCTTTCCACAGTCTCTTTATTGCAATAGGAGCAAGACAGCAATTCCAAATATCATCAGTGACGTCCGTAGAAGTAAAATTGTCCTTCTACTATTCTATTTAATTTAATGGAAATGAGTCCATTTTAGTAGAGAGTTTTGAGTGTTTAGTGAACGTTTGTTTGGTCTTACAGCTGAGACACACTTGAAGGTAGTATTTTTTCCTTTCTTTTTTTAACCAGGAGGGAAGTTGTTTGTCTGATATGTCCTGTATTTGCTTTTTTTCTAATAGTAAGGACTCATACTTGTGTTTGAACAGTGCCTTAAGGGCTATAATGTGACCTACAGGACAAAATTCCTCCTCTCCTGGAGGGTCTGTTGAGGAGATTGATCTAGTGGGGGGCAGAAGCCCAACTCTGACTGATGGTTCAGTATGTGGGTGAGAAGGATGTGTTCTCTCGTCCCTTGCAGATTTTTTTCCCTTTGCTTCAGACCAACATTTGGCTTTATTTCCTCAATAAGTCTTGATTAGAATGTTTTAGAAAACCTAATGTTATTTTTAACATTTCATATTGTTCATAAAATCAAATTCTTGCCTGCATTTTTTTAATAGCTAATTTACATATTGGGCACAATTTGACACAACTGCTTAATTTATTTTTAAAATATTTTTTATTTTACACATCAAAGTTTTGAAGGCAAATAACATTGTGTTATGTGATCATTGATTAAAGTGGTTAAATCTTATATTTCCACTGTAAATTATTAGTGGCGTATAGCAAAATGTAGCTATGTGTGTTATGTGTGCACTTCTAGTTTGGACACACATCCAAAATATGGGACTGAAGCAGTTTTGAGAAAGAAAATCTCATTAATCCAATGATGAATTAACAGCATGAGCAAACTATTGAGGAGAAGCATTTCAGCCAGGAGTGATAAGTAAATTCCCATGTCAGCAGGCTCTCCATCTTCCTTTGTGTCCATCACAGAGAGGGAAGCAGTCCTCCACAGGCTGTCTCCCAAAACTGTCATTGGGGTCAAACAAAGCAGGATGTCATCTCAAAAACCAGATCCTATTATTCTATGCAGGCTGAGATTCCTACCAAAGGCTTACTTTTGATGAAATTAAAGAATGCAAGAAAAAATACTGCTATGACAGTTTTTTTCCCCACTGTGGTATCCTAAACAATAGTCATCTTTTACATTATCAGTCATAAAAGAGAGGACTGGGAAAAGCTGATGGTAAGAAAGGAGAAGAAATTGGCAAGGAAGGAACCAGGAAGGTAAATGACTAAAACTGTATCAGCTGGCATTGTAGTGAATTCAAGCAAGACAAACTGTCCCAGCAAACATATCAATTAACTTGTTTTCTTACTGGAGAATGGCATAACAGTTTCTTCCACAAACCAAACCCAGAAATCTCACAATCACTGACAGATAGCTATGAGAAAAGGAAACAAAAATAATTTTGATAGTTTCCAAATTTAACAGTGATATTTTCTTGTAGTGGGATTTGAGGAAAATTGAATTGATATTTGTCTAATTAATTAAATATACTCATACACCTGTTTTGCCTATGGTAAATAGCTCTAACTGCTAATACAGGTGTTGTGAGATTGAATAAAATGTGTTCACTTTTATCCCAAGGGTCTTGCATTTGTTCGTGTTTCTATCACAGATGAGAAAAGACATAAAAAACCCCAACCAGGGCAAAGCCTGACTGATGAATTGTTACTATCTGAATGGACATAATCATATCTTGTAGTGATAAAGCCTTACTTTTTTCATTCTGCAGGTACACAAAGATGAAGACAGCGACCAACATCTACATCTTCAACCTGGCTATGGCAGATGCACTTGTTACCACAACCATGCCTTTCCAAAGCACCGAGTACCTGATGAACTCCTGGCCCTTTGGTGATGTGCTGTGTAAAATAGTGATTTCTATTGACTATTACAACATGTTTACCAGCATTTTCACGCTCACCATGATGAGTGTGGATCGGTACATTGCTGTGTGTCACCCTGTGAAGGCTCTGGACTTTCGTACGCCTCTCAAAGCGAAGATAATCAACATCTGTATCTGGCTGCTGTCCTCATCTGTTGGTATATCTGCAATAGTTCTTGGAGGCACCAAAGTCAGGGAAGGTGAGTGCGAGCATTCAAAATGCAGTTTTTTATTTATCAACCGACAATAAATTGTAGGTTCAAATATTGATCAAACCTTATTTATTCCTTCTTTAAAATTACACCTAAATTCCTGACATTTTGAAATATATAGTAAAACATCGCAGTACAACATATAAATAATTAAAGCTCAGATGCCCATACCAAATAAAAGAACAAAATGCACTTTGAAGCACTGCCTCTGCTAGAATGAGACCATCAAAAACTACAAGCAGACAGCAGGGGAAAATTTTCCAGAGTTTAGTCACAATGGGCAAATCTAGAATCAGTTTAGGTTGAAACTTGAAATGTGGGCTTAAGGTTCTTTTTGTAGATGTTGTGAGAGTAGTTCTGATGAAGTTCCAAGAGCAGAAACTAGAATTCTTGTCAGTTTGTTATCACTGGCCATTTCACAGAATTTGAAGGCAAAGAAAGAAAAAGAAAGTAGGAAATGAAAAGTCAGTTGCATGAGAGAGAAAATTAAGGTAAATTATATATGACAGTATCTCAAGATCATATTTAAAAAGGGATGGGAATTTATAGGGAAACCTGGAAAAGGTGAGAACAAGGACTGTCACAGGAAATGGAAATTCAGGCTATGGCAGGGAAACAGTTACAAGAACACAAAGTCAATGACAACTGTATGCAGACCATGTGTAGGCTTTGCTTGAAATGCCTGTTCCATGAAGGACTGTGGATTTAACTCCTGCAGCTTCTGACTCATCACCCTGCTATGGGGTTAGTCTGATTTTGAGATCTTCCTTGAGAAAGAAGGGAGAGAAGCATTTTCTCACACATGTGCTTCATACCCCCAGGTGTAATGCAGTGCAGGGGCATCTCAGGATTTTCAAAAGCTGTAGACTTCTAATGGTGTCCTTGGGTTGGGATCATCCCATTACTGGATTGCTGGATAAAATACAGGCATTTATTTGGTAGGAGTCTTGTTTGAGATGTAAACAGCCTTTTGAAAAACTATTCATAATTTCCTGCACTATCAACCTTTTCTATTTGGAAAGGTTTCATTCCTCTTGAGACCAATGTTTACCTAAGGGCACTCTTTCATCTGGCAGAAAATAAATGCAGGATGTTAAGCTGTTTGACATAGACCAATGTGAAAAATCATTTCAGTAACAGCTGCTCAAGGGCTGATAGATCTGGCTAAAGATATATAGATTTTCTTGCTGTTAGTCTTCTGTTATGTAGGTGACAGAGAAGTCCTCTGGAAGCTCCTCTTTCAGTGCTTTGGGGGATCACGTGTCTTGGTCTGCAGTGCTGTAGCTCTTCTCCCCAGTAAAGTTTTGACAGGCTCTATAAAACAAGGTCTGCCTGGGGAAACATTAACTTCAGGTATGTTTGGAAGAGTGTCTTGCTACATACAAGATCTTGAAGGCCATGGGACACTGGCTCAGGCAGGTGTTTTGTTGGAGCCTGCTCAACTAACAGAATATTCCTGTCATTCAGTGTCAGCAGCACATTTAGATCAAGGGGCTCCTCTGAGGCCAGCAATGATTTAATGCCTTTTCCATGCCATGTAGAAGGCAGCCCTTTTTATAACTTATGAAGCAGAGGCTGGTAATACAGAACGCAGCTGGGCTAAATGAGGTCGGAAATATTGGCAGCTGCTTGTCAGCTGCTACTGTTCCGCCCTGCTTGTCTGATCTAAGGTCTCTCTCGAGCATTTAGTGTCAATTACCTTGTCTGGTGTGCTCATGACTTGCTCTGATAAATGCTGAAGTGGAAAGGCGAGGATGCTCCCCTTGCCTGACAGCTGGAGCTCAGGCCTGAAATTTGATGTCATGTTGCCTCAAACAGTTGTTGTTTATACGCTTCAGGGCCTCTGTTGGGTTCGCATTTAAGCAACAACTGAACAGCAAATGGAAAATGATTATACTTGAGGTTCCCTCACCGTGCTCAGTTAATCCATTTTGTTATCACAGCTCAGAATTGCTCCCAGGTGTGTCCTTTAGATACATTTTTCCTGCAGAATAAATTTTACATCTGTGTAAATTTTCCTACTCTGGCCATAATGGAAGTTTTCTTGCTGAAGAATTGTTCAGCTACCAAAAAAATAAAGGTATAATATTAACTCTTCATATTGCCAGTAAGGATATGAAGGGTATAAAAGTGACACAATCAATATTGTATATATAAAATGTATGTTTCCTAGACCAATATTAAGCTTAATCTTAAATGGTAGTTTATCATGCACATTATAGAATATATTTACACCAACTACCACATGGAATTCAGTGTTTTTCCTTAAATATATCAATATAGTTGGAATATTTGTGCTTCCAAGTGGAAAATGTCAGTATGAAATCTGAAGATTATGACACTATTCATAAGTTCTGCAACTTTTCAGGCAGTAAAAATAGAATATAAATTGGATTTTATTATGTTCCACTTCCAAAGTTCCAGAAAATTAATATAGTGTTGTGCATTATGATCAGAGTTTCTATTGACTGTTTCCTACTTATAAACTGGGAAAGTGCAAATGGATTCCACAAAGTACTATGCTATGACATTACATGTATCATATGCAATACATTAATAATAATGACTTTAGAATAAGATCTTCCATAGAAAGTATACTGCAATGAGATGCAAGATAATAATTAAGTTTGTATTCAATAATTTGGAATTCTAAAATAACATTGCCAAACAAAAATGATAGCAAAATATCATGAGGATGACCTAAAAATTTTGATAAATATGTGAAATTATGTCAATAGATCTGAAGAGGCCATTTCTTCTGGGAGTGGGTTTCAGTAAGTAGCTGGATGTGGTCTGGAGCAGCCATCCTTGACCACACTTCATTTTCATCCCACACATCTGGAGGCAGCTTTACTAGTTTAGATAACACAGCTGCATCTTGATTCTATGTCATGACTGCTGAGCCGTGATCTACTACAAATAGCAGTAATAATCGACAGGAAAACTTCTTTCAAGACGATTGTTGGCATTTCTAGAATGAAATCAGGTGAAAGCAAGTATGCTTATGAAAACCTACATCACAAAGGATTTAGACAAGTTCACTGAGTGTCAAGTCACACTTGTGCTGTCATCTGAGTATCCTGCAGTATCAGCCTAGAAAAATATGTCCTTTCCACGTTCAGTTTTCAGAATCATACATTTATTTAAAATAAACCCCAAAAATATTTAACATTTTTCGCTGTAAATGTTTTCTATTAAAATGTTTCTGTATTCAATATTGCCCAGTAACAGCTTTCTGATATCTAACCATGGAAATGTGTGTATGGCACTATAATGATAACTTCCTCTCCTAATTGTTTTTCCAAACAAATTCTCTGCAATATCTTTTTGATTTGGAAAGCATTTTTATAGCAGGGAAATATGGGCTGATTTTTTTTTTCTGATGTGTCCTGATGGAGACAGATATGAAAAAGTGATGTGCAGGAGTATACTGAATCATTCCACTCTTAGATCTGAATCAATGAAAAACAATACATAATAATTTGTAGAGGAATGACAAACTCAATAGGGAAAATGATTAAAAATTCAGAGAACTTTACAGGACAAAATCTAAGCTACAATTCAGAGTGAAAAATCTCTGTTAACCTGACTTATCTTCAGTAGAGTTAAACTACTGACAGTAGTTGTAAATTTACCCCTACTCTTGCCTTTTCATTTGTCTTATTACTTATTTTTCCATATGTTTTATATGCTGGAAGGCTCTAATGAGTTCAGCAAATTAAGCTTCAAACATTTCATTCCTTAGCTTCCTCCTGTCAGATGAAATATTTCTGCTAAATACATTCAAGTTTCAGCCTGGGGCTCCAAATCCTGGCATGGGCAATGCGAAAGGGAGTGGACTGATCTCTGTGGCCCAGATCCTGCAGTCTCTGCACAAGCTGCATTTCCAATGGCATGATCTGCTAAAAGAGTAGCTGCCATTTTACTCCATGCACACATGTATTTTATTTGCTTCTATTTGACAGAAAAGAAGATCTTTCCATGGGTTTTTATGAATGTAAGCATTTGTGTGTATCATAGTTATGCTGTGAAAGGCACATGGGAAAAGGTTATTACAAAATTATCATATTTTGGCAAAATTTTCGTACTATCAAAACCTCCTTCAGCTTCTACTATTCATGATACCAAAAATCTTTCTCCACCCACAGACAAAAACATATGTAATTTGATAATAATGATGAGATTTCTGCTCTGCTGAACATGGTACTTAGTCTGGTTTTAAATCTCAGTGAGATTCAAATAGAAACAACTTTACAGATTTTGTTTTTGTGCTCTGCTTTTTTTGATCCTCCCATGGGAAAGAAATTTCATACAATATTTTGCTTTTGAAAAAGCTCAAAACTCAGTAATTTCTAGACACAGCTGCATAAAACCAGTTTCAATGGTAACTGAAAGCTTCCTTGGAGTGATTTAATGATAACTCCATTTATTACTATTGCAGTACATGCTAATCACTTTTCCTAGGTTACGCTATGATAATGACATTGTTTAGAATATCTAATAACAAAGCAATTTTCTTCTTGCTTCCTTCATTTTTAGATACTGCTAGCACTGAATGCTCCTTGCAGTTTCCAGACAGAGATTATGTGTGGTGGGACATCTTCATGAAAATCTGTGTCTTTGTCTTTGCGTTTGTTATTCCAGTTCTCATTATAATTGTTTGCTATACTCTGATGATTCTGCGCCTGAAAAGCGTGCGGCTTCTCTCCGGCTCTCGGGAGAAAGACCGAAACCTGCGCCGCATCACCAGGCTGGTGCTTGTGGTTGTGGCAGTCTTTATCATCTGCTGGACCCCAATTCACATTTTTGTGCTGGTGGAGGCCTTAGGGGACGTGTCCCACAGCACTGCTGCCATATCCAGCTATTACTTCTGCATTGCTCTGGGTTACACCAACAGCAGCCTCAACCCAATCCTTTATGCCTTTTTGGATGAAAACTTCAAGAGATGCTTCAAGGACTTCTGCTTCCCCTTCAAGATGAGGATGGACAGGCAGAGCACCAGCAGAGTCAGAAACACTGTGCAAGACCCAGCTTACATGAGGGAAGCAGGTGGGGCAAACAAACCTGTATGACTAGTCGTGGAAATGTCCTCTTACTGTCCTCAGGAGAGGGAGGAGTCCAACGACCTGGGACTGACACAAATTACCACTGCAGTTTGAAATCGACTCACCCAGACAGACATTTCTGGAATATTTCAGAAATCCCAGCAGTTTGAACTAAAGCAAGTTTAATATTGATGAACAAAAATCTCCTGAAAATCGGCTCAAATGAAAAGGACCTGGTTAATGGTCAGGTTTTGGCACCATATCTGCTGTACTTGAGCCAGCACTAAAACACATTTTTGCAGAGTGAAGAGATAGAGTTGTACCAGGTGATTCCGGATAAGAATAGTTCTCACTCTTCTCTTTAAAATATGTAACATTATAAAAGGCAACATATGGTCATAAAACTGAGCTATACCAGAAACTTCTGCCCCAACAGTGATTGCTTCTAAAGCACAGAGTTTGACAACTTGATCCTCTTTAACAGTGAAGAGTGTTAGGTTTCTGTGAACAATGCCACAGCTATAATCAATATTGTCCTCAATTAATATATCTGTAACCCTTGTTTGTGCTGTGAAAATCCGATTTGAGCATGATCTACGCACACACCAAAGTGATTTTATTGTGTCTGTGTATGGTAAAGCCTTTTGGCATTCAAAAATACTGGAATTTAATGGGAATTGTTATCACATGTTTAATCACCTCTGTGTAATGTTTTGTATGTGTGATTTTCCAAGATGGTTGTTTCTTTATTGAGTCTGAATAATATAATATGTATTTTCAGAGTGTATATTGAACAAGAGGCTAGAAAACTTCAAATGCTTCACTTGTTACAAAATTAATGAAAAGTTGTGTTACATTCATTACATGGAGGAAACATTCTCATGTGTAACTTGTTTTCCTGGATAATATGTAAGCAGACTGAAATAAATATTTGACAAATTAGAAACAAGGGAAGGAGCACATGAACTAGCTGGATTGATACAATGGAAATTAAATATTACTGGATGCTTTAATGGCATTTGATGGAAAAAGATCCTGGTTTATTGATGCTGATATATTTTCTTTGATACGGTCCTATGATTTCAGTAATTTTCTCTGTTTTCCTGTGAAGATGGTGGTGTCAAGGCACAGATAAATAAGTTACTAGGTTGCTGAAGGTAAGTTAATGGTAAAATGGAGCCTAACTTCCAGTCTATAGACTTTTGTCATCCTGATGTTATATATCACAACTCCCACTACTGCTGTTGCTAAAATTTGGCTCTCATTATCTTCACCCTGAACACATACACCATATATCTTGTTAATTTTGTTCCTTATACAAAAGAAAGAATAATGTGAGTGCCTTCATTTCATGGAAAATTTTCTCAGAAACACAATCTGATTTGGTCCTATCAGACCAAAAATGCCTTGTGCACACCAGTAAAATCATGAGTTTTTTCTTGGACTAGCTGGCAGTCCAGTTCCTGTGGAAGTGCTGTAGAAATTCAGCCTTCTGCAGGACTTCCATATACCTTATTGTTAATACAGTCATGTATGTCAATTTTTTTTATATTAGTTTGATAAATGCTGCTGTTGAAATATTCAAGACAACTCTTTTTGGACAAACCTAGCACTTTCTGATTGTTTCTACATGAAGAATGATTAGCTGACCTCAGGATGCTTTCCTTACCTGGGGAAGTGAATGATGCTTACACAAGTGCTGAGTCTCACCTCCTATTCTGTCATTCATTCATTTTCTTAACATGCATCTAGCTTTCTAAACTAAGTCCTGACCTTTAAATGGCCACAAAAAGAGAATGTTTAAGGTAAAAGTTGAAAATCCAAGGTATTTATCAAGTTAAGAGCAAGTGAAATGGGAAAGAACTAGAATCTAATGAACTATTTTCATTCAAAATAACCTATGTTCCTGTTCATGACTTACCATTTGCATATGTAAGTTTGTGCTTGAATAGGGTTTTTGTTCTACACATTATGTGCAATGCTTTGTATTGTAATGAAAAATCAATGTTCTTAATTTGCAAAAAGAAGGCTTCTAATAATATTTTTGAGGTTTATGCTTTTAAGAAGGAGATCATAATTTCCATTACAGTGGGAGGAAATTATAACTTCCTAACAATTAAGCTTGCAAAATGTTATAGGAATGTGTCCTTAAGGTTTATTTCTGTAATTGAACATTAACAGCCCAATTAGTCTGAATGCAGTAGAAAGGTGTCTTGGAAGTTTTCTTGTCAAATTGAGCAGCTTACTGCACTTCACTGAAAAACAGCAGGAAACTGGCCAAGACATCTTTAACACATAAGAAAGTACATTAGAAATGATACTATGCTTTTGCTGACAGAATCTCCTTCTAGATGACTGAATTCCCATGGCGAAGCAGTTCACTTACTTTGTAACTCCAAGCCAACGATTTTCTCTCTCTCTTGTGCTGGCTCTAGGATGCACTAAGACACTAAGGCAGGGTAGGACCCACTCCTGCCTGGCCCAGGAGCAGATCTGGGTGGGGAATGGGGCAGCAGGGACAGGCTGTGCTGTGCCATGGGCCCAGGAGGATGGCAGTGTGGGGCAGACACAGGCAGGCAGCCTGGAAATTGGTTGCACTTGCTACAGCCACTCTTACATCCCTTTCTTTTTGGAGGTTCCAAAAATTCGGTACTGCAAAAGCATGGTCATGGACCTGCTTGTGGGGCTAAATTCCAATCAGTCAACTAGTATGGATAGCTAATATGTCACTTTCTGTGTTTCTACTTATTTTAACTGAGAAATCTTTTATTTGGAAGATATACTTCGTGTTCTGGTTCAGGACAGACCAACACATGGCAGAGAAATGATGCTTAGATGCTGAGAAACCCCAAGTATTGTTAATGAGCAATATCTCAACATGATGAGAAATTCAGAGGAAAACTGAAAATGAAATTTTTGTCCTGTGAAAGGCAAAGGGAAAACACACTATTTTGAGCCAGATTTCCTCTTGGTTTTGCTAAATTAATGTAATCTTTGCAAAGAAGACAGGGAGATTGCGCTGGGATTTTATTTTCCTTAATTACTTATCAATTCTTAATCAAACTTAATAATTGGCTGTTGTCTTCCCAATGAAGTTTTTTCTTCAGAAGAAAATGTGGATTCAGCAAAATTGATTGAGTTTGTGGTAACTTATGTAATCTGTCAAATAAAGAAAGTAATTGTGGCTGGATATTTTTTAACTGGATCTTACAGGAGTGCAATACAATATAGTGAGCACATCTATTCAGTGCCAGAGTGAGAGATTGGAGGATATTTCAACTGACTGAATCAAAGTATTTTGGCTTGGGCTTTTCTTTTTGCTGGACTGCATGTGGCTTGGGAACTGTTGCTGCATAAAGCCCTGACATGCAAGGTGGAATGATCTCAGACTGCAGATTTTGATCACTTAGTTAAAAGTGTTTTGATGTCCAGCTGTGTGGGTAATGCAAGAGAGTGAGCAAACACTGAGAGCTGCTTCCTGGAGGGAAGCAACTGAGAGCAGGAGCTGTTTTTCCTGCTGTGTTGGGTAAAACCTGTCACACTGTGTGCAAGGGCTGCTCAGCTTTAGGTTACACCACTGTGATTTAACCCCAGCTGGCAACAAAGAGCAATGGAGTCACTTTCTCACTGCCCATTCCTGCCCCTCCAAAAAACTTGTGGGTTGGGATAAAAGCAGTTTAATAATGGAAACAAAGTAAAATGTACTGATATTGATACTAATGCTAATATTAGTAACAAAAAGGTGACAGAAAAATAAAACCCAGGACAGACACTTGATGTCCAATACAATCACTCACCACCCACTGGCCAATGCCCAGCCCATCCCACACAGTGCCTGGCTCCTCTTGGCCAGCTCCTCCCAGTTTATACACTGAGCATGAAATCCTGTGGCATGAAATTATCTTTTGGCAAGATTGGGTCAGCTGTTCTGGCTGTGCTCCCTCCTGTCCTCTTGTGCACCTGCCTGCTGGCAGAGCATGGGAAACTGGGAAGTCCTTGACTCAGGGTAAGTAAGCCCTGCTTAGCCACAACTAAACCATCAGTGTGTTATCAGCATGTTCTCCTACTAAATCCAAAACACAGGACTGTACTTGCTGCTCAGAAGATAATTAACAATAACCCAGCTGGAATCAGGACAACCATTTCTGGAAAATAATCATGGAAATTACCAGCCTGTTCACTCTGCTCTCCCTCCAATGTTGATTTGATAATTGGCAGCAAATACAAGTTCTCTTATTCGGTTTCCAATTCTGTTAATACCAGTGGCACATCTCAGGTGGGCTTAGGGATCTACAGAGGGAAATACCCATCTCCTTCATCAACAAACAGGTCCTGGGCAGACTGATGGCTGTGGGAATCTAGGTTGCTACTTCCCGGCTGAAAGGAATACCAAAAATACCTACAGCTTTGTACTCCACTGCAAATTTGTAGCAAACCCTGTTGGTAAGCCTCCTGTGAAGGAGGTATTATTGTCTATTAGTGCTTTAAAGGTGTGAAGACTTGATAGTGGTTACATGGTAGGAGAGAAAATTTTATTGACAGTGACAGCAGTTGCTTAGGAAAATTGTACAGAAGCTAGGAGACATGAAAAATGGAGGTTGTGAGCACTTGTGTACCTATGTATGGATGTACAAGATTTCTTTGTGCTTATAATTTATAAACTCTGATTTTATATATTTTACTTCTATATATTATAAAGCAATCGATTTCTCTTCAAATTAGCTGAAATGTGTTTTAAAAGCTTTGAAAATCCAAACAATTTAGAGAGTCTTGATGTATGGAGATAAAGTAGACAGCCCTGGTACTGAAGTACAAAACATTTGGCAGAGTGGGAGAACAGTGCAAGGTAAAAGGAGAGTTTGGAAACTACTGTGAAATACTGCAAACTTTCTTGGTAGAAGCCATAATGTCCTGGAAGAAAAGTACTTATTACTGCTGATGCATTTCCTCCCAAAGTGTCTCTCATTAAATACTTAGCTGTCTGTCCAAAACAGCCCCTATAATTTTTTAAATACTTTCCTGTACAAGAAGCTTTTCAGAAAGCAACACCAGGAAGCAGACATGAAGGCAGTCTAATGATAGACCTGCAACTAAATCGTGCTTTTCAGTAAATGCTTACTATGGGAAAAAAAATCAGTTCACTATACTTATCTTCTATTTCCAGATATCTGAAAGACAGCTTTGAAAGTCTGCATCTGTTGGACAAATATTTGATTGATCAGTGAAAATACTCTTATACTGTGAAGTTGTAATGTACTTGGCAAAATCACTCTTAATTATCCCTGGGAATGGCAGGATGCATTTTAGGGATGTGTACCTCCCTCTGTCTTCCCTGAAGAAGATTTTTTTATGGCCAATACTGCCCTAATTGAAAAATTCAGCAGAAAACTAGCATTAATATGGTGCCAGTTGTAGCAGGTAAGCTGGTATTTTGTGCTCTTGGAGCACTTTTTTCGTCAGTCTGATGTTTCTTATCTCTGTTTTGTGTCATGGTGCAAGAAGTGTCAGGAGTGGACAGCAGAGAAATTAGGCTTACCTAGTGTATCCTTCCCCCTCTTCTTTCAACTCCTACCTGAGTTCCAGTCTTCTTTCTTGGTGAAAAAATAATTAAAAAAAATACATAGAAATTATGTAGGCATAAAACTACTATCTGTAAATCCATATGATGTTTTTTCCTTCTTTTTTTTTCTTCCATTCTATTAACTCCTATATATGCCTAAAACTCAGAGATTACTTCCAGCTATATCAATCACATTAAAATATGGTGGTTTTGCTCATGGGAGCTGTCAGGTGTCACAATTCTGCCCCATATTTAAGTATGCATATACAGTGCTCCCTGGAATGGATTTTCTCTTTTCTTGTCTGACAGGGCAAAGTGACATTTAGCCACTCTACTGCACTTTGCAGTTGGTTCTTAATTGTGTTTGTGCATTTTAAAAGTGCTTTGTTGCTGATAGTGCCATAACCCAGATGCACATACAAATTGATTCCTCGGAGTGGCAGCCATAAATGTGAGAATTAATTATAATGATAATAGGATCACATAGAATGTTATGAAAATAATATTTTTCTTCACAAAATAAGACTTTAGTGTCATTTCATTCACTTAATGAAAATAAAAGCACATACTGTCTCTGGGATCAGGTGGAGAACAGAAGCCTTCTCATCTCAGGAGAACATTTCAGTTACAACCATGGGCTTTATTTGGTTTTATAGAGTGAAAAACAAAAGCCTTTCCATTTAAAACTGCAATTTTCATATTCAACAAACCTTCTGCAACACAGAGGATTTTCCATGAGCATTTTCACAGTGCTTTCAGCTGAGCATTCGATACAAAGTTGAACCTTATGTGGTAGGACTCAGATCAGGATTCCAGCATGGTTTATGTGTCCTGTGTCCCCAAGTAAATGCTTTACTCCAATGCTATTTTCATCTGCTTGAGCACCAAACGGTAGCAGCTGCAACTGCTCTTGGTGTTGAAGCCCAAGAAGCTTGTGGGAGAGTATCAATGCTGGACAACTCCCAGCCAGGGAATAACATGCAATGACTCCTGTGATTTCAGAAGGCTGAACAATTGCTCTATTAAGCTATACTATATTATATTACATACTATACTAACACTATATTCTACTTAAGAAAAACCCGTGACCCTTACAGACAGTCACGACACAGCTTTGACCTAATTGATCAATCAATCCAAACAACCATCATCAGAGCCCAATTAACAAATCACTTTTGGTAAATGGTCTCCATAACATATTCCACAAGTGCCAAACAACAGGAGCAGTGAAGAGATAAGAATTCTTTTCTCATCTTTCTCTGAGCATTCTCACTGCCTTCCCCAGGAGAAATCCTGGGACGGTTGTGCCTGCTGCTCTCTGTGAAGACAGCTGTGGCCAGAGGAGAGGTTTCCAGACCACAACTCTCCGGCAAAGAAATGAGCTAAGCAAGGAGTTGTTTGGGTTTGGCACAGGCTTGGCAGTAAAAAAGGCAAAAAATGTGGACATGTATAGGCCTATAGATTTCTGTAGTACTAAATGGCAGCTGGGCAAAACACAGAAAGTGTGCTACTGCTGTAAAAGCTTCTGTTAAATTCTACCTATTCTTTAAAGAACAGCAGACCTTTCTCTCCACAGGCTTTGTACTAAGGGTAATTGCTCTATATGTGATAGAAATCACATTTCTGATTTCACTCTGATAGATGAATTTTAAACAGAGGATAAAATACAGTTAAGTCACATTGGCCTAATGACAAGCCCATGAAGATCACAGCTGCAAATCAAATCCCATTAGCATCAGATGAGTAATACAGAGCTCTTTTCATGACCTCACCTGCTTAACTCTTCATATCAGTTCTGGACAGAAGCAAACAAATTTGGAATCCTACATATGACATATACGTGATATACCAGAGTAGGTTCACTCATACAACCACTGTACAGCATGTATAATATTTTTTTGGTTTGTTTATAGGAAAAGGTAGTATGGTTTTATAGTGTGATGTTTCTCATTTATGGGGCTTAAAAAAATTGGACAAGCATTATGTAGTTCTGTAGCAAGTGTTTCTCATTATCTTACTGTCATTTGATTGGCAATATAATTACTTCCCCTGAGTCAAATCTGTTTTGCCCATGCCAATAATTTTTGAGTGTTCTTTCCCTACCCTTATCTCGACCCACAAGGCTTTTGTTATATTTTGTCTGCCCTGCCCAGTAGATGAGAATGATAGAGCAGCTGTGGTGGGCACCTGGTGTCCTGCCAGGGTCAACACACCACAGGAGACTGCTTGCTTTTGTTTGGGAGTGTATGTCATGCCAGAAGATGCTAGAGGAACGTTTGGAACAGGCCATGGACTTTGCATATCTTTTCTGTTGATATATATCCACTATTTGCTAGACTTTTTTTTCATAAGAAAACGCAAAATATGTTTTATTTTAGCTCTACCACCTACTTTTATTGCTCTCAAAAAAAAAAAAAACTCTGGAAAAACCTCAGGCAGGGCCTGGAGAGCAATTTTTTTAAAGTTATTGCTTGGGGAAAGAGGTCTTCATGAGTTGAGCATTGTGGAATTAACTTCCTCTCCCCTACAAACAGGAACATGGGTAAAAATCTGCCAGAGAAAAAAGTATTGATGGTTTATTATGATATTAGCAGCTCTTTATGAATTAGTGAGCTGTCTTGTGTCTTGATTTGGTGTGAACATTTTACACGTCCTGGGAATTTCAAAGTTGGAAGAATCCTCTGAGTCACTGCTTTAACAAATGGAGGAAAGGAATGGAAATTTGCTATTTAGCAGGGAAGGAGTAGGAAGCTAGGGAAAGTTGTCTTGTTTATTAATACAGCTGATCTGAATATGGATTTCCTCCCAGGAAAACATTATGATGAATGGAATGGAAAAAAAGAGGACAGGAAAAGGAAAGTGGAAAAAAATAGGATAGATATTTTTCTTGTATGTTTTTGGAGAAAAGTGGCATCCTGCTGGTGGCCTGACATACTCAGCCTCTGACATGAGGAATCCATCCTTGCTGTACCTTTGGCAACCTCAATATTACCTGTCTCTTAAAAGATATCTCTGAAAACCATTCAATCTAGCCTCTGAGGAATCACAATATTACTTGCAAGGACAGAGAAGAGCACGTATATTAGCAGGGTGAGATAACCAGTCCTTTCCCTGTTGGTGTTTTCCACAAATAGCACCCAAACTGCAAACTGAATGCACTACTTAGGAAATGTCTGCTTCATGGTGTGAGTCTGGCATGAGTCTGCCAGAGCGTTCCCTCCTCACCTTCTGGCTGCATTTGCAGCCCAGAAAGCCAACTATATCCAGGGCTGTGTCAGAAAGAGAGGGGTCTTCAGGTTAAGGGAGGTGATTCTCCCCCTCTGGAGAGTGATTCTAACCCCTCTCCCCCATCTGAAGTGCTGCATCCTGCTCTAAGGTCCCCAGCATGAGAAGGATGTGGATCTGTTGGAGTGACTCCAGAGGAGGGTCATGACTATGGTGAGAGGGCTGGAGCACCTTTCCTATGAGGACAGGCTGAGAGAGCTGGGGAAAAGAAAGCTCTGGGGCAGTACCTGAAGTGAGCCTACTAGAGAGCTGAGGAGGGACTTCTTACAAGGACATGGGGAATGGCTACTGAAAAGGAGTCGGTTTATACTAAGTACTGGGAAGAAGTTCTCTGTGGGGACGGTGAGGCATTGGAACATGTTGTCCAGAGAAACTGTGGATGCCACATCCCTTCATGTGTTCAAGGCCAGGTGGGATGGGGCTTTGAGCAACCTGGTGTAGTGGAAGGTGTCCCTGCCCATGGCAGAAGGGTTGGACCTAGATGACCTTTAAGGTTCCTTCCAACGCAAACCATTCTAAGATACTGTGTTTCTATGGCATTAAAAAAGGATTCATTTTTCCTTAAGTGGTATTAGATTCCTTTCATCTGGACTGTCATTTGTAAACCTGGCATATATTCCTAACATGTCCCGTGCTCTCAGTGTGAAGGCCCTTTATATCTGTTTTCCTCAGTACATGTTCCTGCTAGTTACCAATTCTAGAAAGTTATTATCTGATGTCATGCTTCAAAATGCACCTGGTGTTGAAAGTCAGTGAGAAATTAGGAGGTTAAATGTGCTGTTTGATATGTATGATGGGTTCAGCAGTGTGGTGATTTTATGCAGAGTCACTGCCTCTGTGGTAGAAAGATGATTTTGCTAGAGCAACACTCTGATTTGACATGATGAATACTACAAACTTTTGTGGGTTTTGATGAAATATTTTCCAGTTCAACATTCTTCATTGTCCTCAGGGGAGACGAATACACTTGTGTAGCAAGTGTAAGGTGAATTTCTGTGTAGATATGCAAAAAAGGCAGATAAAAAAGGGCTTTGACTGGGAGCTATAGCCAGAATTTCCCAACTTAATAAACAAGTTAAACTGGATGTGTTAGACCTTCCTGCAAATTCCCTCAGCACTTTCTCCCTTTTTAGCTAATCTCTTCCCTTCCTTCTCTCCCAAGCAGATACAAGTTTCTGTTTGTTTCCCCTCTACACAGATGAGCTGTATGCAGTGAAACCAAGCCTTCCATTAAGCATATGCTTAAATGCTACACTTGTTTTTCACGTCTGATAAATGTTCTCTTTCTGATTTTCAATTTTCTGGTTGACAGCTTGCCAGAAACTTTCTTCACTGAAAACTAGCTTATTGCTAATTTTGACAGCTGTCAGAAAAAGTTCCTGCCTGTGCTTTTATTTTTGTAAACAGCAAACAGAGCTCACCGCATCCCCGTAACTAGGATACAACAATGCCCTAGGATGCTGCTGCGAGAGTTGTAGTCATGACTGGGAAATATTGTTTTGTCAAAACTGAAATTCTTTTTCAATGACTTTGCTTTAATAAAACTTTTCCAGGGGAGGTTTCTTAGGGTGAATTTTCAGTGAAAACAAACACAACAACCTCCAGAAGGGCTGCAGTTTAGGTGCTTACCAGGGATGAGTAAGAGGAGGAGGGGAGAGAGTTTAGAATGGCTGAGAAGGGATGTTCACAGACTGTAACGTGGATCTCCCACGTCCTAGACAGTGGCTTCATCTCTGGTTGAAACAAAACATTTTGGCACTCATTTTGAGTTGTACAGACCTCACTTCTGGATAGATGTGAGACCCAGGAATGGTTTGTGCCTTGGTAGAGATGATCTGCATGGAGGGTTTGAGACAAGATATGTTCTTGCAAGAGGCTGTGAGGGCAGGACAGCCTCTTAGCTGGGTTCCTCTGAAAATGGGCCCTGCCCAGGCAGCATCAAGAGCTGCTGTGTTAGACCCAGCACCAAGGCCACAAGTGGTGTGAAGCAGGAGGGAGGCCATAACAGCACTGCCAAAAAGCGTCCTACAGCTCTGCTGGAGGAGGAACTCAAGTAGGGAACCAGCTGGATGAGTGTCTCTCCAGGCATGGGAGGCTTTTCAGGTTTGCATTTGAAGATTTTTCCTTACCTCCCTCAACATTTTGAAGTGTTCTGGGTTTTGTTGTTACAAATTGAATTGTTTTTCAGGCAGCCTGAGCAGCAGCTTTCAGCTGAAAAGAGCTATCCTCATTTTACAGTTCTTCATTTCCTTACCCTCTGCTTTGTTAATATGAGTTCATGTAGGCAATATTTTGATTGATCTGAGGCTTGGTGTAAGAGTTCATTTTCAAGGTATCATATGCCAAACCTCAGGGTGTTGGGCATAAGTGAATGTGCAGATGCTAGCTCTATTTCACACCATATGGTTAATTTGCTTAAATAAATATAAGTGAAGATAAATAGTATCCATGGGAAACTTGCATTGGTGGAAACTGGCTGTGAAAAGAATAAAAAAGCTAGTAATTTTTTGCTCCCTTACAAAGCTTACAATATAACTCTTCAATTAGCAGGTCCAAGAGTGAAGGATGGTCTGGCAAGTTCCCTGAGCCAGCATTTGGAAAACTGGAGCTTGCTCCCAGAAACTGTCCCAGGTATTTGTTTTGAGGTCAAAGAGATCAGGTGGGCAAAATTTGCAAGGTAGTTCCAAGCAAGATTAATGTGGAAATGCTAAGGCAGCTGACTCCCTGAAAGAGTTGGGTGACAGTATGTTTTAAAAGCAGCACTTAAGGCATACCTGCTTCTTTCAGATGCCTTTACAAAGATGGTCTATAGGACTTTGACAGCTGTAATTGTAGCTGAAGAAACTGCCTTAGTACAGGTCTGAGCAGGTTGCAGCAGGAACTCTCTGCCTATATGGTTAATGGTCAGAAGTATGAACGAGGACCTAGAAAAAGTGAGTAGAGAAAAAGTGAGTTAAAGCCCCTTTCTACGCATGACAATTTTGTGTGACTTAGGTACTGCAGTGATGGGGTGCAGGTGGGCTCCTAGAACACAGATCTGATGATTTAAAGTCTGATGGTTTTTTTGTAAGCAATCCAAGTAAGTACTTTGGTTAGAACTAGAAGTGAGTGTAAGGATATATCTATCATATGGTGGGAGAAAGTATGGTGAATGATGTGTTTGCATAACCTTAATTCTGCTCAGAAAACTTAGGGAGCATATATTCTGTGTGTTGGACTGTGGTACAAAAACATTTGAAAAAACAACTGAAATTCACCTCCATAATTCATGTTTGAGACTGAAATAGTAGTAGAAAATAACATGGCAACTTATGCAGTTTTGGCAATTGAGATAAACAAATATGGTTTTGTTAATTTAATAAATTACTGAAATCAAATTTCAGTGTGTTTATCATGCAAGTTACCCACCTTGATATTTGTTTAAAATGCAGTAAGACACATCTCCTTCAGGGCTCCTTCTGGTGTTTATGCTTCCAAATGCTGATGAGTTATTTACTTGGCTACACTCTTTTTTTTTAGAAGACCTTCAAAACTGCATAATTTTGTTGAAATTTTTGGTTCCTCTGTAGGCATTTCTGCCATACATTGTAGGTGCATGAAGCAGTTCAGAAGGGCCATATGTGTGAACTTTAACCTTTCTGAACATTGAGGTGGCTGGAGAAATATTTTGGGTAACCCTGAATCTTCTGTTGGCATGCTGAGGACCTTCATTGTTCAGTTTGATATCATCTCTCACATGTGGCTTACCCTTCATCCAGTATATGAGAATTCTAAGGGAAGAATTAGAAGGTAGCCATTAGAAATTGGACAGTTTTTTGAGATAACTTCCTTAGGAATGCAGGACTTAAAGCACATCTTGTATTCCTTACTTCACTGTCAGATGGGCAGATGCAAATGTGGAGACAAGGATATAGGTAAGCTGATGGAAATCATGGTTTTGTTGTATTGTAGATAATTGAAAATCACATAAACACCTCTATTTTCAGTTGAATATAAATATTCTTCTTTCCTTTAGGAGAATATTCTCTGTAGGCCCTGCAGACTCTACTAAACTTTCACTAAGAGGATAGGGATGAATGCTTTTTAAAAATGGGAAATGCTTTTGAACAAGGATACTGAGACTACACTGAAAATACTGGGGTCTATAATGAGCAGTTCCAAGTACCTCATACAGAAGCTGCTCTGCCATCTTTTATAGTGATCTCTTTGCTCTTGTGACAGGACTCAGGGAAATGGTGTGAAGCTGAGTCAGGGGAGGTTTAGGCTGGATATCAGGGAAAGGATTTTTACCCAGAGGGTGCTTGGGAACAGGCTCCCCAGGGAAGTGGTCACAGCACCAAACTGAACGGAGTTCAAGAAGCATTTGGACAATGCTCTCAGGCACACGGTGTGACTCTTGGGGATGTCCTGGGCAGGGCAGGGAGTTGGACTCAATGATCCTGTTGGGTTCCTTCCAACTCCTCAGCATATTCTATGATTATTTGCTCTTAAAATATTTACTTGATTGGGGAACCAAAAGATTATCAAAGAATGACTGGCAAACTCTCAGGAGCTTAACGTAGCAAAAACAAGAGCTAGTAAGAAACAGCTGCTAAGAAACACCTTAAACACAAACCTGTAGTTAGTACCAGATCAGAGATATTGAGATTGAGAATCTTCAATTTTTTCTGTACCCACCTAAACCATCAAGAATCTGTCATGAAACTATGTTAAAGTAGTATATGATATGTTAATAAACTAATTCAAAACCACTTTTAACCTGCTTCACTTTTTTTGTGCTGGTTTTTCTAAATTTCTGAGATAAAATTAGAGGCACCTCAAAAGTGACCACCAGATAGTGAAAAAATGACTGTTTATTCTTTTAGTTTTGCCACCCAGATTTCACATTTGCCAATAACTTATCCAGAACACTAGAAAAAATATATCCTGGTATTTTTTTCCTTAGGCTTATATCTTTCAAATTACATTTCATGCTGAATTATAGGTATTATAACTGTAATGACATTGACTCATTTCTTTATTCAGCTTCTATGCCAGAACAGTTTTTTTTCATTTTTATCCATTATGGTAATTTCTATCTCCTGACACGTATCTCTTGCTCAGTTATTTATGCTTTAATGTAGCACTTTTTTCTGCTAAGGCTTGGCGCTGCTAGCCACAACCTTTTCTGCCTATTCCTTGTTCCTTACTTGGGCACTTCCATCCATGATCCACACCATCAGTGTTCCTGGGATACTGGTTTGATGGAGGCAATAGTTAAGTTTCTCTTAACTCTTCCATATTTTTAATTATAAACTTCCAACTCTACTCAAGGATAAATGTAGAAAAACTCACCAAAGTCAAAATGAGGCCTCCAAATAGGCAAAGAGAGTGGAATATGAGAGAGCACTATGATGAACATATTTCTAAGTCCTGGACTGAAAAGAAAACCAATTCACAGACTTGTGAGAACATTTCCAATATAATTAAACCTCTAAAATGTTTCTTCAGGATTTGAAAACTTTGCTGGCTTTTTTTCTAAATAAAATATGGAATTTAGATGAATTTATGATTTCTCAAGAATAGTTGAATTTAATCTCTGTTCTACTGAGTAGTTCATCCTAGATTGCTGTAATTTGGTACTGTAAATTGCTAATTTGGATTTATGTTGAATTTATCTCGACTGTTGGCAATGACTGCTAAAGACAAACATAACTACTTATACTGGAGTTTGTTTTCCATACTTATCTCTTGCTTTTTTTAAATATCACACTGAAAATATTAGGATGCTATTTTTTCTTCTGGAAAAATTCTAAATACACAAATGTCCTACGTTTCTACTGAAAAAATGGTTATAACTGTGCAACTAAAAGGGAAGAGACTTTTAAAGTCAATGCCATACTGAAGACCAAGATGTTTTGTAGTTAAAATTGGTACCAGAGTGTGGTAAATCAGCCACTGTTCAAATCTGCCTCCACCTGACCACACATTTTTGGTCTTTAATTCAACTGGACTCAGCTTGCTTGGGTGGCTATTTGTTTTTGTCACCCTCATGATTATCTACTTTATGTAGAAAGTGGATTTACTTTTGGAGTAGAATTTAAAATTTTGTTAAAAATGAGATGAAAATAAAGCTGACTTGTTGGTGCTTACATACAGGGCTAAAAGTCAGAGGAATATTATTTGTCAGCTAACTAATCAGAATGAAAAATATTGCATCATGATACTGTCAGTTTTCGGAAAGAAACATGTAGCTTAAGGTTATACAAACAAACTTGCCAGTTGGCTTTCTTACCAGCAGTTTCCCCCAGAATGGGGAAGTGGGGAGGGATAGAATGTAAGAAAATAAAGATAGCACAGAAGGCAGTCTCACCCCTGAGGAGTTGCAGCTGTGCTAATCACCAAAGATTAGGAACAGGGCTGCCCTTAGCAGGCCACAGCTGTGTCCAATAAGAAGACAAGTGCTACAAAAGAGTGGGTTAGCTGGGTGAGAAGGGAGATGGAGTTTGTTGGTTGTGCTGTAATGAAGAAGGAATCAGAGCTGTGATGCCCATGAGAAATCACTGAGGAGGTGTGGGACTTTTGAAATAAGATGGCAACAGGGAAGGGCTTAATCTGGAAAGGAAAACCTCTAAATTATTTTCCTCTATTGAACAAGCCATTGAAGTAAGAGATTTTTATAGTGTCAAGTCTCATTGTAATTTGTTGGAGTGGAAGCTGAGGCATATTCAGTCTGTTTGGGATCACTGGCTCAGGTTTCCTCTGGGGGAAACAGAGCCAGAGCCACTCTCACCTATCTGTGGGAGGCTTGCATGTCCCACCCTGCCTGCTAGAGCAGACTGAAGAGGCACAGCTCCTACACGAGGCCAGCACCAGCCTCGTGTACTGAAGGTGAAATGAGGGCAGGGTACCACAGGGATGCAAGGATCTCTGCTGCTCATGCCTAAAGAAGAAAGGGATTATGTGCAAGCTGTCACAGCCAGAAGACTTCTCTTGTCTTGCACAGTTATGCAGGTTGCTAGGCAATTTGCAATTATTACATATGTAAGAACAGCTGGCACTTCAATGAAATAAAATGTTTCGGTTTAAATTTTGTGGTTCCTTTTATTAATAGCATAAAATCATGAGTGAGAAAACATGCATTTATGAAAGATTTAAGTAAAAATATCATGTTGTAAAAAAAAATAAACATGAGAGGGAAAAATCTGAATGCACCTTTTTCAGCCAAATGATTTAGCAATAAGTTTTTGTGGGTTTTGCAATGAAGAACTTGCAAGAAGAGAGTGTAACAAGTGAAAATTCTTTCCTCTCTTATGATAAGGCAAACTGAGTACCAGATAATTCTGAAAACTTCCAGCTGCCAGGTTGTGAAAATACCATGGCTTAACTTCTAGGGCAGACACATGCTACTGCAGATATGTCAAGAGAAGAATACGATTAAGAAGCCTTTAATAGAAGTGCTAATGATTTTTTGATTCCTCTCATAGCAGCAGAGATGATATCGATGTTACTGTGACTGAATTGCTGAAATACTACTTCACTCCTCATGACAGAGTGCAGTGAAACCTGGAAAAATTGACTTTCACATTAGAAATTTGCTTACCAAAACCCAATAGACATGAATGCAGTGTATTTTGCTGGGAGGACATATTTAATTTTTGAATTTTACAATTGTCTCCTATGAATTCAGGCTGAAAGAGCTGGGGTGTTCTGCTTGGAGAAGAAAAGCCTTCTGGGAGAACTTAGAAGGGGACTTACAGGAGAGTGGGGAAGGGGCTTTTGATGGGGGCATTATAGCATGTAACAGGAGGGAATGGCTTTAAACTCAAAGAAAGTAAGTTTAGGTTAGATATTAGGAAGGAATTCTATACTGTGAGGGTGGTGAGGCACTGGAACAGGCTGCCCAGAGGAGCTGGAAATGCTCAAGACCAGATTGGATGGGGCTCTGAGATCCTGTAGGGGAAGTCACCTCCCTGTGACAAGGAGGTTGGAGCTAGATGGTCATGGAGATCCTTTTCAACCCAAACTATTCTATGAATCTATGATTCTACATCTATCTTTTCTGTTGTATTAGAAATTTTTTTCCTGTGACAGTGAGGATATAAATAAGCTTGTATTTTGCCTGCAAAAAAATTTGCATTTATGGAACCATTGTAATTTTATTCAAAAAATATTAAAATATGAAGAGAGACTTTAAACAGGAAAAAAAGGACGTACTTAAAACAGATTTGTTTTGGAGCTTGTGTACCAAAATGAAACACTTACATGCATAAACATTTTCTATATACAAAAACACATGATTACTGAAATGTAGACAGGAAAACAACTCCTTAAGCAATTTCTCTGAAGAAAGTTCGAGAGCTACAACAAAGCACTCACTCCATTTCACTGAGTGATGTGAGAAAATCCAGGGAATATTTATAAGCAGAGGTTCTGCAAAATAAATTTATTGAATTAATTTGGTTTCCCCACATTAGAGAAGAAACATTGGGAAATTCAGAAGTCATTATTTGTGTGAGTGCACTTCAAAGAGAAAATGGAAAATGGTGTGTGAATTTTATAACTGTAGAGGGAGTTTAGAAGTTGCTGCGGGATGCCTGAGGGGGACATGGTAGAGTTTTTAAACTATTTCTCTGCATATTCAATTTACTGAAGGGCTGCAAGGATCTGTAGCTTTTAAAAATGGAGGTACATTAGAGTTGCAAAGAATTCCATGAGGAAATTACCTAAGGAATTTTGCTTTAAAAATATGAATTACTTTTTAATGTAACTATTTTTGATAGGAAATTGATTAAGTAGGGAGAGACTAGACTAGATCATGAATTTAAAATGTTAATCAGTGATGCTCTCTGCTCTTTTCACTACTTATTTATGACACACAAAGAAAATGTAACCGATAGATTTATTTACAAGTTTGAAAGTTCTCTCAAGTCCCATTTGAGAGACACATTTGTATGTTTGTTTTTCATTCAAACCTTCTGACTTGCAACAGCTCTACTTCTTTATTTACAAATAATTCTGATTCTGATCTCACATGAAGTGCTGTAAACAGCACTTTAGTTGTGCAATAATGTAAGAGAAATAAAAATTGATCTATCTTCCTTAAAGAGTCAATTGGAAAGTTTTGTGTATTGGATGAGCCTATTAAAGAGCTCTAATTGAAAGAAAGAAGTAAATTAAAGGAAGACAAAGTTCTCTAGGGCAAGAAGGTAATCTGCATTTTTTACAAAGAATTGCAAAAAAAAAAAATGTGTAGCTGATATTGAAGATGCTTTAATCTTCAAGCATAATAGCATAGAGAAAATTCAGATGAAAGATCAGTGTAGAACATGTCATAATACAAAAAATGAGTGTGTCCCACCTGCTTTTAATTCATAATGTATAAAGAGATATTTGCCAGAACTTCTGCATAAACGTAAATCTTCTGTTTTTAACTCAGTACATTTCTTTGTTAGTTAATAACCTTTCTTTTATTTGTTAATCTGAGGCATAGCTGTTGCTAATTTGTTATCCTCTGGAATCATAAGTCACAAGTATTCCTTGTTATTTATTAGGCTTCTGGGAGTTTGCCCTGTATAAAGAATATTGGATCTGACTTGAGACTTTTCATGCATTATTAAAATTCTTTCTGAGTTAATTCAAAGAAGCCCAGAGAACAAACTACATACCATTAAGAAAGGAATGTGTGAAAATGACTGTTTAGATTAGATTGAACACCTAGAAGGATTTGTTTTTCTTAGGGCTAAGACAGCCTTAATTTGGATTTGCTTAATTGACTTTGAAAATTGTCATACTATATTGATGTGACTTTAATTTTGAATGAAACTGAACAGTTAGAGATTTATTCTGTTTAATAAATGTATTTGAATTTATAGCTAATTAATCTGATTCAAACAATTTCCTTACCAGTAATATGTAGTTCAGTTCTTATCAAAAGCTGATTGTGGAAAGTTAGCATTAGTTTCTGCTGAAATTACTGTGTAAAATGCTTATTCATAGAAGTTCCTAGATGACTTTGGATATGCTTTTATATATCTGATGCATACTGTGGTATTTGCAAACTGCAGTTTGTCAGCTTTCATCCTATTCCCTATTATGAATGTAATTAGTCTTGACATGAATGTGAATTAGGAACTTTATTGCCAATATATTATGTTATTATAAAGTGTAACAAGGCATTTTCTTTAGTCCTTAACCTCCTCTGTAGAGACAGTGACTTGTAACAAAATCAGCATGCATCCAATTCTAGGGCCTATTGGTCTTCTCTACACATATTTCAGCTACCTCCATTGTAAGTTCCAGTGGGCACTTTTATCCTGGTGCTTATTGTTTAATCTTGAGCCAAGCAGAATATCATGCACTCAGATCTCCACCTTTATTCTGTGCCTACCCTGTGCCAACTCCAGATCCATCCACAGGCCTCATAACTCCAAAATGCCCTCTGCATAATCTGATTAAGATCAGTGTAACTTCCATCTTGACTTTTATGCTTACATTGGTATGGATGTAAAGAGAACAGGTTTGCACTGAAACAACTCTGTCAGAATTATTTGTTCATGAGTTCACCTTTTTTTTTATATTTTCAAATTGCAGACAAACTTCAGTGCTTGCACATGAGCTTGTCCTAAATATCACCAGTTTATTTTCCTTCACGATCCCCTAAAGTCTTCAATATTTTCAGATAGTTTTGGCATCTCTAAAACTTGGCACTCGGGTCTCCCTGCCTGCCCTGGGCAGAAAGGTTTTCTTTGGGCTTGCACTCACCACGTCAAGATGAAGGAAGGGGTTAGAGGGAACAGACCTTGTGCTCTCCCTCTATCACATTTCCCATCAAGTACAGCAGAACAGAGAGGCTCAGTGATATACTCTCAGCACTTCATACTGAGCTAAAAAGGTGTTAAACTATTTGTGGCATTCATTTATAAGCTTATTCAGTACAGACATTTTAAAGAATAACAATGTAAACTCAGAAAAATATAATTATCAGGGTAGAAAAAATTATTTGTAGTGAGTATACAAAAATATTATAATGCTAAGTGGGAGTCTAGAAGGGTTAAAAGTTTTCTTTTAGCAGAAGAGCTATTCATTTCTCATGTAATTTACATTTTTGTTAATGCTAGATCTGGCATGACTATAAATTGCTTGATTAAGTTAGAGTGAAGTCCAAGACATGCATATACTAAAGCATGAAAATTTAGTTCCAAAATGCCCCTCAGTTTAGTTCAAAACTGTTTATGGGAAAGGATTTTTTCTCATTGAAAAATTGATGCTTCTTTTTGAGTTATGAAATTATTACCATATTTGATTTCAAAATTTTAAAAATAAAATAAATTTGGGAATAAAATGGATTTTTATTATGAAATATGCACATTGGTTCATCTTTCCTGGTTGTATTTATTTAAATATAACTTTTCAAATTCAAATGGTACTTCTAAGATTCTTCAGTAAACATGGAGTAGACCTTCAGGGAGGTATTTATTCTAGCCTGCAACCAGTTCTAAGAACTGTGGCATAAGTCACTTGCTCAAGCATGAGTTTCTGAAAGCAATCTATCTTTTATATGGTTGAAAAAAACGATCTAAGACTTAGTTGTTATTTCTAACATATAGAAAAAAACCCCAGACTCTCCTACAGAAAAATCCTTACCCAAACCCAACATAAAACATTTTATTTAGACAATTTCAAATGTAAATAGAAATTCAGTTAATAGATTTTAAAGTACCTAAAGAGCATAGTTGATTTCTGTGTTTCACATCCCACAGTGCTGGCTGCGTGGGGAGTTAAGGACACTGTAGTTATGGTTCCAGACATATAGATTTCTTTTTTCTTGACACCATTGGTGAAAAGAACAAAATCACAGAAAATGGGAAAAATTTGAGCAGCTGAGAAGGGAAGTGCAAGTCCTTCCAATGATGCCAGCAACCACATTTTATTGAATATAAATCTCTAAAGTGCAATTCATTAGCCCTCCCTTTTCAAAACTGGGTCCATCTCACGTTTCTATGGCAAAGACAAGTGATAAAATTGTTAGTTTTTAGAAAGAGATTGGTGTGTGTTCTTATGGGATGTAAAACTTCATGCAATGATTGACAGAGAATGGACTCTGAAAAGATATCAGATTCTCATTTTGAGAAAAGAGATTTGATTTTACCTGGATTGTGAAGCATGAGAGTGTGGGAGCTGTTAGATCTCATTTTTAATTCCAGTAGTCAGCTTTACTGTGAAATCTTGTTTTCACCACCTCTGTGTTCACCATTGCCTGGTTTCAGGGGAGTTTCTCAGTGCACAAAAGGCCCTCTCAACCCATCTGTTCCTCAGCTTCTCCATTTGCAGAATGGGAATAAAAACTCTTTGAGACTCTGGATCTTGTTTTAAAATATCTGAATGCTCTGAAATTGGCAAACTTTCCTTTCTACTTTGCTGTGAACATTCCAAATGTAGGAGGTAAACTAATTCAGCAATTTAAACCACTACACTTTGTAAAATCTTGGAAAAAAACTTTGCTTCACAACAGAAGAAAGATGCCTGTGTGTTTGCTATTCAGCCATCTGTCATGTCTCTTGGCTACCAAGTTCTCAAAGATCTGGATGATGTTCAGTTGATTTGTCATGCTGTGTTATGACTATAGTTTGGCACTGTGGCTTCTTCTTGTAAAAATTTATTTAGTGATTTTTAGCATCATCCTTGCATTAATTCAATTTAATTCAAATTAATTAATTTTCTACCTTCCTTTGATACAAGTTCCTTGCTTTGTTTTAGTTTTTATCATCAGCCTTCAAAGAAACATGAATTTGCAAGCACAGATTTGTTCTTTTTCATTTTTCCTAGCCTTTCTCCTGCTGAGTAAAATTTCTGATGTTTTAAAAATTATTTATTAATTTTAGCTTACTTTATAGGGATAAATTTTAGGCTTCTGTAATAGTAAAATTGCAATTTTCTCAGAATATGCTTTAAAAACTAACAGAACAACATATGAAGGACTATATTTCAAAACTTTTAAAATCAGTAGGAGTCTTCCCATAGGTTTAGTGGGTTTCATATCAGACTCCTTGTTGAGCCCTTATCCAAGTCCATATTGATTTTCCAAGTGCATCTCTGGAACAAAAATCTAAGTATAGCAGCTGGTTGGTCAGTCCTGACTATCTGCCTTTACAGACATATATGCAGTTTTTCACTACAATCTAAAATGATCTGTTATCATATAGAAAATTAGGCTTGATCATTCCCTCAGTTTAAAATAATTGTGAAGTATAAAACAAAAGTACAATAGTGAGGTGGGAGAACAAGATGGTGAAACAAGAAATATTCTAGTGACTTTTGCAGATCAACCTCAGCAGTGAAGAGAATGCAGGGCTTGTGGAAGGGCCTGTGGATGAAGGTAGACATGCAAAATGGAGCAGAGGTATAATAGACTAATGCATGAAAATTATAAAAAGTCTTGCCAAAGACAGGAGTGAAGTAAATATGCAGCAACATGTCAAAAAAATGGATATGGGCAATTGTACACTATGGTGACTCAGTGTATACAGATTTATGTCTTATTTTCTTTTTTTTCTTACTGCTAAGATTGTAACATTTCATTAGAGACCTGCAGCTACTGTGTGTACATGTTGATGTTTGCTGTATGGTGTGATTTCTTCCTACTTAGTTATTAAAGCTGTCAGAAGGTTGTAAATTTTATAGGATTTGTTGAACCCTGGATCTGCGATAAGAAACAAGTATTTCTTCACTGTTTTCTTCCTAAGGAAAACATATCTTGAAAGTCCAAGTGAAAAAACATCTTGCATTTCCCTCCTGGAAGGTCTGCTGGAAAAACAAAGTGTACTTTTGCCTCAAGCTCTGTGAGCATCATTACTTGTTTCTGTGGGAGTTGAAGAGGGCAACTCAGACTCAAGGACTTTAGGGAGTTACTTTTGGTTGTGAAAACCCAGCATTGGCCCTGCAGCACTGGTTCTGAGGCAGACAGGGTGCTGAGCTGGAGAGGCTGCTGCTGACTCTCAGCTGGGGCATCCAGCTGTTCACTCACGTTGCCTGAAACCCTGTAAATGCATTAGTGCTGTAAAAACCCATTATGAACAATTCTGATTTAAAAAAACCCAAGAAAACCCCCAGGCTCTCTTCTTTACATCAAGTGTTTAGTACACTGTTCTCAACAGTTAAAAGCTTGCTGTCATTCACAAGGGCTGTTCTTTCTTTAATGCTGGAATAGAAGCTGCGATCTTAAACAGTTGACCATGATGGCTTTTTTCTCAGATGATACAGGCATAATTGTGGTGTGCTGAAAAATTGAATTCAAAGCCTATGAGGGCTGCTACGAGCAGATTTAAGACATTGGTCCCAAAGCAGGATATATTTCTATTTCTGTGTGTATTTACATCCATTGTCTGCTCTCTGTGATATCTGATGTCATATGATTTGATATATTAAGTCAAGTCAGTGCTCATTATGACTCTTCATTAGGCCATATTCTGGATTGAGGTAATTAAGCACCTTTGCAATAGCATGAAGTCCACCTCAGCAAGCCTAAATCATGGTCTCATTTGTTAAGCTGGGAAAGGTTTAGCACATACTTACTAAGTCTTTCTAGGAGAAGGTCTTTTAGTCAGTTACTGCATGAGACCTTTGTGCATTCTCAGGAAAAGGCAGCACAGACCTCTCACAAAGTGAAATCTAAATCCCATAGCAAGTACTTACACATTATGTTGGATGTGGAAAGTAGAGTAGGGAAAACCAGACATGAGAAAATCCTTTGATGCTGGGAATAAGTAGATGAGCCTTGGCACCATGGAGTAGTATCCTCCTTCAGTAAACCTTTGGTGAAAGTCCACATCAATTCATTTTAAGAAAAGACTATAAATATTTTTATGCCTCTGCTACATAGAATGTGGGATACCCCATTCTTTGTTTTGTCATTGCCTGAGAGGTCTGAAGCTCTCAAGTCCAAGGCAAGAAGCAGGAAACTATTCATTGGAGGTTCTTTAGGTGTATTGTTACTCCAGGGACTGCATATTAGCTAATGACTGAGTGACACAAGGCCAGAAACAGACTTTGAAAGGATGGAAAATGGGGTTTGCCTTTTATCATGAGAGCTGCCTAATCACTGATAACAGTCAGGTTGCTATTCCTTTATTCTTACAGGCTCTTCCTGAATGAACATTTAAAAGATTTGATTTCTTTAAGGGTTAAAAGAAGTTCAAGTGCAACTTTCAGGTCTCTGATGAGAAGGTATTGAAGAAAAATTGTGGGAAGGGAGTGTTGTTTTGTGTGAAAACAGGTATTTCTACTTTCCTCAAAGACAATGGTCATAATCCAGTTTTTAGACATTTGATCACCAAGTTTAAGAGTCACTATGAAGAAATTACATTCAGAGGCATATGTACATACACAATAATTTCATGCCTTTTCCTGAGACATATTAGCCCCTCTTGTAACAAATGAATCACGGCATGCCATAGAGTTGAGCAAAGTTACTAAAAGTCTTTCAACAGCAGGTGCAAAGCTGACGTTAGGAAGTTTCCATCGTAAATATGGAAGGTGCTTTGCAAAGACATCCATGACCATTAAATGTGGCTTTCTTCAGATTCAGTGTTTTTGTTACAAAAAAAAATATAAAAAGAAAATTAAGATATTTCAGCTAAATGCACTTGAATCTTTCAGTTGAGGTACCCTGTGACTAGTTGTATTAATTATTGCATTTAAGACCATCTAGGCTCCTTATAAAATAGGATGATTGGCAGCTATTGAAGGGGAGAAGGCAGTAAGATAAGAGTCTATACATGAAGGATAATGGAGAACTGAAATGAGAAATGCGTGACAGTAATAAAAAAGTAATGTTCCTCTCTTAATACAGGCACAAAAGAGTGACTTCAGATCTGGAAGAAATTATTTCAGCTGCATTCTGAACCTGGTCTCGTATCTTTTGTTTGGAAAATGTCTTCATGTAAGAATGGATTTGATAGCAATGAGAAAGGCTCCAGGCAGGGAGAAAATAGTTGCTTCTACATTAATGAATAGACAAAATTACAGCTAATAACTAAAAACATGGAGCTCTTAAATTTAATAAAAATCATCACCTTGCAAGTTTCTAAGGTTTGGTCTCACTCAAAATACCTGTTGTGTTTCTGCTGTGATTTTTTAAAAAATTACAATTTTATATAGATGACTCCTGATGAAATTACTTATTTGTCTAACTACTTCACAGTTTGCATAAAGAAAAGACAGAACATGATTATCAAGAACTTTTTCAAAGCTCTTAACAAATTATGCTGTCATTTAGAGAAGTGCACACAAAAGAGAAAAGTAAAAAAAAAATGATGATTTTATGTTGAAGGAGATTATTACTCTGTTGCACAAAACTTAATGAAAATAATGTTAATGGTTGTTTCAGTTGTTATTTACTGTTTTGAATGTGTACTATTGTGATTTGTACATAAAGATTGCACTATCCCAGTCAGAAATGACTTCAAGTGGATGAATGTCTGAGCTATACACTGGAGAACAATGCCCTTTCCAGTTTACCACAATTTTGCATATACCTCTGATGCCTTGTGAAGGCTGACCTAGAACAGAGGCTGGACAGAGATAGAGAATAAAGTAAGTACTTATTAAAATACTTTAATGGATACACCTTGGGCAGTACAAGAGCCCAGCCAGGGCTACACCCAAGATGAACCTAAAATGGTCACAAAATGGACAACTGGTCACAGGGTTTCACACTTTTATAAGTTCTGGTCCATTAGCATATTGGAGTTAACTGTCCAATTATAGCTTTAGATTATGAAGTCCCATCCTTCTTGTTTTTCCCTCTTGAGTCCACTGTTGTTTATGCTCTTGGGCCTGAAATTTGGATCATTTGTCCTTGGTATCCAGCTAGAGAGGGAATTGTTTTGTCTACCTACTCTGTGTAAGGAGCTTACTATCCCCTAATAAGAAACTCAGAAGTACACACTAAAGCAGTACAGAATCTGAAAAATATAAAAGCTAAAACCTGAGGCATCACCTTTATGTTACATGCTTTCTATTATGCAATCTAGTTGGCTTCAAAATCCTTTCCTTCCTCAAAACAAGCTGATGGCAGAGTAGCTGAGGTTGGAGAGGATCTAGGACCATGGGATTGTGTGGACACCAATATTGTATTTATGAGGTGACCCAAATGTCTGGGAAGAATGATGTGCAGAACTCCATGACATCAGAAAGCTAATTAATTAATTATACTATATTATACTATAACTATTTTACACTGTATTACACTAACAAGAACTATACTAAACTGAAGACTCATGACTGTTAGCTGGCAGTCCTGACACACACATGTGGATTCAATTGGGCAATGAATCAAAACATCACCAGAATCCAATAAAACAATGACCTTGGGTAAACAATCTTCCAACACATTCCACATGCTCAAAAACACGGGAGTAGCAAAGGAGATAAGAATTGTTTTGATCATTCTTTTCTCTGCTTCTCTCCATTCAGAGGGCATGTGGATACCACACACCAACATGCACGTGTGCTACCTGTGGTGGTGGGAATAAACGTGGCAGGTCCCTGGAAGCATGCCCCAGAGCTTTTAGGCTTTAAAGGCATGGATATATTTGCTGAAACTCCATCTTCTAAAGTAAGCTTAATAAATTTTCACAATTAAACAAATCATGCTCTATGGCTATATTTTGATTTGTTTACTTCACAGTTTAATACCATCACAAACAAAACACAGTGCTCATGTCAGGATGCACTTGATCAGCAGAAATCAGCAACAGCTGGCTCTTGGTCTCTCTTGGGGTCTGAGTGAGGAGCAGATGATGAGGGTCACACCAGCTCCAGGAGATAGCTGTAAGGAGGGCAAGGAAGCCCAGAGGCAACTCTGTGGCTCAGTACTGATACCACAGGTTTTGTCAGTGCCATTTCTGCCTTCCTACTTGGAGCTGTTGGGGCCTACCCACACACCGTCGGCTACAATTAAATATAGACACCAGGCATGACAAACAGACAGGGCTTGTCACACACTGGGAGAAACAGCTTTTGTGTATTCTCTCCAAGTGACTGAATTACTGGAGGCACAATAAGACGTGTAGTCTGATGTCAATAAATAAAAATGTCTCAGGCAAAGCAATAAAGATGGGGGAAAATTTTATATCCATGAATCTCACAGCCTCTAATACATGGAGTCCTGATGTGTAAGGTGTCATGGATCGAACTGAATTCCTGATGTGTTTCTTAAAAATCATGATTTTCCAAGTTTTCAGACTTAAGCCACCCTCAAAATACAGTTGAGTATCAGCTGAGCAGCTGAGGAGGTTGGAAATTGCAGGATTTTATCACTTGGATGAAACAGGCTGTTAAGAAAAATCAGTGACATCCTTTTCATTTAATGCCAGCTTGGTGAAATCATGTTAAGAAATCAAATTTAGACTACATCTTTTCATAAGTCATGCTGAATATAACAAAAAACCAAAAAAGCACCCCAAACCAGTCCAGATATAATTTATTTCTATAACCTCTCTATTTTTGAGTGAGATATCTAGAGGTTCTAAAATTCCAAAGAAACCAAACAGTTAACTGAACTCTGAGGTAAGTGAATAATTTAGTCTGAAGGCCCTAAGGTGTTGTGTTTTATTGTCTGAGGTGAACCCAGAAGTGATGCAGAAGCAGAGACAAGTGTTTTTCAAAAACCCATTCAAAGGTGTCAAGCTCTTATTTTTGGGATGAGACTGCAAGAAGTATCTTGTAGCAGAAATTATGGACAAGAAAAAATGATCTGCATGAAAAAGACATGAAGGATAAGAAGCTACTTCCTTTCATTTATTATTTATTCAGTAACATTATTAAAAAAAAATTGAAACTATCCAGAGTTAAACATGAACTGAGTGAATTTTATAAAAGGCATTTAATAAAAATGGTTGCATGTGATCATTTTCTATAAGGGGAAACTATATCGATTCACTTGGAATGGCAAGCTTTGCACAGAAAGTTGTCACAGCAATATGAAGAGATGCAGTTGATTTTATATTCTACCAAGTGCCTCAAGTGAAAAAAAATCTTCCCCACAGATGTTGTATTCTTTTGGTAAATAAATTCTGCAAGGAGAGATCCTACCTTCACACACCTTCTGTTTCCAATGATTTAAAGCATATTTTTCTGTGAATTACAATTATCCTGCAGTTTACATAATCCAACAATTAACAGATCTCAAATTATAGATTAAAGCCAATTTCCAAGTTAAAGCTGTGGCAATGCGGAATGAGAACCGGCGAACAGGACAATCTTGCAAAATCTGGGTGGTGCGTTCCCACAGCAGGTCTTATTCTCTTCTCCTTTAGGACAAACATTGTGTTAACTTTAGAGTTTGCAAGGTTTTTTTTTTTGGTGTTTTTTGTGGGTTTTTTTTTGGTTGTTGTTTTTTTTTTTTTTTTTTTTTTTTTTTGTCATGATTATAACCACAATATTATTTGTATTAATCTGACTGAAATACGACTAAATCAGAAGAAGCTCTCAGAGTAATCCTGGATTTAACAGAAAAAAACTACTTACCTGTAATGGAGAAAATACCTGTTCACGTGGTCTGTCTTGTAATTTTTCTTGGTGTCCTTTAAGTTGCTGATATTAGTAAAGTGTTATTGTTTTCTATACTGGTAGAATGTTTTGTTTTCTCCAATTAGATTTCCAGTCACAAACTCATCTCACCCACAAAATAGATAGAATATCATGTTTTTAAACTTCAAGGCAAGACAAATATACTGAAATCAAAAAAATAAATCTGCCTTAGGCTTAGGCAGAGGAAATATTTTAATTTCTCACATTATTTATGTGCTTTTCAAAAGAGAGTGGGACTTAATGGTTGGCCTGAAAGCTGGGGGGAAAAGACCCTCAAAAAAACCCCAAACCCAAACTAAAGTTTTAAAATAGAATTGCCAGAAAAAAAAAAGATGAGCAGAAGAGGAATGCTTTGGTATGTTTTACAAATACAAATTAAATACTGCAAAAATGAAAAAAAAAAGCCAAACAGCCATGATGCCATTACATGACATTGAGATACCTTTTTACTGAAATATGAAAACACATTGTTGCATGAATCACAGAAGGAAAATACTTAGAAGAGAATCCTTAACTCTCAGCATGGGAAATTATTAAAGGAATTTTACTGATAGTGAAGGGGGACCCAATGGGCCATTGAATTATTAGTGGAAATTTATTAATAAATGGAATATTTGTGATTCATATCAGTAGAATTCTTCTGGGTTTCTTCTTTCTTTGTATTCTGTTATTATGTGGAAAAATCTTCATTTTCTTTTATTCCATTGTAAAGAGTGCTTTATACAACTTATTGACTTCGAATTGAAAATATTCATCTGTAGAAATATCCTTTGTATTTAGTAATTTGAGAACAGATCTTTTGGTTTTCCATCTCAAAATCCAGCAGTTTTTTGTGCCTGGAAGCAGTCAGCAAGTTCTGTCAAAGGTTCATCTTCTACAGTTAAGGAAAATGAAGTTCCTGGAAGATTTTTAGGATAAAATTATATCACTGCAAGAGACAGAGCAACCATATGCCTTATATCCAGTTCCATTAATTCTTATTGTGTCCTACTTCTCACTTACTTTAGGAAAAAACTCAGCTCCTACTGTGTTTTAAACCTGGCTACCTTGTTTGCCTTTTAAAAGTTCCTCTTCCTTGCTCTCTCTCATATTTTTCCTCAAACCATTTTGACTTCCATTGGTCTCTCTCTTATTGGGTAGATGGTTCAGTTGACATTAATAGCAAGCTTTACTTTCCCAAAAGGAATATCTCCTCTGGAGCATAATACATCTCTCTTCCCTTCAGGACCTCCATGTTCTGTGGGTGTTTGAGTATTCTTTTATAATTATTGCTCTCCATGTCTCAGGTAAGGAAGAAGAGTTGTGACTCTTTTGAGGAATTAAAACTTACCATTATCTAACCCCCTTCCATGTTGTAATCCCAGATTCTTACACAGAAAGGCATTTGCTGCAATGAAAACTTTCCATGACTGACTAAAAACTGCTGAGAAGGCAGTGGAGCAACGTAAGTGTACTGCAGATCTCTTCAAAAACCAAAACAAAATTTTTGTTCAAATGCAGAGAGAATGTCCATGCCCATTCCTAAAAGACAGTTATTTTAAAACCTGTGTTCCTGTGATTTGTAATAGTACTTGCATTTTTAAAAAACCTTAATATGTTCTCTGCTACATTTTTACTGCAAGGGCAGCTGAGATAAACTGAAGGTAGTACAGATGATATAGGAGATAGGTTTACCTAGTATTGCTGGTATGAAAATCCATTCAGAAATTTCAGGATCACGGTTTATTAACCTAGCTTTTGGCAAGCTGAGATGACTTGCTTCAATATACCATTCATTTCCCAAGAAACAAGTTGAATATATAATTTGTTGAAGTCTGGAAAGTCATTGCTTATCAGAGAGAGGATTTTTTTTTTTTTTTTGTGAGGAAGTATTTATTATTATATCACTTACCAGGAGCTGAGAAATAATTATTAAAATCACATTATTAGGCCATATATATCTTCAGTGTAATTTTGCAACACCAGTGGAAGAATATCTGAAACACATTTTGCTATAATGTTCCATACTTCAAAACATTTGCAGAAAAATGTAGTTGTACACATTTTTAAAGTGAATATTTTAAAATAAATATTTTGCATAGTTTCTATGCAGTCTCCTAAATTAGATGGAGCCTAGGGGGTTTATTTATGAAGAGGTAGATTTGAGCTCTGTGTTGAGACACCCTGAATCAACTTTTGAGCCTTATTGACCATATTAGTTCAGCTACTGAAATTAGCTTGCCTGATAGTCTTCTCCCTCCTTCTTATTCTCCTTTTCCTGCTGTTGCATAATAATGCCTTTGTCTTCCTTTAAGCATTGTTCTTACCCCTTGCCCTTAGCATAATTCACCTATTCTACCAAAGCTCCTTTCTTTATCAGCTTTTTAAATAAAGGTAAGTAAAGGTTAAAGAGATTAAACCTTTTTAATGCACATCTCTTGCTATTCATTCACCTCCCTTAAGGGAAAGCTGTTTTGGCCCCCTTGATTAATTTTGCTGTAACACCTTGTGGTCAGAAGAAGAATAAAAGAACACAATGTTTAGAAGCAGTTAGTAAACGACTAATTTCAATTTTTATCAGCATTTATCAAACTATTATTCATTTTTTGACACTTTTGGAGGTCATAGTTGTTTTCAGACAAGGTGGTGACTATTTGAGAAGCTGTGTTGATATCTTCTGGGAGGGTTGGTATCCATCCAGTTTCATACTGTTGGTAACAAGGTCTTCCTCACTAGCTAAGAACGGAGAACACAAATAAGATTTTCTGCTCAGGA
Source organism: Ammospiza caudacuta (assembly GCF_027887145.1). Taxonomy (NCBI): domain Eukaryota; kingdom Metazoa; phylum Chordata; class Aves; order Passeriformes; family Passerellidae; genus Ammospiza; species Ammospiza caudacuta. The sequence goes on along the minus strand of NC_080593.1, from coordinate 115,109,772 downwards.
TACTTATTTTAAGAAAAAAGAAGGACCAGTGCACTATAGTGTAAAAATAAGCTTTTTCTATTTGTGTAAGAAAAGTCACAGTGTTAAAAATATACAGACAAAAAAGAGACTTTATGTAGCAAATACAAAAGTATTATGGCTTTTTTAATGTTGTTGTTGAGAAGAAGAAGGGAAAATAAAAAAATTATAGTGAACAGAAGGTGGCAATGGATATTGAAGATTGAAAATATCATAGAAGAGCAGCTGCAGTGTGTTGGAAGTTCATATAGGTGATACTGGTTAGGATCAGTAATACAGGGATACAGTAACTTACATCTGGATCTGTGGGAGGTGTTATGAATCTAATTCTCATTTAAATTCACTTGGAAAGGGATATGTAACATTCGTGTTCTCTTTTTTAACACAGATCCTTTTAATCTTTCTAGCAAAGTCATGGAATTTATTTTCATTTTGTGAAAACAACCTGGTGCTCAAGAAAAGACCCAGCATTTATTACAATAAGCACTTAGAAAGAAATTGTAAATAAGGACTTCTAGGAGCTACGTGAAATTATCCCAGCTGTGGAAATACTGCTTCTATTAAATTCAAGTGATTATTACCATCACTGTGCAAAGCACAGTAATCCTGAATGACTGGGGTTTCTAAACATTTTGTTCTCTTTTCCTTTGCCTCTGCTGAGGAAACATTTTAAAAATGGGGAGATATATGGCTTACAGAAAGGACAGGACATGAAATTGAATCATGTCAAGTAGGCATTAAAAGAAACTGTATGTTCTAAATGAGAATAACTTTGTTATGATTAATATTGAACAACTTCAACAGTTCATGCGTTATAGTATTTTCTGAGAGCAAAAAATAGAACACTGATGCAGGGAAATGCCCAGTCTCTGAGGTTTAAAAACACATCTGGTAGAGCTAATTTCAAAGTAGTACCCCAAAATGAAAAGCTAAAATGACACAAGCAATCTGTATGTGTTACTGGGTTGGAGCACCTGGCTGATGCAGTAACTGAGCTGCAGTCGATTCCCAAGCCCCTCTCCTGAGTTCCTGTGCTTGTGGAAGTTCTCCACTCCCTGTAGTGGCCGTGGCTCAGGAGCTGTGTCACCCTTCCTGACACCAAGGTACCCAGGGCTGGTCTTGCTTTCCCCCTGACAACATCACCCAGGTAACAGAACTGTGCTGTAAGGGGTATTTGCAGCTTCTGCTGCCAGGGTGGGAGAAGTAAGGAATTTTAATGCACATTAGATGACTGTCATGGGCATCTATTTATGATGAGGGACTTTGAAACATCAGCAGGGGTGGCTGAGTCAGTGGCTTTCAATTAGAAACTGTTATTTGCTGAATGAATAAACCCTTCCAAAAGACCAAAGCCCTTGCTTTGTTTCTCCCTAACTCTGTGAACAAGCAAAAAATAGTGAGAAGGCAGGGCAGCAACACACTCAGGCTCTATTTATGCAGGAGTAGTAATGATGGCAGAGGTCAGAGAACAGGAAGTCCCAAGTCACAGAAGACTGCTTGTTTATGTCGTGTAGTTTAAAATAGAAAAAAAGAATGACCCAAGGGCTCAGTTTTGCAGTGGTTCCTGATTCAATAACAAGAAGAGATGATTCCAGCAGTTTTGCTAATAGACTTCAGCAGTGTCCAGCCTCAGAAGAAAAATAAAAAGAATGGATGGATTCACCTGGGGAGAAGAAAAATTAGGGCCTTTAGGCTCCTCTGCCAGTTAACAGAGTGGCCATACCTTGTCATTAGCCCCAAAAGCCATTTTTCTTGCAGTCAGGTATAAACAGCATCTTCCCCTGAGAAGGAAGATAGGATTTTGTTAAAGAAGAGAGCTTCTCTCAGCTAAATAAGTTAAAATAATTGTTAAGCCTTTGTCTTCTAAACCCATCAGTTTGAGGTAATGAATCAGCTGCAAAGTAAAAAATAGTGGAAAGGAAGCATCACAAAGGAATATTACCTTAAAGCAAGAAAAAGCCAAAAGTGTTATTCAAGATTCATATTGTCAAAAACTGAATTCAGTCTGCAATGAACTGTGAATTTTAAATGTAATAATTTCAGTTCAGTTATGGTTTATAATCACCCCTAATGATGACTCTTGGAAAAATTACAGAAAAGGGGGAATATAGTTTAGTTTTGTTGTTAACAAGCTGATTTATCTGGTGATTCCAATGATTTCTGCTTTTTAGTTTCCCTTATCAAATATTTACTGATTGGAATTATACAAAAATGTCAAATTTCGTGGTGTTTCATAGCTGAAGAAGAGAAAAATAAATGGGCTAAATATATTGCCCTAACTGAAAATAAATGCTATGATAAAGATTCTGATTGAATGGATGCTGCCAGTTTAAGAAAAAAAATTATTGATGTTTGTGTTGACACTATTTGTATTTTAGATATTTTTTCTCTTTTATAATTTAGCTGAAATTTTAGGATATTGGCTGAGAAGGTCCCTTGTGAGGCAGTCTTGAAGACCAAAATAGTCCAGGAAGGTCAGGTACCCTTTTAGAAGGGAAATCTCAAAGGCACATAAACAGACTGTTGCCATGTGCCAAGAGATGAGCTGGTGGGGTTGAAGGCCAACCTGACTGAACAGAAAGCTTTGTCTGCAACTCAGGGAGAAAAAGAGAGATTTTAACCTTTATAAAAATAGGCAAATAACTTAGGAGGGCTACAAGGATCTTGTAAGGTTCTACAGGGAGAAAATTAGAGGGGTCAAAGCCCAGATGGAATGTAAACGACCATCAAAAATGTCTCTAAAAATCCATCAGAAAGAAAAGGAGAGCTAGGGAGAATACCCATCCTTTATTGGATGTGTGGGGGAAACACAGACACAATGGATGAGGAAAAGACTGAGGTACTTAGTGCCTTCTTTTCCTCGGGCTTTAGCAGCAAGGGCAGTGGTGTTACTGGTACCCAGCACCCTGAGCTGGGAGGCAGAGACAGGGGGCAGAATGAAGGCCTCATAATCCAGGAGGGGACAGCCAGTGACCTGCTACACCACTGAGACCCTCACACACCCATGGAGTTGGACAGGATCCGTGCAAGGGCATTGAAGGAGATTGTAGAAGAGCTCACCAAACCACATCCCGTCGTTATCAGTAGTCCTGGTGAACTGAGGAGGTTCCAGGTGACTGGAAGTTGGCTGAGGGAGCTGGGGCTGTTTAAGCCAAGAGAAAAGAAGCCTCAGAGGGGACCTTATTGCTCTCTACACCAGCCTGAGAGGAGGGCATAGACAGGTGGGAGCTGGTCTCTTCTCCTCAGTAACAAATGACAAGACAAGAGGAAACAACCTCAACAGGTTTAGATAAGTTATTAGAAAAAAATTCTATAAGTTAGATAAGTTATTAGAAAAAAGTTTCTTCATGAAAGGGTTGTTGAGCACTGGAATTGTTCAAATAATATGTGGGTATGTCACTTGAGGACAGGGTTTTGTGGTGAGCATGGCGCTGATGTTGGTTTGAGGGTTGGACTTGGTGATCTTAACAGGTCTTTTTCTTCGTTAAAGATTCTATGAATTTGATTAAAGCAGTGTGAATATTTTATAATTTCTAGTCATTAGAATAAACACTGTTGGTGATTGTTTTTTCTTAGCAATAATTTTATATCAGTAAAAGACCCATTATATAAAATGTTAAAGGAAAATTGAAAGTGTCTCTTACCAGAAAGGCTGAATATCCTCAAAAACACTGCAAAAATAGTTTGACAGAGTAGTTTTTCAAAGGTAGTTTTTCATCTGGAGAAGGAGGATGGAAAAGCCTAAACAACTCTGTCTGTGTGTTCCCGATAGAGTCAAACAAAAAAATCAATGGATAAAACCTGAGATGTGAATTTACCTCAGTGTACTCCAGATTGTCACCATAGATATAGAGGTGTGTGACATATCCTGGCCTAAAAGTACAAGCTATGCCCTCACAGCATGGAAGAGATGAGGAGCACATTGAAAAACTCAGTAGGAAAATGTGTGAGTGCTGACAAGGTTGGAGAGAAGCAACGTGCAGCAGAGGGAAGGGAGCACAGAAGGATAAAATTGTCATTACACCTTCTTCCTTCAGTCACCAGTGATCTTCTCTGAGTCCCTGCTGTTGCATGGCACAGCCAGCTACTGCTTCAAAGTGGGGATTTCACAGGTAGCAGGAGCTTCTAGGCATGGGGAAATAAGAAATGATCTTGCCCAAAAAAAGGGAATAGTGTTTTTCTGCCAAAATACAGTCAGGTTTGGAATGAAGCTATGGCAGAGATAAAAGAAAAATGTGTGTTTTACCATTGGCCAACACTTCCAACAGATGCTTTAGCAATAGGCCAGAATATGTGAAGGATTATATTGAAAAATGAGTTTCTAAAACTTTTTTTTCACTGAAATGGGGTTCCAAAAGTTGAGTGAGAAAACAAGTAGAATTAAAGCACTGATGGGCTTTTATATAGATAGAAACCTATCAATCTATCAGCATTGAGCTAGGAAATACAGTCTGTTCAGGATCTCTCATTAAAAACTCTGACTGCTAACATTAACTACTGACATATATATCTGTCTAGGACATAAAATATAGCTGAATTTTGAATTGAGAGATTATGGTATCCTCATGTGGATTATTGAGAATTTTGTCCTGATTTTAATGATATTTATTCTCCAGAGCAGATGAAAGCTGTATTTTCATCTACATTAACAGAGTTACTTTATATTATGATACTGTAAAGCAATAATGTAATTGCAATATGGGTAAAATTGCACTCAGCTTAAATTTAAATTAAATAAATATTTATTGAAATTAAATTAATCCAAATATTAACACTTTTAATAGCAAATAAGCCATAGAGTTAGTGAGCATGTTGAGCTAACTATGTCATTTCTAAATCAAAAATTAGACTTTATTAGATTATACCTTTCAAGAATCTACTTTAAATTAGAAGACAATTGAGAGAAAGGACTTTTGCTCCTGGTCTTATGTCTAGTCTTGAAGGTCATAAATGATTTGGGGGTTTTTATTAAGCTTTACTTAAAAATGTATCAAATATCTTTCTAGTATGCTTGAAGGCGTAACTATTCCTTTTTGGTCTAGGTTCAGTTGCATGATCAGGGCCATAGGGACTAACCAGGCAGAAATATGCATGTGGTGAGGAAATAAAATTCATTCCTTCTTCCTTTTCCCATCTTCCTCTCCCATACAACAACCTTAAAAAACCCGTTTTCTTAGGAAATTTTCTTTTACTCCTGCCTATAGCTATTCACCCCATTAAGTTTGTTATTGGCCAAATGAGGAATGATTTACCCTCAGATATTTTTCACTGTGCTTTGAGGATTAGATGTAAATTGATGAAATCTCTTTTAGACTGCACCAGCTGGTAGATGTTGGTTTCACTACCAAACAACTCTCTTCCCAGTCAGGAATAGAGTTTATTTCCTATGAGGGAATAGACTTTTCCATAGCATCTGCTTTATTTGGGATCCACTTTCCTATTCCTCCCATACCAAGAAGAAATATACATGTAAAAATAAATGAGACAAGATCATACTTGTACTTTCTTAACATGTTCATTCTTCTTTGGGAAAGGCAATAATTCTTCCTTCTCTTATAAAGAGCTGACAGAGAAATGTTTTCCTGAGTGAAAAAATACCCACAAAACTACAAGAATTTGAAGTAATTTGAATTAAATTTTAAACTATTTTGGGGCACTCCTGAAGTGTATGGCCAAGTCCCATTATTAAATCAAAATAAAACCGAAAGCTTTATCAGGAACAACTTTTAATCCCCAGACTGGGAGGTTTGGTCCAGATGGTCACTAATTCATGTGCAAAATTCTCGTGTCACCTTCATGAAAGCAAGTGTGTAATTGTAGTTCACCCTTTGGCATGAGAAAATATCTCAAAGGCACTCATGATGCCTGATGGGTTTTGAAGTGTTTTACCACTAATTATGCAGAGAAAAGATCTTTTTCAGAGAGCAATACTTGTAAATACATGACTTCACAGTATTTTAAAAATACTGAGGTAAAATGAAATTTTGGGGGCCCAACTTGTTATTGTTCTCTTTAAGAAGTTAGAAATGTAACATAGTTTTGGAGCAAAAATAAGAGAGAGAACAAAAATTATTCAATAATGATTAATTAAACTTCTAAGCAAGGAAAGAAACCTTCATATGCCAAATGTTTCTTTATAAGTCAAATTCTGCTGTTCTTTGGACAAACCCCCAGCTGAAATTGAAAACCTCATGGAAGGATGCTCAGAATTTGCAGGCAAAAACTCACTTGTTGAGTGCTGTGGGCAGTGTTGAAACCTGTCAAGTTTTTATGACATGCCATAAACTGAATATACAGTAGTGGATAGCTTTGCTATTTTAATCCCAGAAAATCTGTTTTTCATTGCCATAAACTTGCAAAAAATGCTGAAGCTGTGGAAAAATTTCTTTAAAGCTCAGTGAAACTTGTAAGTAATAGGTGAGGGTTTTAAGCTTAATCTTTCTCTATAGGCAACCAATAGAAGCACTTAATTATATTTATTGTGAAATTTCAGCATGAAAAATTGTGGTTTTTTTTTTTTTTTTGGATAGTTTTCCAAAAGAGTGTAGCAGTTCACCATATGATAATCTATCACTTCTACTGTCTCATATTGCTGTCAAATTTTGCTGGTGTGAAAAAGGCCTTATAGTGACATATTTTGCTCTGTTAAATTTAATTTCTTTTCTTTACTGATGTCTTTTAGTAGTTCATACTTGAAAACAGATCAGTGAGTAGAAATGCCAGCTGTCTGTAACTCTGTTATGTTGCTTCTCTGACAATATTTTGTGGTATTAACACAGTAAGTGAGATTTTACTTGGGGTCAAAGCAGAGGTGACTTTGAGGTATGTGCAGAGAAAGATTTAAAATGTGATACTTGAAAGTATTAAAGCTTTGCAATATAAAATTAGCTTTAAAGCATTAAATTTCCAACACTTCACATTGTGATTCTTGGTAGTCTGTGAGGAACTCCTGTGAAGGCAGAAGGCCTAATTGCTCTCATATCAGGTTCAGAGTTCTTGCATTACACATTGTGACAGAAGTCCTTGCTGCTTGCCAGGGAAGGCAGCTGAGGCCAGCCTCATGGATTTCCTTGGTGATGAGCAGGTGGGGAATCAAGCTGCCAGGACATAAACCCTGAAGTGGTGGCACTGCCAGTCTTACACTTTAAGAAAGGGATAAATCTAAACCACAGCTGAACAGTGCATTATACTGTGGATCCCACTGATGGACATGAAGCTCAGGAGTGACCATCTACACTACTAAAGGTGGACTGTTTCCTTTCCAGCTTGGTTATCAGTAATCATTGTAAATGTTTTCACCTTTCCTCACTTTTCTCCCAGCTGGAGAACTCAGAGCTTGTATGAGCTGGGATGAAAGTTGCCAGCATATATGGAACACATCCAGGGTGTAGGGGGACTCAGTGTGGAACACAGGTGGTCTACACAATGCCATAAAGACTCCCGTGCACAACTTGTGCAGAACAATAACTCAAGCTGAGCAAATTCTAGGGTTTTTTTTTTGGTTTTGGAGATAGCATGATGTTATCTACCTCCACAGCAGAATGGCTTCAATGTGTGTGGGGTTCCTAGGAGGAACCTGAGAAAATGTGGAGTTCCTGGGGGCTGGAGGGCTTAATGTTTTGGAAATGTGTGAAAAACTGTAGGGAGAAACATTTTCCTAGAACTCATTTCAATCTGACAATATGCGTCTCATTTCTTTGCTCCTTTGGAAAAGGGTTGTGCTAATGGCTGTTAGAGGAGAAACTTGCCTTTAAATGACATGTGTTCATGTACAACAATGAATTTACATATATCTGTCATACAAAGGGATTGCACTAGCAAAATCCAGCAATTCTAAACCCATCTTTCATGAAATGGAGACTTGAAAGCAAACAATCAAAAATTCTCCAACCTCCTGTCTCTGACAAGGAGGTGTCTGTCCCTACTCTACAGTGAGACTGGCTTTCCAGCAAGGATGATATCAAGGTTTTGGGCTTAGTAGTGATTTTCTGGGAGTTTTTTTTTTCCCTGTTTGGAGGAGAGGTTTGCTTTTACGCTAGAACAAAGAGGGAAGGATGTGGAGAACAAACACAGGGAGCAGATTCTTTTGGAATGACTTTGTACAGGATCACCCAATGGTGAGATATGGTATTGGGGTATCTCTCTCAGAAGTACCTCTCTGATTTTCCCTGGCAAGTCATGCAACAAATATCAGAAGTAGCATGAGGTCCAGATTCTGGAAGTGCATCAAGCTTGGGGTGCCTTTGTCCAGCTGTGTGTCCACGTTATGTTTATTGGGATATGTATCTTATGAACTGTGACATGTATCCAATGACTGGAAGTAAACAGAGATGCCAAGAAGAATATCACCTGTTTCCAGGAAAAGACAGCAGTACTTCTAGAGGTCTGGAGGTCATGTGTACCCCATCTTTTCATATTCCATTCATTGTAGTCCTTGGTAGGTCCTATATGGATTTAAAATGGTCACTGTGAAGAATTAAGACAATGAAACTCATACTTTTATTTGAGGCTTGCTGCCAAAATACCTCATAAAAAGCCCTAGGGCATTGACAAGATGATTATGCAATTTTACTGTGAATTCTGAGATGTGTGGGCTGTGGACTCTGCTGCTGTTTGAATTAGTTCTTTCACTCTCAGGCAGGAAGACATTCTTTCATTAAAGGGGAGAAATTTCCCCAAACTGATAATTGACACTCAGTATTGATCCTTAGCAGAAATTATAATATTTCAGGGAATGGCATCCAGCTGAAGTGTATGTTCTGGGAAACACAATTTTCTGAGATCAGATGTAGGAATTTCTGGGCTGGAGTATCTGTAACAATATTTTTCCTGATTTGTGGCCTTTTCCACCTGACATATGGGAGCTGCCTATTTCTTGTCTTCTTGTCCCTTGATCAGGGAAGGAACAAGACAGGATGTATCACAGGTATTTCATGTGTTCCGTGCAGGTGCTTGGTTTGGATCTTGACTTATCTGGATCTTCCTTGCCCTCTGTGCTGCTGCAAGAGTAATTTGTGAAGCTGGGACCTGTGCAGGCCTTTGATGAGTCATAGAGAGGTTTATCCTTTGCCCAGCCTGCCCTATTTTGCCGCAACCGAGTGCCTCCTTTGTTGAGACCTCAGGTTACTTCTCACTGAGCTGAACTAACAGGCTGTTCCTTTGGCTAGGGCTGGCAGTCTCACATGGAACATCCTGGAAAGTGCCATCTTCTGCCATGCCTCAGGGAAGTGATGTGACTGGCATATCCTTTGGTCTGAGGAGTTTCCCCAGAGGTATCTCTTCGATTCCAGTCTTTTGCAGAGACCTTAGTGTTTTTAGGAGAAATCATGACTCTTTTGGCTCCAAACTGAGCAGGCATGCTAGCAGACACCTGCTGCACAAATTCCTTACCACTGCTGAAGTGGATCTCCACCTATCTTGTACTCTGCTAAAATTTCAGACTCCTACAACTCACAGGCAAAGTTGATCCCACGTCACTTCTGCAATGCCTGGCATGACCCAGTCTTGTTCCATTTTGCTCCACAAGTGAAGTATTCCTTGAATCCGCACAACAATTCTCACCCACAAGGACTAACCCCCACCCAACCAACATGTGAACATGGCAGACCTTCTGGCTGAGCCTGTGACCTGTGATCCTCTCTGTCCTCAGCTCCATCCCTGCACACCATTTTTGTAGGCTGTGTATGTGTGGCAGTCGTTTGGATAACACTCAAGCAGCACTTGCAGCACATACTCTTACTGTGCTTGCCCCATCATCCTTTTTTTTCATCTTGTGAGGATATCTTAATGTCGCACAAGGCTGAAGTGATATGGTGTCCCAGCTTGCACTTTGATCTAATCCCACTGCAAGCTGGGAACATAAACTGGAAAATCCATCATGTAACGTTTAGCACCTATGCAGTGGTGGTGTGTTTCATGAAGTCCTCAGACCTGCAGTACTTTTGTGATGACAAGAGGATCCTGAAGCACATGATTATTGAACTTGACTGGTTCTACCTCCTCTACCTCCTTATTAAACTCTTTCCCCTAGGCTGCTGGACTGGGGACAAATGAGTGCCACAGTCATCTTTGGAAGAAAGCATCTGCCTCCATGCTCATTTTGGAAAATATTAATCATGTAGGTAGCATTAGCAGAGATTGATGATTTGTGTGCTGTAAAGTGTGGCAGCTCCCTATCAGTGGGCCAGTTTAAACATTCCCTTCTTCTCAAAGGCTTATGCCAGTGTCCCCATCCTATCTTCTTTGTATTGCCTGATCTGATGGTGAATGTGTCAGCAGATTTCCTGTAGGATGAGATATGTAAGGGCCAACTACAGCAATAAGGAAAATAAAGTCTCCTAAAGACCCAGTTTAAGGTCTGCTCAAGTTCTCTGCAAAGACATCAGTAAGATTTGCTAAAAAGCTATTGAGGAGCCTCTTTGAATTTGTGAGTGTGGTGGAACAGCTAAGTCCCACTGAGAAAAATTTATCACAGGATCAGGTTATTGGCATATGCAAAGGATGCAGGGTTAGTTTCTTTCTTTAAATGCTGTGGCAACACTGAAGCATCTCTGTTTATTAACCTCTATCTTTGCCTGGATTTCAGAAAATGTACTTATGAAAATACGAATATGTCATCTAAACCACAAAAAGCTGAAATTTATTTTAATATCTGACAGTTAAGCCTGCAAAAACTTTGAGTCTGGAAACATTAAATTCACTCATCTTCAATGCAATTAGTTCAATTTGCCTGTCAAACTCGAACAATTATTTTTCTTGCAGAGTAAAACATCCCCTTTTATCCCTCCCCTGAATTTCATTTGAAAAAAAAAAGATAAGATGCTCTCCTCTTTCTGTGATTTTTGTATAAATGCATTAATGCAAATTAAACTGTAATTTTAACTCACAGCTGTCTTTCATTGCCACTGAAATAGGGAACACTTGACAACACCCCATGGATTTTAGTTGTTTTGAAATTTTTTGTCGTGCATAGAATCTGTTTTACTCTTCATAGCTTGTCTACATGTCATATTTAGTGGAAAGTGAACTAAATATAAATTGCATTAAAAATTTTTTTTTCCAAGCTTTTATAAACAAAATTATACAATGCTTCACAATATCACCAGAGAGGCTTTCAGGACATTTTTAATCACGATTTTAGCCTTATGTTCTGATTTATAAACAGCTTTTCTAATCTTCCCAACTTCAATATATATATATATATCTGTAAATGTCACATTTAAAAGCAGATTGTGTGCACTGGCTGGGACAAGCACATGTTGAACATTTATCTTTTGGCTGGAATCCAAGAGCTCACTTAAATTACTCATGTGCTTATGACTGTTTAGTGGTTTGGGGCCTAAGAAGACAAGTCTTTCTTTTTCCAGTCCTAAACTTACAATGCTTCCCTATTTTTTATAGCTTTAAAAGTTTTTTCATGAAATGTAATTTACCTTGCAATTAATTCTTTTTTCTTTTCACTGAAGCAGGACAGAGAGAATGGTTAAAAAAACCAGTATGGCAGAGAGAATTAAGAGGAAGGTAAAATAGTTACAAAAAATACATACCCTTTTTGCTGGTTAGAAAACATTTTTGTGAGTTTGAAGGGGAAAAGAAGACAAAGAGGAAGGTACAGGTTCTGGTCAGGTTCTCCCTATGTAGGACTGTTCATCCAACATGGACAGCTACAGAGTAAAATGTCTTGAGTCTTCCAGTTTACTCCACCCATCTGTACACTGCCGTTAAAAAGCTTTGAGTTGCAAAGGATTTCTGAAGTGGTTTTTTATCAAGTGTTAAGTGAATTTTATTTTAAAAAAGTAAAATAAAACCCAGGAACAATTAATAGAGTGCCTTACCTCCTCTTTTTCTTCTTCTACAGGTCTCCTTATATATACAGTGCTAGATTTGCCTTTCTTCAAGTGTATTAAACAATGTTTTGAACTCTCAGAGGGATGGGAGAAATATAAAGGCTGGATCTAACTGTGTACCTTGTTGTTTGAAAGCCCCTGTGTTGCTCTTTTTCCTCTCGTATTTCCTTTTTCTGCATTGTTTCTTTTCAGACAGCTAAGTTTGAGGTGGAGACATTTGTTCATAAGTTTGAGGTGGAGACATAAGTTTGAGGTAGAGACATGGTCTTTTCTTGAGATTGTCCCCGAATATCTTTGCTTACACATGGGAATAAATTCCTAATGCTATGTCAAGGTGCAAAACAGGAGGAGAGGAGTGATGTGACTCTTCTATTGGCAAGTCCAAATAAACAAACAAATGAAAGTCCTTGATGGGCATCTTGCACTAGCTGTTCTCAGCTGAAGAGAGGCAGAGTTTGCTGATGTTCTTTTCCTCTGGGTGGCCTTGGCCAAAAGGATGATTGTCAGCTAAGATGCCTTCTGCTGAGGGTCCTGCCTTCCCCAGGTTGAAACTGACTTAGTAACAGGGTCCACCACCTTGTACCATTTCTCTTTCTTTGATGAAATGAAATTATGTATATATGGATGAGATCTATAATTCCTCCCTATTTTTTTAGCCATGCTGATAGTTTCCATAGCAACTTGCCTAGAATTTGGAAGGAGGTGCATTGTCTGCAGAAGGGAGAAGGCAGAAAGGTGATGGGGCTTGTATTTTTCCACATTTTTTCACTGTTTTGGTCATATCTGTCACCTGAAATACAGCATGGGAAATACTGCTGACTCTCCTCAGACTTTTAATTCTTCCCTGTTCCCTCTAGTCTGTAGTGCATGAAAATGTCTTAGCCCTGTATCATTGTCACTTGGGTTGGGCTGCGGGCACTCCACTGGCACCAGGGTTTCCTGGCGCCACTTCCTGTCCTATTCTTGAACAAGCTCCAAAGGCTCTCAAGAGGTAGAATTCCAGCCACCAGCATGTCCAAATGATTTGGCAGCTGCTGACACCAAAGCACCAATATTTGGGGGTTCATCTGAGCTTAATGGTAGTTATCCCCTTTGTCATATAAGCTAGGTAGAGAGAGGAGTGGATGAACAGCACAGGGGAGAGGAAAGAAGGGCAAGGTTTGAGAAACACTGCAAGGGTACACAAATAAGATGGCAGAAAATGTTTGCCAGATTTGATGTTTGCCAGGATGATTTAAATTAATGTTTGTCAGGATGATTTTAATTCTTTGGTCTGACTTTATCCATACTTATCAGTCATTGAAGAAAAAAGCACATGTTAAAGGCAGGAATTCAAAAAAAACAGCTGCCTAAAGAAGAGGAGACAACACTGCCATGAGTAACTAAATAACTTATTCACCTGCTAAAGTCCACATCCTTGTCTAGGGAAGATCACCAATCCCAAACAGTGATCACTTGGCAGTTCTGATACACAGGCTTTCCTCTCTATATAAAATTTGGTTAAGAGGGCTTTTTTCCTCTCCTTATCATACTAGCTGGGTTTCAATACTGTTCATTTTGAACTGAAATCTGATGGATTTTAGTTTTAGTTTTTAGGTGGAAACTGCCAAGCAAATGCAGTACTGAAGCTTTCAAAAGAGGGAGATTTTCTAAACTTGGAAAACCAAACTAGAAAAAAAGAAAAAAATTCTCCCTGGAGGTAATTTAAGGAATGGTAATTTCTTTATGCTGTGAGGAAGCTGTTGCTGATCATCATGACGTTATAAATGACCTAGTACTTTTTAAAAAACCAGAAATTATGAGCTTTGGAATGTTACATTTGTATCTTGCCCAACATGATGTGCACAATGCAATGGACAAGTTGAAAATATTCATGTGAATGGAGAGAGTGACTGTGTCTTTATCCATTCTCCTTGTTTGCAAGACTGATGTTGCAGGGTGGGCAACACAGTGTAAAGTAGCCTGCACCCTTGTTAACATTAAAAGCTTTAATTAGAGATAATAGCTCAGTCTTAAAACTCATCAGTGACACTGTCTGTGCTACAAAAAAAGTTAGAATCAGCTGTTGTGCAGTAAAATGGATTTGAGGATATGTGACTGTAGATAAATGTATGGCTTGAATCTCATATGACAAAATCCTTTAAAAATGCTACTGTCCTCTTGAAACTACTGTGAACTTCCACTATTGAGGAACTGAGTAAATGGCATTTCCCATTAACTCTGCAGTGTTTATATTCTCAGTGCAACAAGTTTTTTCTCAGAACCTCATGCTGATGTACCTGCATGGAGAGATTATTTTACACTTCTTCTGAGATATTGCAAAGGACTTGGGTAGGGTCAAAAGGTGAAGATTCTAAAATGTAGAAGAGCAACTCAAAGGAAGACTTTTTTTCTTTTAAGAATATGAGAGTGCACATGTGAAATGTCAGTGTACATGTGAAATTCATTTGCTGAAAAGTTATAGATTAATGTAATAGATACAAAATATATGATGTTTTAACTCCTGGCAAAGTTCCCTCAGAAGACAAACTATTTCTATTTAAAATAAGGGCATTGTTTTGTGTGTTTAGATAATGTATTTCATTGAGATACTTTGTTATTACAGAACTATTGATCGGATTACTGGTGTGAGCTATAGGCCTGTGAGATGATATACCTTGCTGAAACTGAATATATATAATGCCTGCATCCTACAAATCATTATTAGAATGTCAATAGTATTTACTTTGAATAAGGCAGAATTAGGTTTTTTTTCTAAAGAAAAACTGTTTCCAGCACCCATCGGCTTGGATAAAATGCTGTCTCTTGGAAATTTCAATGAAAAACTATTTCCTCTTGAAGGTGAACATCTTGATATAAATTGTGATTAATCTGCCTGTAACAGCCACAAGGTAATTTGAAATGCCTTTCTGACAGTGCAAAGATTATTTTTCCTCCTTAGGGTTTTTGATAACTAGATGACTCCTCAGTTTGTACTTCAAGAAAGTACAGTTAAAGATATTTCCATCTTCACCTCAGCTAAAGCAGATTGCCAGAATCTGGTCATTGTATTTTCAGTTAGGCAGAATTCACCCCTGAGGAGCTGGTTCACAGAGGATGGCAAAAGCAACCTCAAAATTTGGACAGACCTTGATAAAAGCATGTTAGCAGAACTTTTCTATTATTTATTCCTACTTTTCCAACCCTGAACAACACTTCTGCTTTGAAATGTACTTCACAGTATTTATAATTTTACAACTATTCTGGATTAGATTTTTGGCATGCATATCTCCATTCTCACCTCATTGAATTCTGAGTAGGTATCTCTCATAAGAGGAGAGGGATAATAAAAATTACTAAATTACTGAGATCACATGCTCAGAATTACTTTTTGTTTGCATTATTTATCCAGGTTAGAATATTTCAAAAGTTCCTGATTTGTGCAGAGGAAAAAATCCTTTGACTCGGATGGGAAATGGAAAGGTGTGTAAGATATGTTCAGATAGAGAAGTTTTTTTATTATAGAGAGTTCAGTTGCTCTTTGCAGAAAGTTATTAAGGTATTTCCAGCTGTACCACAGTATTGCATGCTGAAAGGGCTTTTGAGCAGATGTTGCTTTGGAGACAGAGGCAGAAGTGAGTGTGCATATATATATATATATGTATATATATGTATATATATATATATATATATACATACACACAATACCGACACACACCTCATTTTTCTAAAACTTCTTATTTAATACGATTTGTTTATTTTTGATACAGATGTCTCAGTAGGTTGTTAAATATATATACACTGCTGCTGTGAAAAGAGCAAACCATGCAGTTTTATTGTAAGGCAAAGCCATACTCTTGAAGAGGAAAGGAATATTTGTGTGATCCCAGCATGAGCTGACCTGAGAGAGCGTGGCAGGGGATTTACTGAGGTAAGTGTTTTTCACAGCCTATGTTGCCCTTGATTACCATATGACTTCTGAAAAGACCTGGCTTCTGCTGTTACTTTGGGACACCATTTGCAAAGTGGAGAAAATACTGTGTTCACTCTTGTATTTTTCCACAGAGAAATTATTCTGTCCCTGCAACATGTCTTTGTTGCATCCATTAGTGGTTCAGGCTTGCTGCTCAGACCAGGTGCTGTCTGTTGTGCTCATGTTACTGAAGATGTATTTACAAACAACACAGGAGGTATGATGTGCTACATGGCTCTTTTATCTCTGTTACCATGTAGGCAAACAGTCAGAAAAAATAAAATTGCTTTTACAAAGTCCATATCAGAGGCAATTGGAAATACTTGTGTTAAAGTAACTTCTTAAAAAGTGCAGATTTGTTCAGAATGGGTTTCTGCATTCAGACATGGCAGCTGCAGTGGAAACAAGAAAGGTCTTGGATAGAGATCAAACTCTGGTTAGATTGAAAAACACCCATTTGCACCCCAGGAAATCATTAGATTTGTGGTAGAAAAACACAGTCTTTGGTGTTGAGGTTCCTCAGGGAGGCTTTTTGTTAGCACATCCCTGCTGCAGGCTCTCTCTGCTTTAAACTGGTACAGAGGTGGAATTAGGCAGCCTTTGGACTGGACACTGTATGAGACTGCAAAGAGCACCTCAACTACACATCCTTCCTTGCAGCTGAGACTTTTTAAACAATGCATCATTTATTCACTGAAAGGTGAGCATGAAAGGACAGGGTCAAGGATTCCTATTTTGGGTTTCGTCCTTGCTTTTTGTGTATGCTCATCATCCTTCCTACAGCAAATTCTTTCCTGTTGCTCCCTGTTTCTCTGAAGAGTTGATTTTCCCCCTTGATCTTAAGGTTAGTGATGGAAAGAACAATCATCCTTACTCTGTCTGTGGTGAAGTAGCTGCTTCCAGATAAATATAGCCAAGGTTTGCATGTGTAATTTCAAAGACTGGGGAGGCTGTTTTGTTTGGTTGTTGTTTTCTTCCCATCCAAACTACATTTGATTCCAAGGAGTGGAATATACTGAACAGCTCTGATTTAATTTTCATTGAACTGAGGTGCTCTAGGAGGTTTTCATAAACTTACTCTATTTAAAATAAAGTTGTTATGTAAGAGCTTATTGCTGAATATGAACAGTTTCTGGAAACTTATTCCCTTGTAAAACAAATAGCAAAGCTCTATAAAAATCCTCATTTTGGAAAACCTTCTCTTGTTATGAAAGAAGGAAAGAAATCATCTAAGATGAAGCAATATTTAAAATAAAGTGGAAGGAAATGAAAAGATTATTAGCAAGTCTATAATTGTACTTCTAGCACCTTGTAATTACACAGTGCATAAATTTCTTAGGCATTTGCAATTGCTTTTTATTTTTGTAAGCAGAGTTCCATATATGCAGAAAATTCATTTTTAGCCATAGTTTTCTACTTAGCATTTTGTAGCTACGGTACTACACATATAACATGCAATAAAAACATAAAACCTGACAATCAGTTTTTTTTAATAATAATAAAATACTGCCAAGTAAAATCTTCCATTATAAAGTAAAAAAAACCCCAAACTTTTAAATTTAACTTTGGAGTAATTGAATTAATATACTATGTTATAATATATATATAATGTATTATGAGCACTGTTGAAGACACAGTTTTTGGACCTATTCATTGCAATAAAATTGCTGGGAAAGTGGTTGGAAATTTTACATCAGATTTGGATGATTTTCGTTAGTTTAGTAAATTATTTAGATTGGCTGATTCCTTGTACATATTAGTACTATAGCTTTTACTGCTTAGCCACATCTTTTGTTCATAACATTCTTTTTTTTCTCTGCAATCTCATAAAAAAGAAATTAAGTCTGTAAATTCCTCATCTAGTGTCATAAATTGCTTCATTTATTTATATGTTTAGCAATGATTTATACATATATGCAAGAATAGCATCTGGTAATTTTACTATTGCATGTTGAGGAGATTCATAACCCTTGTTTGAGAACTGCATTGGGTTCCTTAGACAGTGTGCAGCATGCCCAGCATGGGAGAATCTGAGAGCCATTCTTCTCCCCATTCCTATTAATTTCAGCTACTTTGGGTCAGACTCTCTTTTAAGAAACTGTTGCAAGATGTCTTTCTCAGTACAAACGTGTTTTAACAACAAATGAAGCAGTTATTCACTTATGCCACATTCTTTTTCCATACTGTAAGAATTAACATTGCTGCTGCTGCCTTGCTTTGCTTTTCTTTTCTTCATGGCCCCTGACAGGTGTGTACATCTTAGCAGGTAGATTGCAATTCCTAAAAGTTTTGCAGCACACTATAAATTATAAATTCCTCTTGCAGGGGCAGTGGGAAACGTTTTGTAGGGTGTGCTGGAGTCTCCTTAAAGTAGACAAGAGAGGAACAGAAGAGCAGCCGACACATCAATAATGAACATGTTACTTCATTCCATTTTAGTGGTAGTGTAAACTTTGCTGAGGCAATTCAGAAAACAAGAGGAAATGCACAGTGAAGTTTGGGTCTCTGATAGAGACATGTTAAAGTCCCTAAAAAATAGAAGAAATTATTTTTGCAGAGCACCTGTGAGCTTGTAAAGAGAGATTGACGGGATGACTGATGGGGCCGAGGAAAGCACAGAAGGAAAAGAAGATCCTGACTTAACATCCCAAGTGAACAATTTCTAAACTTGAGTAAAACCAGCAGAACCTGGACTCCCTCAGAATAATATGTGAGATTTGTCTTAACTGTAGAGCTGTTTTGAAGAGGTAATCTACATAGCATATGTATGTGCTGATAATAGTGTCACATGTTGGATAAATATTGGCATTGTATATAAGTCCATTTGTCTCAAATGCTATGATGAACTAGAATAGGTACTCATTCTTGCTTTAGGTATTTCCTTATTCTCCCTCTCTGAATCAGCTGGTGAGTGGATGGAACACATTCCTTCCAAGAGCAATTATAACTGGTGAATAGAGTTGTGTCCTGTGGATATGCAGCAAGTGGGATCATCTGCTTGCTAGAGTGGATCATCTGCTTCTATCTTGCTAGAGAGCTTCTGTTTTCTCTTTTATAATTTTTCTTCTGAATTTTCAGGCCATATTTTAGAAAGAAATCTAAGTTTATCCATAATTTCTGTATTTACTTTTCCTACCCTTTAGATGTTTAAGCACCACTCATTTCCTTGTCTTAAAGAGACGAGATTTGACAATATTTATGACCAAAATTTTGTAGTCAGTGTTTTGCAGAATGCCCAGTCCATAAGAATTCTATTTGGCACAATGTATGCTCTCATTGTACAAATAATAGAAGGAATTGTAAAAGTTTCTATTTCTGCCTTGCCAGATTTAATTCTGACAGGTAGCAATGTTTGCCACCTGCAATTTCCCATAACATAGTGCAGCACCACAAACCAGCAATGATCTATCCCACTAGGTCTTGCTGATAGTTGAGTAGCTTTAGCCCATCACAGAGAACAAATGCCAAACTCTAAGTCTCACCAAAATGAAGACAATAGCTTCTATAGGTACCTAACATAAATCACATGGTAGTTTTATATAGCTACTGCTGCTATGTCACTATGCCAACCAGAAACCAGCCTTGTATTTCTTTAGAAATAAAGACGATCCATTTTGTAACACAGGTTCAGCAAGTGAGGCATAAAAGCTCATGTGCAATTTTTCAGCTTGTTCTAAGGTGAATATAAAGTCAAAGTGAAAAATACACCTTGGGAAGAACATGTCTCTCCTGAGACAAGGAGGGAAGCAGGCTCAGGATCCTCTTGGTGTTCCAGGAGACCAGTGTCCCCAGAAAAGTAAAATCTCTTCATTGTCAAATTCTCTTGTGCAGTTTTTACTCTTCTGTAGGTGGGTAAATGTCTACCATGATAACTCGGACTAGTTAGGATCTCAGTGCTACCACAGTATCAGCAGTAAATAACAATCAACAAGCACCTCCACTATTTCAACATTTTCCTACTTATTTGAGTTGGCCTTGGATGTAATGCAGAGGGAAAACCCCTCAGAGCTAGAGCTAGGGAGTGCTCACCCAGCAGGGGTGTCTTGGTAGCCCAGATTTCCTCCCACGGGGAGCTGCTGCCACAGGGGCATGTTGTAGGTCTTCCATCCAATAACAAACATAAATATACACTGCAGTACTGGAGGGACTCTAGCAACACCTGAGCCTGTAATATTCTATAAAGACGTCTTACACTGTTGGCTATTCATTTATGAAAATCACACTAGCTGTATCCAAGCCCATTGCACTACTTAAAACTCCTGAGAATTCTGCGGAGAATTTAAATTATTAAGCTACTTGCTCCTTATTAGAATCATACAGCTTTTCTTTTCATCAATATACACCTTAAAAATTGAATATTTTGGACTTATATTCTCTAAAGAAAATCCCCGGTTTTCTTTAAGGACTTGAGAATTTCAGTTGAGAATCTCTTCCCTTACTGATCTGCCTAGTGTCTGAACTAAAAATTTGAATCTGAGAGCATAAGGGAATTTTAATGTAGGATTAACCCAAACTAGTCCTATGATTTCAGCACACTTTGTTCAACCAATACCTGTTAAAAAGTACTAATCTCCATTTTTAAAATATATAAGGATTCACGTTATTTTATATATATTTTACAATAAGAGAAACAGTATTTTTGTTTCCCCTTGCTGATTTGTGTTATCTTCTAACACAGTGTCCAAATTAGCTCTTGGGAACATGTTTTTTTATTCTTTAACTCTGGTTTAGGAAAACAGTGATGGTTTGTCAGTGAAGAACCAGTGCCATCTCAGGGCTGAAAGCTGAAAGGAAGGGAAGTGTCCAAAATATTAAATACAGTCTGGGCATAATAGGTACCAGGGACAGGAAAAATTCAAACGGGGAAGAATTTTCCGGCTAATGAAAATAGTGTGAAGAAGAATACAGAGACACACAAATCCTTGCCCAGAGGCTGCTGGGGCTCCACGGGGCTGCCCTGGTTTGAGGAATGGGGTGCAGGAGAGTTGGCCTCTGCAAACTGACACAGCTGCTTCTCTATGTCAGTGACACCTGCCCAGTCCTCCCCCAAACCAGTCCCTCGGGGGCTGACTGACTGCAAGTGGGAATGTGCAGGACCTGCTGTGTCTGCATCCAGACATCATTCTTCTTTGTGAGAATTCTAACTGTACACTGGAAGCAGATGCTTAAAAAGAAATAGGAAAATTGCAAGCAAGCTTAGGATCACACCTCTAGAAAATGCCGACCTTTATTAAAGTTATTTTATCATAATTCTGTTTATCATAGCATACTGAATTGAATAAAATTTGAGGAAAAGACACCTTACATAGAAAACTGCATGCTTAGTGTCAGGCATGACAGCACAAACTCGTTTCCATTCAGTACATTTGCTGAATAATTTGTCTTTGAACTCCCTCTGGTGGTATAAAGGTTTTGTAAGTAGAAAAGGATTTTGGAAGCATTTGTGGAGCTTCAAATAGCAAGAAGTTGGTGGTTTGTGTGTCTTCTTTATGCTTCCTAAAGATGACTAGGAATGAAGGTGGGGAAAATGGAAAATATATAAATCTTATGCAGAATTTATTTTTCTTTTATTTGTAAAGCAGAAAAAGAGGTTGCCTCGTGTTGCAATCATGCTTTAAATTGGCAAAACAATGTAAAAGTCTTACTCTGTTGAGAAAGAAAATTTTTCTATTGTCCATAGCGGATCTATTTTGAAGCAGAGAGAGACTAAAAAAGCTGAGGGGGCTGGGGAGCACTGTAACTGGGATGGGGCTGTCTGAAAGATCTTTACAGACACTGGTAAGCAATTGGCACTCAGACAGAGTTAAGAACAGAATTATTCCCCTGTCATGATTGGGCTGCTCATATAAGCAGCTGCTTACCAGAATGAGCAAAAGAATCACAGTCTTTTAATGCTAACTTGTCTACTTTGTACATGTGAACACTCACAGGGCATTTGCCAGCTGCAAGTTGTGCTGTGTGTGTTAGAAAACAGCATCAATGTTAGACTTAATGTTGGTCTTTAAATTCGAGCCTATAAACTGCTGCTTCATCTGCTGTCTGCACTGGGTGAATAGAAGATCCTTTTTCCCACTGTGTTTAATCAGCAATTTTTTAAAAAGATTTTGGATGTCATGTCACTGAAGGGAGCCTCATGGAAGTCGTCTCTGGAAAAGGAATGTTTACTACATTTCCAGGCTCTGAAAATTACAGAGCTTCTGAACTCATAAAGAAAAGCTCCATCTGCTCAAATATAACTCAGTAAAATTAGTGTATCCTTCATTTAAGATAAAGTCTTTATGACAAAAATATTGCTACAATATTAGACTTAAAAATAGAGTATTAACTTTTTTTTTAGTGGGCATACTTATTTTGGCAAAGTACAAGAAAAGGGTGGAAGATTTTGCTCTCAAGTTAGGAAAAAAGTATCTTTTTCATTGATAAAAAGAAGGAGGATTTGGAAACATTCTGGAACTGGAAATGATGGTCAACATCAGCTTTGGGTTTGGGGCAGCTGGATCAGGAGTAGCCAGGCAAAAATGCTATTGCTGTGAAAGTATGCTGGGTGATTTTTAAACAAAATTTATAGAAAACTCATGGTCCTGATGGAATATCTGTTTTGCCAGATGTCTTTAACCAGAGCTCCCAGGATATGTCTCAGCCACCAAGGGACTCATGGGTTCCTGGCTGAAGGGGTGCTTGACAATCACACACAGTGTCACCCTCTGGCTGTCCATAGCTTGCTGTATAGAAACTACAGGAAGATGCCCATGAAAAGCTGTGCATGTCTTTTACAAGTC
This sequence comes from Ammospiza caudacuta, assembly GCF_027887145.1. NCBI lineage: Eukaryota > Metazoa > Chordata > Aves > Passeriformes > Passerellidae > Ammospiza > Ammospiza caudacuta. The sequence continues at coordinate 115,087,177 of NC_080593.1, read as the reverse complement.
AAGGCATTGAGAAGATTTGGCGCTGACAGTGTGCCACAAGCTGGAGGCCTGGTTCTGTTTAATCATACTTTTTTGGCATATGAGAAGCTGAATGGTGACTTAAGCAGAAAAAAAAGGACACAGTTCTTTCCTGCCTTGACTTATGAGGCTTTACTGCAATCAAACCAGCAAACACCTGGTGTTTTCCTTTGTGCTTATCCAAGGCTCACACCCTTCTGGGTCCCAGAACTTTTCCCATCCCTGCTTTCCTCAGAGCAAGGCATCTGGCATCATACAGGTGTGTGCTCCTTATACTCTAACTAACCACAGCCCTGAGAACACAGCTCTGTCTACTCCTTCCACCTTGTTCCCCCCGCAAGAATCCTAACCCACCCCCCCTCCACCCCAAATTTGCTGCATGCTTTTAAGCAGTGGCCAAAAGCTCAAAATGCTGAATTGAACATCATTCAGGGTGGTACAAACAGAGGGGAAGGATGAAGCATGAGTAGCCGGGAAATTTAATTCTATTCTATTTATTATGAAGCATGAGCAGCCAGAAAATTTAATTCTATTCTATTTATTCATTTATGTAATCAATTTTTCTGCTTTTTTCTGCTTTTCCTCTGGAAGTCTATATCAAATATCTGCAACATCCATTGCAACTTATAGCTATGCTGAGGGAAAAAAAGGATTCAATTTTATTTTACTAATTTTCATACATATAAAATACTTCCATATATAAAAAATCCTGCCTTACAGCAACTCTACTGTCTCACAGTGTACCACTGTTCATTTTAGCTGGTTAAACATGGGCTGAACAGGAGCATTTTTATTTCCTCCTCCAGAAATAAAAAAGATATGTTTAAGCGGAATAAATTTATTTTTATATTATCACCTATTCCTGCTCTGAGAGCTGAAGTTCAGCTTTTATACAGCACCAAGTTATCCTTGCTGCCAGCAGTATTGAAAATTGAGCTTCTCCCTCTCCTGCTGAATGCTGGTTTGGGTCACATTTAGGCTCTGCCAGAATGTTCTCTGTCCCAAATGAAAAGGCCATATGCTGAGAGAAGAACTGGTGTTCCTATATTGAAGCCCTGCAAGATGAGAGGGGGCATTACCTAACAATGAAAATCCTCCCCAGGCCTCCAGGCTCAACTTCCTCCTCCAAGTGGAGTCAGCCTGCAATGCCCACGGAGCGAAAGGCTCCCAGATGTGTCACAGACACTGCAGAGAGCAGAGCTGTGCAAGGTGGCACTGCCCAGGGCCTGAAACGGAGCTGGGCACCCCTGTCAGAGCTGGGCTTTGCTCCAGCCTCAGCCAGCTCTGGGACCAACTACCCTGGGAAAACTCCAGGACTTGGACAAACAGTGAATTCTGTCAGATGTTCACCCTACTATGAAGGACAGCTAAGATGTGGCTTCAGAATGAGGAGGAATTTAATGAAGGATAACATCACCATGAGTGGTGCTCTGTTTGCATTTTTATGATTCTAATAGAAAAAAGACAAGCAGTCCAAGACACCTCAAAGTGAAATTTGCTATTAGATAATTCTTCTCATATTTTCCCCTTTGGAAAATGAAAAATGAGCATGGGGAAGTGTGGCAATATTCACAGGGGTCCGACGATGAGGGAAGAGACAAGGATCTGACTCCATGTTTTAGAAGGCTTGATTTATTATTTTATGATATATATTACATTAAAACTATACTAAAATAATAGAAGAAAGGATTTCATCAGAAGGCTAGCTAAGAATAGAAAAAGAAGGAATGATAACAAAAGTTTGTGGCTCGGACTCTCTGTCCCAGCCAGCTCCCTGTGATTGGCCATTAATTAGAAACAACCGCATGAGACCAATCCCAGACCCGCCTGTTGCATTCCACAGCAGCAGATAACCATTGTTTACATTTTGTTCCTGAGGCCTCTCATCTTCTCAGGAGGAAAAATCCTAAGGAAAGGATTTTTCATAAAAGATGTCCATCACAGGGAAGACAATGAAATGAAACATTGACTAAGAGGAAAGGCATATTTTAAAATGCCTTCCCATTTCCTGAGAAATATAAAGATTTTGAAGAACCCTCTCCACACTGATATACACATTTGTTTATTTATTTAAGAACGTGAACCAGATTAGATTGTTCAGGAAAAGTTAAAATTTTGGTAATCAAATGTAGATAAAAATGGACTAATCAGACTGTTCTTGTAACTTACTACCAATCAGCATCTTAGAAACACATTTGATGTATAGGTACAGAGCAGATTTTTCAGAAGCACAGCAAAGCTACCAAAGTTTCAGTGATTTTTCTGGGGTAAAAAGAAGCCCTGACAGGTGATGAGACAAATGTAGCTGCATAAAAGCATGACCAAAGCACTTCAGTAGTTGGTGTCACAATGTTCAAGTCTGTGCCACTAATGTGACTGTTGGACAGGGAATTTTATTTTCCTGCCATTTGTCAGTTTTCAGGGAAGGATCACACCCATGAGAGCACAATGATGCTACATGTCTTTTCTGAGAATAGAACTGTTTACTTCTCAAGCTGTATGTAGTCTTTAAGCAAATAATGTTCCTGTGAAGATGATGACTAAAGAATACAAGAGAGGTGGTGTGTGTAGCAGCAGCTTAAACAACGAGAGATTTTGCTGCTTGGGACATACAGACTGAATTCTCCCTCCATGGCAAGTGATTGATCACCAGGCAGCTGGTGGGAGAAGCTAACTACCTTTTGTTTTAGGCAGAAAGATAAACACTGGTTCTTGAAGCACATTTTTTCTATGCAGTGTGGAAATGGGTACTCCACAAGTTTTGGGCTTGCTCTTTCAAACCCCAGCTTCTGTGTCTGATGGAAGTCAGATCATTCAGCCCCCAGGAAAACAGAACAACACTGTCATTCCCCAAAGGAGTCCTTCCATTTCCATAACAGCTAAACTGGGTGTTGAACTTTGCACTGACTGTCCCAGGGAATATTAATGTCTATAAGGAGAAATGATTTAGCATACAACACAGTTGTATCTTATTATAAAGTATCAGGCGTGCATAATGGCTAAAATCTGTGAGGAAAATTTTTATTTAGAGTTTTTGTGGGAGGATTTAGTGAAAGAAACTTTCCCTGTGCCTATGGCAGAACTTTAAACTGCAGCAGTGGGAAAGGAGCTGGTGCAAAGTCTCACAGGAGCAACCTGCATGTGCCATACAAATCCTCATGCACCTTCTGACAGCCATCAGGACCTCCTGTGTGGGTGGAAATGCAAATTCTTAACCACATCTCCCTATCTCTCTGTGTTCAGTGGAGGGGAAATATCTAACAAAAATTGTGTTACACTGATTTAGAATCTGCTACAGGGAAGTGCAGTGAAGACGACTAAGGTGAGAAATATTAACTGATTGCAAATATTTTCTCAGTCCTCAACATTTTTGCAGTTTTCCTTAGAGGGCTAAAAGAGGAGATGAGACTGGAGGAAGAATCCTCCTCATACAGTGTTTGGACATGTGAATTCTAGCGAAACTTTCATTCACCCTCTCTCTCCTCCTTCAGGCAATATTCACTTATCTTTTGGGTATATTTTTTTAATTTATTTTTATTTCACTTCTCCTTTTTAAGAGAAATATTAATAAATCTTACCAAAAGGTGGAAGTATGTGAGAGATAGCTTAAAAGTAGCCTAACCACTGCAAGTTATTTGTGATTTCTAAGGGAAGAACTCAGGTTATTCTCATGTTTCAGAAGGATCTTTTCAAACCCTTAAAAGGTTACTGGTTCTGAAGATAGCCTCTGATTCTGTTTTCTAGGACCACAAAATAAATATTTGTAAGTGCAACAGCCCATAAACACATGACAAATAATAATCACCACTTCTGATATAAACAAAAGTTGCATTTTTTACAAACTACAATGACTGAGTGTACTGTTAAGCTATTTTCTGCAGCAAGTGGCTCCAAACCCATATCTGCGTCTTTTATTCACTAGGGAGGGGTTGCTCTTCTTTCTTTAAAGTTCAGACTGATATCTCTCTTACATGTTCTCATGGATTTTGGCTGCCTTATCTTATTCTCCTTTAAAGTGAAATGAGCTCAATACCTTTGTTTATTTGTCATCCTTTGGAGCTGTTGCTAAGTTTGCAAGACTTTGGTAAGCAGGTCCTGTAGGTAGAGAAGAGGCTGTGGTATTATTAAGCAAGACACTCGGTAACACACTTTTATTGAGCTTTACAAACCACTGATAATTTAGAGAGTCATGTGGCTTGAGTTCACAAAGCAATGCCTTTCAAGAGGGAAAAGGGACCTGCGGCAGCTCTGTGAGCACTAGAGAAAAGGAATTAAAAAAAACCAACAACAAACTAACAAAAAGCCAGGGCAGCGCTAAGGAAATGAGTGCGGGAGGTGAGAAAGATCTACCTGTCCCCAGTTCATGTCCTGGCTAGTGCAACCACCTGAAGCCTAGTGAGCCATCACGAGGAGACTGGAGAGAAAGCACTCTCTGGGCTGGAATCACCCAGGAAGAGCAGGCGACTGTGACAGGGACACAGGACAGAACAGGAGAGAGGGCTGGGCTGGCTTTATGAGGTGACTCTGCGATTGATCAGTCTGCAAAAGCTCCTCCGGAAGCCTTCATCCAGAAAGGCGTACAGGAAAGGGTTGAAGCAGCTGTTGGCATAGCTTAGGCTGGTGATGAAATAGGAAATCCCAATGACCAGGGGAGTTTGTGGGATGTCCATGATGAGGGCCACCACTGTGCTAAGGTGAAAGGGCGTCCAGCAGAGCAGGCACACACCCAGGATAGCAACCACCATCAGCGTCACCTTCTTTTTGGCTTTGTCCAGAGCCTTTGCATTGCAGTGGAGCTGCACGTGTCTCAGTCTGCACAGCATGGTGGTGTACAGGGTGCAGATGGTGGACACTGGGATGACAAAGCCTAAAATAAGGGTGTAGATCCGACTGCCTTTCCACCACACGCTCTCGGGGTGGGGGAACACGAAGACGCAGTGGGAGCGCCCCTGCTCCTCGTGTATCTTGGCAAAGACGGCGAAGGGCAGGATGATGACGGTGACAAAGGACCAGACACAGAGGCTGACAATCTTGGCTGCTCGGTAGGTGCGGTAGGACATCTTCCTGGACTTGGTGGTGGCCGCCACAATGAGGTAGCGGTCAATGCTCATGACAGTGAGGAAATAGATGCTGGAGAAGATGTTGTACTGGTCTATGGAGATGATGAGCTTGCACATGAGCTCTCCAAAGGGCCACTGCAGGAGCAGGTAGTCAGCAATGTTGATGGGCAGCACCAAGGTAAAGAGCTCATCAGCAATGGCCAGGTTGAGGATAAAGATGTTGGTTACTGTTTTCATCTTTGGTGCTTTGAGGATGACATAGATGACAGCAGTGTTGCCTGTCAATCCCACGGCACAGATGACAGAGTAGATGACAGGCACTGTGATGTAGTACCTGGGGCTTACTGGAGTAGTGGACATATTCAGACTCCCATGTCCTCTTCCAGTGCAGTCTGCACATGAGGAATTGGTTTCAGGGAGGGAGAAGTTCTCCATGGCTACAGGAGAGGATGGCTAGGCTCACTGGTGGTAAGGATGACCTGAAAGTGGGGAAAAATAAGTGAGACCTCTGCTCTTCACAAGGCTGTCTCCTCTGGCACACCCAACTGCCAAAATCTCACATGTGCTTCCCACTGGCACCCTGACGGCAGCAAGGGAAGATCACCAAGGGCTTTGCCAGCAGTCAAGTGTCCCAGCGGCTGCTCCTTCCCTCCTCCCACATCGTGGGAGTGCCACGAGGGGACAGCGCTCAGCCTGGGGCTCCCCGAAGTGCCCAGCCATCCCAGGGGGACAGCGCTCAGTCTGGGGCTCCCCCAAAGCCATCCCAGGGTGACAATGGTCAGCCTGGGGCTCCCCCACAGCCATCCCAGAGTGACAGCGCTCAGCCTGGGGCTCCCCGAAGTGCCCAGCCATCCCAGGGGGACAGTGCTCAGCCTGGGGCTCCCCGAAGTGCCCAGCCATCCCAGGGAGACAGTGCTCAGCCTGGGGCTCCCCGAAGTCCCAGCCATCCCAGGGGGACAGCGCTCTCCTGGAAGCCCAGGGGCGCCGCTCGGTCCCTTCCCCGCCGGCTCTCGGATGCGCCTCTGGGTCGGGGCTGCTCGGACCGCGGGGGTCCTGCTCTCGGGGGCAGCCGGCGCCCTCGGTGCGCTCCCCGAAAAGCAAAAGGCACCCCCGTTCCCCACTGAGAGAGCGCTGTGAAGGGGGATCAGGGATGCACTGACCTGTTCCAGCCCGGCGGCGGCGGCGCGGCTCCCGGAGCGGCGGGATGCGCTGGCCGTGCGGGGGGAATGTGCCGGCCCCGCTCCTTTGCCGGATTCTGAAAGTTACAGCCGCGTCCGACTCGATCTGGCCAGCAAGAAACAGGTGACGCGAACAGCAGAGGATGGTTCAAGAGACGGAAGCTGGAGCATTGGAAGAGGTTTGTGCTTTACCTGGACTCACATCTCCTCCCGCGGTCCGGCCGCGCAGCAACGGGGACAGAGATCCCAGCTGGATCATCTGGGGTATCAGCCAGCCTGCTGGGGCTGAGAGCTCAGCACTCAGCGCCTGCCGGCCCCGGGACTGTCCCGGGCGGGGCGGGGGCAGCGCGATGCTCTGCACCAGGCTCCGAGCCACAGCATCGAGGGGAAGGTGCCCCTGCTTATTGCGGGGGGTTGGACTGGGTGGCCTTTCAGCTCCCTTCCGGCCCAAAGTAATCTGTGATTCTGGGAACTGGCCAGGAAAGCACATTTTTCATGGGATGTGGGATTCAGAAGCAGGATGGATGCACAGTAGTTCTGGTTCTGCCTGACACTTTGACTGCTTCACTCTGTGCTAGTGATAAACTGAAATATAACCCTGGGAAGGCAATCTTTTTTTAGAGGGTAATTCAGAGCTCCTGATTATCAGAGTCTTTTTTCCAAAAAGTACATGGCATAAAATCTATCTAATTTTATTTTCATTTTCGTTGCCTTTTCAATGTGAGAATTCTATGTAATACATTGTAACACATTTGTAATTACCACTACTATTGTAGTACATTTGACAAAACTTCTGCATCTCTAAAATCGGAAGTGTAAACAACTTTTTTTTTTATGCTACAAGCAGGACTGACCACATACATTATCAACAACTACTAATAAATTACTAATAGCATAATAAATGAATCTTTTGGCAAACTGGCATTATTGTTTATTATCTGTAAGCTAGTACCATGGAGAGAGATAAACACAGCCTGGCTCTGATTCTCCCGTATTATGATGTATAATTACCTAGATCAGCAGGATAGCACAAACCTCAAAATCCAATCAAATAAATTATTAAGTAAATCCATGAAAAAGAGCATTAGAAGTGCCTCTGCTTCATTATGGCTATGATTTTTTGTAGCACTCTGTCTTACATTATTTCATATTACTAGCTACATTATATAGCAAAGGATATTTCACCCTACAGAGTATGGTGCTCTGTGATTCTTAACTTCCTTTACAGAAATATCTGAGATAAAAATGTGCTCACACACTTGTGCACTCCCATGAGAATGACAGAAATACAATGCTGCAGGGTCATCATGGAGTTCTGCTTCCCTTTTTTTGTCTATAGTTTCACAATCCAAGTAATGAAAATATCATCTTTGCTATGGAGTTTATTAGAAACTAGCATTTGAGCCAGGTTTTTTGACCTAGTTTTAAGTTTTAAGCACAGTTGTCTTAAAGTGAATGTAGCTTTGGAAACTCAATGTGCTTATTCCTCATACTGTAGCAGTAGTATGACAGAGGTGCCCCACTTCTGAGGTCCTTGGGGAGTTCTTCCACACTGGTGCTTTGTAGGCACTTAGTTGCTTACATGCAAGTTCTGGTGGTGACATCACCTAAACGGGTACAAAAATTTTATCACAATGCTTTTGCCATGGTGTTTGTACCCTCTCTCTTCCTTTCAGTTTATCATTAGTTCTAGAGGGAACCATCTTGTTCCCTTCTTGTTCCCCTTCTTGTTCCCAGAAAATGATCCCCTAACTTCAGCAATAACTTTATTCTGTGGAGTTAATGTCTTTTGACTCTGCAGGGTTAAAATTGCAATTCTAATAGAAAGCTGACTAGGAGGAATCTGCATTTTTCCTCTCTCCTGGTAGCTGAAGAAATGGATTTTGGGCCTATTAAATATCTGATGTATTTATGTGAACTGCTGTCATTACTGAGGGAATTGTAGCTGCCTGTACAGCACATCTATAAACAACTTGCCTCCATTATCAGGTGTTCATTACTGATACTGGTGTAGTGTTTAAAGGCATCAAAAGACATCAGGTCTTATATACAGCAGTTGAAGTAATTATTTTCCCCTTTTATAACATCAGTTTCCCAGAAAGGCAGTCAAAGGCCTTTATAAATTTATAGCTGACTTCTGTAAACTTAGAAATTCTCTTTTTTGTGTGGATAGTTCCAAGCCACAGAGTGTGTCTCAATGTCTCAGCAGGTGCACAGACCATCTTCCTTTCAGCTGAAAGCAAACAGAAATGAGAAGTGTTAGGAATAACTTCTACAAGGTGAGGCTGTCGGGATTGGCAAGTTCAGACTGACAACCACAGCATATTCTGTGGGAGCCATTAAAATCTGTAGGGCAAATGCAGCTCTTGGCCAGTGAAGTGTGACCCCAATACCTCTGGTGGAGCTGTGCCTGCTGACAAACAGTTGTACTGGGTGGTCATTAGGCATGTTCACAGCCTTTGGGAAGATACTGATTTGTAATCATTCTCTTGCATACAGAATATCTCTGACTGTGTTTCCTTCTGGATACTTTAAGCAGTTCATGCTATCCAGGTTAAAAGAAGTCATATATAATTTTCTTTGAGCAGTTTAAGTCATAATTGGTTCTTTGTTGTATTTCAGTATCATTGTCTAGTGATCTAGATGAGCAACAAAGGAGAAAATGGCTTCATGAATTGCCACTAAGAGCTGAGATTTCACCATAATGAGCCTACAAGCCTTGGACCTTCTTTATTGAATTGATCCATGTCTGAATTTCAGAATATATCCTTTCTTCCTGTGGGCTAAATCCATTTGACAGAGATCCATTTGAGTAGAGATCTGGGTCAGTTTTGAAGGACTTCCATCATCTCAAGTGGGGAAAAAGCACTACATAATTCTGTTTGCAGGACTGCCTCATCAATCAGTAAAGAAAATAGCTCAGCAGTGGAGCAAGGCTGCAGCTTCTGCAATGCACTAATTTTCTACCTTTGGCACTGAATTATTTACCAACACAATGTGCAGATGTGAAGGAGTTCAAAAATATTCAGTTGAGAGTCTCCCTCTGTGATGTTGGATTAGTAGATCTATTTATTAGGTAGCAAGGAATAAAATTGCCAGGTGACCTCAAGATCAGGCTTCTCTATTCCAGTCTTCACAAATTCTGTCAATCTTTGCAGTCTTGCATGAATTCTTTCAGGAAACATCCAGTGATGGCAGAACTACACGCTCTCCAGACTGTTTGTTCAACAAAATCTGTTCTTCAGACCCTGACCTTTTGTCACAATCAAAAACCCTTTGGTTATTTTCCTGTCCCAAATGTAACAACATTTTCTATCCCCTGTGGTGATTTTTTCCATGTGTGAATACTTCAATGTCTTTTCTCCAGAGCTGAAAAACACAGTTCTTACTATTTCCTTTTGCCATATCTGTTTGAGATATGGCAAAACTGTTTGAGAGGAGCAGTTATTTCCATTCAGTCCTTTTTTTTTTCTTTTTTTTTTTTTTTTGTGTTTTGGGTTTTTTGGTGTGTTTTTTGTGGTGTCTTCTGTGAGGCTTTTTAGTATTTATTATCTGTCCTTTGTGATAGTATCAAAGTATCAAAGCAGGGTTTCACATCAGTGAACAAGGCCAGTGGCAAAGCTTCAGATTGTTTTGATTTAGCCAGGGTTGGCAGGCTTCTGCAAACTCAATATTTGGAGAAATAAAGAGTCCTGTGAGGTAGGACTGGAGCACTGGGAAGTTGTGATAAAACAACATGTGCACAGCATCTTCTGCTCTGCATTACTCAGCAAGAAAACAACCTGTGTCTATCACATCTTACTGGTTTCAATTCAAAATCACCCCACTAAAATGAGCTTGTGTCCCACAGAGCAAACTATCTCTCTGCCCTGTATTCCCTGGGAGGAGTTGAGTTCTGGCACTGCATCAGTGTGAATAAGTGTTAGACCTCAGCATGCTGGAAGGACAGCTGACCATGCAGGCCTTGGAAATCAATTCTAAGCCTTTTAAAAACATGATTAGTACCAGGAGCTTTTTTAAAATAAAAGAAAAGACAGCTTGTTCTAAACCCCAGTTTATATATATATATATATATATATATACATATATATATGTGTGTGTGTGTGAGAGAGAGAAGTTAATTAGTACATTATGAGTGAAGTATAATAAGGGTAATTGAAGAGAAGCAAAAGCAGTAGCTGAATAATAATAAATAAAAAAATCCAACAGCAAGGCCTATGTGCATGTTTTTGTTGTCTTTGGGGTTTGGGGTTTTTGGTAATAGAAAATTCACTGAACTTCAATGGATTCATCACATTTCTTGGTCTTTTTGTTTTCCATTTGTGAGAGAGACTGTTCAGCCTCATCAGTCTGGTGAACTTAGAAATTAAGTCCCTTAACTTCAGTAGGTACTTACAAATATTTTGGGCCTGTATTAGACTCTGTGCTTGCTGTGTTGGGAATTAGTTCCATAAATTCCTCATTTACCTTGCTATTCTAACATGAGAATTGGAAGGACATTTAAATTTTTAAGGAAAAGGAATCCATTCTCAAGACAAAAAAATTAGCAACAGAACAGAAGTAACTGCAATACAAAATGCAGCTGTCCAAACTTGATCAAAACTTCTGAAAGACTTGAGTGCTCTTCAGCCTACAAATGCTGAAATAGAAATGTCTGCTTTTTATCTTCCATATTAAGATCTCTAACTTATGGAATTCTTTTTCTCTAAGGCAGATCTTTAATAAAACACAACAAAACCATAAGATAGTTAAGGTCTTCCTGGCAAGCTTCAAAAATTGGTTTAAATTTTTAGCTTTGCCACGGTGAGACATCATAGCAAGTCTTAACTCTTAACTGTTTTCAACACACAGTGAAGGCTTCCTGGGCAAGATCTCTGACATTTAAAGAACATTGTAGGGCATGGTGAGGTTTCTTCTTATACCCTTAGTCTATCCTGGTGCATCACTCCTCCTCCTACCTGATGGAAAGAGTCAAGTGATTTTGGTTTTTCCCTCTGTCAGATTTGACATTGTATGCAGGCTCACACCCTTAAATGGTTTCTCATCTGCTGCTGGTGTTCTTAGCTCACTATTAAACTCTCAGATTATAGGACTGAATTAGTGTGTAGCTGCCACTTAAACTTTGCAATTCTCCTAAGAAAAATTTTGTGACTGAAATGTGGAAGCCATCTGGTAACACTACACCAAAAAGGTGATAAAATTGTTAGATTCTTCAGCAATTGCTGAAGTGCAGTCCAATAATTGATAGCATGCCAGATCTTGGGGGGTGAAGGCAAATAAAATTTCCTGCTGCAGAAAACCTTGTTGAAATAAAAATCAGGAAGCTGGGCAGAGCAGCAAATACTGATTATTTGACATAATGATGAAACTACATGCTGTTTTTTTCTTTTCTTTAGAATATTTATCAGGCCAAACTTATCAGTCTCAGAGCCAGATTTTCCTTCATGCCTTTTTCACCCCACTATTCTCCCTTTAGTTAAGTGTTCAAAAAAAATGCTTCCAAGCTTTTTTGGTCTGTGAACCACCAACACCTGGCACTTTGTGACTTGTTTTGTTCCCTTTCCAGAGGCAGTCATCTGTGCTGGGGCAAAGCCAACTCTGGTTTGGGGCTGCTGCTCAGCTTTCATCTCCCTTCACCATGATGTGTTTATCACCACACTCAGGCTACAAAAAGCTTCTCCAGAATGAGGAACATTGTCAGAAAACCCATGCTATTCAAATCGTCACAAAGCATGAAGAAGAAATTTGTGTACTTCTAAGGCAATGCCTTGGCAATACAGTGTAGGGACAGAAGACAAAAAGCTCCTGTAGTCCTTTATCTAGAAAACCAACCTCAGAACTGCTTAAAAACAATCCAGAGATTTCTTTTGTGGACCACTCCCCAAAGTAAAATAAAATTTTAAAAAACCCACCAAAAATGCCCCCAGAAAAACCCACCAAAAAACCTTCCTCAAAACCCCAAATCATAGGCAGAAAGAACTGAGAAAAAAAAGAAGAAAAGAGGTCTATGAAAATAAGTTATCACATACAGTCTTGATTTCTGTGGGTTGGGGAAGACAAAAGTAGACTTTGTAAAAGACACCTACTAAGAAATCATTTAAAGAGTGAAATAAATGAAGAAGCAGCACCTACATCTTTCACAAATGTAAAATGGGAAAATAAACAAGGAAGAAACCATGTTGCTTTAATACATATATAGGGGGATATATATACAGATATAGTCCCCATTTACTCGCTAGCTTACTGTTAGATGCTGGCTAATGAATGTTTTATGTATGTGAGCTGAAATACAAGGACTTACTGGCACTTCTCTCAGAAAACTAAAATAATTTCTTCTAAACTCTTCGTGTTACTTTGTTACTTGTTATTTGTGCCACAGAAATAGCAAGCGCAGTACTTGTTGTTCCATGCTTTGCTTGTGCATGAGCTGTTGATTACCTACGTTTCCAAGACACTGAAGTTTTGGAATACTATTACCTATTTTGTGATGAGTGCCCTTGACAGAAAATTTTTCATTGGTTCTTGACTGCCATTGCTTCTGTTTTCTATCTGTGGCTTCAGCAGGAAGCCATAAGTTTGATTGCTATGGTAAGTGATTTGTACTTGTGGCCTGAGACCACTTTGCAGCAAGGCCTACAATAGTTTTCACCACTTTGAACAGCTCTAGATCTAAGCCAAGCCTAGACACAGAGTGTTCTTCTTCATTTTGCTGTATATTCACAGGAACATTGGCATTCTCAGCTGCTGGGGGTTGGCCAACACAGCTTCGTGTGCATAACAATGATTTTAGGCAAACTGTGGTTTATATGGGATGCATTATTCCACCTTGCTGTTGTTCCCACCATGTGTAAACACAGAGCAATACACCTGCTGATGGACCGATATACCTAAATTTCCAGCTGGACTGCCCTAGCCTAGGAATCTTTCTATCCCCTCTGTCCTGGGACATTACCTGTCCTGTCATTCGAGCAACATGGAAGGCATCCCTGCCCATGAAAAGGGTGTTGGAACTGTATAATCTTTAAGGTCCCTTCCAATATAAACCATGCTATAATTCTGTGATTAATTGTAAGTTGTGTTTCTTGTGTCATTTGTTTTAATGTTTAAATAAAACTCAATAATTTTCAAGGTGGAGTGGAGATGCTTGCAGTTGGCTGCAAAAGCTAAAATAATATAGAGAGCCAGAGGAGTAGATCTGGGCCATTAGCATTTCTCACAGACAGCTTGAAGAGGAGGACCTGCCTCACTGCCCCAGTCAATCTCTTGATACAGAAAGAGGAGGATGTTCAACCTTTCTGCTCATAACTCTTTTTATAGGATGAGGAGTGAGACAGTTCAAGCACTTCCATCTCTAATCATGGTAGCACTAACACAGATGGAGTTTCCCAAAATAGTTTGTTTCTTTCTTTCTCTCTTAGTAAAAAAAAAAAGAAATTCGTGACATCCTCAACTCAATCTGGATAGCAGCAGGCAGACAGCAATTCTCCTGTAAAGAATATATCAGGCTAGCAAGCAAAGAATAGATTTAAATCTTTCCCTATGACCCAAAATGTTGCCAGTCAGTACAAAGAGGCAAAAAGGTCAGGCTTGTGGCCAAGACTGTGATAAATGGGTACATCATTAACTATTCTGACTTGCAGTAAAACTTAGCATCCAGCCATTTTTGCCTCATATTGAATACTGAGGTATTGAATACTCAATTTTCCCCTAAGTGCTAAAATATAAAACCTTAAATTGCAAAAATGCTGTAATTGTCATGCAAGCAAAACTAATTTGAGATATGCAGTGTGCAAATTTTTGTCTGCACAGGGACAATGAACTGTTATGTGCAGTTATTTATTGCTTTTCAGACACTGAGGCCAGTAGGGAAGAACACTACAAAAGTGTTAAATCCTGTCTTAGGATCCAGTCCTTAGTTCTAAATCCTGTCTCCAAGTCACTGGCTTGAGGGGTGCTGCCCACTAAGAATGGTCCTTGGCCTCTCCTGAGAAGTGCCAGGGAATTGCTTTGGAAAATTGGCTGGCCCAAGTGGACAACACATCAGGGAAAGTTCAGATTGAAAAAAAAAGAGTTATTGGTGGAATTATTTCACCTTCTAAAAGGAATAATTAATTACGGTGAGATTACTGTTCTAGGTGCTGTTTATCCAACGTGTGTGGGGAGCCATAGGCCTGGAGTCAATGTCTGCGAGTAATGAGAAATCTGCCAGCTCTGTCTCTTGGCCAGCAGAAAATTTCCTTGCAAATAGTGACCCGTCATTTATTTCAGCCACAGGAAGTGGGATTCTTGTATGCCTGAAATATGTCCATGTCATATTTAAGCATTTTAAAGTAGGTAACAACTTTTCTTTCCTTTTTCTATCGTGAACAGCATAATAATTATATTACTCTAGAGGTATCAATGGTGCATTTTTTTAGTCAACTGTAATAGCAGAAGTTTTTTTGAGGTTACTTGAGAATGCTTGTGTGAACAGCTTAAAAACAGCTTGAAAATTGTATAAGGAGTAGCTAATGGGAGCAGCTTGAACTCTGAAGACCCAGGCTGGTCACAGCGTGGGAAGCAGTTGGGATTGTGGAAGAGGTGGTCTGGAAAATTTCTCATGGCAAAAGCATCTGTTCTCACCTTTTTTTTTAAATTTTTTTCTTGTTGCAAACGAAGCAAGTTGGAGGCAGAAGAGGAGCCAGAGTGTCTCAGTGTGGGAGGTGGGGATACAGGCCGGGGAGGAATATGACTGAGCAGGAAGGAGCATTTGTTCCAGGTCCTTCTCTCCAACATGTCCCTGGCTGTTCTTGGTCTCACCTTCTTAACCTGCTGTATGAAACTTAGATCAAAAGTCAGAAGGAAGAGTAAGCTGAGTTTCTCTGTGAATCTTGGAAATGTTCCCTTTACTCTGACAGATAACCACTCTGGAAATCTGGTTATCTTCCTTCCTGAATCTCAATGTAGCACTTCCTTTTTTTTCCCCTCTCCATGTGTTTTCCTGTATTCTATGTTATCGAGTCTCAAGTTTTCACATAATTTCTAAGCCTTGGCTTCAGCCCCCTCCAAGTGATCCTAAGGGGGCTATTCCCTACTCCATGCCTTCAACATTGCCATAAGAAACTGTTCATTTTCTCTGGCAGCTAATTTTGACCAGTAAGATATACTTACAATCTTCTGAGTTTTGCAGACTTCTGAGATTTGTCTCAGCACAAGTGAAAGGATACAGTATATCTTCATAAATATTTAAAAAATCACTACTTTATTTCTGCCACTTTTCATCCCCATTTCCAATCAGCCAGAGTTTCACAGGCATGCTCAGCTTTCAGTTCTGATGGAATTTGATGTGAAAATTCATAAAGAAGGCTTTTGCTACTGAGTAGCTTTGGAGCCATGGAAACAGTACCTTGCCCAAAAGGGAATGTGGGTTAAGGCATGGAGGGAAAATTGGGGATGTGTTCCATTTAGCTGAAGCTGGGGATTTGTTTTCAGAATAAATTAGGTCTTAGAAGGCAGAAATTAGGCTAGGGTGGTAAATGCCAAGAGTTTTCTTCATTCCAAGATTATGTCTTTTTTCCATGGTCAGGATGCCAGTTCTCAAGGAATCTTCAAAAAGTATTGCTACTTAACATGTCCACTGGGACATCAAATGTATCACACAGAAGCAGATGAAAAACTACAGCATTTTTTAAAAATTTCAATATGAAAAGACATCTGTTCCATTAGTACCATTATCAGCCACTACACATTTCACATGCTCACATTTGCCAGCTGCAGACTGAGAATACCAGTGAATAATCATTTTTGTTGCCTGTGTGTCCATTGCATCTTAAATTTTAGCTCCTTTGGAGTGTGTGAAGGTAGGGAGAAAAAAAATTATGCTTTAACTCAGCCTAACAAAAAAAAATTACTACTGTCTGTGACTTCAGTTAGGCACAGATGAGCAGATCAAAGTATTTTCTCTGAGCTTCAGCAACTGGGAAAATTCATTATTTGTTTAATCTAGCAACCAAACCAGGGCTTCCAACATAGGCTGGTAGTGACTTAAGGGCCAACATAGACTGTTCCAGAGGATTTCTTGATAATAAATTATCAATAATGATAACAAGGACAACAACAACAATAATAAAAACGTATCTGGTAAGAATAAAGCCATGAACAGCTGAAAAAAATATTAATGAGCACTGGCCAGTATGCCTCCACATAAAATGATTAATAATATGCCTTTTGAAACTTAGTCCTAATAGACTGCTATAGTTCAAAGCTGTTTAAAAAGCTTACCCTAAATCTATTCTTACCTTTCTCAAGAACCCATCCTTATCTTGCCTATCTTTAGGAATAAATACTAGAATAGACTTATACAATCCTCAGGCAAGGGGTAAAATGATGTATCTTTCAATTCTTGTGGGATTATTGACAGGTGGTTAAACCTTGACATTCTGTTGTCTTACAGTTTTGATCAAATAATGCTATGAAATGCAGCAAGACAGTGACTAAGAAATAAATCCACACAAATATACCATTCTTTGTTTATAATATAATGTCTTTTGAGATAGAAATGTTAAAGCTGTGATTTCCCTGGCTTGGAGGGTTCTACAGGTAGAAATATTAAACTGTGGGTCTATGCATTGGCTCTCAGTTTCAGATATCTCATTAATTCCAGATAAGAGTTAATTTTTCTTCTGCAGACAAAATGATTACAAACTGCTTATCCCAAGTCAGTTTTGTTTGCTTCGCAGTTTCTGCATTCTGCAAGTCATAAATTTTTACTGCTTAGGGGGGGAAAAAAGTGAGGCAATTAGGAATAAGATACATGCTGTGAACCCCCACTTTCATCAGTATCATTTGATGCTTGGGGACAGGGGAATAGACTGCAGTGCTGAAAAGCTCCTGGATGCAGTTCTTGTTTCCCTTAAACAATTCCAGTTTCTAAGGTTAATGAAAATAATATTAATAATAATAATAATGATAAAATAACTGCACTAGGTGGTGAGCACATTTAATTTGGACTAGGAAATCCATGACATTTCAGGAAATATGGGAACCCTGTGCAGTTGTGCAAATATTTCTGCATCAGGAAACTAACATGCACCATGCCACTCTTTCAGTAAAATTCTGAAGGGAGGCTTCAGACCCCTTCAGCTTCATTAGTAAAACTGCATCTCCTCTGAAGCCAGCCTTTCTTCTGACTAATTAGAAATTTCTTATTAGTTCTGAAGGTATTGATTTTCATAATTGATTTCTTAACCAAATCAAACAACAACAAAAAAAACCCTAACATCTTCAAATGAGAAATGATTTTAAAAATACCATGTGCAGTGACTGTGAGCACTCTGTCATTGTCCATCCTTACCACCCTGCATGTGGACTGATGGAGTGTTTCCACAGCTGCCTCCCAGTACACTATTAATCCAGGATGAGAACAGTCAGATGCAATGTCCCTCATGTCAAGTGATTGATAGTGACATTTGTTTACCACATTACCAAGCCCTTTTTAATATTCTGCAATTTGATTTTCTGTGGGTTTTTAATTGTCCTCCACTCTGATTTATTTATATTTTTATTTATGCTCCTTAATGCCCATTTTCTGCAGAGGGAAATAAACAATGATGGAGAGACTTCAAGGGTTTCACTGGGTCTTGGAGAGGGTTAGCCCTAGATATAGAGTATCAGAGTGCCATTTTTTTGGGTGGATTCAGACTTTGCCCCATTTATGTCTCATTCACCTTGCACAGATGCTGCACAAGTACAGTGCCTTTTCTACACCAGATGTGATGGAAATGAAGTTTGCCTGGCTTGGACTGCACTGTGATGTATACAGCTGGTAAAGCAGATAAGGTGGCCTGTGTAAATCTGTTTGAATGTCACAGTTATCCATGCCATGTGTGCCGGGATTCGTATTTCCAGGATTGGAAACAGCAAAAGACCTGGAATAGCAAAGTCAATGTGTGTAAAAGCACATTGCAAAACTTGTCCTTGGCCCAAGGCAACATGAGACCAACATTTAAAAATTCAATTTACAGTGTGTTGTACTTCCTGTTATCTTTCATACATTTACTTTTCTCTTTTATGAATAAAATAAGGAGGGAATCATGGCATGAATTATGCCCCAATACAGTGCTGTTTGCTCATTAATAACAGATTCTACTTTTACAGTTGAACAATTTATACTAGAAAAGGGAACTGTCAGGTGCTAAACCCAACATTATTCTTTAGCAAGAAACAAAGTAGTCCTCAACTACTTACTGTTGGATAGTATATGACCAGGTTTAATTTTCTTCTTTTGGAATTCTTTTTTTCCTGCTAAAAAATTTGCTATCTCTCATGTCTAACTATTTTAACATAAAATCACCTTTTAAAATATAAAATATTATAATCTAGGAAAATCCAGAGCTCTTCATAGGAAGAGTTTCTATTTCTAGAACATCTATATTGACTTTACCCAAAAGAAGCAACACTTAGCATGGTAATTGGATACAGCCAGCAATGAGTACAGGGCTGGAAAAATGGATTCACAAATTTTAAAGTTAACTTTTGGTAAGTATAGAATAATCTTTACAGAAGGATCAGCTTGTGAGTGTGTGGAGTGGCTACTAAAAAAGCAGTCAAATGTCATATTAACATATTTACTAGAGGTCAAATTCTTGCTGAAAGATAACTTCTTGAACTCAGGGAATGACATTTTGGTAGTCCATATCCTTAGGATAAGACCCATAAACCATAAACAAACAAAACCCCCAAAACAAACAACAAAAAAACCCCAAACCAAAACCAAAACCAAAACCAAACAGAAAAACCACTCCAAAACTGAACAACCCCCTGCCCCCCCCAAAAAAAAACAAAAGAAAAACCAACAAAAACAGAAAAAAAAAAATTGCAGTTGGCATTAACAGAGACCAAAGATTCCTGTTCCCATGAGCACCAAGACTTCATAAGTCAAGCTGTTCAGATACCAGAAAAAGAGAAACATTAATTGAACAGAGTCAAAGGTTCTGTTGGCAGCAATGTTTCAGAATTGCTTTCTCACTTTAGGTACAGCAGTTTCAAATACAGAGCCACGGTGTCATCTGGAACAGAGAGGTATCACTGGAGTGTAACCAGATCCCCTGTTAATGCCACAGGCTTTTACCAGGAAGTCACCTGGGTTATGCTGAGATTTTGCAAATCACACTGCAAGAATGTGTATTTTTAGTAAACACCTGCAAACTAATAGCAATGATAATTTTGGCTAATGGAAATTTTAAATCTCAAAAAAGTCAAATCGAAAAACCTTGAATTTCTACCCACCCACTCCATGCATTTGAGAGTTTTGCCACTCACCATGTTGTGAAAAATAATTTACTCTTGTTTTTTTGAGGCTTAGGGAGACATACAAATTTTGGTTTTTTTTCTTACAAAGAACAGTATCTTATCAGATAATTTACACTTTTTCTTCAAAGTAAGTATCATAAAAGTACCTGTATTATGAAAGGAGCAGGTATCCATGGTGATCAGCAATTTACCATCTTTTGTTCTCAGTTTTCACTTCAAAGAAAATAAAATAG
Organism: Ammospiza caudacuta; assembly: GCF_027887145.1. Classification (NCBI taxonomy): domain Eukaryota; kingdom Metazoa; phylum Chordata; class Aves; order Passeriformes; family Passerellidae; genus Ammospiza; species Ammospiza caudacuta. The sequence continues at coordinate 115,067,398 of NC_080593.1, read as the reverse complement.
TGACTCACTATTTGGCCTAATGGCTAATTTTTTCATAAGAGAATATAAACTGTAAAATGTCAGAGCAGGGGTATAAATTACTTGCTAAATTAGAGAAACTCATCTCTGTCAAGCCTACATCTTCAGTAGAATCATGCCATCAATAATATATTTTCATCCTAAATGAAAACAAGATATTGCAAGACATTATACAACATCTTTATTTGGGTTTTTTTTTGGTTTGTTTTAAATTAAGAAATTAAAAATTAAGAGATCTGCCAAGACTGAATCTCACAATCTGCACAGGATTAAGGAATGAATATCTGTAGTTTCCTCCTGTTAGCTGCAGAGTTGCTGCAAATTCTGAAGATGACCGAGTTGAATCTTTCTTTCAAGTCCACATTAATGTTGTTGCTCTACTGGAATCATATTACTGAAAAAATTACTTTAAACATCTTTTTTTTTCTAGTGTGAGAACCACAAGACCTCATTTTCTTACTATAACTTTTATTTGTCATCTTAACTCTCACACACAATACTAAAAGACAGAGAAGATGTGCAGCAGCTGAAACCTTGATGGCTTTCTGTCGTACAGAAATGTACAGAGAACTCTTTAGACTTGATTAGTGAAATAAAGGGGGAAATAGAAAAAACCCTTTTTGCTGAAATGAATTGTGGCGGGGCTGAAAGAACTTGCCACTTGGCACAAACACTGAAGCCTGCTGAGCTCGATGGTTAGATTGAGGTAGGTTGAGAAGGGACTCGGTCCTGAATGGTGAGGAGAGGGTAAACTCAATAGGATGTGCTGAGTGGACTTGTGGGAGTTGTTCACTTGTCTGCCTCTCCTGCTAAAGAGGTTAGTCCTCTAATTTCTAGCTAGGAACTACAGCTAGACCTCATGGCTGACACAGGTTACCAGGCTGAAAGGATCTCCGGCCATACCCAAATCCAGCCACTCCTACTTCGTTCCTTAAATATTCAGATATGCAGATGAACGTATCTTCAGCAAAGCAGCAGAAATGAGATATGCTTCAGGATTATATAACCCTATTAGTGTTCTATTCATTCATCATAGATTGATGCTTAACTATGGGTCAGTAGCGTGAAGATCTAAAAAAGATGATGGTAGTTCTGAAGTTTATGTATTTTCAAGGAAAGCAAAACTTTTATCTTTTACATTTTCTCACTCTTTATTATCCAACTAGAAATAACATAGAGATTAAATAGAAAATAAGATAGAGATTAGAATTTGAATAGAAGAAAGTATTTCATGCTGAAACTTCGAAGAATTCTAAAAAGGGGAATTTAGAATAGGTTCTACAACTATTATTATTATTATTATTATTAATAATAATAATAATAATAATAATATATCAGTATTGATACCACTTAATGAGAAATTGTCAATTTTATATCAGTGGATGTAGAAAAAATAAAGATATGGTTATACTTTTTTGCTATTTTATTCTTCCAAAGCTACAGAAGATGTTGCAAATGAAATAGAGCAGATTTTAATAGCAATTAAAATGTCCTTTTATTTGATTTATTCATCCAGAATTTAAAGAAATTTTTGGCAAACTAAAAATGAAAGTGTGAGGAACAAATACTGCTCCCTTTGATGAAGCCTAGGCATAGCACTGTGTTTTTGAGTCCTATTAGTCTTGCAGGCTGACCACTCCAAATTAGTCTGCCTCCTAAATAAAAAGGTAGATTGCTGACAAGCAAAGGCTATTAAGTCTGTACTGTCTGGCTTGCAACTCTGAATCCAATATCTCCTCTTAGATAAATGAGGCTATTGGAACTTGAAAAATTTGTTACCAACCAGAGACATATGTTTCTAGCAAAACCTATTGGTAAATAAAGCCCTTTTAAATTGCTTCTCAAATTGAATGAATGCTTTTCTATCTCTAAAATAAAGATGAAAAGGAAAAGATTGGTAAAAGTCCAGACACCAGCCTTTTAGTGTAAAATCTATCTGTCTGCACTAAATTACATTTTTTTCAGGCCTTTTGTTATAGGATATTTTAGTGTGGTTTTGATTAAAAGTAATTTGCTTCCTAGCTCATTCTATCTGTGCAGCAAATGAATGGTCCTCTGAATCTTTTCATATGTTCTACAGCACAGTATTTTGCAGATATTCTCATGTTCTTACAATAGCTCTCAAACAGCTTTTCATGGAGAAGTTCTGATGCTGGAGATGCCCAGATAGGCAGCTGAGTAACAACAGTTCTTCAGATTTTTGAATTTTCTCTCAAAGTGATATTCTCCAGCATCACTACAAATTATTTTCCAAAATATAATTTGTCACAGTTGTGTTTCCTGGCATTACTTATAGTTGGACTTCACTCAGAGCATGTGAAAAGCAAGGAAAGCAAAGCTCTGATTGAATGTTCTTTATAGCGCCCATGGGGGTTCCACAGGCTCTAGGTTGCCAACACCACCGTGGACCCACATGGGAAACCAAACCTCTCTCACCCGTAAGCCACAAAGAACAATTGCCCAGGAATAAACTGTGGATAGTAAATATTTAAAATGGAAACCTGGTAAGTAAAAAGCAATCTGCTCTATGGTTAAAAATAAAGGCTGCTTTTTCCTTTCAGGCTATTGTGCTGTGATACAAGTTAAGCCAAGAGCACTTTATACAAGGTGTCATCATTTCAGTTTGGTTTGCTCTTTTCCAGACATGCAAAATGTCCTGAATCCAACAGCAGCACCCTGAGTGGGGCTGCTGGAGGAAGTTTTTCTTCCACACCCTTACCTGCACACTGATGCAATGTCTAGGCATTCAAGTGATGCTGGGGCCCACTCTAGACTGCTTGGCCAACACTTTAAACTGTGTACTCATCCTTCCTCTCCCTCTTCATGGCATCAGAGGGAAATTTAAAAAAGAGTGATAATAAAATCACTAAAAAACTTTTTACCCAAGTATGTTGACAAAGAAAATAAGTCTTTTATCTGGTTTGGTACTTCAGGAAAGAGCATTGGCATGTCTTAGTGGATGAATGGCATATTTTTGTCCTCAGGCCTCAGAACCAAAATAATAAAAGAGTGAGTAATTTTTAGAACAACAGCTTGTCAGATCTAGCCTTCCTATTGCTGAAACAAAGTACTGTTTTGTTGTAGAATTAGAAATTAAAAACTGGAAAAGAGTATTAGTTTATCATGCTAAATGCCCAAGCTTTAGAATGAGGAATTGTTCTGAGCCTTGTGAGGTGACCAGTGGCAGGTGTTTGCCTGAGCAGGAAGATGCTGAATTTTTCCTTCAGCTTCATCAGATTGGTTACCTGAGTGTTTTTTTCCCTGGCAGCATCATATCTGTAGCTAGGTGAAAGCAGTACCCAGGTACTCATATAGGAGTAGAAGAGCTTGTCAGGTCAGTCTGGATTTTCTAAAGCATTATCTTAACTCATGGGGTCTCCAGGCAGAGTCAGTAAGTCTGGCTGCCTTGGTAGGACTTGCAGCCAGACTTATGTACCCTCATGGAACCAGGCAATAAACCAGTGCTGCTGTTTTTAAGCTGGGATAGTTCATTGACATCTTCCTGGATGTCAATGAACTCAGCCAGTATCCATCCAATTCTCAGCCAGTATCCATCACCAAAGCAGGAGTTCCTCTGAATGTCAACACCACTTTTCCCAAGGGATCACCTGAGCTTTTCAGGATAAAATACCTGCAGTACAATTTACTCAGATACTTATTGTTATATTAGTACATTTATCTGTCATTCTATTTATTGTTCAGCTATAAACCTTTGTATTTACACTTTCTAATCGTATCAAAAATTTAATTTAAATGGACTTCCTGTGAAACAGAACACCTCACTGTAACTGGGGCTTTCACAGACATTCTGCCCGTGCTGTTGAACAATTCCTATAAACAGATTTTTCAATACAACTTGCAGGAACAGATTGGACTATGTTGTTTGAGGAAAACATAAATTCTCTAATTAGAAACCAAAGTAGTTCATGGGATAAATTTAAAGGTTCTAGTGGAAACATCACTAGGTGCTGTGCTGAGATCTATTACACTCCCCTCAGCTAACCTGGAAGTTATTGTGAAGTGCTCATCTCAGCACTCAGAGCTGAGGCACCAAACCATCATTTGGTTTTATTTCACCAGAGCCCTCATCCATCACAGCCCCACTGTAAGGCTGCTCAGCAGAGCCCCACCATCTCTATGGGTCTATATAGTTACTGCCTACAGGCAGTGATGTATCATGCTGTTTTCTTCAGTAATTCAAAAGATTCAGTCACGTTTTCAAAGGCAAATAGATTTGTTGCCAGAGTTTGATATTGTTTTCTAAACCCTGTGCCCCTACAAAATATAATCTCAGCTCAGCTTTAAATATTTTCACTTGAAGCCTTTCACCCTTCCGGGACTGGAGTGTCAATGGGGAGAGACTTGCACAGTTTTGAAATGGCAGTATGATATAAATTGGCATAAATTGAGCTGGTGACTTGAAAGAAGTGTTTGTGAATAATGTAGCATATTTTTCTCAGTATTTTGAAAGCTCTAGAGTGTTTTTTATTCTGAAACAAGAAATAGAAGTAGATATATAATTTTCATGAGCCTCAACTACTTTGGGAGCATTGTTGTGGGTGTAGTGACATTGGATAAACACATTGAGAAATAACTTCTGTTCATTATATGTCAATATTCAAATCAAAGAATAAGAATCACAAGGTATCGAATGGAAGAAATGTTGGAATAACTTTATCATTATTTCTATTTAATTTTCTTTTCCAATTTAGTAAAAATTAAAATACAATACGTCTGTACAACCCATGGTAATATAACTTTCATTTCTTACAGTATTGTGTCTATCTTTGTATCTAATATGGTGATACATAACACAATAAATACTTTGAAACTGTATATTGCTATACCAAAAAGATCTTTTGATATAGGCTGTAGATACAATATAGTGTTATTGTCCATTCCCTTAAAATCAGAAATTTTGAATGTGTTAATTTTCATGTTTGCTTGGCATATATCCCAAATTCCTAGGGACTTGATTTCTATGGCTGGACATCAGGAGCCAAGGACTAATTCTCACTGACCTATGCTGCATCACTGGTTGTACACTAGTCTGTGAAATCAGTGTCACAGCAAAAAAACTCTTTTGGTATGTGTCGAAGAATTATTTCACCATGTTAAAACTTCGGGAGGATAGAAGGGCATCTCGGGACCTTTTTGTCTGCTTCTGGGCTCCACAATCTGCTGGAGCTGACAAAATGCCATGGTAAATAGATAACATAATCTCCCTGGAGTCAAACAGTGAACAGTTGAAAAGCCTATTCCAACTCACATTTCTCTTGTTGGTAGCTACCCAATTGTGTTTGCATGATCCCACCCGGGAGCAGAGGAGGAAACATGCATTTATCACCTGTGCCCTCTAACCAGCTATTTGGCTCTTTTCTCCCAGTTTTTGTTAAAGCCTTTCTCAGCTGTTATGACAGGTTTAGCGGCAGTAGAGCAGAGTGCCATGAAGGATTTTTGGAGCTGGGACATCAGGAATTTCAGTCTCTTCAGTCACCATTTTCAGCAATGAAAATTTCCGATGCGTGCAAGAAAAATATTTTGGCAATGAGAGAGGTAAATCACTTGAGCAGGTAACCAGACAGATTGTATAACCTTCATCCATTGGGATGCTCAAATTTGGTTGAACATGGCCCTGAGCAACTTGATACAAATTGGAGTTTGATTTTGTTATCCCTGTTAAGAATGGGGAGTTCTAATGAAATCCTCATTTTCCTTTAAAGAGGTGATCGACTTCTGCATTCAAACTCTAACAGTTCTGCAGGAAGTTTAGAAGAATAAATTATTGAGAAGCTTTGTAGAAAATGGCATGGTCCTTTTAGGTGTTTTTTTATTTCTATGGTACATTTAGAAACATTTAAGATTTTGGTGCATTTCAATTTTCATAGTTCCCACATAGATGAGTAAACATGATAAATTGTCCTGTTACTCTCTTCAAAAAAACACAATATAAGGTCAAACTTTTTAATGAGTGCAGTGTATGGAAAATTCTGGGGTCCACAAGTGCCAAGTTAATTCCTGTATCTAATAACTGGGTCAGAGTTCTGTGGGATATTAGATGATTATGTCTGCCTGCTCTGAAATTCATGAAGTCTGGTTCACTTTCTGCTTTCCTCTGGGTTGATTTAATCACGCTGAAAATTCACTTACATGTGTGGCAGCACAAAACCAAACCCAGAATTTAAAAACCAGGCCTTAAAAACTGATTCTTACTCCCACAACACTATTCAAGCATATAACTCACACTTTTAGTAGCATTTGAGAATCTTCAGTATACTGCAGCACTTTGTTTACAGAAAAATTATAGTGTGAAGACAGAATCAGGAACATATCTGGAAATGGAAAATATGCATAAAGCATATATATATATATACGCACTATATATATATATATATATATATATATATATATAGTATACTCTATATATGTACAAAGCATGCTAGAAAATATAGGGTTCTCACAAGTTCTCACAAGGTTTTTTTGGTTGGTTTTGTGGTTTTTTTTTGTCTTTTTTTTTAAATAATACATATAATACTTGATAAATACAATGCATTAATCTGGAGATTGTGAGAACTGCAGGCACACTCAGAAAAAATGATAATGGCAAATAGACTTGGCCATCCTTTGTGGCTCAAGTTGGAATATGTAAAGGCCTAACAGATAGTAAGAAGTTGCTAATTACTTTTCTTTAGTTTTCACTGCACCTTTGAAGCAAAGTACATCCCTAGAGTCTTTACAAGGTTCTTTAGCTTCCAAAAAGGCCACTGGAGACCCCACAGGAAGAATTTTGTATCTACACTATAATAAGCATTGATGAAAGCCTTGAATTGAGATCATTGGCAGCAAAAATAGCATAATTGCCTTTGAATAATCTTTTTTTGATAGAGGGTAATAACTTTGACTTTTATCCAGTTTCCTCACAGATTGAAATTCCATAAACCAGAGAGGGCCCCATGGTAAAAACAAGCAGGACTGCAGCTCTCACCTATTATTTGGGGAACCATTGTAGAATGGAAAAAATAATTTGTTTCAATGCTTTGGCCCAGGGATAATTAGCATAAACAAATTTTTAAAATGAAAAATGTAGGAATGTATTGAGGAAAAAAGTACAGACCTGTCCTGTTTTTAAATAGCTAGTCTTATAATTCAGCCTCTTAAGCTGCAGGTGCCACAGCAACAATGCCAGTATACCAATAGCATTGAATTCATAGAGGCAGAATAATGAGGCCGAGCTTTGTTATGTTGATTAAAAAATGGTTTCTGAGTTCTGTTCCTGGTCCTGGGAGAGCAATTGTCTGCATCTGAACAAACTGCAAAACTATTCATTATTGATTTTGCCCCTCTCTTTTTTTCTTCCCCCGCATAGGAGGAGGTACACCGTGCAGAATAAAATGTGAACTTTTCATTTTCCTGTTGTGTAAGGCAGCTGTTCAGGCAATCAGTCATGGGTCTGAGCCTCAGAGTAGGACCATATCCAGGGAGAAGGATTATTTCCAGCAGAAGTAGGGATAATGGTACTTTTGAAGGCTAATCAAACACATTCGAAGGGACAGAGTTTGGAAGATGGAGAAATGGAAAGAAAAATCTGGAATACAAAAAATACTGTCTAATCTTTATGAAGTGAGGTTTTGAGAGCTTCTCCTAAGAGCGTGAGGAGAAGAACTGGTTAAAAAAGAGACTCAGAGTAAAAGAAGCCATTGAATTTTGTGACTGCCACCCTACCACCCCGCCAATAAATAAAAAATTCCCGCAGAAAAATCCAGCTTTGCTTTGTTTGTGATTCTATTTTCTTTTCCAGCTTAATCCTGCTCAGTGGTGGCCTGAACTGTGACTGGAAGTTTTTTCCTCAGAAGTGTTTCCAAAGTTTTTCTGGGAGTATGTATTAGAAATAGTATTTTCAATATATTAGCTCCTCACTCTACATTTGGCCATTTTTATTTCTCATCATTTGGACACAAAAATTATGAGAGCTTTTGTGGCTTTTAATAGGTGTCATTGTATTTTAAAATTTCAATTAATTCAATAATTTGAATTGATGTGATCTCATTGTATACAGCAATTTGAATGCACATGATATGTTGAATTTCATGAGTCTCCGACTCTTTGGAAGCAACTGGGAATAACATCTTTTTCACAGGTTGATCATAATACTGACTTGTGGTTGGAAATTGCTTGCCATATCCAGGCATTCTCAGCTACCTCAAACTTGTGGTCATTTATGGCAGTGACAAAAATGTAATTAAGTATTGAGTGCCCTTAATTTTTCCTACAGAATATTTCCATCTGTATTGTCAGTGCTCCTAGAATAGGTTTATCAGCAAATGTCACTGACATCAAAATAACATGATGCATGCCTTGTACCCAAAAAAAAAATACAGATGAAAATAATCAGATCCATTTCCCAATGCCCACTCTTCAGGAATTCTGGTAGGGAAGTTTCTACAGGCAAATATTTTTATTCCAGTGTTCTCCTTCATCCTACCAAATAATTCAACTTTAGTTACCAGCCATTACCAATCCATACTTTTGTTGGTTTCCTACAAATTTTACATTTCTGCCACATTTTATTCTCTTTCTGTTTCTTTAGGAAATCCATCTTTGATTTAAAATATGTATTCTCCTCCAGAAAACAAAACAAACATTTTCCATTGGAAAGAAGGACATGGCTTTCTGTGACCGTGTTCGCAGGGGTCTTAGGATGAGGGAAGAGACAAGGATCTGACTCTATGTTTCAGAAGGCTTGATTTATTATTTTATTATATATATTATATTAATACTATACTAAAATAATAGAAGAAAAGATTTTATCAGAAAGCTAGCTAAGAATAGAAAAAGAATTAATAACAAAGGCTTGCGTCTCAGACAGAGTCCGAGCCAGCTGACTGTGATTTACCATTAATTAGAAACAACCACATGAGACCAATCACAGATGCACCTGTTGCATTGCATAGCAGCAAATAACCATTGTTTACCTTTTGTTCCTGAGGTCTCTCAGCTTCTTAGGAGAAAAAATCCTAAAGAAAAGATTTTTCAGAAAATATCATAGCTACAGTTTTCCAGTGAGCTCTTGTTATTACTATTAAGTCACTCCACCTTTTGGGAACTCTGAAAATCCACATAACCCTTTGAAATAAGCTTAAATGAGAGAAGTCTTGCATTCACTTTGACTCCAAAGGTAAATGTTACTCTTTCTTTTTTTTTAGCATGTTTATTTTGATTAGTAAACTATGTCAAGGATTTTGAGCTAGCAAACATTCTGTCTCTGTTCCCACAAAAGTTAAGATCTTGAGTAAATACTGAAAAGCTTGAATGGTGTCACAGGTAAATATTGACAGAATAAAATAAATAACTTGTGAAAAGTGGCATAACGCTGTAATCTGAAAACTGAGAGGTGGCTAAGAGACCTGCTTGATGGAAAACAAATGTTCAGAAATTCTAGTGGGAAGACTCATCTGCTCATAGATGAGCCTCCCTCTCAATATCTGAATACAACATTTAATATCTTAAGGACAACATTTATTTTATATTTTGAAGCACAGAATCAAGTTTAAAGGTTTGAATTTAAGCAATGTGTAGAGTAGTCAGCTTCATCTTGAATGAAATAATTTTCAGATACAAGTGTTTGGAAATACAGATGTCTACAGGACAGATGGAGAGACTTTGCAGTTTGTCATTCTTGGATGAAGGAATGTGTTCAAATATTTTATTCTAATTGTATTTTTATACAGTAGAATATATTTTATATATTTTTATATTTTGCTACAGTAGATCACTTATAAAGACACTATCTTTAATTTTTCAGTCTAGCACAGCTTGCTTTTACTGAAAAGAGTAGAGAAGGCATGAAGAAAGCTGTGATATCCTTTAATATTTGTTGAATTATTTGTTGAATAAAGTGCCAGAAGGAAGATTTAACATTTTTCCATGTGTCTGTTTAAAAATGCAAATCATTTTGCTAGGCATTGATTTCCAGAGGAATTAAGAAGCTTGATTAAAGAATAGGACATTATTTACTGAAAATAAAATGAGATGTGAAAGTAAGAATGTAATAGGATAAAAATACACGGGATTTGAAGTTTTGACTGGAATGTCTGTGCCAGGCCGTCTCTGACTATGTGATAATAAACTTCTAGTTTATAGGATAAACTAGATCTATTTTTTTACTTCAATCTCATTTTTTCTGACCATTGGACTCTCAGTTGCATATCTAATTTTTTCTTCTAAGACTGTTGTGAAGTTGTCAAATGCCTATCGGAGTCGTGGTACACTGGAGTGATTCCATATTGATTGCAAACTTTGAAAGACAGATCAAGCTTTTGGAGACACTTGGTTCCAAATATTGATCACTTGGCTTTCTTTTTTTTTTTAAAGAAGTGGTGAGATGACTCACTCTCAATGTGAGAACTGAACTTCAAGACTGGGTTTTGAAGGAACCTTAGAGAAATCTTTTTCTTTTATTTGCAGTATTTCTGTAAAACTTCATCTAGAACAGAATTCTCCTAGCAAGTTGTAAGGCCTCCAGCTTCTCTGGTTTTTAAAAGCAAGTAAACAATTCCTAAGCTTCCCTCCCTAAAATCTACAAGATGGATGGGATTTCTTTATCAGAGGAATGTATTTCAAGTGTAAAACTGTGTCATGTGTACATATTTCAGGTCATACTCATCTAATTTTTCACTTCCTTGAATAATGAGTAAGCATTACTGGGACTCCTGCTTGATAATTACCTCCATTTTGCTCTACTGCCTTGGTAGCATGGCTGCTCCTTAGATGCTAACTTGCTAGAGACAGTTTGTCTGGAAATCCAATTTGATTTTGGCTACAGCTCAGAAAAAAAATTCAGCACTCAATAAAGTTACTAATGATAAAGTTTTGATTTTATAAGTTTCTCAATACTGTCTTTTTAGATGGAAGTGCCATTTTTCTGGCGTAAAATAGTTCATATCATCTTGTAGGTGATTTCAGCCTATAGGCTCACTACTTTCTAGGTAGATGAGATTTAATGCCCTGTGAGGCTTTTCTCTTCCCTCTGAGGAAACAGACAAAAAATAATTTATTGAGTTACCTTTCAGCGATGTTTTTTAAATGTGTTGGTAAATTTCTGCTTCCTCTTTGTATATGACAAATCCTAGTACAGTTTTTTCATAATTCTATCGGTATAAAGGGTGCCTTTAAAAAATTATCTTTGTCTTTTTTTTTCTTTTTAAATGATTTAACATTCTGTGATGTTTGAAGGATTTCTTTTATCATTCCTAATGTGACTATTTCAACAAATAAAATGGTTATTGTTGTCTTTTATAACACTTCATACTGCAGTTTTTCACTTCAGTAAGGCATATAAACTCAAAAGTACAAAGATTTCATGGGTTTTAAGTAGCACCTGATATAAAAATTATCCATTAAATTCAGAATAGAATTATAGACATGCACAAAGCAGGTCTGAGGCCTGATTAAACTGATGTTGAATCTTCAATTATTAAGATTTAAGCGTTTGGTATGTCAATTAAATTACACTGATTACATTGCTTAAAACATTTTTTCCCCAGCTATTGAGAGTGTTAAAGTCATAAAGCCTAACTGTTGGACAGCAACCATCATTTCCAGACCAGGCTAATAGAGTATCAGTAGCAGTAGTTGACACAAAACTTAAATCTGCTACAGGAACTCCAAGGTGGAAAGCTGCTGTAAGGAGCAGCAGTTCATCAGGGACTTCCAAACCTCGTGCTGTTTACTTAGAAGCTGATAAATGTGTCTCTTCAGCTCTCTCCTCTGCATGGTGTCCACCTTATTCTCCTCATCTTCCCTGCTTGGTTCACCTTCATTCAACTACAAGATAAAACTCCTGCAGACTTGATCCCAAAATGAGCCACTCTGAATTAATACCCATGATTTAAATGCAGTTCCTGAACATTTTGGTATTAAGAGTGAATGTCATGATGGAAGATTTGGTTCAATAATTACAGCCTGTTGAAGTCAGTGGGATGTCTGACGGAGCAAAAACTTACTGAGCATTATGCAAATGACCCCAAGTCATTATACAGTTATTAAATGACTACATGCACCAGGAAGGAAGAAAAACAGTTGGTGGCCATAAATGCTTATAATTAAAACTGATGGAAAGTAATGGAGCAAAGGGAAATCTGGGCTGAATGCTAGAAAAAACACTTAATGTTAAGGTCCATCAAACTGCATAAAAGTTCACTGACTAATGGAAGCAATTTTCAGTTATTACACAGAACTGGACAAAGAACTGAAATGTATTCTAGGAAAATTTTCTGACATAGTGAGCTGAATAGTGACTTTTCAGAATATGTGAATAATTATTTTCTCTAAAAATCTTGTTAGCCAGTCTGTAGGTTTGATCAGGAGCTTCCTTTCTGCTTAAAGGTTTTGTATTCTGAGTTGCAGGTGTAGGGAAACATGTAACTTTCAAAATATAATTCTGGTTGTGTGACAGGTACAAATTTCCCATTTGCCTTTAGAAAACAAAAAAAAAAAAAAAAAGAGATTTTCAGGACTTTGAGGAGAAATGTTTTGTGCAGAATTGAGAAATGGGAGAATGACCACAGGCTAGACAAAATTGTATTTAATTCTTTAATGGTTCCCACAATCACTGAATGGTTGAGGTTGGAAGGGACCTCTAGAAAGCACCTTTGACTCAAGCAGGGTGACCTAGAACTAGGATTGGGTCCAGTCAGCTCTTGATTCTCTCCAGGGATAGGCTCTACAAAACCTTCCTGATCAAAACTCCTTGGTCATCCTCACAGTCAAAAAGTATTTTTTGTTGCTCAGAAGGAACCTCCTCAGTTTCAGTTTGTGTCCATTGCCTCTAGACCCACCACTAAGAAAGCAAATTACCTGGTAGTAACTTCTTGGCTATTGGATGCTGTTTACTAAAATGGCCAAAACTGACCTGCATCATTTTTTCCCCCTTTATTAAAGTCCAATTCCACTTTCCAGCAGAGAACTCTACTTAAAAAGAGAAGTAACTCTGTAGCTGTGCTTTCAAACGGTAATTAATAACCTGATTTGTGAAAAGTGATAAAATGTAAATTGTGCACGGATTTCATATCATCTCTGTGAGGTGATGCATTGAAGCTTGAGAAGGATTCTGAAAAAGCTGAATTTGTAGCCCTGGAGTCTGAATTGTTCAACCATGTGATGTTCAGTCCTTAAGAAGCTACAAAATACACTTCACCCCACCTTAAAAAATAGACTGGTAATACCTGTACCTTCTGCTTTTATGATTAATACTTCAGTTGGAAGCATCTAACATCCCTTTCTTAGATGGTGATAAAAAGAACAAGAGGTTGGGATAAGAACTCTGCCACTACCCTAAGAAAATGCATCTTAGAAGAAGGTTTCACATGACACTGTTATTAGTATAGACCTGGCAACAGCTTGTCTTAAGTTTTTACATCTACATAGATATGTTTGTGTGCAAGAGGCCTTACATACATACTTTATCTTTACCATAGTTATCAAGAGAAAAATTAATCACCACAGAAATACCCTGAGAAATTCAGTAAGCAATAATTTCATAGCAAGCACTATATATATATAGATTCACACTTATTGGTGAATAAATATGCAGAAACAATTCCATAGAAGCTGATTTATTATTCATAACAAATAAAAGGACTTAGCAGTAATTCAAACACAGATCAATACAGAGTAACTTTTTTCCAATATCAGTGACAGATGATTTTTATCTTTAGGTGATATAAAATATTGGAACATGGTACCTAGCATATAACTGCTAAGATTTAATGGTGCTGAACAGCTTGCTTGGATGCCTTTCTAATGATTTGTAAAGTTCTGATGATTTCACAGTGATTAACTCTAGCATATGTTTTTTTGCAAAGGCCAATTTTGCCAGGCCATCAGTTTATATGCAGATTAAACTGGCAAGTATGAACAAACTTTTAGAATAAAGTCAATGTTAATTGCTTGTAACTACTTTTAGTTTTCTTATTACAATTAGAAAGTAACAAAATAAATAAGACAGGTAATAAATGAAATTCCCATTTGGTATGACAGTTGGAGTAGCAGAAAATTCTCCTGTAGTCATGGGATATAGCAACCAGTTACTTTACATATAAATCTTTTCTCTCATCTCTAGTTGGCAGGATTTCATGGCATCACCAATATTTACAGTGGCTGATTCTCTTAGAGAAAACTGAGAAATATTTTCCTTCCTCACTGCTTAAGAATCACTTGTATTTGGTACCAGAAAGAAGGCAGATTTCCAAGTAGACAACAGATGTTTTGAGCCCTGGAAATAGACAGAAACCGGCAGGTATGAATAAATACACCATGAGATTAACTCAGTTGGTTAGAGCACAGAAATAACCCCAGGATCATGGGCTTCATCCCTTTATGGGTCCATCGTTTAAGAATAGGACGTGATGATCCTTGCAGATCATTTCCATCTCAAATATTATGTGATTTAACTAGCAAGGAATATGGTTAGAGAAATCCTCCTTCTGCAGCACCCCATTGTCCAATGAGAGGATAATAAGTGTTACCTCTCTGGCCATAGAAAATAAAGTGAAACTTCTTACAAACTGGTTTGTGAGAAAATGTGAGGTGTCTGCCATAGTAGGCTTAAAACCAGGGTCCGGAATTCAGTAATCAAAAAATATGCTTCATTACTATTGTCTATAGCTCAATTAAAAAGTACACACAATCTCATATATATATATGTGTCTATATGCATCTAACAGACTTCCAATTTATAAATTGGTTGGTGGATAATCTCCTGCCTTTGTCTTGAGATCTCAATCTCTTTCTGCCAGGAAGGAAAGAACATTTTGCTCTCAGAAAACTCATGAACTGCTTATATTCACTTAGACAATAATGTTTTCCTAACTTATGAGTATGTGAAGAAGTTTTCCTGAGGAAAAAGCTGAATTCAAAGTCTTGACTGATTTCTGCTCTCAGAAATCCTTATGCTATGAAAAGGGACATGTCTAAAACAAAATCCAAGGAGAGATTTAGGTTTAGAATTTACCTGTGTTGTCAGATTGCAGAACCCTTCTAGTGTGTCAGTTCTAAGGTTTATGTAAGAGCAGACACACAGCTGAGCTTGTGGTTAAATGACAAGGGAGATAACTGCTAGACGACAAGAAAGGAGAGATCTGACACTGATACTGATGAAAGCCTGCAGCTTGTTTTATTTCTCTGAACCTATTCATTAAACCTTTGTAACTTTATTGTCTAATTCTACACGTGGAAATGAATTAGTAATATTTACTTATTCTATGTGCTTTGCAAACACTAAAGCATGTAGATAAATACTTAATAAAACTTCTAGGGATCCTAAAGGAGAACAGGGGCAGGTTCTTGTTTAGAGGAGTTAAAATATCCTGTATTTGTAATACAGCTTCTCTGTGGTGGGAATACTTCCATGTGAAAAGACCCTACAGTGACTCCCTGCTGATGGGAGAAGCCACCAGAAATCCAAGTGTTTACAGTACGTTTGTAGATATCTTCCTGCTCCTCTAGACTGGAGACACTTAGAAGAGGTACTGAAAGCATCCTGGTTTACATTAGTAGATCCTGGCACTAACTTTTATGTTCTAGCAAAAGGTTTCTATGCTGAACACGTAACACACATTCAAAATAAGGGGAAGAATAACGGTGAAAAAAGTTAGCAGGCACAACAGGTATTCAGAAGGTGAAGTTTGTTTCTGCAGGGAGAGGTGGGAAGTTCAAAGACTGAAATAGATATCACAGCTTAGAGGGGTCAAAAATTTAAATTAGGGGAGCAAATGAACGCGGAATAAGAAAGAGGAAATGAAGACCACAATTTAATGGATTGCAAGGAAATGGAAATATTAACTATAATTAAACACTTATCAGGGGGAGACAGAAAATTAAGAAAGGATGAAGGAAATAAGTGATTTACTAATCAAATCATCTAGGAGAAATCAATAAATGCATCAAGGAGGTACATCCTAGAAAGAAGAAACTGCACCATCATGAATATAAATGACTCAATAAGAAAGAAGTCTATCCATAAATATTGAGAGTCTAAATAAATAGGAGATAAATTATACCTCATTAAAGGGCAGGTGTAGGAGTACGTGGAAATACTGCCCATATTGATCATTTGAGACAATATTCCCTTCCCATGATACTGGTTAAAAAAAATCCATTACAGAATGAAATTGGACAGAGGGATGAACATGTCTCAAACTTTAAACCAGGTTAAACAATAAAATTAGAATACGTTTAATGTCAGTCCACATTTAGAGGTACATATCTTAAAGATGTAATTAATTTAGTTAAAAGCTGTAAACTCTGTTTTGTCTTAAGAAAATATGCTGTATATTGTAAGAATTTGCCACACCTCAACAACTTTTAGAGGACTGCCTTTTTTGTTTCTAAAGGTATTTTTTTCTTTGAGACCAATTCTAGGAAAAAAAATAGGTTTAGCAGACTAAAATAGATTATGAATAAATAGTAAGAATATAATTAAATTAATAAAATATGTCAGCAATTCTTTCTTTGTTGAACTACAGAAGCTTTCTTGAGGTGACCAGAAGGTGGAGGAGGAAGGTCACTAACTCTGAAGAAATCTTTATTGTATGAGGGAATTGACCAACAGAGAACAACATTTCTCTTTTGTTTCGACAGCATAAGAAAACATGAGGGTTGTGGGAAACTGAATTGCTGACCTCAAGATTTCCTTTTTACTTGTGATATCTGTCAAGGAAAATGGAAAAGTTCAAAATCCTTTGGATAGTTTTTTTACTTCCCACTATGTGTACACATGTACACAAAGAGAAGACATGACATTGGAAATGCAACAGCAAGGAATAAAGGAGGAAATAGAAAGAAAATGGCAATAAAGAAGAAAAATATATGTACCAAAATGCCAAGGCTCGTGGACATAGTAAGGAAATAATTGAATTGTATTTCACCAGTATCATTATGCTAGCCCTTGTGTTAAAAAAAAAAAAGACGTTTTAATGAATATGCTGAAATACTGCCTTTATTTTTGGTTGTCATCTTCAGAAAAAGGGTTAGAAAACTCTCCTTGTTCCCCCTTTGTCTTTCTGCCCTGCACAGGAGAGGCAACCCAAAAGCACAAGTTAATGCTTACTGTGTCCTTGTAAAGGGATACACAGGAGGAAATCTTCCATTCACACTGAGACCCACTTTGGTGGAAAATGAGTCATGAATATATAGCCTAGTGTAGCCCACAATAAATTTATCATCTGCATGGTGTTGCAAATTAATTTTAAACTAATCAGTCAGCATCTTGAGAAAGTGGATGTGTCTGAAATAAAATTCATGTAATACCTTGATTGCAGACCTAGTAGCAGGAAGTCACTTAGAGAGCCAAACACAAATGGTTAAATTAAAGGTACCTATTTTCATGCTAACCCTATGGAGACAAGACAGGTGAGATTGCTACAAAAAAGAAAAATTTTGATTCACTTTACGTTGACCCTAAATGTTTGGTGATCTGGAGGTATATTTATGAACAAGCCTCCTTATAATTTCTGATACCATGGCATGGTAGGTGGGTCTTGATGTAGAAGTTAAAACAATATCTTCCTACTGCAAAACAGGGAGATAATCTTCAAACCAGAAGCATGAATCTTGGTCTTCTCTATTTTGCAAGACCCAGATGGCTGAGGCTGGAAAGCAGTTCTGGAAACAACAGTCCAGCCCTCAGTTCAAACCAGGCCAGCCAGGGTAGGATGCTATAGGTGGATCCCTCAATCCAGAGGTTATAAAGAATGTTCAATTTCCTTCTTCAAAGCTTCAGAGCTGGAGAAAGAGTAGTGATGTGTTTTTAGAGAAAAAACATATCATGTAACCACTTTGTTTATGTGAGTGCTGGGAATCCAGGAGGTGTACCAGTAATCAGGTAGAGGAGGTAAGTGGAAATTTTTTGGATTAGTGTTCCAACAAATATGCTACAGCTTGAGGCAGGCTATTCTAGACAGAACCCTTCTGGGAGAGAAGAGATTCCCTTGTGGCTCTTGAATTTGTTTAAATATACTAATTACTTATTAAGCAATGTTATTGGTGGGTAATTCTGCACATATAGCAGAGCGGTATTTGGTGAAATTAGGAGGCAAACTCCCTCCCCCACTTCCTGCTGGGTTTTATGGAATCGTTGATTCCCCAGGATGAGAGAGCAGCTGGATGGAGGTTTCTGGGGTTATTTTGGATTCAGGGAGAAAGTTAAGTCACTCCCTTTCACTTTTAGTGCATTTTTAATTTGAGCTGGTTGCTGAAACACAGTTAGGTAGATGCCAATATAATAATCTGTAAAGTTGTTCTTTTTTGCCCTTTATAAGGACATTGACAATAGCAGATAAACTGAATTCACAAGCAATTAGAATGAGCTGTTAATTGCTCCAGTGCAACTTGCCACTCCAGCTGATTGATTTGCCCAGAGACAATCTTCTAACATTTTCTAAGGGCCCTGGGGGATGTGTGGCTGAGCACCCAGCTGACCTCCCTGCCGCCCCAGTGAACTGCAGGTTGCCTGAGTGATTTGTGAACCCACATCTCACTGCACCTTTTAAATACCTGCTCAGTTGGATTGGCCACTGGTGAAGGTGAATGAATTGAAGCTGCTGAGCCATGATCAGGGAAGCAAGGTAGAAGCATATGTTTCCACTTCTTGTCTCGCTACAAGGCTATTTCCTCAGGGGTGAGACAGAGAATTATTGTCATTTCTGAGTTGCTGAAGGACATCTTGAATCACATATATGTGTGCAGAATAAGAACAAGAATCAACTAGTAAAAGTTGAATCTGTCTCTCTTAGAAGTAAAGGGACTGAAATACTGAAGAAAGGAATGGAGTCTCCCTGTTAGTGTATCAGGTCTGAAACAGAAAGATTCAGAAATTTGAGTCCTTTCCTGCTGTTATCTAGACAGGGTTAGGAGACTTTGTTAGGGAAGAGGATGTGATGGCCTGCAGACCCCTGCAGACCAAAGTGATCCGGGACAATCACACCAAGGTCAAAGTGAGTGAAGGATCAGGGTTACATTTGTTCAAACCCCAGGGCGGCTGTGGTAACTCGGTAACAGTGAGTGGTGCCTTTTGTTATGCACTGTCCTATCAGGCAACAGGCCAGAGGTGAGGTAAGATAAAATCTCAGTGTGTGTGGCAGGAAATACATAAAATATTCCTCTTTACTCAAAGTAGAAGGCTAGGTAATAGAAATGGAATATATATAACCTTTTCTACTTTGCCACTGTTATATGATGAAAAGAATGGAAACTGTAGAGCAACAGTCAAATAGAAAGTATGGAAATGGCACAAGGATGGAATGGTTTTAACTGCAAAGAGGAGCGTTGTTATATTTCATATTTCTAAAGTCCCATACTGTTGCAATCATATTTCTAGTCTCGCACTAGAAATATTCTTGGCAATATTTCTTGGGGGCAGTTCTTCACAGCTCTGACTTCTTCTGCTTGCTGCTCCTTCTTAATCAGAACTCCTGCCAGGCTCTCCCTGACTGGCCAAGCCCAGCCCCTTTTATCTCAGTTATCTTCACGAGCCACAGCTGCCACCCAATCAAGGACATCACAGCTGCAGCCCATCAAGAACAACTGGGGTTTATCAGGGCAAGGCCTATAT
Source organism: Ammospiza caudacuta (assembly GCF_027887145.1). Classification (NCBI taxonomy): domain Eukaryota; kingdom Metazoa; phylum Chordata; class Aves; order Passeriformes; family Passerellidae; genus Ammospiza; species Ammospiza caudacuta. The sequence goes on along the minus strand of NC_080593.1, from coordinate 115,047,771 downwards.
ACAGATATTCAAATACAATACAGATATTTTACTAGGACTCCTACTATAGAGGAGAGATTTAATTAGATGTTAGGAAGAAATTCTTTACTGTGAGGGTGGTGAAACACTGACAGGAGATGCTCAGGGAAGCTGTGGCTGCCCCAGCCCTGGAAGTGGTCAAGGCCACTTTGGATGGGGTTTTAAGCAACCCGGTCTAGTGGCATCACTGCCCATAGCAGGGGAGGTGGAACGGGATGATCCTTCAAGTCCCTTCCAACCCAAACCATTCATTACCACGATTTTATGAAACATTTTGATTCAGGCTGAAAAGAAGTTTCAACACAATTTGGGGGGAGGGAGGAAGGGAAAGAAAATCATTGATTTTGGATAAATTTTGGTTTGGTTTATGTATATTTGAAAGAATTTTCTGTCCTTTTAAATTGATAATTTGAAATTGAATTTTGGAAAGATTTTTCAACCTGGATAACAACTTCCAAACCCACTTACAAATAGCCTTTTCAGAAAAGCAGAATTCTGGTTTAATGAAAAAGTGATATTCCAACTCTTGGTTTTCTTCCACAAGAAGAAGAGTAAAATCAAGAATAAACTTTATTCAAAAGCAGCCAAAAGCCTGCTATTTAGACACTCAAATACTGCATTCTGAACCAGAGAAAACATCTTCTTTCACTGCTGTTATTGTTTAAATTATAGACTTCCATAAAAAGTATTTTTAGAAATTTGATTTTTTTCAATTTCTCATACATTCATCAAAGAAGTGCCACTGTAATATAGCATAAGTTTTATTGGAAATCCTGATTATACCAGATATTCATGGAAACTAAATTTCCTGTTTTATTGGTCTATTTCTTACACACATACATAACATATTTCAGAGCACAGCAGGACTGCATAAAATAAAAGGGATGGGTACTGGTTAATATGAAAGGCTATCATTAGTGAAAATTAAATTAATTGTATTATGCCTTATGTGCTATTGGTTTTTAATGAAAATACTAGAACAAAACAGCAGGATTTCTTGAGAAGGGAAAAATTCTGTAAACAAAGCATCAAATACCTCACCAGGAAGCATTAAATTTCTGAAAACGAGAAAGAAATCAACCATAATTTCTAACCTATTGGGGAAGTTAGAACCACAGTCTCTAAAACACTGTCTGCACTTTCAATTCATATCAATGACTTTGCTTAATCTTTTTAGCCTATTGCTGGTAAATTCAGGTAGTGCTCAGAGTAACTTGTTTCATGCCACAAGAAGATTCTTCAAACTCTGGTCAAATGGATAAGACTAGATCATATTTAAAGACAATTTCCATATTTGTCATTTACTTAATTCTGCTTCAGAAATTCTTGGAATAAACTTTTAAAATTTTCCTGCTTGTCTCTGTGTGTGTAATTTTGTATTGATTACAGATATATTGAATTGATCCATGGACTTTAAGCAAGGTAATTGCTGTGATATATAGAATGTCCATTAAATAAACAGAGGTTAGTAAAACTTGCTGTTATACACCAAAATATCCATGGACTTTGAGTCATATCCCAGTTGGGTTTTTCAGTGCAAGGGCATAGATTTTGTGGATTAAATTTGTACTGTGCCAAAATGGAGCTATTAAAAGTCTTTTTAATTCATTACAAAACCTGTACTAATCTGAAGCCTGAAAGCTGCATACACCATAAATCTTTCCTGAGTATTTACAACAAAGTTGCCAGAAGGAAAATTACCTCATCTGAACACTTTTCCAAATAGAAGAGAGCCTGAAGCATCTATTAGCATTTATCAAATTTTTGGTGAAACCTTTAATCCAGTATTGATACATAATATTTACTAAAATGTGAAAGTGTAAATATCTAGGCTGTATACAATGAGGTGTTTAAATCAAATGGGTATTAAGAAAACCAGAGTACTTCATTACTGCAGTAATCTGTAACTGTTCTTTGCTTGCTTAGCTAATTTCCTTTTTCTTTACAGGTGAAAATCTATGTAAAACCATAAATTTTATTGTACTAATTTTTTCTCAGGTATTTAATTTGGTGTTTCACTATATTACCTCCTCAGCTGCAAATTGCACTGCAGATCGTTATGACACAAAACAATATATTTTAATGGAATAAGAAGATGTCCAAGAGTTGTTCAAGTGGAAGAACAAGAAATCAGTTGGAGCAGAAACAGAGAAGGATTCTGAGGAGTGGCAGTGATACTGACAGAAAAAAACAATCTGTAAAGCAAACCTTTTGACTTGCATCTGTGGAGTGAACTTGGAGTAAGAGCACTTTCCAAGACGCACTGCCTACCATGATGAAAAGTAGGACAGCTGGCCAAGGGCTTAGCTTCATGTGGGGACTGATATTTTAAAGAAAGAAAAATAAAAAAGAAAAAAGAGCCTTTTATAGAAACAGCCAAATCACTGACAAAATGTAATTAGAAAGCTTTAAATCCTACAGAATTCAATGAAATGGTTTGATTTTTTTTTCCCCCAAGTGATTCAACTGGATTGAGAGAAACAAAACTTCCAAAAGTAAAATGAAAAATATTTCTTTTTTGGAATTGATGATCACCAAAAGAGGTGTAACATAAAATACTTTTAAAAGTTTTTGAAGATTATTAGGTCTCTGGTGTTTGTAGAAATGCTTTTAAAACTGTTTTAAGGCTGATCCACCAGTGACTAACAGACTAACACAGAAAAGTAGAGATGGGATGCTGTGCCACATGGTTTTCAGAGACATCACAGCTAAAAAAGGAAAATAATACAAAACCTTGGCAAGGTCTCTGGTGTTGAGATAACCCTGAGGTGTTAGAAAGTCTCTTTTTTTCAGCTCTGAGAAGGCAGAATTCTTTGGCTCTCATTCTCAAGGTGGTTTATTTGCTTTTATCCATAACATTCTTTCTCTGACCTGCTGAGCTCTGTCTAGCATGTTGGTTCATGCACGCAGACTGCTTTGGGGCAGTGTTATCTTTTTATACTAAAAATTACATGTACATTATTTACAATAATTTTCCAATACCTATCACTTATGTTAGACAGTTTGTCTCTACTCTAAACTAATCCTTCTTGTCCTCCACCACTGCAGCAGAAGATGGAGGACAAGAAGGAGGAGGAAGACAACATGCTTAAATTCTTCTATGTTGCTTCTAGAACTCCTATTCTAAAAACCCCAAAATTCTACATTTTCACTTGGTGATAAATTCAATAACATTCTACTCAAACTCTTGCGGCTTGTAACTCCTTGCACAAAGTTGGTAATTGTTTCTAGGGGCTAAAATCAAAGGCACAGGTGTTTTTGACTCTGTGCCAAGGTCTCTGAGCCCCCTGTCAGGGACTCAAGTCCTCCAGGGCAGTCAGAGGAATTTATTGGGTTCTGACAAACCTGACAAATCTTATATCTGTTTTTAATGGATCTTTCTGGGGAAAAAAATGTTCAAACTAAATAACTAAATTCCTGCAATATCTGTTTCCTTCTGTTTTCCTTAGATTTTGTTGCTCAGGATCAAGAGACTTGTTTTTTTTTGCTTTCAGGACACTGTAAATAAAAACTTAATAGGTGATTTGAGATACGTAGGTTTAAATCAGATTTAAAAAGTTGCATTTATGCATTTAATATATTTCCAATAGTGTGCATCATATGGTAACAAACCTTCAAAAATGTGGTAGGCAGTGCTAAGCACAGCAGGATTGTTAAGCTTAAACAACATCCAATGCATCAGAGTTACCTGAAGATAAGTCAGAACTACTGACATTTTCTTTGACTTCAGTAGGTGCTAAAGAAGGGTTAGTTATGAGACTCCTCATATAATGACCCTTAATTTTAAAATTAAGGTCTATAAATGTGTATTTAAGTGGTGGCTGTGACATTCTCATTGGCAGGGAACACACAAAGTGTTGTTCCTAAGTGCTTTCTGCAAATTACCCGCCAAGCTGCCTAAAGGTGGCATCTGAGTGAAGCAGATGAGTAATAAATATCTTTTTTAAGGCTCAGAATTAAAACTGGTCTGTGAGAAGTGAATGCTGGGGCATTTTCAACATTTTCACAGGAACAGTAGGATAGAGTAACACTACTTCAGTAATATTTATTCAGACCCAGTGGGACCATTCCTTGTGGCAGATGGTAGGACACTCCCATGCACAGAAGGATGGACCCCTCAGACATCTTTGGCATTTTTCACTCCATTTCTTACCATTGTAACTCTGATATTTTTTCAGTATCTCTTAGTTTATTTTGAATTTTATTAAGCTTTTGCCTTCACTACCATTTGTGACAGTTAATGACAGCATACAAGACATTTGCTTACTCTGTGAAAATTACTGTTTCTGCTGTGAAATGTAGATTTGGTGCTTCTGGTTTCATGCGCTGGCTAAGGACTCTCACCTTGGCATTTCATGCTTATTTAGCTTTCTTTGGGTGTTTTTGAAAACTCTATGTATGTGGTTTTACAACTACCCCACATACAGGCACAGTTTGCGTATCTATACTGCCTTTGACAACTAACTTGATGTGCATCCCTAATTTGCTCCCTCTAGAGGGATTTAGTTTACAAAGCCTTTGCAAGATTCAGTCCTGAAACACTGCATGTGCTTAGGTGCACTGGATCCATGCCTAACTCAAACAATAAAAAGCAGTGGCATTGTCTTGGAAATTGCTAATGGACAAGGATCATTAAAGAAGGCAACAGTCACACAAAGGTGATTGTCACAGTACTCTTCTATTGCATTTCCATGCCTACAGAAAAGTAATTTTACAAAAAATTCAGTTACATTGAAGCACAATTTAATTTTGAAATTATATCCTCATTTGATTTTAATTAATGAAAATACAAATGCATTTACATTCAGTTTCCTTTATTATTTTTTGTGTAGATCAGAAATGCTGACTTGCCATTCCTTGTTTTTTGAGGCTGATTCTCTCCTCACGCTCATGGTGATAGCACTACACTTTTTCACAGATATAATAGTACTTGACCAGATGGATGGAAACAGATGGGCTGGTTTTATATCTTCTTTTTTTTCCACCCTTTTAGTCCCTAAATAAGCCTAAATTTCCTGCACCTAGTAAATTGCTCCTACTTTTGTAAGGGAAAAAATAATCAGATCTCTAATAAATTAATTATTTAGCCATAATTAGCAATTCATGCCTGAAAATTTAAAAAAATTCAGAAGGAAGTTCATAAAAAATTATGCAAAATCCACAAGTCAATACATTTCCTCCACTGAACTGTAAGAAACTATTCAAATGCAAATTCTTTTATTATTAACCTTTTATTTAAACTTGTGGCTTATAGTATCACTGATGCATTTAAGAAATTCAAATGAGTACTTAATTTTATTAATTCCTCTTAACAATACTCTTGAAAAGATAAGTTGTACAAAACTCTGTGAAACCTAGCACTTGTGTTGCCTTTAAATTCAGATTTGTGCCTATGAAAGTCTTCCTTGGTCCTCATTTTATTCTTCAGAGGGAAAACAAAATCGTTAACTCCTTCATCAAAGAAATTTTATGCACTAGTGAAGAGCTGACCAGGTATGTGCAGTTTCAGACATTTTTGCTGTCTGCCTCACAGGAAGCAGCATCTTCTAAAGAGAAATTTGACTGATTGTCTGCTCCAGCCAGCCCAGATATGATGTGTTTGGTACAGCGAAGATGTGGGCAGAGCTGCAGGGAAAGCAGCCACTGCCACAGGCTGCCTCTGCCATGGTCTCTCTCTGTGTGAAAATACAGTTCAGCTTCTTGTGGAACAAGCAGCTGAGCCTGAAAGAGCTGTGACCGCGGAGAAGATCTGCCTGAGGAAACAACTACATATGCAAGAAGAAGCTTTTAGTAAGGAGGCTGGAGGTAAACACAAATGGGTTTCTCTTGGTTTTGATTTGTTTCTGTTTCAACAGCAGCATGTTTGCAAGAAGCAGCAAAGTCTTGCAAAAGAATATATAGAAAGGGTTAGCAGCTACAGAAAGTAGCCACACCACAGCAATTAATAAAACACGAAGCCTTTTGGAAGATTTACAGAATCATAGAACCATAGAATGGTCTGGGTTGGAAAGGACCTTTAGATGTAATCTAGTCCAACCCCCCTGCAATGAGTGAGGACATCAATCAGGCTGCTCACAGCCTGTCCAACCTGACCTTGAAGTCTAGATTTGTTACCTCTAATGTGCTCCCTTTGGGAGAAGCACAGGGAAAAAGGCTTGGACCTGGCAGGCTTTTGTCACAGTCCTTCACTGAGGTAGCTGGACACATCTGGACAATCTCCACCTCTAGACTGAGAATCTTGTCCCTTTTTGGGTGTCAGAAGGTACTGAGAGGAAGCCAAGAGTGCACATTTGCTGTGGTATGTGGTGTTCCCCTCCAGGACGATTTCAGACCATCTGAAGCTCTGACTGGAAGGTCAGTTCTCCTGAGAAGCATTTTACAAATGCTTGAAATGAAACTGAGCCTACTCAGTCCTTGCTGAACAAGGATTTTACATTTTAATGATAATAAAAAGCCCCCCTACAACAAATCCTTTGATAACATTTTATTATCTTTTTCCTTTTGGAGAAACTTGCAAGGCATCAAACATGTCTTAATGATGGGACTAGGGAGGAGGACACTATGACTGAAATACATTTAAGAGTGTCCTGATTTCAGCCATGACAGAATTAATTTTTGGAGCAGCCAGGAGAGGACATGTCTGGGACACAAAGTTTACTCTGTACCATTTCATGTTATTTTCCAGGATGAGGGAAGGGCTACCTTCTGGGTCTTGTATTGTGGTGGAGGGGGCGGTTGGGTATTATGGGGGTTTCTGTGAGAATAATTTCCCTGTTTCTTGTACCCTGTGTCATTAGTATTGCTGTCACTGTTCTGTTTTCTTGTCTCATTGTTGGTTCCAGTAAATTGTTCTTATCTCAACCCCTGAGCTTTGTGCCTCCAATTGCCCTCTCCAGCCCATTTCAGGGAGAGAGGGAGGGGGAAGTGAGTGGCACATGGTTTGGAGAGTCTCAGTAGAAGCACTAAATTGGGGAGTACCATTCCTAAACCACAACAGCTTTATTTGAAAATTAACCCTGTCTTGGCTGGAACCAGGACAAAGATCTATTCCAACCACCCTACATAAAGATCCTGCTTTTGGCAAATGTAGTTGTGATGGTGCCAACTCTATTGAAGCTGTTGTTCAGTAGAGTTGGACTTTAGTGTTTTTAAAATATTTTAAAAATGCCATATTCTTAACCTTCCTGGGCATAATTTTCATGTATTCCTCTTTGTAACCATCAACTTTATTTGTATTTCATTGTTATAAGTTTGAATTTCTTGCCTCTATTTCCTGTGTGCTGTATATTGGACTTTTGTTTTCTCACAGTTTTCTTTCAAACTCAACAAGTACCTAGTTTTAATTAAAAGGGCTTTCCTTCTCTGGAACATGCTAAAATATTTTAAAATAATTTCCCTTTTTTTAGTCACATTTATAAAATTTTACTTTTTCTCCTCTTCAGTCTTGTATATATTCACTTCCATGGTAAATTTTAAAAAAATTACCTTTATTTGTGTCTTATCTTTCTACATTAAAAATTAACCATCTTTTCACTTATTACTGACCATATTAGAAATGAGTTTTCAGCTTCCAGACCCAGCAGCACAATGTCAACATTTGGGTATTGGACTAACATCAAGTGGTCATAATTTTGTCATGAAAATATTCAGGACAATGTAAATAATTTTTTAGAAATTATATATAAATATAAATCAGAGGGAAAACTAAAGGATTAACCCACCTGTTTACAGCTGTTAATAAAATTGTTAATTTGCTGCTTGCTCAAAAAATGAAAATCATCAGCATTTTGATCCCCACAATTTTCAGTGACAGACAAAAAATTACAGGGAAGCAAAACTTACAACAATTCTAACTTGGTTTAGTGCATATATTTATCTGTCTATCCACACTCAATTAAACAATGTGGTATGTGGCTCATCTAATTTCCTTGTTCCAGCACAAAGACACTCACCACTGAAGTTAATGGGGTTTATAAAATTTTACAGTTTATACTATTCTAGCTAAGTTGAATTAACAGGAACATTTTATTCAGTGCTGCAGTGGAGAGTCTCTTGCCAATCTCAGGGGCATTACAGCTTGGTTCACACAGAGGGTGTGCCTGGTTAAACACTTCCACACACTGATATGTGCTCAACTCATCTCATGAACACAGACAAACTGGCTGAATTGTATCGCATGATCAGAGCTCCAAGAAGCTTGGGTTAATGTCAACATTACCTTTCTTGTAATTTTCAATCTGCAGAATGAAATCACAGCTGGAGTATTTGGAAAAACATGTCTATTATTATTAATCTTTGGAAACTTATGGATTGACCACTGGTAAGGCTAAGGTTGAAATCACAACAGTTTCTTTAGGGTTTAGAAAACAACTCTTCTGAGCAACAGCTCAGGGAACTGGGGTTCTTTAGTCTGGAGAAGCAGAGGCTCAGGAGTGACCCCATTTCTCTCTACAATCACCAGAAAGGAGATTGCAGTGAGGTGGGGGTGATTCTACTCTGCCTTGTCTCAAGTGAAGGGACGACAGGAAATGGCATCAAATTGTCCCAGGGGAGGTTCAGATTACATATTAAAAAAAAAAAAATCATTGAAAGAGTCATCAGGAATTGGAATAAATTGCCCAGGGCAGTGGTGGAGTCAACATCTCTGCAGGCATCTGTGTGTGGCACTTGGGGGTATGGTCTTGGGGTGATTATGGTGATTCTGGGTTGACAGCTGGATTAGATGATCTTGAAGGTCTCTTTCAACCTTGATGATTGTGAGATTCTGGGATTCTTGCCTTGCTGTACTTTCTCCAGCATGGAGGTGTAGTTTAATTCTCAACTGTAAATTGTGAAACATTTGATGTTTATTTTTTTGGTAATTTTTAGGAATGGTACCTCAATAAAACATCTAATCTTAATGTTCTCTTGTTCAGTAGAAGCATTCTTGTTAGACCTCTTGTATTTTCCTGGATCACTTCCCATCAAAGATGAAGTAGAAAAGATACAATAGCATCTCTTCCTGAAAATAAAATTCACTTAAGCGAGCTTAGTCTGAAGTCTTAAGTTATTAACAAATAACTCATCACTGTATATCTAATAGCAGGAAAGTCTATTTTGGTCTTCTGGAAATAATAGAATTACTATTTGCTATGTATTCCTAGTCTTCAAAGATTGCATCAAAATCACAGGAAATGTGATTGCATGAAACGTGTTTAAAGAGTATATCTTCACACTAACCACACAGAAAAAAAAAGTTCTTTACTTTCACACATAATACCCAAGATACCATCCCAGGAAGATAGAGACTGGCTCTTCATAATGGCACAGGGGGAGTATGAGAGAGCACAGGTACAACATGAAACAAGAGAGGTGCTGCTTGGATATGCAGAAGAACTTTTCCCAATTAAGACATTATCCATCACTTGGATCTGGTAAAGCACATCCTGTTCAGCTGCACCATGTGAAGTAACTAAGCCTTGCATGTGGTTTATAGACATAAAATCAGGATAGGTAAAAATTCAAGCTCTCCTTTGGAGGGTTTCAGTTCTTCCTGAAGAATTCTGAAAGATTTATAAGAAAAATAGTTCAAACTCAAAAACACCTTAGGGATGCTTTAGATAGCTAAAGCACATGGAAGAGCCTGTGTGTGAACATTTTATTTAGGCATTTGGAAAGGCATCAAAAACCCCCTAATTTATTGCTCTATACTGATCATCTAAAAAGAAGAGAGACAATTCCATTTCTCTTCTTTAAGATCTTGGGTAATTTCTTTACTTAATACTCTCTCCTCTTCATTAATAATAGCAATAGTATTTCATAGGGGAAAAAATAATGGGAGAAGTATTTCAGAGTCATTTCTCTTAAGAAATGACACAAGTGTTGCATTGTACTGACCCAAAATGTAGTCTGAATTTTGTATTTTATCAATATTAATCAATATATCTAGGTCACTTGCTATTGTATTTCATGAAAATTATTGTTCATTCACACTTTCAGTCTTCAAGAGATCAACTTATCTTGCCAAGTGTTTAACACAGCTTCTCAGTGTACCATGACCTCTTCCCTCTGGGTGAGCTAGAGGAGGATTTGATGTGGAATGAAGGTAAAAGTAATTAATTTTGGAATTTTCTGCAGGATGGAATTTCTGTTTTTCAGTTCCTTTTAAATCCAGTAATTGTTTCCTCCATAATTCTCCCTTATCATGTTATGAGAGGGTAAATAATGTGATCAAGTTGCACAGACAGATCTCAAAGGATGAAAAATACTAGTGGAGAAAATTTGCAACCTGAAAACATTTTAACCAGGTTCCCAAGCAGAAGGATTGAAGCTGAATTCAAACAGCAATTTCCATGTCTTGTCCATTCCAGATGCCAAATTGTACCAAACTCCAAGTAACTACAAGTAGAGTCAAGTAATATTAAGTAATTTCTTACAATAAAAGAATGGGCTGCTTCCAATCCTGAACCCTGCTTCTGTCCCACTGTCTTGTTAATATATTGTGATCAACTGGAAGGGGAAATTCATGGCTGAAAATTAAACCAGTAGTGAAAGCAGGCTATTTTTAACTTGTCCCTGCTCCTTGCCTATCAAAAAGCTCCACAAACAAAGTGATGCAAATGAAGCAATGAACGGGAGCAATTGCTGACATGACTGTTCAAAGAAAAATAAATATAAATTCCTAATTTTCCTTCATCATGATGAGCTGGGTGTAAGTGCTTGTGAGTCTTTCCCCTTAAAAAAATATCTTTTGAGACCTGTGAACTGTGAACTAATTTTAATGAAATACTAACTCTGAAATTTAAAAATGTTAAGGTTCATCCTGCACATTGCTTTGTCACAGCTCATCCTAGCAGAAGCAGCCATTTAATGGGATCCTCTCCTGATTCTGCATTTCCATTTCAAATATTTGGAACTCAAATGTACATAAAACGCTCAGCAAAATTACCAAGAAATTCTTAGGTTCCTGTTCCCTCACTCAATTTCTTTCCAGACTTTATGGATGCATCTGTTATTGAACAACTGGAACTATGACTTTCCTAAATACACATATATGGTGAAATGGATATTAATATTGGTTCATGCTGTCTTCTCCCCTGAGCATATTTTTGTGCAAAGATTAATACTGAGTAGATATTGTGCCATCTTTTCAGAACTAGCTAACTCCTAACTGCATTCTTCTCTCTTGCTTAAAGTTATTCTTTTTTTAATCTCCTCAACTTTTCTGCATGTTTCATTTTTCTTGCTGTGTGATGTGATTATTGAATTGTCTTGAAGACAATTTATCTCAAAATAGCAGCAATCTCCTGGCACCATGTACAAGACAGACAAACAATCTAAGATGGTTTCTTTCTGCTCTCATTAACATGCAGCACTAAGGTCTTCTCAAGCCAGTAATGAAACATTCACTGAACATATTCATCAGACACTGAGAAAGCATGTGAATAACTCTCTAAAATCATATAGCATATTTTTCTCTTACAAAGACATATTTCTTATTAAATAATGTAAATGCTATTACCTAAAGGAATCCTTAAATACTTCCACTGTAAAAATTAGTTCTACTTGTAAATGGATAAAACAAAGTTTGCTTTGCAGCAGTCTTTTGTAACTCAAAAAGTCATACAACTGACTTTTTGTTGTAAAATTTAAACTTAGGTAAATGGTCAGGTTTTAAACTCTTTTAGATCAAATGCATGCAGGAGTAGGACCACAGATTTTGAGTTGGTTTTGATTTACTAATTAGTTTAGAGGGAAAGAGGTCTACTTTGCTCATACAAAATGTATGTGACCATAAATCTGTATTTAGTGATGACTTGTGAAAGTGGTGCATGCTCAGTTTATATTTCAGCCACAGCTGTACAGAGCAGTGTTGCTTCTTCCACATTTGTCATTCCTATTTGTGCTCCTTTGTGCAAAGTCTATGTTGCTACAGTATATTGCCCTTATTGCTCAAAAATTAACTTCAATTTAAGTGTTTGTTTTTAAAGAATGGATTTGAAAGTACTTTTTCAGAGCATTTCTTTGAGCCTGGAATTTCATTGAGTATAATTAGTTTTCAGTCATTTATCTTTAATAACTAGAGATATTTAAATAAATATCTGTAAGTAAATCTTCTAATAAACCCCTTAAGAAATTTGGAAGAAGAAGCTGTGCAAATATTTTATCTTTTAGTTAGAATAATCAAAGAAAGTTTTTTTAAAAATTAATTTTCTCCCTTCAACTTTTTTGTCTGTATCCCATCTGATTCACATTATATACATGGGAAGACAAAATTTTTTTAGACAACTATTTCTCACATATCCCTTATTTTGACATCTCTAAATCAACTTGAGCATGACTTTCCATACTAAGAAGTTATTTTTCACTGAGTTGAACTTCATTCACCTTTACTAGCAGCAGAGTGAATTTCTGGAGGGGAGGAAAAACATACTTTTAAATAGATTTTGTACTCAGGGATGGAAAAATGAAGAAAACAAGTTATCACAGTTACAGTACAACTTTTTCATTTCTCATGACATGGCTGCTTTTGAACCTGCAGGTTAGCTTTAGGTACTTGCATGCAGGCATCAATTTGGAAAGAATTAGCTATGGGCTTGAGTGAATTCATTAGCCTGATACCACTAGGAAGAATTTCTAGTGAATTTGCTCTAGCACCAAAACTGTTGCTGTTCCTTGTCAAAATTTTAGCTGTTTCAGTAACTCAAGCAAATTTTTCAACTTTCACATATTTTGCTAAGTCAAAACTATGGATCTAATCAGTGGAAGTGTCTTTCCTTCATAAATGCACATTGCATTACTTGGTTTTTCATTACCACAGACTCATCTCCTGCAGAAAATCAGCTTTTTCTCACTGACACAGTTCCAAGGTGCTGCTGTTTGAAGGAAGATTATTCAGGTTCCCAAACACTTGTTGCTATACCAACCCATCTGATGCACAGCCTTGTTGCTGAGCAGCTGGCTTGATACAAATTGAGGTTTTACAAGCTAAACCACAAACACATGGCTTTGTTCCAATAAATGTTTTACTAGACAATCTACAGCCCCTGAAATCTGCCTTAATACATTTGCTGAACTAAAACTCGAAGTTTTCATTTAAATAATTCAATTTCTATTCTCAGGAAAAATAAGCTGTATTTATGAAATCTAGTTAACAAAATATAATTGTTCTGTAACAAAACTTCCTACTGTCATTGATCTTTATGATCTGTTAAGACACTGAAATTAAAATTAGAGAATTTTTATATCTATAATCTGGAGAAAAATCTGATTTGCTCTTGCAAAATTCTCTGCTCTTTTATCACCCAGGAAATTATTTGATAAAGTCTCAGTACAAGAATGAGGTAGTATTTCAGAATCTCAATTAGAGCTGACTTACTCAAACAAACATAAATTTTTTTATTATCTTATTTCTTAATTAACTAGTGTGCTTTATTACCTCTATGTTATAAAGGATGTGCAGTCCCAAATAAGTCAGGAGTAGAGGTTTGGCTCTGGCTGACTGAGGATTAGCCCTGCAAAAAATGGCCTGGGAGGATGGAAGACAAGAATTTAGGTGAGGTTGTATTGTCCCCCTGTAGTGGTGGTGTGGCTGCATTAGCAAGAATGCATCAAGAAGTCGAGGGAAGTGATTATTCCTTTCTAGTCACTATTTGCAAGCATCCTCCTCCTCCCCAGCACAAAAGACAGTCTGAGGCACCAGAAAAAGTCCAGCAGAAAGATTCTAACATGGCTGTGGTGCTGTAGTGTAACATGAGGAGACACTAAAGAGGATGGCTTGTTTCAGGCTGGAGAAGACTAAAATGTAACTAGTCTTCAGCTACATAAATACAGGCTATAGAAGACTCCGATTCCAGCTTCTCTACAGTGCATAGAATGACAGGCAGTACCCTCAGGTAGTAGCAGGGGAAATTCTGACAGGTACAAGGAAAAACAAAAATAAAAATGAGAGTGGTTAAGCACTGGAATATGTTAACCAAAGATGTGATTTCTCCATCCTTGCAGATATGTAAAAGGTGACTGGACAAGGCAAGAAATCCCTTCTGGACTAAAATATTCTGTGATTCTAAGGTCAAGTTAAACAGAGAGGATATCAGCTCTTTCCCAGGACAGTAATAAATGGCTACATTTAATCACTCTGATAAGGTCAGCGAAAGCAATAAATGCCTCCCTAGAACTGCTGAAAATGGATTAAACACTGCCTTCAGCTAACCCAACATTAGAGCTATCACAATCTGTCTACTCTTTGCAGCTCATTGTCTAGTGACACAGTTTGGCAGTGATGATTTGTCAGATAAATGTATCAATTGCAGAAGTGAAAGTTCTTTTAGTGAAACTTCCCTGAACATCTCTATCATCTCATTGACGCTCCAAGTTCTAGGCTTACAATTAGTCTGCCTCAGAGATGAAAGGTTTTGTGTATCTTCTATCTTTTTACAACTATGGAAAAGGCACTACTGTACTGCATTACACTGATATTTATGAATTTAGGTCTTCATAATAATGTAATCTTGACCTTATTGAAACGAGTGGTTAATCCCCACTAATTGCAGTAAGGAATGCACACCTCTTCATGGAAATGGTGTATGGGGAACAGTCTGGAGAGAAACACCCACAATTATTTCCAGCACTTGAAATAAGGAATGAGTAATACTCTTCCCAGTCATTTATTCAACAGTAGTAGCTGCAGCAGTTTTATAAATCAGATTCAGAATGTCTCTCTGAGAATATGTGTCATAAAAATGCCACATGAGACTGTGCTTAATTATTAACCCCAAATGTATAGAAATTAAAAGTTGTTTGTCCACGCATAATAAGTTTCCTTTTCTGTCAAAATATACTTCATGCTTTTAAAAGGTTGCATAAAATTTTTTGAGTTCAGCATTATTTTATGCATTATCTATGAACCATTTCTTTTTGTGTCTAACTTGCTTCTACACCTACAACAGCATTATGTCAGGAATGCCTTAAATTTGAATCTTTTCCAAATAATGACACAAACCAGCTGGACTGTATTTCCATTTCCCAGGAATACTTCCTGACTCTGTTTAACAGTTTTATCATTTTTAAGTCTGTGAAATAAAACTTGAGCAAAAGGTTAAAAAAAAATTATTCCCAGGCAAAAATCCCTGGCACATATTATTCGCTATCCAGACAGTGACTGTGTCTGTCTGTAGCCCTGGAGCAACATCATTTCACCATTTTCAGGTTACCTCTGAATACAGAAAGACTTTTTGACATTCCTTAAGAGGACTTCTGTAAGGACTCCTCACTGACTTGCAAAATAGTATGTAGCTTGGAAAGATATCTCTGTGTTTAGTTTCACTCACTTTTCAGAGAGAAAAATATGGGGCAACACTGGTTTAGCATATTTCATTCTGCCTTAAAGTTTCCTTGACTGAAAATAGCCAGTCCTCTCTTCAGTTTTTTAGCTGCCTTTTGAAATCATAATTTTTATCAGCATTTACCATTAACCTTACATGAGTGTGACAGTAATGAAACAATTCACCCATCACTTTTGCATTATTTGTTGTGCTACAGTAAGAACTGCTTGCTGGAAATGAGAAGCTCTTTGTACTATTATGACAACCCATACTGCTCTGTTGTACTCAATATACTACTCCACTATCCTGAAACCAATTAAATCATGTGCATATTAAAAAAAAAAAGACATACTTTCACTCACATGTTGATTTAGACTCACGGAAGAAATCTAAGGTAATTCTGTTTGTCATTTGCTCTAGACCATATTTCATAAAAATCTCAATATTCTTGAAAGACATCTTGTGTGTAAATTTGTCACTTTTTAATAAGACTGGAAATAATATTTTCTAGTTTCCCCTCTACAGTCTAGATCTGCCTCTCCATCTGACTCTCATATCAAAATACTCCAAAGTTTTCTGAGACCTGGAGAAGGGGTTCTGATACAACCTCTGGAGAAGGCTTCCTTTTTAAGTGACAGCTATATGTTTGAAAAAAAGATTGTTAACTAGTATTTTCAAATTAACTTTCCAAAATATACTGTTTCCATTTTCCAAAAGGCATCAGGATTTTTAAAATTAAGTTCTGGTAGTCTTTCTCATCCATCTAAAATGCAGTGTCCCATTCTTACAGATTAATATAACTTTTCCATTTTTATTGCAAATAGCATATTTCTTTTATGTCTGCCCTATTATTTTTTCTTGTTTTCCTCTGAAACAGAAAACTGTTAACAGTTTCTTGGCTTTGCCACATGTTTAACTATTCTGACTGTTTTTATTTTGCTCCTTCCAAAGATGCTTATTAAAAAGTGTGCTTTTATTAATCTATTATTACATTGGATTTAGTATTAATAGCAGGAATAGCTCAAGGCAAGAAAAAATTGAATGAATGCTTTTTCAGACTGCAGAGTTGTGTTGCATTTGAATTCATAGATAAAGTACCTGTTTTAATCTAGTTTTCCAAGTCCTTAATGATGAGAATGCCAGTGATGCAAATTTTTTTTTCTTTCATACACAATGGAACATTTTTTTTGACCGAATAAAGAATTCAGAAGCAGACCTGAGTATACTTTACGTTTATCTCATTCTCTTAACTCTGGCTGTGAGTTGGATGCAGGAAAAAGGAAATTGGAAATGATGGAATGGTACCTTAACAAGAGTTGATGTAGACACTCAACATCTAAGATTTCGGATACTGGATTAATTTCAGAGGTGGACACTGAGTTTTAAAATGACTGTGAGCCAAAGCACAAGCTCACTTCACCCAGAAGCTGTGATTTTCAGAAATAGCCACGGGCTAAAACAAAAAAAATCTTTGGCCTTATCAAGATATGTTAATTAGAAATAAAAAGAATGTTTCTTTATTGTCCATGCAATTACTTTTATTTTTTCCTTCTATTATCAACCTCTTCTTTCAAGTCTAATATGAAATGAAAGTGCAATATGGGTCCTGTCATTCTGTTGTACTAATTCAGCTCTTAGCTGTGTCACAGGACCAGTAATCCCATTTATCTTTGAATCAAACATGCCACAACTTTCTAAGAAAAGAAATAAAATTCAAAATACTGAAACAAAAACATATTTAAGCAAAATTGACAACATCCATAATATTCCTTTTTATATGCAAAATATCTAACACCATAAATACGATCAGTGATCATAGTAGAAAAACTTACAGAATGTGTTTCCAGTTATCAGTTATCAAAATCTTGTTTGCAATTACTATCTTTCACTGTCATCTAGTGTACAAAAATATTTTCTGCAAGTGCTTGGTGAAGAAGAAGAATGCAAGAATGCACAGAAGAAACACTAATTTTCCCAACTTAATTTAAAAACTTTTTAACAGAAAGTAATTCCTAAGGTTTACTTCTGTCCATCTAGTTACTCAATCTTGAAAGGTCTATATTGCGGAACACGCATGGCCAGCAAGGAAATATGAAATGGAGAGGAAAATACAGAGCTTTAAAGACCAATACCATTACAGAACATAGTGGAGCAGGGATTTCAGTCTCAGTTGTATCAGGGCTCTAAGGGCTACAGGAAAGTACAGTCAAATTTGTCTGTCAATTTAAACAGAAGAAATAAGTACCTAGTGAAGAAAACCATTAGAATATACTGCTAAATAAAACCCCCAAGCTCCTCCACACCAACAACTAAAAATTTAATTGCCCAAACAAGCATTGAATATATTTCATATGTTCCCATGAATTGTTCATTTTTTTACATAAAATAGCAAAAAAGCAAACATGGGAGGTTTGAGTCAAGCTCTCCTAGGGCATTTGTGAGATATTTCAGTGAGGAGTGTTTCTGTTTGCACAGTGAAGAACAGAGTCATGCTCATAGCTTATATGTTTGAGCCTTACCTTTCACAAACACCCATGTTTATAATTTTAATTAGCAATATTGCACTGAAAGTATCTGATCACCTTTTCAAGGAAATACTTACAAATTTTCAAAATGAAAGATCATATGTAACTATTGCTTCTACATACACGCTCTTGCCACAGCCACATGATCAAATTCAGTTTTCACTTCACAACATTCAAAGACTGCACAAGTTATTCTGAGTAAAGTCAGGACTATATTCACACATCCAAAAGGAAATAGGTTTAAAAAATAAAGGTGTAACTTGAGATGATGTTAATCTATTCAGTCCTGGTAAAATTGGCCTCAAGGAGCCATGGCACCAGATACTTAAAATGACAAACTTAATGCAGAGCATTAATATCTGTTCTTAAGTGTAAGGTTGGTGCCAAAGGCAGTATAGTGAAGCTAAGTAACCCAAAATTACATAAGGGCAATTTATTAACATAAAAAACATTAATAAAAGGTTGATTTTTAAAAATAATATCTAAAGAAATTGCCTTTGCAACAAAAATCTCAACCCAAAAACCCACAAAACAACAAAACCCTGCCAATTATTCTTTGAGTAATAATAATGATAATTGAAGAACAGATTAAAGTTGTACTGATTTAAAGTTGTACAATAATGGATTCATATTCATCTTCTCATCCTTGCAAAGTGGCAGAAATATTATTGCAGGTTCAGCTGTAGGAATCTGAATTGGTGCCCATACAATTTAAGATTAAAAAAAAAAGTTCTCACAAAATTTCATTTTAAAATAATAATATTTGCAGTTAGTGGAAGAGTAAAGTAAACTGAACATTCTTGATTAAGGTAGATATTGAACTTAAAAGGGTAAGGAAGATAAAATTTTGAGTCTACTTAATATTACTTTTCTTAATTAATTTTTTCTTGTATTTACTATATCTAGAAATAATCAGTGGCATAGATCAGTTTTCAGTGAGCAAGAAAACACTGTTTCTATTTCTCTACTTAGTAACTAACAAAATTTCATTAGTTCAAGGTTCTGAAAGTATTTAAACTCATTTTCTGTAAAGAAAACAATTTCTTCAAATTTGAAGTGTCATTTCCTTGCATTTTTTTTTGGCTATGGTTATCTTTGAATTATGAACATGGTAATTTTTAATTGGAACATAACTTGAAATCCATTAAGCAGTTCAATCAACTTCAATCCTTTGTGAAATTAAGTACATGTATCTAGAAAAGTATCTCTGTATTAATACTTGAACATTTGATGTCACACTGCATTGGACTTCTAAATTTCTGCTTGCTGTTTTTTAGTGCATTAGAAATATTCATGGATCTAACTTTTATAAATAGTAAGAAAAGAAAAAAAAAATCAGACAACTTTGCAATTGTTTGACCATAAAAGAAATAGAATAAAGTTAAAATAACTTTCTGAAAACTCTCCTGGCCTCACAAGGGATTCTACATATGATATTCTGAATTGGAATTCAGTAGATATTCCTAATATTGTCCTATTATGAAAAATATCAAAAACTAAATGCATCCTTGCTAAATGAGAGTTTAGAAAAATACTTAAGAACAAATTAGAGAGAAATAAATAAATTGCACAAGACTGGCATGCAGGTTGCTAAGACCATTATGCTTTTTAATGTATAAATTTTCTTGTCTCTTCTGGGATGGCTGTCTTACTCCTAAAAATAATAATAATAAAAAAAATAAATATAGGAACTATTTTAAAAATTTTTCCCAAAAACTCCAAAAGGAAGTGTGAAAACTTATGAAATCATACATCAAGAATGGATATTGATACCAGACATACTCCACACCATGCATGTTTAGAAAATTTTAAAAAGTACTTCCTGTAACCAAACTGAGAGCTGCCAACACTTGCGTTCAGACAGATTAAAAATGTAAAGACCAGCAATGACCTCTAGTGTTGTGGTTTCAGTACTGCAAAATACTCCTGCTAGCAATAAACCACAGCATCCATGGAGCATCCAGGGAATTTTAGACTGCATTTTTCAGTTACTAGTGCAGCACACAAAAAGCTCCTTTAAAAAATAGAAAATGTTTTGTCTGTTACCTAAAGCTAACAGCAGCAGAAATACTTCACTATTTCTCCAGTTAAAAAAAAAAATGTAGTTTACAGTTTGAGTTGAAAGTTTTTGCATCTGATGATATAGTGGGTAATTTTCTGTACTATTCTTTGCACCTGTTTCAAGAGCAAGGATTATGTATCAGGTGAAATGTCACTCTGGCTGGTAATTATAAGCCCAGGGCAAGTAGGACAAGGGGAGCAGGGGATAGTGAATGAAATTTCAAGAGGAAGAGTAAATAAGAAGGCATTATATTTAATACTATTGCTGGACACACATATTTTAAACCATTTGCAGAGAACAGACAAAGCAGTATTGCTTTCTTAGATGACCTTCATGCCATTACTGTCCCCTCCACAGGCATATGTCCATGCTGTTGTGTATTGGTTTTATTAGCTGTGAGAGTAAACAGAAAAAGCCTTGATACACAAATGTTGTTATAAAATGACAAATGACAGTACTGGGACTTAAACCAATTGCCCACTGAGGCTTGAGAGGAAATGCACCACTTGTCTTTGGTAATACCACAGAATTATTGGCCTTACTCTTACAGCTCAGACCTTGCTTTTAGATTTTTTTTTTCACCTATTTAAGAAGCAGGACCTTTTCTTTTTTCTCTACTACATGTTGAACAAAAAACTCCACAGCTTCAGTGAAATATGAAAAATTGTTTTAGGGACAAATTGCCACAGCAGAATAGTTAAAAAGATCATACAAAATTTGCTGAGAAATCCTTGTGTGGGTTACCTGATGATTGGGGGATACATCCCAAACACAGATGAACTGAAATTACAAAGTGATCTTCCAAGGTTTTTCAGGGCTTTCTCTTGTCACCAAGCTCTGAAGAGAGTAATGTTTCTGCATTTAATTCCACTTTTGGATTTTTCTTACTCTCACCTGTGCCTCATTTTTGTCCTTCTTAATATTTTCTTATTTTTTTCTCTCTAACAACAATGTTAAACACACTGCTGAGTTGTTCCTTACAGTAAGAGTTTTCATGTGCTCTTTTTATCACTTTGGTTTTGTCTAAATGCCTCCATTTTACTGCTAATTTCTACATCAACGTGGATATGTTGTTTTTTTCAGAGCACACCTGTTCAATACTCTAGCCAGTCTTTATCTGCGATTTGAGATTATTTTTATCACAGACTTTCAGAAATGTAATCCTGTAGTTAGACACCATAGAACCTGCTGCCACAGGTTTGACTCTGCTAGCTGTAAACTGATAGCAGCACCGTGGTGCCATAGCTGCAAGAACACGGAGCTCAGGCTGGGCTGGCCCTTTGTGGATTTCTCCTTCACTCACTCAGCCTTGTCTGAGCCACACAATGTTTCCTGCACTTGTGGGCAGCAAGTTCCCCTCTGCTTTGATGGTCTGAAATCCCATATAGAGCATTAGCAGTGTGTGCTCATCCTTAGACTAGCTGCCTGCAGTAAAATCACAAAACACCCCCCTTCATGTTAGAATATACATCACAAAAAATTTAGTAAACCCAAGGACCTTAAGGCCGTGTGGGGGAAAAAAAAGGCTTTTTGAGATGGTAGTCTGGAGAATTTCTGAATTATAGATAATTGCATAAAATTCTTGAATATCTATGTGGCATTGGAGAGCATAATGCAACCCCAAATTTAGGTAGGTTCAGATTATAAGAAATATTTGGGACAGACCAAGGTTTTTCCTCTTCTGCATCCTAAGAAAACTCATAAATTGAGTTAGCATGGAGAGAAATAATAAACAAAAATTTTTATGACAGTTTCTCCAGCACTGTCTTTAAAAAATAGCCTCATAACTAAGCTGGAAAGAAAAACACCAACAATTTCTTCTTTAGATAAATCCAGATTAACTGAGTCTTTGTGACTGTTCAGTGACCACCAACAGGTTTTATGTTACATTCAAAACAGATATATTTTGTTAAGATTTAGGGACACATGTAAACTTAGCAATTACTTTTGACTAAGTTTCCAGAGATCAAAGTACTGAGAACAATTAATTGAGAGCACACATACAAATTAAAACACAGACAAAAATTGAGTATCTTAAAAAGGATTTAATAAGCAGATAAAAACCCCAAATTTTGCAATCTAGAGAGAGCTACTGCTAAGAGCTTTTCCAGATTCATCACCTACATAAAAATACAGTTCGAAATTAAACAACAGCAGTAACAAATTTAATCAGTATTATGTAACAAAATATAGAGGAAAACAGAGGAAAAGAGAAACTGATAGGAGTAATGTGAACTCGAAGCTATGAAACATGGTCCATAGCCAGTCAAGGCAGGGGTCAGTTGCTCTTTTTTTCCCTAGAGTCCTAGAACTAAACATTGAGCTTAAAAAACATGGCTGAAAGTATTAATGACATGAAAATTATCTGCTGCTAATTAAGAAAGTGACTGGACAGAGTTGGAATTTAAGGAAGTTGATCTAACTTGGGGTTTTACACTGTGGTCTCCTAATGTTATTATTAATTAAAATGTGAAAATCAAGGAAACTTCAGAAAACTGCAAGTATTAGTATTAGGGAAATGTTCAAAAAGGGCATATAGATAAAACTGCTTACTTTATAGTCTGATGTCTACAACCCACTTTTCCTTTATGCTGGCAATGGTGCAATTCAGTTACTACAGATAAAAGGATTAAGAAGAGTGTTGCTCAGAAAGGTTTTGTGAAAATAGACTCCAACCAGTAAATTTTAATTGGCTGTAATTACATATTTGAGTAGAGCACATACTGCTCACTGAAGTTAATTTCTTCCTTGTTAAATGAGAAACAATGCCAAGCTTTATGTACAAATCCAATTTTGTACCTAGAGTGCTTAAGAAAAAAAAGAAAATCAAAACTCCAAAGCAGTCTTCAAGGAAGCAGGAATATTGTGCCAGGAGCAGGGATTTTGGGCATCTCTAGCTGAAACCTCAAGTCACAAGCCAGCCAATATTGCAGCAGTCAGCCTGGAAATGTACATTACCAGGCCCTCCAGTCAGCCAGACTTGGCTCTACAGTTTTGACACAATTTTTCTTTCTTTCTTTCCTGTGCTCAAATAATTAGGCAAGTATTGATCTCTATTACCTCTAACTTGCTTATTTCAGTAAAAGAGAGTAATTTGTAATTACTAGAGATTTGCATGTGTCAGTTTCTATTTGGTTGTCCTTCATACACTGGCATAAAAATGTACTAAATGAGATAATTTTAGAAATCTATTTTATAAAGACATTAATTTAAGAGCCTTGGTATTTCTAACTGCAAAAGAGCCTACCACAATCTCCATCTATCCAAAGAATTCCCTGTCTACACAGATTTGAACAATTTATACATGCTTTTAAAATGCATAGGAAACATAAATGATGCAATCAAAGCAGAAGCCATCTGAGCTGCTGTGTTGGAAAGCTCAAGTGAAGAGCAGATTCCAAAGCTGCAAAGCTCTGAAAGAGGACTCCACCAGCACCCACGCCTGAGCTCATCAATGAATATAAAAAAGCTAACAAGAATGAGTAATGAATGCAAGTGCACTTAGGATAGTCAGATTTCTTTTTTTCTTTTTTTTTTTTTTTTAATGATTTAAAACCTAGTTTAAATCAGTCTACTCCTACAGTATCTTTTAAAATAATGTAGCTAGGTATTTAGGAATATTTGAAAGGTATAGTCTCTTCTGGAAATGCAAAGAATCACCATTTCAGTGGACTTAGATCATCATTTCAGTTTACTCTGTAAATTGAGGCCAGTGACTAATGCTTTAAATTGAGACCCTGGGAGCTGCAAAAAAAATGAAGATGGTTTTGTTTCTATTTCATTCAGAAATAAAAGTGAAAGAAAAAGGATTGAATAGTATAAGTAAGCAGAACAAAGGACAAATAGTATTCAATATGTTAACAGATTATATTTTCAGTTAGCAATTCATCTTTATGTAAGTACACAGTGGGTTTTATTTATTTGGTTTAAGGCTCTTTCTAGTTTTTTAAAATATGTTAATAAAACATATTAAACAAAGAGTTTTGGTATCATGAATTTCTAGTTTGCATTACTAGAAAGGCTGGGAAGGAGAGGGGAATTTAGATGCTCATTTTAAAAAGGCAATTAGTATTATTAAAAAAATGTAAAAAAACCCCAAATGTCTAAATTAGTGACTCAGATTAAATATAACCATACTTTTCTAGCCTCTAAAAATAGGCTGCACATTAAGAGCTAAATATAGAAGGAGTGGACATAGTCTAGAAGCATTTGAGTTTAACTCTCTGGAGTGCCTGGTGAGGTACATTTCCAGGCCAGCTGCTGTGATGCTGGCTGGCTTGTGGCTGGCTTGTGGTTTCAGCTGGAGATGCCTAAAATCCCTGCTCCTGGCCCAGCACGGCCATTTGGATCTGGATTCCCATACTGTTCCACAGGTTACAGGGAGAGACGAGTCCACTGGCATGCAGGGCTAAGGGAGAAGCTGAAGCTTCTATCCCTTGCTTTACAGATTCTGCCTTTATGGTTACCAAACCAGGAGAGGGAGTGATGTGAATGATGAAAGGATCAGAGTATGTCATCTGTGAACAGAAGATCATTAGAATGCTATTTTGTAAATGGGAACAGTATATTTTTTTCATGACTGTAAAAAGAAAAAAATACATCAAGTTTCTAGCAGTACAGGCCAAACAAATTCCTGGTATACCTTCTTCAACTGAAATATCTGCATATGTCATAATTTTTTGTTAGCAGGAATTAAACTTAAATTTTAAAAACATGATTTTATATGTGAACAAGGAGACCTGCATGGATTAACAAGGAGCTCCTGGACAAAAGCAGAAAGGGGAAGCTGACAGAGGGTGGAAGTGAGGAACCTGAGAATGCTGGCAAATTGTCCCAGCAACCAGAGATAAGGTTAGGACAAGTAAAGCCCTGAAAGAATTTAACAGTAAAAGCTTCTCTAGGTACATAAGTAGTAAAAGGAAGACTAGGGAAAATGTACATCCTCTCCAGAAGGGAATGGGGGAGCTGGTTACCCAGGATATGGAGAAGGTTGAGGTACTCAATGAATTTTTTTTTGCTTCAGTCTTCACTGGCAAGTGCTTCAGCCACACCACCTGAGTTGCAGAAGGTAAAGGCAGGGACTGGAAGAATGAACTGCCAGCTGTAGCAGAAGAGGTTTGAGACCATCTAAGGAACCTGAAGGTACACAAGTCCATGGGACCTGATAAGTTGCATCCATGAGTCTTGAGGGAACTAGCACAGAGAGCGGCTGAGCTACTTTCCATCATATTTGAGAAGTCATGGCAGTCCAGTGAAGTTCCCATTAACTCGGAAAGAGGGAGCAAATCCCTTCAAAACAGGAAAAATGGACTACAGGCCTATGACTAATACCAATTTTCTTGCTAATGTCTCCCCAACTCCAGTCCTTATTAAAGCTCTAAGATTTAAGAAAGAAGTTCTTTACAACAAAGGTTTTAAAATTATGGAATAGCCTTCCTGAGAGGTGGTAGATACCCCATGCCTGGAAACATTCAAGGTCAGGTTGAATGGAGCTCTGAGCAACCTGGTCAGGTTGAAGGTGTCCCTACACACAACAGGAGGGTTGGAAGTAGATGCTCTTTAAGGTCCCTTCCAATCCAAACCATTCTAAGATTATATGAACATTACTGCAGTGCTTTAATATAAAAAACCAAAGCTGACAGACAGTAAAGAATGGGAATTCTATTCTCAGTAACACTAAATATTCACTCATGCTTACACAGCTATAAGTTTCTATAAATATTACTAACAATATTACTGTTCTACGTAGTCTGTGCTGTAATGCTTGTTTGACCTTGTTGTACCCATTATCATCTGAGTGCTGAGGAGAAGTGGTGGTATTGGAAGGTCCCTTACACAAATGGAGCCTCTTAAATGAGAATGCACAACAAGGGATTTTTACAGGATTATTCAGGCTGCATGTTTCCCCTTGAGAGCTTTTGTCCATAACCACTTCTGAGGGTATGTCCACTCTGACTTTTAAATCTGAGATTTAAATGCCCTTTGCATATTTCTGCACAGGACCAAGGACTGATCTCGTGACCTAGATGTTAAATTGAACCTAACTATTCTCTTCCTGCAAGAAGCTCTCACAGAAAACAAGAAAAATCACTTGTGAATTCAAAACTTGTGGAGTCAGAACTACTGAAACATTGGGAAGCCACACGATGTTAAAATCACCGGTTAGGAATGATCCATAACGAGGTCAGAGGGAGTGGCATGCTTTCAAAATGGCATCAGCTGTTCTTGAGTCACTGACCATTCAAAAACAAATTAGTGATTGCTTATGGACCAGTCAGTGCTCTCAAAAAGAAGCAAGAGATGAGATAGGACTTGGTGTTTGCCATGGACTGCCAGGCTACGTGAAAGGATAACAGAAGTTCTTGAAGTCTCTGTCAAAACACGCAGGAGCACTGGTGTTGTTGGATACTGCTGTTCATTTTGCATATTCCAGGTCAGAACAGTACTTTGTCCTTGAAAAATATTGTTTTCTGAAGTGGTTGTTTAGTTGGAGGAAGACTTAAATTGAAAACAAATACTTGTTGAAAATCACTTTGTAAGATGCCACAAAGCGTCAACAGAGAAGGAAGGAACTTGGGTTTAAAGCATCAGCCTGACCTAGCAGAGGAATGAATATAGCTGTTTTCAGTATTTGAAAAGGGGGAAAAAGAAAAAACAAACAAACAAACAAAAAAAACCCCAACAAAACAAAAATCAAGGGACATTGATGAAGATAGCAATGTGTTTGGTTTTGACTGGGGCAGAGTTAATTTTCCTCTTAGTATCTGGTACAGTGCTGTGGTTTTTTAATTTAGTGTGAGAATAATGTTGATAACACACTGATGGTTTAGCTGTTGCTAAGCAGGGCTTATCCCAAGTCAAGGACTTTCCAATTTCCCATGCTCTGGCAGTGAGCAGGTGCACAAGAAGCCAGTAGGGAGAATGGCTGGGACAGCTGACCTGAATATAAACTGGGGGGAGTTGAGGCTGGGAGGGGCTGATCACAGATCAAGGCAGGGCTGGGCATCTGTCAGTGGGTGATGAGCAACTGATTTAGGCATTGCTTGTCTCTTTCAGGTTTTATTCATCTCTCTTTTTGTTGTCTCTATAATTATTATTATATTTATTTGAATTATTAAACTGTTTATATCTCAACTCACGTGTTTTACAATTATTTCCTGCTTCTCCTCCACATCTCACCACAGAGGGGAACAGTGTGAGCAAGCAGCTTTGTGGTACTTGGTGGCTGGCTGGGGTTAAACCAAGACACAGCAGTACGGGAAGCAGAAGTACACAGGGCAAATTTCTGGCAAGCAGAGCTAAAGCACATAGGAAGATGTGGGTTTTGAAGTACATTTGGAACTAAATAAATACTGACAGTATCGGTCCCTTACCAGCATGCAGATAACAATTGTACAGAAAAACAGGCACCAGAACTCACTGATTCTGTGGGATTGTGCCCCTTGTCCATGACAGTGCCCCTTGCTGTCAGCCTTGGCTCCCAGTTTGCTTTCCCTTAAAGAGCAGCCTGCTCTTTTTGCTCTCTGACTGCAGCTGCATAAATATGTAGTTTAAGAGACACGTTCTTTGGTATGCCAAATTTAGCACCCAAAATTAAAAGTGCACAGTGAAAAACCCCTTCAACCTTCTTGCTTATTTTATAGAATGTGAAAAAAAGTATAGGGGGATCCTAAACAGTATCTTGAAAGAATAATAACCTACATTTTGTACAGCACCTTGAAAAAGTGAAGAATTCTCAGTAACCCTGATTCAATGCTTTCTTTTTGTATATCCTAGAGCAAAAACTTCATAAAATGCTGCTTTTTTTTTTTTAGGATAGAATATAATGCTACATTTTAGGTTTTGTTCAGACAGGCTCATGAAAAAACCCTGTAATTAGTTGTTTGGCACGAAGTGGCTCTGGAACACTTTGAGAGGAAGCAACATAATGAAACGTTACAAGAACAAGCCAGAACGACCTGCTCTGCTAGCAGCACTTTGCTTACTCCCCAGAACTGAAGTTCCTGCTTCAGTCCTGCCTGAGCTGCCTCTCAAATCAATCAACAGTTGTCCAACACGTGCTGTAAAAACCAGAACCATGCTTAAGTGCCTGAAGCCTCACTTTATGCAATTGTTGAGAGCCTGACTGGCAGAGGTGCTTTGCCAGAAAACTACAAACCCTGTTGGCACTGCTGCTTCAGTGTTTGAAGAGGTGCTGCTGGTTCTCTTGCCAATGTCTCAGCTTCTCAAACTTCAGGAGGTCACCCGCAGTAGTTTCTCTGCAAGAGAATTTTAATGATACTTATTTGTGCTTCAGGCTTACCAAACCTCAAAATTTTGGTTTTTTTTTCTTGACTTCTGACAATAGCGTGCATGCCACTTGGTCTGTGTTATACTTCCCATTACACTACATCTATTTGAGTACTGCTGCCTTTCCTGCCCAATTTATTGTTGTAGTCTGAAGTGCCACAGGTGTCTTTCAGAATTTGTATGCATCTCCCAACAAGCTGCAGAGTTGGGGAGTACTTGTTTATGGGGTGCCACAAGGTGGCAACTGGGGGTTTGTTCTAAAAGGCCAAGAAATTCCTGCCTGGACAGGCTGTGACTATTCAACATAGTCTTTAATGTGTCAAACAGGCAGGAAGCTCTCCAACATAGCAGAGGTGGCCACTACAAGTTTACTGTGAAAACCATAAGCTTGGTCCAGCTTGTGAGCAGTACCTTAAGGTATGGAAGGCCACAATCAGGTCATCCCAAAGCCTTTTATTTTCCAGGATGAACAAAGGAAATTCCCACAGCTTTTCCTCATAGGAGAGATCCTCCATCCCTCTACTCAACCTGGTGGCCTCCTCTGGATTCTTTCCAGTATGTTGATGTCCTTCCTGTGCTTGGGACCATGACATGCAATTCTTTTTTTGCAATTCTCCTCTTATGCGCAGAGTATATTCTATATCTGAATATACCCTGGCCACAACATTATGAAAGTGTCATCTAAAACCATCTCTTTTTAAGATTTCTTTTTATAATTCCAAATGTCAGTGAAGCGTGTGAGTTTCTTCAGTATATCTCTTTACAATAAAACTCAAAACACACAGGACATATATTTAAACCTCTCTGTAGATTTCCTAAACTTTTGACTGTTTATCATCCCAGATTAAAAAGAAATTGAATAAGCCCCCCACTCGGATAAGGCCATGGGCCTGACTTCCAAATGCCAATCATGTCCTGGGTTGGATCAAAAGCAGCGCAGCCAGCAGGGCAAGGGAGGGGATTCTGCCCCACTGCTCTGGTGAGACCCCACCTGCAGTGCTGTCTCCAGCTCCGGGGTCCCACCAAGCGAAGGACATAGACCTGGTTGGGAGTCCAGAGGAGGCCGTCAAATTCATCAGAGGGACGGAGCACTGCTCCTGTGAAGAAAAGCTGAAAGAACTGGGATTGTTCAGCCTGGAAAAGAGAAGGCTTCATGGTGACCTGATTGTGGCCTCCCAGGATCTTAAGGAAAGGAAGGAGGGAGGAAACACGGGTCGGGACTCTTTACAAGGGCATGCAAGGACAGGGTGAATGTGTTTAAATTGAAAAAGAGTAGGTTTACATCAGTCACTAGGAGGAAATTCTTTAGTGCGACGCTGAGGAAGAAATGGAACTGGCTGCCCAGAGGTAAGGTGAAAAGATCTTGAACACATCCCTGGAAGTATTGAGGGTCGGGGTGGATTGAGTTCTGTGCAACCCGGTATAGCGGACAGTGTTCCTGCCGTGGGCAGAGGGGCTGGAACCGGAGCCCTCCAGGGCCCCTCCACCCCCAGACTGCCGTGGGCAGAGGGGCTGGAACCGGAGCCCTCCAGGGCCCTTTCACCCCCAGACTGCCGTGGGCAGAGGGGCTGGAACCGGAGCCCTCCGTGGCCCTTTCACCCCGGACTGCCGTGGGCAGAGGGGCTGGAACCGGAGCCCTCCAGGGCCCCTCCACCCCCAACCCCTCCCGGTTGCGCCCGCCCGGGCCCGCGCGCCGCCGCCGCTTCCGCCGCGCGGTCCCTCCCGCGCGCCGCCCCCTCCCGGCAGCCCTCGCGCCGGAAGCGGCTGACGACAACAACAAACACCGGCGGCGGCGGCGGCCGCCCCAGGCAGGGCTCCCCCGCTCCCCGCGGCCCCCAGCCCGCCCCGCCGAGCCGCCTCTCCCCGCTCGCCGCCTCTCCCCGCTCGGCCGCAGGCCCCGCCGAGGCGCTGCGCGCCCCCGCGGAGCCGCCGGGCCCGGCCGCGCGGCGCGGGGGGGGACACGCCGCCACCGGCGCAGGATGAGCGGCGCTGCCCGCGCGGGACCCGGGGGTGAGTGCCGAGCGCTGCCGGGGACGTGTGGGCTCCCCCCGCCGCCCCGTTCAGCCCCTCCCAGCCGCGGGGAAGGCGGGGACTCCTGTACCGGGAGGGCGGCCTGGCGAGGGGCGGCGGTCCCGGCGCTGGGCTGCACCCGTGGGGCGGGCGACAAAGAGCTGGGAGGCGGCGGAGCGGGGGTCGGGGAGGACCGGGATCCCGCGGCCGGAGCCGGTCCCGGGGCGGCGGAGTGAGCCCAGCTGCTGCTGTTGGGTGGGTGGGTGGGGGGGCGGTGGCTGCCCGGCGTCAGGGGGAGCAGCGCCGCGCGGGCCGGGGTGCTCCTGCCTGCCCAGGGCTCCGCTGCCAGGGCGAGCGATTCGCGGTGAAGTTACTACAAGGAATGACTCAGCCTGGCAGCGCCGCCGTGCTCGCCGTCGGCGGCGGTCGGGCGAGCTCCGTGCAGAAGCGTTGAGTGTTTACAAACGTTGTTCTGCCTCTCCCTCGGTTGTTTACTTGGTCCTGCTCCCGAGGAAGCATGTGTCCTGTAATGAATTGTCTCTTCGGTTTTTTCTTACGGCTCTGTAGTAGGCTCGCAGGATGTTCTTTGGATCAGTGCTCGCTTTTCTTTCTCACTGACCCCCAAAAGTACTGGCTGCCAGTGATCCAGAGGTAGATAGACTAATATAAATGCTGTGAGAATTAAATGAGCTGACCTTTGTAATGTTGGTGTTTCTTACTTAACATCACCTAGACATGAAACAAAAAGTCATGTCTGCTCCCGAGAAACACAGAAATGTTAGTTTAGACCTCATATGACCATAGCTTTTTTTTCTCTTTTGTCGTATGTTTTTGTCTGAAGGAATTACATGGTATGTCCTGGCCATGAGCCATTTCTTGTGGTTCATATTTTAAGCTTTCACCTTTAATTCTTTGTGGGGAAGAATGAGGAGGTTGAGGTTTGGTTCTTTTTCCTTGTATTCACATATATGTGTGTCAGAAGTAGTTTGTGCTGTTGGGTTTATGGGAGGACTTACACTTCTGGAGGTGTTTTACTGTATGGTAAAAGGTACCTCAGCAATGCTGGAGAAATGGCAAGGATGGAAAAACATGTTTCAAGCAGTTGAATTTCATACAGCCGAGAAGTATTGTGAGGAATAACACTATAAATAGAATCAGAATTATAGAATGGCCTGGGTTGGAAGGCACCTTAAAGATCATCTAGTTCCAACCTGTCTGCCATGGACAGGGACACCCTCCACTAGACCTGGTTGCTCAAAACCCCATCCAACCTGTCCCTGAAGACTTCCAGGCATGGGACATGCACAGCTTCTCTGGACAACCTGTTCTGGTGTCTCACCATCTTCACAGTAAGGAATTTCTTCCTTATGTCCAATCTAAAATTATACTCTTTCAGTTTAAAGCTATTGCTCCTTGTCTTCCATACATACCCTTCTAAAAAGTTCATCTCCATACATCATGGAAGTACTACATAATAATAGTGATAATGAAAACATGCACTATTATGATATATTTCAACTGTGAATTTTAAGAATATTTAGTATGTAGTACCTTGGGAAATTTTTAAAAGATGAAGCACATAAAGAAATTACTTTACTCTTATCTTGTGGTCTAAGACAAACTTTTGTGCCAAGAAGCAAATATTAACAAGAAAGGATTTAGATATTCTAGCATCATTAAGTTTAGATTAAAGTATGCAGAGGATGTATTTGTACTTACTCTAAATGCTGCCTGGAACTTAAAATGGCTTTATATTATTATGCTGAAAGTAGTAAAGAAAATTACTTGCTGAAGAACATGTAGTATGCCAGTTTTAGAGCAGGAAATGCAAGCAGGATCTATTGGGATAGTGGATTATTGTAAGATAGACCTAATTGTGCTTTGGAAGTCCATTATTGTTGTCCACTCTGTACAAGTAGCTGTGTCTTTTGTAGATTGTAAAATAGCAATCTATCTTAGCCACAAATTGTGTTGCTCTAGGCTCAGCACAGATTTGGGTTAGTAGTTTCTGAGATCGTGTCCAAGGGGCTGTCTCTCTCCCCATGTCAGGTTACTATATTTATAATTAGAAGTGTTTGCAGCAGACTTGTGCTCTGACTGGAGGAGAGGGCAAGGGTTATTTTGAGGTCTTTTGTGGTGTCTGTTTAAAAAATGGTGTGTCCCTGCATGTTGTCTGAACACAGCTGTTACATGGCCTTGCAGAAACTAAGGCAGAAAACAATTTCTAAACTGAAATTCAGTTATTTTGTTTAAATAGGGGACTGAGTGTATGTTGGGGATAAGGGAGTAGCACAAGTTGATTTGTTTTTGATAAGAGTGGCAGTTACAGTGGAATCACTGGAAAGAATTTTTCTTTATGTTATCAGTGTGTCCTTAAGTCTTTATTTGCTTTTAAACTAGCAGTTACTTTCTGTGACAGAGTGGTGTGAGAGTCTTGAGACTTAAATTGCACAGGATGGGTTCATTAGCATGTTGAGGTAAAGGGGAAACAAGTTCAAATGAAAAGCTATAGTGTGTGTACCCAGTTGTTACACGAGCTACTTCAGTCATTTGGACAGTGCCCAAGCAGTCATGTGTCTCCTTCTGCATTTGCAATATTGCTCAAGAAAGTTGTGCTCCTGATTTGTGGTCCACATCTCAGTGACATTATATGAACGGTTTCTGAAGATGAGGAGGGGAAAAAACAATTAATACCTTACTACTTTTAAGGAGCCTATTAGTAGGTGGCATTCTGGTGCAAAGTTGCTAATCAGTATTACTGAGTAGCAAACACTTGATTACAAGATGCCAGCTTACATAATAATATTGTATTATACTGCAGGATGTGATTGAATGCAGTGATACCAAACACACACACAAAAAAATCATTAATATGTAAATTACTAATCCAATTGCAAGAATTACAGAGTGCCGGTTTTCTAGCTGCTTTGCCAGACTAATGTTTTTGGTGTACAAGTTGAAAGATCTTCACATGAATTGCGTGTTGTAAAAGCCTATAGCACAATTAATGGTAATAAAGAAATTGCTAGCAATTATTTTTGTGACCTAATTAACATTCTGTGGTTACTGAGATGGTCACTTGTTTATTTATGAGTTAATTCATCGTGCAGATCCACTCTTTATTTCGTTTTAATTTAACTTTTAGTACTTTTAATGTAGTTCAGTTGAAAGACAAGTTGGAAGACATCATGGCCACATACCAGCTCTAAAATTTTTTCTATTTGTGAGCAGGGTTGGAAGTAGATATGCTTTGTATTTTCTAATAGGATTCATCTTGTTAGTAATACATGAATAATTTTTCAATACTGGTTATTGGAAGTTGTCAATAGACGCATCTAAACAAATTTATTGTTATCATATTTATGCTCATAGATTGAGGCAGGGCTGGTCAGGAGAAACACCAGGGCTGTCAGGGCAGTTCTTGCTACTCTTGTGTCCATCTCCAAGTGTATATTTTCCTTTAGTTCTTCAGGTTTGCTGTCCATGGTTCAGGAGGGTTCTGAGCTCAAGCAACAGCTTAGTGTAGCTTTTCATGTCCATCCAAGATGCTGACAGTTTCTTTTGGAAAGAGATTTTGCAGCTGGGCCTGCTGTCTTTATCGCATCCAGGTGAAATGCTTACGGTGTGCTATATATAAAGCTCTGGTAGTTTGTGCATCTAGAAAATAAACTGTGGTGGACTGTTTGCTATGAGTTAGTACAAATAAGTAAAAAAAAAGGCTTGTTTGGGTGCTGTATGAATTTCTTTCTGACCTGTGTAAATTACTTGTTGATGGAAAGTAAAATGTGAAACTGCTTTGTTGGCTAGCTGGGTTCCAAGTGTCCTGCGTCTGTCTTGCTGTGTAATGCTATAGGATCAATGACAAGAGTGCTGAGTGAATATTTGAGAGCAGCTTTGCCCAAGTCATGTTCTAAGGATTTTTTAACTGACTTCAGAGCGTGGATGTATTTTCTTTTTATGAAATAACTCATGTTTTCTTACCTCTTAAGACTTTCTTTTGAAACAGAATTTTTGCTTTTTCAGGAGAGTAGGAAAGCTCTGATGGCAATAGTGAAATAGTGTGATCAGTGTTTTGATTGCTTGTTGCTTTTATTTGGAGGGATTAGGTGGAATTAGTATCTGTATGATACATCAATCTTCATTATTTTTTTGAAGAAGTATTTGACAGGCCAGTATGCTGTTTTCATTTTGAACAGATTGAAAACTCTATGCATTTTAGAGGTAGAAGACAGATTGGAGAACTAATTATAGGGAGAGTTTTACTTACATCATAGATTCAAAAAAATTATACCACCCTTAGCAAAGCAAAAATATAAATTCTGTAAAAATTGCACTTTGCTGAGGTCTGATTTTTGAATGTTTGAGGTAGCTGTTTTAAAGTTCCCATTTTCTATTTTGATTTAGTTCTATGATTGAACATGTTATGCTCCTTTTGTGTTGTAGTTGTAGCTGCAGTACTTTTTGCTCTTTATCATTTGAATAGTGTTTTTTTTTCCTGATATTGCAGGGACTTTCAATGTCAGTGGTTTATCTTGAACTTTATTTCGAATTTGTTGAGGCCAAGTAGCTGTGCTGGTACATCCAAAGTGTGAAAATTTGACCCTTATTTATTGTAGTTGGCTTAGGATAAACAGGTCATACTGACAAAATGATGCTTTTGTTTATACAGTTATTCTTCCATCCTCCAGAGTGTGTATTTTTATTAAATTCAGATGAAGGGAAGATTCTTACATAAGAATATATTGTGTAACAGGACTAGAAGCTGTCTTCTAATACACTCTGCTTATGCTGTGTTGTAAGTGTTCTACTAGTAAATTCAAGATGACTTCTCTATTTAAAAATATTCTTCACAAGTACTTGTGTAGTCTGCTGATTGAAAGAAACTTGATTCTCACCCAGTGAATGGTTTGAAAAAATGACTCAAAATTCTCAGTTCTTTCTGAATGAAGGGGGGGAGGGGTAGTGTGTAAACTTTCCTTTTTAAATGAAAGGCTTGGTGGTAAAATACCTATACATTTCAAAAAGCAAATGTATTGTGACAACATTTTCGCATGCATGTATGGCTCTAAACAGCACAACCAGGGTTCAATAAGGCAGGAATATAGTTGTAATGTCTCAGTCATTGTAAGTTGTGGTTTTCTCTGGAGATTCTTTGGTGATTGTATAGTTCTTATATTGGTAAAACTACATAAGAGAATTTATTGGTGCATGTTGTTCTCTGTTATAAGCTACCAATGATTTATATTCCAGGAAGGTAAAGAAGGGCAGATGAAGATTAGAAAACACCTTCTTGAGATTAGAGGCAATTTAATATTCTGCAAACTATCCTGCAGTTTTTCTCATTTCTCAGCACATTGCTGTTATCTTCTTTCACACTGTTGCCAGTAGAGATATGAAGGTGATTTGTAAATGTGTGATATCCAAAAAGAGTTAATAAATCGATCTGAGAAGAATCTAGACATTTCTGAATATGTATACCTAGGGAGACTGGGGTTTATATCAGCTCTGCATCTTGCTGATGGTCATTTACTTTCAGATACCACTAAAAATAAAAGAACGTGGATGAATATGTATGAGGAAGTTGGTAGGTGACATATGAGTTATAAGTAACTTAAAAAAGAGAAATTTGATAAATTCTATCTTTAGATCTTGAAAGTTCATATAATGATTTTATAATTAATGTAGGATAAGAGAAGTTTGAAACAAGTTGTAAAGCAATTAAGCAGTTTACCAAGATGGTAGAGGATTTCCTTATTGCTAGAAAACTTTAATAGTTCTTTTAAAATCTGATTGCTTATGAATAGCAATTAAGGAAGAACCTGTGACTTTTATGTAGGCAGTCAGACTAAATCACAAGAATCTTTACTTGCCTTACATTTCATTATTGTCAGACTTTGACTGTCTTTTCCATCTGTAGTGTTTTCATTCCTGTGAAGTAAATGCCATTTAATCAGTCCTATGTTCTGTATTTTCATATTTTAAAGAGTTCTGGCCAAGATTTTTCTCTTTTCCATATAAAAGAAAACAAGAAATAAAAAAAAAAGTTGTAGCATCAGGATGTTGTATCTGAAGAGGGAAGAACAGGGGAAATGGCCTCTTGGACTAAATTTTGAGAAACTCTGTCTTTGGTTGCATTTATAGTAATTGCAAATTTTTAAGTTATCTTAGCCTGCTTTTTAAGAGGGTACTGGTTTGGGCTTTTTTACTAGGTTTCTAAGAAGTGGTCTATTAGTAACTGAGGATGGCAAGGGCAGTTAGAAATATGAATGATGCCTTCTGAAAATTTTTACTTGTCTTCTTGAGTGATGGTTCTGATGTTGAGTAACTGCTGTATTCATTGGCTTTTCTCCAGCCTTGGTTGAGTGTAGTTTGTGGAGTCTATGTGATGAACCAGATCATGGAACCAATTTGAGCTATCAGTATCCTGGAGAATGGTGTTTCTAACTTAGTACAGCAAAGTCATCCAGTTTATTGCACAGATATACAGGTAGTTGCACCACTGAAAGTTGATGCAGGGAAAGGAGCAGAAGAACAACTGGCTGAAGAAGGGGAAGAAGTCTGGTGCACCTTTTGTTTGTGTTCCAGAGTTGGTGTTCTTGGTTGATCAGAGAGAGTGTTAGTGGAAGCAGTGTTGGTGACTTGTCTGAGTTGGGTATAAGAAAGAATGAATTTTTTGTTGTTTGTTTCTTGCAGTATTGTTTGCAAACACTGGAAGATTTTACATGCTAATTATTTTAAAGAGTATGTACCTACAGGAAGAACCTTTGCACCACTATGGAGTCCGTCAGTAACTTGAATAAAACCACCTGAAGCTCCATGTACCTGAGAGTACCAATCTTTGCAAAGAGAATGTATTAATCTCTGTAATTCATGGGAGGCTTGCACTCCACAAATGCTCTGAAATGGCAAAGTTATACATTTAAAAAAGGAAAATCTGACAAAACCTTCAGTTAACTTTGTCAAAAGTAAGGCGCAGACAGCTGTGGAAAGACTTGTTTCCATCAATTAAAAATAAAGAAAGAGAAGGGATACTTCTGTAGGCTGTGGGCTGTTTCCTAGCAATAAGATTGTCAGAAATCCTAGGTTTGTTTTCTGGCTTGTACCTGTTGACTGAGGCACATAAGTTTCACTTTTTATCATGTAAGAGATGCAAGGTTTTGAAAAATGGGGTAAAATTGTATTTACTATTGGAAGAGGAGAGCTTTTGTCTGGTCTTTTATATGGACTGTGTTTTGGCAGCTCCTCAAATCAGTGAAAACAGCAGTGTGAATAGATGCTAATCATCAGATTTGAAGCTTTACCATCTCATCCATATGTAGTCATGACCCAGTGCCTGATCATGTGCTTGTTGTCTTATGAACATGTTTGAAACTATCGCATTCCTAAAATTCAGTGTAAGTTTTGTCTGAACTTGTGAGAAGCTGCATTGTTTTGGCCCACACTGATTTCAAAGCACTCTTTAATGCACAGTGTTTTCTTACCTGCCCAGATTTGCTTTTGATCTGCTCTTTCACCCTTGATATTGCTGAGGACTTCTGAAGGCATTGCAGCACCTACTTGGCTGAATGAGGAGCTTCCATGTAATTCAGAGTTGTAGGAGCAACTCTGAATATGATGGCCCGTATGTAACTGAAGTATTAGGGTAGTTATATATATAATGATTCATCTTAAAGGAGGGGAAGGAAGGAAGAAGCCTCTTAGACTATGAAATACTGAATTACTGACTTCTGAAATTCCTCTTTAGTGCATTGGGAAGTAGGGGTTTAGGAATGTGTCTTGGCTGCTCTGCAGGATTGCAGCCTGGCTCTTGGGTTGAGTGGAAAAGGCTCCCTGTGCTGCCCAGCAGCAGAGTGAGAGCTGTTAAGAACACAGTGACTGTTGGAGATGCTGTAATTAAGTAACCGCCTCTGTGCCTGATGCACATCTCAACATATAAATAGAGCTCCAGATGGCTGCAACCTTACAGATGTCAGGGACTGACAGCCTTTCTTTGAGACTGCAGTGTGGCTTGAACATGAGGTTTATAGGCTTTGGTACAAGATAGGATCTCCACCTTCAGTAATATGTATCTTATGATTAAATGTGGTCTTCTCATTAAATTTATTTTGAAGGAGTAGGAGAATTAAATTATTCTCTGTACCTGGGTCAGGAGGAGCCCTACTACTTATTAATCACATGGCTTAGGGGTGTTTTTTTATTTTTTAATTTTTCTTTTAAGTTCTTTTAGTGCCTTTTAAAGCATATTTCCTTTCAACAGTTGGCTATCCAGAAAATTATATGCATTTGCACTGTATTTTAGAAACATAGCCATTTCTGTTGCATAAAGCATTACTAAAGAATGTATGCCCTCACAATGAGGTCATACTTTCTATTCTTTCTATTTCTTCTTTGTGGTAGTAGTAATGTTCTGCAAAATTAAGGTATTTCTGGTTAGATGCATTAGGTTGTTTGCAGTATTGAAGAAAGGTCCTTAAAGCCTACTTTTAGAGAGGATCTTACAACTGACATTAAGAAAGGTGTTAGTTGGATTAAATTTAGCTTCAGTTTCTATTTTCATTTTCATTTGATTTATGTGCTATAAAATACTGTGCTTCTGGGGTCTGCAAGTTGAAGCAAGAGAGCATTTTTTGAGAAGGGCCCTTGGAAAAAACAAGGAAAGTGGAGGTTGAATGCAGGTTTATAGAAGAAAACAAAATGAATTGTAAGGAATATTCTGCACTGGTCTTGTATCTTTGTCTATTATAGAGTGTATTAAGTCGAGGTGAAGCAGGAAATCCTGCTCTGAAAGGTGAAATCACAGAAACTGTAGCATCTGAGAGGCAAACCTTAAGAATTGTGGTATGGAAATGAAGCACAATTTAATAACATGGTAATGTGCTCCAAAGTTGACTCAATCTTGAGAGGTAATAAAGGTATATTTGCCTTGAGGTGAGATGTTACCCAGATAAGATATTTACTGAATGATGAATAGCACTTTAGTCTTTTTAAACATGTCACGGACTTGTCAGCCTTTGCCTCAGATGAATTGCCCTTTCAACAGTCAGGAATTCTGTGGTGGTGTCCTGTGAGACTCCTGACCCTGGTAACTGGGGGTAACATTTATGACTCATGTAGGAGACACTGTTACCTGTGGTGTAGCCTCAGCGCTTCTGCAGTAAGGGAAGTGAAACTTCTTTGTCAGGCGCACACAGATGGTGATCACACAGAAATATGTCAATGTCTAGTAGCAGTGTGGAAGTGCAGGCACTGAGTGAACAGTCTTGCCTTGATCAGGTAATTCAGCTAGTTCTGTCTGCTTTCAGACTTGAGCCCATTTTGACCTGGAGATACCCACAAGGGGAAAAGAATTTGGGCCTCTTGGTTCTGTCTGACCTGGCAGATGAAGCACTGATGAGTACAACACTTAGCATACAGATGTGGAGCCACATTTCCCTTCTCTTCCCTGGCAACAAAAAGCAAGATACCCTGTACTGCTTGTGTGTTGCTGTTGTGGATGGAATTTCACAGCACTGGGTTTAAAGGAAAACCATTCCTTTGGCATAGTTCAGTTTAAATTTTATGGTGTTAAAGAAAAATTTATCAGTATCTCTGTTTGCTCAAGTTTAATTTGTAATCCATATTATAAAGGAAGTATGGAAAGTGAGATGTCAGAAGCATGAGCGTGAACAATTAAGATAATACAGGGAATTTAATGACCAAAGTGAAGTTGATTAATGTCCCATTAAACCCAAACAGCGTAAGTGTTGATTTCTGTCTTTGTCCCACTCTGAATGCCATGATTCAGTGTTTGAGTTTGTGAAGTTGGAAAGAATTGTACCATGAAACAATGGAACAGTCAACATTAGGTAATTAGAAGTAGGGATTCTGCATTTAAGGGCAGAAATGGATGGTTAATGTAGCCAGAGGATTATATGTAGGGTGGTGTGAAACCTGTGATGCCTCTGCTGTAATTACAATAAGAGTCTGTAAGCAGACATTAATTTCCTTTTAGAGATGTAACAATGAGCAAGTTCTGAACCAAAATACATCTGAATGCTTTTAAACAGCACGTGTTGAAAGTATTGATCAACACTGACTTCAAAAGCAGTTAGTTGTTGAAGAGTTTATATTATACAAGAAAAGATTGCAGTAATTGCATTGCAATATAGAGTGTAGAGCAGTGAAATACATAGGAGCCAGCACAATGTATTCATGGCTGCTTTTGCTGTTTTATTACCTAATGTGACACTGTACATATTTTCAGTTAATTGTGGAAACTTTTTATACTTTGTGCTGTTCTTCCATTCTTGTCATCTCATTGATTTTCTTTTATTAATGCCTACCATATTCTGTCTGATCTGGCAGCTGTTAAAGAAAATTTCAAATGTTCAGCTATTTTTTTTTTGATATTACTGATAATTCATGACAGTTGGTCAGACTTCTATACTATAGTGTGAAGGATCTAGTTTATATGATAGCATGAATTTAATGCTGCAAGTCACACAGTTTAAACAAATAATGTGAGTTGATTATTGTTTGTGGTTTTGTTTGATTACACAGGTAGCATCTCTGTCTTCATTAGCTGTCAAATTGTGTAGTTGTTGAACCTCTATTAAAACAAATAAAAATAATTTCAGCTATGTAACATTATAAAAGCCGTGAAACTTTTAACACTACCTAAGAGTTTAAAGCTAAAAATGAATAAATAAAGCCTGATACTCTCCTAATGGCCTGTTGTGGTAATATAAACAGAAGAAGAACAAAATGTGTGTGGATATATTCTGTTGTAACTTGATGGTGTGACTTTCACTCCATGATTATGTTAAGAACTTGTGTTGCTGCTGGATGATTCTGGAATATTGGGAACAAACTTAAAGGCTAATTTGTGATATGTAGGTGACCTTGCCTGTAACAATCAGCAATAACCTGGCCTTTGAAAGAAAAAGAAACTTAGGCAACTGTGATAGGTTTTCATGCATGCCCCCTGTAACTTTGAACACAGGGAGATGTTGTCCAGAGATGCAAGACTAGGGAGAGCTCTCAAAATTAGTTTTGTTCCAAAGCTGTGAAGACAGGCAGCTGGAGAGAGGCAGTTAACATAGTTCCTGCTGAAGGGAGGAAGGACATGCTGCAGCATGTGTTTGGACATCAGTGAATCTGCAGGAAAGGTAGCTGCTTAAGGCATGTATTCTCTGGAACTTTGCTTTACATCATTCCCCTCATCCCTGAAGTGTTCACTGAAATTTATAACAGCCTTGAGAGTAGGTAAATTTAGTGGAATTTTGTGAATTCTATCTTCTTTTTTTTTTCTTAAAGAGAAGTTTAATACAAATTTGTCCTACCTGTGTTAGTGTAGTTCTTTTCCCCCAGCATGATTTGATGAGATGTTGGGTGAAGAAACAGCACCTGTTTTTTCTGTCGTAGTGGTTGCAAAGCAATTACAAGGCAAGAGATTATTGGGTTGTATTCCTGGTTTGTGGCAGAAGTATTTCAGCAGTTTTGTGTTTATGTGCATTACTTTAACCTAAGGCAAGTATTCAGAAGTTCATTTTGCTCAAGTACAGCTACTGACTGCTGATAGCTAAACAGGAGGAGGACAGTTCAATTACAGTTTTTTTTTAATGGTAGCACTTAAGCACACTGGTTATTTCCCTTTTATTTTACCTTTGCTTCTGATAAAATGTCATGTGTGCATTTTGCATGGGTTTGAGGGAGTGGACAAAAGGGAGGAAGATAATTCTTCTATTCCATGACAATAAAATATTTTTTTCATTTATTAAGGTTTTAGAATGTAGGGTGGAGTGTTTTTGATTTATCTGTAGTAGCACAGGTTGTGTAAAATCGTTTACATGTTCTAATGGTTTTCAGGCTTCAGCAAGCCTATTTTTAGTAATGGATTATCACCCTTTATAGTGCCTGATCATCTTCTCAGAAAGCTTGCTAGGGCATTAACATGATAGAAATAATGTTTGTTTGCAGTCTGGAATTTGTGCACTTGCTTCACTGCCCTGAGCCCAACAGGTCACCCACATGTTCTTTGCCAAGGCTCCTTCTCCTTTGGTACTGCTACTTAACTGAACACAGTTAAAATGAACTAGGGTAACTTAGAAAAGGTCACCTTTGCTGATCTGGCTCATTTTGTAGTTTAAGAAGCAGTTCTGGGAGAGGAAGCCCCTGACCAAGATGTAGTGACAGTTTGGGAGTGGTAACATCTTCAGTGTATTTAAAAAAATAGAATCAATAAATCTAACACATGC
This sequence comes from Ammospiza caudacuta, assembly GCF_027887145.1. Lineage (NCBI taxonomy): Eukaryota > Metazoa > Chordata > Aves > Passeriformes > Passerellidae > Ammospiza > Ammospiza caudacuta. The sequence goes on along the minus strand of NC_080593.1, from coordinate 115,005,329 downwards.
TTTGAAAGTAGGTGAGTGGCTTAGCAAAATAGGTAATGTGTCAGGTAAGGAAGGTGATACTGATTCCTGAAGGAATCTGGGGGGGGCAGCTGCTAGGTAAGACTGTTCATTCAACAGCAGTAGCATGTATACCTTATAGTGCTGGATTTTCTTAGATAAATTGCATTGTTAAGACTTACTCTAGTGCTCTCAGCATCAGTATACCGGCATTCTGCATGAGTGCTGAAAATAATTTCGGTTAATGAAAAAGCAAACAGTTCTTTATAGTGAACTAAATTTCTCTCTTTGTAAACACTCAAAATTTTGATTAACAATTATTTTAAACAAAAATGATGAGCAGAAGTATTCAGACATATAGCAGATCTGGGCAGACTTGTGACTGGAGAGTATTGTTAATTAACAAAACCCCAAACAACTACCGCATAATTATTCTTCTGGCATTAACATACACTGATTTCTATATTAAATGCAATTAGGATCATAAAATCCTGACATTTTAGTAATAATTGCATTCTGAATCTTTTCTTTGCAGATCTTCTTCTCCGGCTTTGAACAGCCATGCTACTCTGTTGCCAAAAATCAAGGAAAGTGAGTGTGTGCTTGAATTTGAAGACGGTAGCTCTGTATAATGCCTGAAGGTAATTCTTTCTTTGTCAGAAGTTAAAAAGTAAGAGACTCCTGATGTATGGCAGATGCTGTCATAAATAGTGTTGGTCTTAATAATGTTTCTTCTTTCTGTGTTTTAGTTAGGTTTACTGTTGTGTTATGGATGGGTAAATGCTTGATTAAAATTCTGCTTTGTGTGTGTCTTGGACACATTCTCTCTTGAATATTGCTTTAGCTTGGGTAGCAATGTTCATGTGAAAAGTAGATACTATACAAGCCTTTGCCTTTTACTATGCTTAGATGGGAAAGAGCTTTTTTTTTTTTTTTTTTTTTTTTTTTGTCATGTGGTCTGTGCTTGGAACATTGTATTATTTAATCCTTGTTTCTAATTCTACCTGGATCACAGTCATGAATACCCTTTGGGAAAAGTGTGCATGAGACTGATAATTCTGAAACATAGTCCAAAGAATTTATTAATAGAATAAAAAACTTTTACTTTGTTCTTGGTGTTCAGCAGTTTTTACCTGTCTAATAGCATAGTTTATAGAGTATGTCCTTTTTCTGATTCAAAATGAAGTTGGTGCCACTGAGTACAGTAGAGTTCAGGTATAAGGACAACAAAACTCTCTTGAGATCAAATTATTTAACTGGTCCTTTTTTATTTGATGTGCTTCTGTTTCTGAAACCTTTTTGTAAAAATACATATTTTAACTATGTCTATAGTTAAGGCTTGAAAAGCATGAGGGTAGCTGGTCTCTTGTAAGCAAACTCTTTTGATTTTCTGGAATAAATAATCTGATAAAATCTCTCCCCCCTGCTCATATTAATGGCATGTTTGTTATTTTTCTCTGTGGTTTGTCAATTTTTCTTTGTCTAGACAAAGAGATAAATGCACATTTAGAGTAATTTTCAAGTAATATGATTAGCTGCATGGTTAGCTGTGTGTCCTATTAATATTTTAAGGAAAAAGGGATGACTTATATTACCTGTGTAGTGATTTAATCCAAAAAGTAATTTTTAGAATTATATAAAAATATTGCTTAGTGGCTAAAATTTACAGCTTAACTTTCTGTAATGCCTTCCACATAAAAATCTCAGGTCATTAGTGGCTGCAGTGCTTGTATTTCTGCAGCAGCAGCTTTGGTAGTGTGGTGGAAATTACTCATAAGCTTCCTAGCTCCTAAGGAGAAGAGAAAAAGGCTCAGGAGAGTGAAGTACTTTAGTAATAGAATCTCAAATTAAAGTTCAGTGCTTTATGAGGCAGGTTAAAGTTTTTCATCTGTCACATACACTGGAAAAACACATGCATAGAGTTACTCATCCAAGTTCTTGTAGGGCACAGGACTGAAAATATGTCTTGACCTTCTTGCTTGAATACTTCATGTTTGCTATCAGTAACAAAGAAAGAAGCTACAGTTTTAGCTAATGCTGATAATAGAAGAAAAGATTTTTAAAGCTGTTACTTATTGTAGAGAAATACAAAAAGGGATTTTGCCTTTTTTCTTTTTCTTTCCTTTTTTTTGCCAATGCTTCAATTTCTGAGGAAAAAAGTATGGATAGGGATAGCAGTTAGCAGATAGACTTAGTAGCTGTAAGTTGAGGAGTTACTAGATTGTGTTGCTGTTTGTAAAATCTAAAAAAAGATGTCTGGAAATTGCTATCTGGGGTTTTAAAAGGTATTTCATAATTGAGAAAAGCCAGGTGATGATCTGGGATGATGGCTTCTGCATTTGGAAGTCATATTTTCTTGTATTTTTCTAATTTAGTTTCTTTTATTCTTCTCAGTGTATATTCTCATGTATTCTCCTAACTGTCTGTGTATGCATATGTATGTGTATATGTTACCTTGCCTGTGTTTCTGCCTCTGTCTTTGGTAATGAATAAGGAGCTGTGGCATGTGAGCACTGATGTATTCACACACTATATATCTGAAAGAGTGTTTTTGAAAACATATGTCTGTCTTTTTCATAACTCCTGTGAAACTAACACTTGACATTTTTGTTTCAGTTTCTAAATGATTTTAGCAGTGGAAGTTAAAAACTTCAGAGACCTAAAGAAATCATCATGAAGCTATATGTATTTTTGGTCAACACTGGAACTACCCTTACATTTGATACTGAACTTGCTGTACAAAAGTAAGAGAGTAAATTAATTGTGTATTGCTTGTTTTAAATTAAGAAGTGTGTATACTTTTATATAGTAAGTATTTGAAAGATGAAGATTAGGGTTTTTTTTAATATGTCATTGTAGTTTTCTTCTAGATTTTCTGGTATTTGAGTGAATTTTGGTGTGTTTTTTCCTTAATTTTTTTTTTTTTTTTTATGATTAGCATTTTCATTGCCTTGCCAGGTGATTGTGTGTGAAAGAGTAGAGAAGTTACTTTCTGGGATAGTGGCAGAGGCTGACCTGCTCCTCACTGAGTGTGGTGTGTTTGGTGATTTTTGAAAAAACTGTCTGAATGACTTTTGATGATTTGTTCCCTTTTTTTTTGAATAATATTTTTATGTGGAATTTCTCTAGTAAAGGCTTCTTTTTTACTGTCTGACATCATAGAGGGAGTTCTGGAGGTTGTCCTTTCTCTTGTCAGTACATTCATCCTGAAGAAAATGTGTGCTCTGGAATGTTTCTAGGTGCTAAAGAATTGGCAGGATGGTTTTTGTCTCATGGCTAGATGGGTAAAAGTTGGTTTTGTGCCAAGTTGTAAGGCTCCAGACTATTTTACATGGTTTTATATGTAAACCGTGAACTTCTGAATGCCCATCTGCCTGGAGCATGATCAGTATTAGAGGATCATGGTTAAGTCCCAACAAATTTACTGTTTCTATTTTTTTTTTCACTGCATGCTAAAAGCATCTTGTAAATGTATAGATACTTTTTTAGAGAGGTTTGTATTGTATCCTTTTTCATTGTTCTCATGTGCAAGACCTTGGGGGTAGCAAGCTCACCTGCTGTCTTCATAGTTTGTTGGTTATGGATGTGTTGCAAGTAATAGGGTAAGAAAGTTTTCTACCATGGATTTTTTTTTTTAATAATTCATTGTTTCCTTTCTCTTGGATTCCTGTTTGTAATTTTCATGACTGAAAAAAGACTGTCCAGACTGTTTCTGTGTGCTCTTCTCTAAAGCCAGCTGACAGTCAGGCTATTACTGAGCATGAAATAGTGTTTCAGCCATTCTGTTTCTGCTAGGTCATTTACAGGTGTGCCCACCCCCCTGTAAGCTGTCTGATACAGTTAGACATTACATTTTTAAATCATGATAAGTGAGGTGCAGCATCTAAGCTGCCATGCCAGACTCTTAATAGTTTGCTATGGGCCCACTTTTTGCTCAGTTGAATTGTTCTTTGAGAAAGCTTTCCAACAACTGGACCATGCAAAATCAGACTCTTCAGTTGAACAGTATAACTGCTTATTCTGTATATCTGCATATATAAAATTGCATTTTCTAGTAAGACTGACTTTATTGGGTTCTTCGCCTGTCTCCTTGTACATGGACTGGCCAAGTTATCTTCCTAAAGCCCGGGGAAGTGCTAGGTGAATGGCTGCTGTAACACAGCTAGCAAGTACAAGCTTGCACTCATGAGAGGTTTGTAATGCATTTGTGAAGTCATGCTGAATCATGGTTGTTTTAAATAACAGATCTTTATGATCTTTTTCAAGTAACAGTAACACTGTTATTCTTCCTACTAGTTACATAAAAACTGTTGATGCTTATATTATTCACTTCGTATTCTGAAGCTTTTTTATACCTTTGCACAGATGCTACCACAGTGTGTTATGTTAGCTGGGGTCAGTGACTGTATCAGATTAGTGAAATCTTGTTTACTTTGCTGTTTACAAGTGTCTTAATGACAGTCTAGAACTGTCTAAAATATGCAGTAATGTTAAGATGTTGTCAGCTAGATTTAAATGTGTAAGGCTGGTGAAGGAAGACCAGAAATGGTCTATTGCTACACTGTTTCTCTGTTAAAATCTGTGATATTTATGTTAATTTGTTATATACATATTGATTGTTGAATTTCCTGTTATTGTTAAGTGCTTTATGTACAGTAAATCAGTCAGTTTATTAATTGTAATTGTGCTGTGAATAATGAAGTGTTGATAGTCTTGACTTCTAGGGCCTTAGCAAGTCAGCTGTTTGGTTGTACAGTATAAATTCAAGGAACACAATATGACTTTTACAGTTGCTATCCTAAATGCTTGGTGTGACTTAATCCAGAATTTCAGCATGCCAGCAGATCTGGGAAAAAATATTGCTGGTGATATATCAGCAATGCAGAGGCTGTTTTCTTTTAGCTGATAGCGTATTGATTGGATATCCAGAATGCAACACATCATAGCACTTATAAAATTTAGAAATATGTAATTGTGCAGAATAAAAATACTTCTTTTAAAAATGTTCTGCTTAGACACAGATAAGTCACCTGTGTCTCTTACAGAAATACGTAAAATTAGACATGAGTAATCTGATAGCGTCAACTTCTCTTCCCATTTTTTTTTCAGTGTGGCTGATCTGAAATATGCAATTCAAACAAAGTATAAGATTGCCATTCAGCACCAAGTACTGGTTGTCAGTGGAGGAGAGTGTATGGCACCAGACAGAAGAGTGTGTAGTTACAGTGCTGGAACAGTAAGTTCATGCTGCATTCTTAGCCTAAACTTTCATTTATAGGGGAAGAAAAAGAATAAATAAGGACCATGCCTTAATTTTTCTTCCATAGTTTGCTGGATTTCTTTCATTTGAGAAACAGGTGTTTATGTATTCAGCTTCTAAGTGTAGATTTTAACTTGTTCTCAAGACACATTACTCACATGAGGAAATAATTGATAATTAAACAGCAAGTTACCTTTACTCAGTGTTTGGTTTTGTTTCCTTTTTGAGTGTAGGACACCAACCCAATTTTTTTATTCAACAAAGAAATGATCTTGTGTGAACGTCCACCAGCTATCCCCAAAACCACATTTTCAGCAGAGAATGAGATGGAATTGAAAGTAGAAGAATCTCTTATGATGCCTGCAGTGTTTCATACAGTAGCATCACGAACACAGCTTGCTGTGGTAAGTAGATTGTTACTGGATTTGCACACCAAAGGAAAATATGTCAGAGGGAAAGCTTGATGTAAAACATGAAATAGTTTCTTCAAAAGGCAGTAAAAATGCTGTATTAGCGGTGATGTGCTCTTCAGAGCCTTTGTCTCAGAGTTTCAAGGTAAGTTTTGAGAGATGTGCTTGCTTCTTCAGCATGTTCAGAGCTTCTTTCAGAACTGTAGTGTGAGGCACCTTTTGAATGTGTACGTTTGCAAAAGTATTTACAAAACAAAAATGATCAGATTGCTTGGACCATGCCTTAATGCACTGCCTTATTTTCCAACAACTTTTAGTCTGCCTCAGCCTGAAATGAGAAAAGTAACTTTGGAGGCGATGTTAACTCAAGTAGAAAATTAACACTACTATTTTTAAAAGCATGTTGCCACTCTTCTGTTTTATGCTCATATTTTATGTCTAAACTGGTGAGGAATTAATAAAACAAAGCTTTTTCCCACAGTTCAGGTTGCTTATTATTGAGTACTGCCTCTTACTTGCATATTGCATATATTTACTTGCAAGTTGGTCAGAAGTGCAATTGGATTATTTCTGTGTTGTTTTGATAGGGAAAAGTGGCTCACTGCAACATGTTCAGTTAAATACTCATGTGCATGCAGTAAAAACCAGCTGCATGTTCAAGACACTGACACAATGCCTTCAGTAGTTATGTTTTATTTTTACAGATTGTTTCTGTATTAAAAACTGATCTCCTTTTCTTTACAAATTTTACGTTTAAATTTATTAAGCATTTTTCATATCTCTAAAGATTATTCCAGTTAGTGGCAGCAGGAGAATGGTTATGTGGAGTGCCTCACACAAAATGAATAGTGATATCTTTTTTGTCTTGGTAAAAAGTTTCTTAGTTTTAGTGACAACTCTAATGCAGCTAAGAAGAACATGTAGCACTTGAAGTGGCTGGGATTTAATACTACAAAGCAGAATTTAGAGAAGCTTGTTAACTGTTGTATAGAGAACAGGGATTTTGGCATCCTGGCCTGTCAGGAGGGGGAGGGTTCTCCTGAATAAAGTGAAATAATGTGACCTTGACATACTGTCTGATTTAAGGCAAGGATTGAGTCCCATAGACTCTCTTTCTCTCTCCCCCACCTCTTGACAGTTAGAGCTGACTTTGTAAGTAGGACCTTGAGTTATTAGGTGTCTGTGAGTCATATGACTGTCATAGGCAAGAGTAGATACCAATGTGAGTTCAGCTAAGGAGTAGGAGGTTTTCAGTTGTGCTCTGGTTTTACCAGCTGAAACTGAAAGTGCTTTAAAACCATTCTTTGTGAAGTATTAAGAGGAGGTTATAAAAGTAAGGAAGACTGATAGCTTCTAAATACTTCACATTGATTTGATGTGAAGGTGGGGCTGTAGTAATTGCTACAGTCTTTGTGTTTTGTTGAGGATAATGGAAGTGAAGGGTGATGATACTCAGTTTCATGTTTCTCACTGTTGTTTTATCTGGTTTCTCTGTTCTGTACCCTGTTTTTTGCTCTTAGATTCTTAATTTGGCTTTCAGTTTGGTAAAATTACTATACAACAATGGAACATATTTAGTCCCTCTGGAGTAAGCTTTTTTTATATTCCAAGGTTTTATAAAAAATACTCCTATTTAGACTTGAAAAGAATTGTTGATGCTGCCTAATATTCCCCCTTTGAGTCTGAAGACTGTATTAATACACAGTGCATGCAAGTTCATTTCAGTGTTTATGCCTTTTAAATATGTTACTTAGAAGATCTTTCTAAAGATCTAAACATATTTATAGTTGTTTCTACATTCTGGGTGCAGGTCTATAATACTATTAATATTTAGCTACAGACTGGAAACTATACAAGAGTGATCATGAGTTGATTTGCAAGGAGAAAATTAATCTTTCCATACTCAGTGTCACCTATTAGTAGTATTGCAGGACTGGAGGAAGCGGGGGCAGGAATTGTCTTTAAACAAGGGTCCAGGTAGAATTCAGGTGTTATTTTTAGCTTGCAGATTTATTTTCAGGAAGGTTATTATTTGTTCCCCACTTTTGAGAGTTCTTCCCTCCTTATAAAATGGTTATAGTGATGGTATTTGTTTTCTTATGAAAAACTTGGAAATTTATGTAAAGATTAAATAGGTAGTAATATTCTTAAATCTGACTCACCTTTACATTGACATTTTATTTTATCCAAGATTTTAAATGTTCTAAAGCCACAGGCTCTGTGTTAGGCTGTGAAAATGAATTGAGTACTTCTCTGGAATATCAGGGGACTGATAAATCCATCATGTGTAATAGAAGATTAGTAAATAGTCTGTTGTGATTTTTAGATGTACCAAGGTGTGAAACCTGTGTAAAGAAGTATTGCAGTGTTGTACTAAAGTAGTTTTTCATGATGCCTGCTTGAAGAATATTGAACAGTAATTCAGAAGAAACTGAGGGAGGACTGGGAATGTGGTTAGATCATTAATCTTCTCCAAGGTTCACCATAAGCCTCTTGCCTGGGAGGAAGAAGGAACATGGGATATTAATCCTTCTCAAAATTGATTAAGATCTGGGGAGAGCTAAAAAGGCTCTGAACCTCTGTGGTTGTGTGATTGATGCACCCAAAGTCACACTGAGAGTACTGTATGGGAGAGTTCCTACAAAATAATCCAAGCTTTGTCTTTTTATTAATTCTAGAGAAATGGTAACCTGCTTTACCAGAAAAACAGAATGGCAGTACTTGATGATGGAGAGGTTTTTGCCTGTTGTAATTAGAGCATTTTAATTAATTAAATTTGACTAAATAATATTTACTACTAATACATGTGCTATTATATGATAATGTAGTAGGGAAATAAAGGTTACATTCTAAATTATTGCTTATGAAAAAGTCTTACCTGTTTTTGTCAACAACAAGAAGCAGTGATGTATAAATATTAAAAGAAAGGAAGAATATTTGTTTCTATTTAATCTGGTATCTGCTCTGCCCAGAGACTATAGGATATGATCTTTAAAATCAGACTTGATAGGAAGTTGAAAACATAGAGTGATATATGGCCTCTAATTTTTTTTCCTCTCAGTAAAAGTAGTTCTAGGGTCTCCTTTAACAAGTATTTTTATGAATCCATGCATTGTGGCCTCTCCATCATTTTTTCTATGTCTGTTATTTTTCTGTCTGTTATTGAATTAAGTTATTTTTTTGCTTTCTGCCTTTTTTTTCTGTAATCTGTTGTTATTACTCAGGTATGGAAGTCATATTTTAGTTCATAGTGGAAGTCTTGGCATTCTTATGGCCTGTTGCATATATATATTTGTAGGATATAAGTATATGTAAAACCAGCCATTCTACCCCCCCCCCCAACAATTAACACTAATTTCTTTGAGTTACATAAAAATTAAAAAAAGCTGCATCAAAAAAGTTACAATCTTTTTTTTTGTTTCATAACTCCTAAACAAAAATTATTCCTGTGCAGAATGTATCTTGCATTTGGTTTTCCATGGTACTGTGTGTGTCAGACATCCATTTTCTGTTTCTTTGTTTTCATGATTTTAACATTTATTATGGATTTTCTTAAGTTCCTGTTCACCACCTATGATTCGTTATGTAGAATTCAAAGCATAACGATTAGGTAGCTTTAAAGAAGCTACATCTGTTCCCTTAACTAATTCCTTTACTATTTAAACTGAAATTCTAGTCACAGATTTTTACATTTGCAATATGATGTCTTTGTTCATATGGTTTTTTAAAAATCTCAGTAAAGTCAACTCTCTAAGCCTGTTTTCATTTTATGTCTTGGCATTCTGGTTTCTCCTGGGCTAAAAACTTACATTTGAGATGTCTCTGCCTGAAGGGCTCCAGGTTGCCTTTTTTGCAGCTAGCCTGGTCTCCCACCTTTCTTGCAGTTGAGCAGTTCTTGCAGTGAGCTGCAGTATGTGGACAGTGAGGTGCACACAGTGTTTGCAAAAAGTTACATGCACACCAGCTGAGAAAACAAGCTGTTCTCTACACAGAATATTGTGCAATAGGTTGTGTTGTGTCAATCTCACGGTCTTTTAACACCACTACTTAAAATAATTTCTGGTAGCATAGCCTTTAGGAAAGGATTTTTTTTTCCAAGTGATCCAACTGAAGTTTATTTTTCTGGGAGGGATATTGAACTTTTTGGGAGTGGGTATCTTTCACACTTCATGGGATGCTGCTGCTGTCATAATCAAACTGTCAATTCCTGCCAGTTCTTCTTTGAGAAGTGGAAATGAGGATGAGAAACTGTGTGGTCATTTCATTTGGTTGTGTAAAACCGCGACTGTAGTCATAGTACATAGTCATAGATCATTCTCAGTTTAGTTTCAAACACTTCAGATATTTAAGCCAAGAAGTATAGTCATGCTTCCTGAAAATTGTGGATCTACTATTTAGAGAAGTGCTCTTTTCTTCTAGAAAGTTGCTTTGAGACTCTCTGGAAATAATTATTTTAAAATATTAATGTTCTTCATGGTGTGTAGTGTTTGAAATAGTTGTGTGGCCAAGTTAATTTTGGCTAAAATATTTGTCTAATAGTCAGGGACACTTCTGGCTCCTCCTAAGAAGCCCAGATTTCTCTGTAACTCAGATCAGTCTCAATCTTTTAAAGTAATTGAGCAGGGTGTGGTAAAATGGGCTTTAGTTTATCCCAAGGTATAATGAAAGATTTACTCCAAGGCAGATCTTTCTAAATGCTACTATAGAATTTTTTTTACCTTTGTAACCAAAATTTTAGATCAAGCTTTTAAAAAATTGAAAAAAGTTGAGTGACTTGGAATCAAGCTAGTGGAAGCCAACACTTACCTTATACCATGGTTTGACTCCCTGATGTGGTGGTTTATATAATTTCTCTGTTTTTTGATGGGAAGTTCTGTCACTTGACTTCTCCAAATCTGCTTATAATATCAGAGAGAACTAGTGAAAGCATTAGTGAAGAAAGGAATTAATCTGTCACTTAGAAAATTACTTCTACTGTGCTATGCTGGTGAAATAAGTACTTTCTGAGTAGGAAATAAGTTATGAACTGTGTGGACAAATGTCCAAAGGACACAGTCATCAAAAATAACCAATATTAAAGGAGAATGGAATAAACAGCTGTCTATGGAAAGAAGTTACCATGAAATATCAGTCTCCCTCACAGTGAAGTTAACTGCTCCAATTACAGGGTTTTTTTACAACTTAAATGTTGAAGTGTACCTTAATTTAGTAGTTTCATGTTACAGCTGTGTGTGTATTAGAGATAATGGTTACTAATTTTGGTAAACAAGGTAACAATTCCTTGTTGTGAAAGCATTTATCTGCTCTTGCAGTAAGTCTGTGGAATTTTACTTTCAAGGATCATTTCTATTGGTCTGAGGTTGATTGAAACCTGTAAGGAGTCCCTTTTACAGGATTCAGACACATGGCAATAGAGGACTTTGACTTATTTCCTTCTACTACAGGGTTTTAGAAAATGGAAAGAACCCTGCATTTCCTGAGAACTTTTGTTCTTTAGAGGTAAGTCCAAATACCACTTTAGACAAAACAGACTGTTGTCCGATTTTGCTCATTCAGATGAGCAGAATTATGACAGCAGGATGCAGAGACAGTCTTGAAATACTAAACACTTCACCAGTTAATTTCTGCTTTAAATAAAACATACTTTGTTGATTCTACTGATTTTTGGTTGAAACCTAGGAAAAAGAATTCATTATAAGAAGATTCTTCATCAGAAGAATCACCTACATTTAATTTGTGATTCTCAAAGGAAATAGTTCAGCTACACTCTCTGTTACAACACCTAGCCGAAGATTAAATGCATTCTGGTGGCCCTGTGGATTTCTTGAATAATTTGGTAATGAAGATGTCATTATTTCCTCTTCAAATAACAGCACGTAGGGATTAGTCTGGGTCTTGGTATTCATGTTCTGCTAGTAGTTCTCTTTTAGGTTCTCATTCCAGTGGTGCAGTGAGGCAATTGCTGTTCTAGACATGCTGCTGTACCTCTGTAGGATGATTGTAGCCCTACAAGGCAACTGAAGTTAACTTTTGTGCTCTGTGAAGCATTGGGTGTCTGCCAGTAAGACTTGAGTGTGTCTGTGAATAGTCAATGACAAAAGCAAGCCTGTTGTTAGGCAGGCTTCCTTTTCTGTGCTGGAGCTGGCAACCTTACTGAGAAGCATTAAAACATATGTTGGATTGCAGGCCTTTATTTCTGTGCTTGATATAATTCAGTTTTTAGACTTCATTTAGCAGAGAGCTGCTTAATTCTTTCTTGTATAGAGCTATACAGTTATATAAAATAAATTGGTCTAGTGCCTTTTAAAGTAGCTTGAGATGTCTCACAAAAATGTTGTCTATGGAAGTAGACAGCATGTAGGAAGAACAAGCCACATCACCTGAAGGTTTATTTCAGAAGTGATGGCAAGATAAGAAAGGTACATTTGTGTAGCTTTTAATTTCATAGCTTCAAAGAAAATAGCTAAATTGCATAGATACTCCAAATGATGCAAAACAACTTCTCTGCTGTGTTTTCTTGCTGTGTGCTTTCACATTTTGAAAGCAGGATGACTAAAACAAAACAAATGAAATATTCGTTTAACATAGTGTTCTTCTTGTATGCACTAGTATCTGCTTAGTATAGTCAAAGTCTGAAACAGTTCTGGCATGTGCACAAATAGTTACTCCATGTGGTTTGACCTTCATTAGAGCCATCTGTTTGGACCCTCCTGAATTCAGAGTAATATTCTTTACTATTTAATGTAATGAGCTTATTTCATGATATAGCTTGAGAAACCAACATCAAAAGCACTGAAGGCACTGCTGTGTTTCTGTGGACTCTAATTGCATGCCATGCTGACATAATTCTCCTGTTTGCCTCCTACCACCTAGACAGAATTTCTTTGGCACATGTAAAAACAACTTTGAGGGGATGATAATATGGGGTGCTGTTGTAATACCTTGCATGTGTGCCCTGAAACATGTCTGTTCATTTGTACAGTCTGATTTGCAGTCTATTAGCATATGGATAACTTTGAATACATTTTACTTGAAATAAACTTTTCCAATGAATTTTGATCTCAGAGTTAGCAAAAAAAAAAATCTTTTGCCTGTGAGAGACTTAGTATGTCTCAATGCTTATGATTGAGATGATTTATGAGCAATATTAATGATGGCTTTCATAAGAGGATTTCCACTTCTCCTGTGTATACATTAAGAAGCTGCAGCTCATCTGACAACGAATACCTGGTTGCATGCTTAGATGGCCTTGGAGTATTTTTATATTATAGTTCCTTTGGGCTTGTATCTGTTTCTTTGAGAGATTCTGACACTTAGTAGAAGTCCTCCTGTTACAAGGTTTCTGAAAAATTAACAAGTATTAATTTGCTACTCTGGGAAATACTGTTCACCCTTGCTTTTCTAGGAACCGGACTGCTGGGATAGGAGCTCCTGTTTGGGTTAACTTTTAAATTGCCACCGGGTAGACTTTTAGATACAAAGTGTCAGTGCTGGTTTTCAGTTGTGTACCAAGTGGTCTCAATTGTGAGGATTTTTTTTCTACTTGTAACTTCCGTTTTGTGTTTGAAAGTGTTTTGCTGGGGAAACAAGCTTGTTAAAATGAAAATATTAAATTTGCAACACTTAGGTTCTGAAACGACTATCAAAAATGACATATAATAAAGCTTCATAGAGCAGCTCTGACTTGTAACTTTTGACTTCTGTTGTGAACACAATAAATTGATCTAGCTGAAAAATCAAACATTACCCACTAGTTAAGAATATGTCCCAAGGGGGAAAGTGGGGTCATATGAAGCCTGATGCATACTTTAACGTGTTAAACACATGAGCTGTGCTGTGCTAAGTGAGCTTGTCCAAAGGAAAATAGAACTGGCAAAAACGACTACACAGGGCATTTAAAGGAGCAGCTGAGCCCAGTCTTTACTTTGCTTGATACTCATTTGGAGGAACTGCATAAAAAGACTTCATGATTAGCTTTGATTTTGTAGGTGGCTTATATTGATTTAAACTGTTTAAAACTAATGTGTGTTTTTGTATATTCTCTCACTTCTGGGACTGTGGCTCATAGTGGTTTGGAGAGGTATGGCTCCTCATTTGACAGAAGGTTGACTTTGAGAGAGAATAATTTTTGTGAGTTGAAAGTAAAATGTTTGTGTACATATTCAGGATGTACATTAGAATTCAGCAGAGGCATTCAGTTACCTTTTCAGCTTCATATTATTGGTATAAATTTTTGTATATCTTAGGGTAAAACAGCCTGTTCTTTTGGTTCTTAACATGATAACTGAGGAAGCAGTAATTCAGCTTTTTTTTATATGCTTTGCAATTTGCCTTTGTACTTGTATACAAAGTCAATTTAAGACAGTAAAAAAATGTTCAAATGTTCAAGTCAATATTACATTAGTCAGCTTATGTACATTTAAATTTTACAACCAAACATGGGATAGTTGGAGAAAATGACTTGCAGATTTCAGCATTGTCTGGATACCATCCCAGTTGTGTTATTGGTTGATTTTTGACTTAGGAAGCAAGAGTTCCTGGAGCAATTAAAATAACCATTCTTTTCAAACTGGAAATCATCATTCTCACATGCACAGGAAGCTGCCAAAATTCAGAAAACAAGAAGAGAAATGCCACCTTTACTACAAAGTGATAGGAATTTGTATTGACAACCTAGGATTTTCTTGGAGTTGCATATATGGCTTTTTTGAATATTCATCATTCATCTGCTGATAGCTCAGGTATCAGTGATTTGAAGGACAGTAGAATTTTGTCATGTTGCTTGAAACACGGCTTGGACTTCTGAAACAGGGAGGATGATCATAACTTTCAGTATGATTGTAGAATGTTTGTTTAAAATGCCATGCAGTTTTGTGGTTTATTTCAGAATGTAAATGGTGTTGGTCCCTAAATTTTTTTGAGTGTGCATATGTGCTGCTAACCATGTGTTCAGCAGCAAATGCATTCTGAAATACACGGATGTGTTAGGTTTTTAACACTGCTTTCTCACTGTGTTTTGTATAACTTGTTTTTCCATGCATGGTTTTCTCACATGTATGATGGCACAGGGGAGTTGTGTTCAGTCCTGATTTAACAGCATGCTCAACCTGCAAAAAGTGAAAAGACCTTTTTCTTGTAGGTTAGATAGATACTAAAACCTAAAGTACAGGTGTGTGCAGGAAAGTATTTTCCAAAGAGTCTGCAACTGGTAATGTTCTGAGCTGAAGGATTTATTCTATACCTTTTTATTACTTTTTGATGTCTTGATAGGCTCTTTGAGGGGAATAGCCTTTTTCTTAAATTGCCAAATTTAAAGTAGTTTCTCTTCCTACTAGTTGAAACTTCGGAATTGATTATAATGGGCATTGCTGTTAGTACACTTTTATTAAGATCTGGTAATTGCCATATGTAGACCTCTGTTTTAATTTTGCCAAGTGGGGCAGTAAATTCTCACTCTATTATGGCAGCAAAATGCCTCTCTGTCACCCAGTGCTTTAACAGAAAACTTTACTTCCACATTGGTTTGCAGATGCCAAGTTTCAGGATATGTTTTAGAGCTTTGTGAACACTGTACTGCTTCTTATCATGTTGCATTTGGTTTATTAATCAATGAAAGACTTAAATTATTTGCCCTTCTGTTTCCTCATGCATCTGTTCTTGCACCTGATCCACCTGTGCTTTTTGCTGGCTGATTATGCTTTTTATTGTCTTGTTCGGAGCTTCTGCTTGGCTCATCAAAAATGAGCCTCATTGGACCTTGATTGCCAGTTTTTTGTACCATATTATTAGTATGAGGGTTATTATTCATGTGTGTGTACCCTGAATATTTCATATTATCAGCATTTGATTCATTTTGTAAGGTGGTTTTGGAGCTACAGTTTTCATCTTTCTGTTTTGAAGAGTTCTCAGTAAATAGTACATACTTTTTTGTCATCTAATTAACTTCCTTTATTCTTAATTCTTTAAAAAGTGTTATTTTTATGAAGTTTTAAGGTGTACAACTTCCTAGCTGTCTGAATTTCATGCTTTTATGTTAATATCTTAAATAAAGCTACAACAACAGCCTGATTAGTATTTTATTGATTGTTTTTTCAGGAAATGTATGAGGTTGCCAAGAAGCTTTGCTCCTTTTGTGAAGGTCTTGTACATGATGAACATCTACAGCATCAAGGCTGGGCTGCTATAATGGCTAATTTGGAGGATTGTACAAACTCTTACCAAAAGCTGCTTTGCAAGTTTGAAAATGTGTATTCAAGCTATTTGCAGTCCATAGATGATATCAAATTGAAACTTACACAGTAGGTTTGCTGTTAAATTCATTCTCAGTTTCCAAATTTACTCAATTTTAAACTTAGTTTGTTCAAGTGTTTTATGTCTGGTGCTTATTCTGATTAATCAAAAATGTCTTTCTTTGATTATGTGTCATGGAGAACATTCTTTTTGTTCTATGCTAGTGACTTTTTTTAACTGACATTTTCCCCTGTATTTGTCAGCACAAAGAAACCTGTATTGAATTATGTGGAAGATAAGCTCGTTAATGAACAGCTGCTTAAGAGCTGGAGTCATTCCAAATGTCCACAACAAAAAGCTGGATAACAAATTTAGACATCAGCATCTTTAAATAACTATTTACACTTTTGAATTAATTGGTTTTTAACAGCTTGAACTGATATTTAGACTTACAATCTGTGTTGAAAGTATGAAGTCATAGCATAAACTTTGAGTGGATTTGTACACTTTTGAAAGGGATGGGGGTCATGTATGTAGATACATATCTGTTGTTTGTGTGTGTGTCTGTACTTGTGTCCTGCAAACTCCAGGTGTTACTTCAAAGAAAATCTTTTATATATTTGTATCCACTGTAGTATTGTGGTATTTCTATGAGTGCTTTGCTTAACAGAATATAAATGGATATTGGATCCTTAAAAAAATGTTTTTAAATATGTTTTGTCTTAAAAACAAAAGTTCAGCTTCATAGCTTTTACCAAATAGAAACTATTCAAACTCTGCAGAAGTAGTCAGACAGAGGACACTCAAAGCTCTGATAAGAACTGTTGATATCCATGCATATGGGACACATAAGTCCCAGTTGTGCATTTAAACAAAGAAGTGGGTGTCTCTGTTTATCACTTTTTTTCATTCAGTATAAGCAAAAACTTTGACTTCTTTAACTGTCCTTCCATGATGTTGATAGTCAGCACAGCAGTTTTAAAGGGTAGTAGCAAAATAATTATGAAATCTGCTTCAATTCTAAAATGAATAACAATTCATGTTGTGGGTGATTTTTAACTAAGATTTCATATCATGTTGGTTTCTAGATACTGATGGTTTTTTCTTTTCACTTTTTTAAAAAAGCTTGGGTTCTGCTGTTTCTATCATGGCCAAGATACCACTGCTGGAGTGCCTAACAAGACATAGTTACAGAGAGTGTTTAGGAAGGCTGGAGTCTTCACCTGAACATGGAGGAGCAGAAAGTGAAGAAACTGAGGATGGGAAATCTCCTGAATTGGTGCTTTATCCTGATATATCTAAAGTGAACAGTAAATCAATGTTAGCATCATTTTGCAAGTCAGTTGAACATTCAGCTTTGGAAGGCACAGATCCTGAAAATGTAAAAGATGATAAAGAATCTGGTCAAAATGCTACTGTCCAGGACAATGAAATGTCAGTAGAATTGAAAGATGATGATCAGCCTTCCTTCAATGTGTCTTTGTTAGACTGGATAAATGTTCAAGATAGACCTAATGATGTTGAATCCCTGGTCAGAAAATGTTTTGATTCCATGAGCAGGGTAAGTTAATGATTTTTTTAAAAATCAAATTGCATTGCATTGAAGGCTGCAACTTTTTTTTCCCCACATGCAGGTGCTTTTGAAGTGACTGACTCATCTCTTTTGTGGCTTGTTTCTCGGATAACTTCCTGAATGAAAGCCAAAGCAGAGACTGGGGGGGATAAGTGTGGGGAAGGTGTTTTATGAGTTTGAATGTTAAGAATTTGATCTTTAGGAAGATGTATAATTTTATGAATGCTTGTTGTCTTGCTTTTTCAAATAGCCATTTCTTTTTGAAAGCCAAAAGCTTCTTGTAGCGTACAAGCAAAGTGACACTACTATTATTTCTTTGTCTTTTTTATAGAAGCTACATTTATAATAAAAAGATTTTCCTGGACCAAATTAATGTTTAGTTCAAAATAGTCAAGTCTTTATTAAAATATAAAAAAATATGTGGTTAATTGTGATAAATTTATAATTTATATCTTGAACTTCTTTATTACCTGATACAGAGTTGCTCAGAAGGGCCCAGTCAGCCAGTTTGTATTTCTGCTGCTGGAATTATACAACAGTGCTTGCTTTACTTTCAAAATTAATATTTTAATCAGTGAGCATTATAACCTTTTAAATTTTTTTTGCCTATAATTTTTCTTCTCTCTTTGCTTTCACTGTAGCTGATATTTCTTACATTGTCTAGCCTTGTTTGCATAGGTATAATATACTATTACAACACAACATAGCTGGAACAAAGAAAACATTTTCTGTTGTCTTTGACACTTTATTTCCTCTGTAAGGTAGGACTGGAAGACTGAATCAGTGATTTCTAAAACTCATTTGTTGTAAGGAACATCATGGTATGGTCAGTTCTGTGCATTGATATTTTGATTCTTTCTTAAAATTAATTGGAGAATTTGGCTTAATTTTAAGGGCTAAGATTTTAGTAGTGCAGAAAAGGCTAAGGAAAAGATTGGGCGTTATAAGTTTGGTTTTTTTCTTCAACAAAAACAATAATTAATTTTGTGTGCTAAAGACTTCCTATTGGCTGAAGCCTGAGACAGTTCTCCATGCTGTTTTTCAGTAAGGCTGTAAGGTGCTTTCTACTATTATAAAGCAAGAGTAACAGAACCCGCTAGATGCGTTGTGAGACAATAAATTCCATTTCTACATAATATTAACGGTACACAGATGTGTTCTAAAAGTTTTAAAAATCAGTATTGATGAGATGGATATTAAACAATTGCTTCCAAATAAATTATAGCATTCCAAAAGAAACAAAAATGCTAAGAACACTGTGGTTAAGTACATACTCTACCTTTTTTGATCAGCTTGTAGTCTTATCTGACACATATCATGTGTTTTAGAGGCTCTGTCTTGTACTTGGTTTTTCTGTCCTTGTCTTATTGAAGATTAGGCAGAAATCCTTTATTTTGACTATTGTAATTGTTTTTTAACTGCAGTCAATTTTTATGGGAAAAAGTTGTGATTGAACCTGCAAAAAATGCAGTTTCTTTTTGTATTTGTGGCATAAGCAGAATTGGCAGGTAGGGAAGGTGTTTCAGTCTGAGTATTCTGGCCATCACCAGAGCAGTTGTGATTGATCAGTCCCAATTCATCTTGGTTCATGAAAACTCCCAGAGCTTTGAAGTAATGCGTTCCCGATTCTCCATAGGAAAACATTGATTTACTTTGTTTGGATAGCAGCAAAAGCAGACAAAACATTGAATCTTTGCTTACCATTGGTTTAGAATTAGTTGAAAACAGAAGTGGCTTGCAGCTGAAAATGAAAAAAAAATCCTAAATAAATATCTTGCAACATAATTTTTCTTTTAATATTCATTTGTGGTGACACTTTAATATAAAAAAAAAAATAGAATAATAGAATAAAATGGCACTAGCTTTTTAAAATTGTTTTGCTGTTCTGCCTGCATTCTCCCCGTGCCCTTTCCTTCTTAGAAATATGAGCCATACAAATGGTTTGTAATTGCAATTCTTATTTCAAAAACTGAATTCAGGTAAGATTTTCCTGAAAGCTTAAAGCACAAGAGTAAGAGGTAGTCTTGACATAATTGGTGTGTTGCACAGAGTGCTGCTAAGTTTCTGATGCTTCTAGCCTATAAATGTTTCTACGAAATGGCACTTCTACTTCTTGGCTGCAGTAAAAGCACTGGGTAAGTAGGAGCTAACCAGATGTTTTTGTTAAGTGCTGTTATAGCCTCTTAAGTAAGAGGCTAGAAATGGAAGTTACTTTAAAGTGATGAAAAGAGCAGTATTATCTGCCAGTGAAAGTAGAGATGGATGCTTCAGGTGCAGTTAGGGTAAAGATGGGATAAAAAGAGTGGATGGAAGAAATAGGTAAGAAAGGAATGAGAGGAATAGCCACTCTTTGTAAAAAGAGATATCACAGCATAAGTTTAAGAACATAAAAAGAAAAAAAACCCACTATATTGTTCTTTAGTATTTTGTTTTTAAGAAACTTCTCTGGATTCTGCAGTGGACTAATTCAGGATGTCTTAGGGAGTAATCTTGAATAGGATGGCAGTGAAGATGATCCTGTAAAATCAATCTGGTTAAATACTTCTGTTACTGTTTCTCGATGATGGACAAGTGACTTGAGAAAAGACTAAGATTCAGAAGACATTGCATATGAAAAATTAACCTTTGATTGCAGAGAGTTTGCATGTATTTTGTCACATTAATAACAGCACTTGGTGTTTATTCTAAGGAGTTCTGGGCTATTACTAGGTTTTGGTACTTTCCCATTAAGTTCTTGGTTGGCTGTTTTGGTTTTTTGTTTGTTTCTTTGTTTGTTTGAAGTGAATGCAAGACCTATTCTTTATAGTCGCTCCTTAATTTTTAATGTTTTTCCTCTCCAGATTGCTCTCTCTAGCCCCTCCAGAAGGTTGTTTCCAGGATGAAGTGTTGTGTGTGAAAACTTTGGTTAAATAGTTGATTGAGGGGGAAATACACTTTTACTTATGCTACTGAGTCAAATAATTGCTTTTTTTTTGAGGGTGGGGTTCATTTGTATGCTCTGTAAGTGGCATAAAGCCTGCATGTTGATGAAAGAAACCAGTGCTGTAACAGCCAGTGTGACCTCACAAATGGCATCCTTTTCACTAGATTCTCATGAAAGAGATAGCATACCATAACCATTTTGGATAAATTTGGGCAAATTTGTTCATCTTCTGCTATCACCTAATGGTTTTAACTATATTCTTAACTAATGTATTTCAGGTTTACGCTAAACTCTGACCTTCATAGGAAGCAGCAATTGCCTATGTTGTTTCTAGAACTGTTATTTTAATTCACTACTCTTACAGTGAAGTGTAAAGAGTCACCCTTAATATATGTAGATATTGGTAGACTCTTAATGTTTCCAATACTTCTTTTTTTTTCTCATATATTATGAAACAACTTCAAAAACATGTTTCTGTTCGGAAAAAAACCTCTAGCTAAAAGTATGACAAATATGCTCTTTTTCCATTAGGTCTTTTCCAGTTGCTTAGAAATTATCTGCTTTAAGTAGTCAATTAAAACACTCATTTAGTGGGAAAAGATTTGCAGTTCTTGCAGCTTTTTCTGACTACCCTCTCTTTTTCATTTTCCATTGAGCCACAGTCATGATGGGTTTTCATTGTAGCTGTGTAGAGTCTGTCACAGGTCAGACTGTCCATTAGCTACAAAGTGCCTCTTCCATCTGCACCTCACCTTGTCCCAGTGTTCCTTCTCTTTATAAGGATCCACATTGCTCTGATGGTCTGGTTGGAATACTTCAGAAAAATTCATGCTGTGATACAGAATCCACATACTCATTTACTCAGAATTCTGAAACAGATGATAGATGTAGTCATACATTAGATTAAAAAAATTAAAAAGGAAAATATTTGAGGTTAAAAAAACCTCATTTGGCTAACTTAAATCACCTTTCAGTGTGTCAAATACTAATAAATTTCTTTTTTTAGCTTGATCCAAGGATCATCCAACCCTTTCTGGCAGAATGTCACCAAACTATCACCAAACTAGATAATCAGAACATGAAGGCTATTAAAGGTCTTGAGGATAGACTCTATGCATTGGACCAGATGATAGCAAGCTGCAGCAGACTGGTGAATGAACAAAAGGAACTTGCTCAGGTAATATACAGTTGTGTGTGCAGCATGGAAAGATGGTGGGCTTTTCATATGTGTATGATGTTAAAGTTACAATGAACCAGTTGCATGTCTTTCTGCAGGGTAGTTTTCAACATATCACACAGGGTAAATATGGTGCTATTTCATTATAATGACATTTAAATATTAGCAATTTTTACATCTTGTCATGTTTTTGTGTGGTCTAAAGCTACAGCTAGAAAATCAGAACTTCAGTTAGAGATAGGTGTTAAGTGTTAAGTAGATCAGTTTTAATTTTGAAAGGAGGTATTGAATCCTTGGTAATTTATCACTCAGTCATACAGGATCAGGGAATAGGTTGATTGTTGATCATCAGTGTTATAGTAAGAAAAAGTAGTATGCCTTCACTGGACAGTGTCATTTTAAGTGATAAGAAATTTAGTTAAATACTAAATATAAAATATGTAGCTCCTATTTTTAATGAACACTTCAGTATCATATGAAAGTTATTTTATTAAATTGAGTTCCTGTAAAAAGCTTGTTGTCTTGATAATTAGGATTGTTCTTTAATGTCTTGTTTGCTACTGAAAGTAAATAAAAGTCTATTTGGCAATACATGATGATGTTCAGATTTTCACCATGACCTTGTAGTTGACTCTGAAAAAAGGCATGAGTTTCTTACTCCTGCTTACACACTGATATATTATTGGTAGGGATAAATGAACAATCTTGCCTCTCTATTTTGAGGGAGCTTAGAGGCCTCTTTTGAGGAGGGCAGTGCTGGGCTGAAAATTGTGTAGGACCATGCTCCCTGTTGCCTCTTTGGTCTGGTATATGAAGGTGGATACAACCAGTACTTCTGGCAGCATTGTTTAAAAGTGGAGCCTCTCTCCCAGTAAATTCAATGAGTAAGTTTAGAAGCAAATGCTGAATCTCAGTCTTGTGGAATTTATATTGTAGGCCAGTACTAAACTCAAGTAAATTTAGCATGATGGCTAAGCTAGTCTTCCCATCCCTATGCTTGGTTGCCCTTTATTGTGAGTGGTGCTTTTTAGCTATTTTTTCCTTCTTCACTTGGATGAAGAGCCTGCCTCAAATTTGAATCCCACTTTGGAGTAAGAAGCGTTACAGTCAGCTGGAAAGAGACTTTGTCACCTTGTTTAAATGCTACTGTAAATTTAGAATTTGTACCTTTTCAAGACTTGGCAGAGACTTCAGCTTTCAAACCTCCTTCCTTGACATTTCCTTTTATAAATTGTCTATTCCTTTACTTATGATGTAAGTGTACAGTTTGCATGCAGATAAGATGTGTTGTGCTTGATTTTGGCTCTTGAGAAGAATTAGTTTCATGTGGGAATTTCTTTATGCAAGAAATAGAAATTCTTTAGCCCACGGTAGTATTGAACATGCTCCAAGTTGATGTTTAATCTTTCAAATGCCAGAAGTGGGAGGAAGGTTGTTAGCAGAAGTTAGAATGATGGTTGATCCCCTCCATCCTAGTAGCTATGTTTCTGCTGATTAAGTTTTGTGGTCTTTCACTGGTGTTGGTTAGTTATGTGAAGTTCTGTTAGGGTTGTGTTGGTAGCTGTTTGGTAGGGAAATACGGAACAAAATTGATTGGACTTGATTATAGAACTGAAAGAAAGCAGCTCTGACACTTGCTTTCTCTATGTATCATTCTGTTATACTTCTCAATGGTTACAGTAAGTTTGTTAAAATTCTTGGATTCTTTGTTCTCAAAGATGTATCACTTTCACACTTCTTGATTGTCACAAAGCTTGTGTAACAATGTCTCTCTTCCTCTAGGGATTTTTGGCTAATCAGAAGAGAGCTGAGAACTTGAAAGATCCTTCTGTGCTGCCTGATTTGTGTTTGAGTCATGCAAATCAGCTGATGATTATGTTAACTAATCACAGAAAACTGTTAGATATTAAACAGAAATGTACCACTGCCAAACAGGAGCTTGCAAATAATCTGCAAGTCAGACTGAAGTAAGTTAAAACTTCTCAACTTTATAGTACTTCCACTTGCAGCAAGTCAGTTTAAGGAATGTGTGTCTGAAGGAAATCATTACTATGAAAAGGTCAAGAGTGCAAATCTTGTAGTGTCTCTGTTAGTATGTATTCCTAATTGTTTTCTGTTAGTATATATTCCTGATTGCTTGATGTTGACTTGTTTGTATTTGTTGTTTCACTTTTGCTTCAGTTCTGTCAGTAAAAGCAATTCTATGTTTTTTGTTACTTGTGGCATATACTTCCACCTTAAGTCTTTTCTGGTGGCAAAGTTGCTGTAATATTTCTCCTCAAGCACACCAGTTGATCACCTTTCCAATAGTTATCCTGTGGTTTAGTTATATTGATGTCTGTGCTTGAAATTTTTGTATTTATTATATGATTAAAGGAATTGAAGATGGGGTTACAAAATGTGAGAATTTGTTACAGTGGCTGTTGCTTGTAGTGTGTGAGTACATTGTGTGGACTTCCCAAAGAGTGTTATGTTCTTATTTCTTTGATAGCATTCTAATCTTTAATACCTTTTGCTAAAGCTTTTCAGTAAGTATTTTTAAGATCTATAAACAAGAAGTAGTCTCTTTTTTTTTTTGCCCAGGATGTATCAGCGGTTTTTAATTCTACTGGAGAAAGTTGCATTAGTACTACTCCTAAAGTTATTTATGCTAATAACTTGAATGTCTTACCAAGACATTCAAAAACAATGACTTAACTCAAATGGTGGTAGATATATGTTTTAGGTGTCTGGATATTCTGTGTGAGAAATTAATAGGACACTGCAAGGTGACTACTGAATTCTGTACAGCTTGGTACTGTTGTTAGCCTGTTGTTGTCCCATGTGAAATGATGACATTGTTTATTTCATCCAGACATGTTGCTCATCTAATTTAAATGAAAAAAAAAATTGGCAAGATGTGATCTTCTAAAGTGTAATCTACTTTTGTAGGTGGTGTTGTTTTGTAATGCTTCATGCTGACCAAGATGGAGAGAAACTACAAGCACTGCTTCGTCTTGTAACAGAGCTCCTAGAAAGGGTCAAAGTTGTGGAGGCTCTCAGCACTGTTCCTCAGATGTACTGTTTAGCTGTTGTTGAAGTTGTGAGGAGAAAAATGTTCATAAAACACTACAGGGAGGTAAGTGAATAAAACTTTGAGACCAAACCTTTATATCAGCATATAAATTAACAAGTAACTATGTATTTTCCCCTTTCACAGTGGGCAGGTGCTTTAATAAAAGATGGGAAACATCTATATGAAGCTGAAAAGGCAAAAAGGGAATCTTTTGGTAAACTCTTTAGTAAGTACTTTCTCTTCGGTGAAGTTGAATTGTGTTAAAGTATGTCTCTTGTCTTTGTAGTTAAAATAATTTTCATCATATTCTTATTTCAAGACTTGAACATTTTCTTTTATTTAAATAGGAAGTGCATGCTGGTCATATTATTAAAAGAAAATATTTTTCCATTGATCAAATCAATTAACTAGTTCATAGAGATTAATCAAAAATAATGTGAAAGTTGTAAAATTATTATAAAAGATATGGTTTCTCATTATCACACTTAAATGCAGTTTGTGCTTAAACATGCCTTGTGAGCTTTTATGAGCCTTATTGTTCTTTTAAATAACACTTCTAAAACCATTACTGAATATTTGGGTACTGCTATGACTTTCTCTGTACTACTCCAGGAAAATCCAAAAACTAAGGCCCATGTCTAATGACCTTCACCATAAGTTTTAGGAACATAATTAAAAATAAAGATTCTACACAAAGAGTTTTGATTACTTTTTCTGCAAAGTCTGCCACTTGTGTTCTGAATAAACAGCTAAAATAAGAAAATCTAATGAAAGTTTATAAATTTTTTTTGGAAAGGAAATGAGGAAGATTACAGTGAAAATTTCAAAAATAAGTTAAGGCTTTTGCCTATGTGTACATTAAGCAAAAAGAGACTTCTGTGAAGGGAGTTCTGCTTGAATGGTGGGTTTTGTGTGATGTTCTGTGGTTGTTTGCGGTTTTATGTGGACATCAATATAAGTAGTAATGCTTCCAAATGTAGGTCAGCTACTAAACTGCAATAACTTCAGTTGATTTCTCTTGAGATGTTGCACTTCTTCCTTTAAATGAGTTATTTGTTTGGGTTTTTTCTTCAGGGAAGTCTTTTCTAAGGAATCGTTTGTTTAGAGGACTTGACTCCTGGCCTCCATCCTTTTGTGTATGTATTCATATTTTTGGGTTTATTTCATTT
Organism: Ammospiza caudacuta; assembly: GCF_027887145.1. NCBI lineage: Eukaryota > Metazoa > Chordata > Aves > Passeriformes > Passerellidae > Ammospiza > Ammospiza caudacuta. The sequence continues at coordinate 114,979,535 of NC_080593.1, read as the reverse complement.
CTAAATGGTTTTATAAATTAAAAACCTGGGCTTTTCATTGAAGCTATATGCCCTTTGCATTGCTGTGACACATGAAGAAACTGGGAGCTAGTGTTCTCTGCCATTTCAAGTGACCTATATTAACATTGGCTTGTAACTTGCAGTGCAGTGGGAGAGGAAATGTCAGCTCTCCTTTTTAGTAGTGCAGTCCTTTTTTAGTCTGTGATATTGAAAAAAAATTAATCGTAATGATCAGAAAAAAGAAGCCAGGAGGAATAATTTGATTATCTAATTGTCTTGTGAATAATAGAGCAATAAAATTAATTGGATGGTAAAAGCAAGTAAAAGTTTTCCATGTAATCAGTGGATGAGTGGAAAAGCATTTTTGCCTCCTCATTAGCTGATAACATGAGGGCACTGTAATTAAGTATTGCCTGTTAGCTTTGATTTCATACAGCTTGGTTAATTGAAGTAAGCTAACTCCTTGATTCTAATGTTGCCATCTCACTTTGCCTTTTTAACCTTTTCAGCTTCTCCTTTTGAGCCTTTTTTGTAATTTAAAGGATACTTGGGAAATAAGAATTTTACTCACTTCAGTATCTCAAATACCAAACTGAATTAATATTTGTATGTGTAGCAGCACAATAAATAAAGCTTCAGTGCCATTTCATATCCCTTAACTTCTAAACACATCTATAGTGTTTATGAAGCTTGGTAATAGGGAGGAATTTGGACTAGATGCTCATTGTAGATCCCTTCCAGCTGGAATACTCTATTCTACTGCTGCCCAAGTACTATGCATAATTAATCATTACAAGTGTAAGGAGTGTTTTTTAGGGGCAAAGGACCAGACATGATTTCTTAAAAATTAAAATCTTTTTAAGATTTTTAAGAGGAAGAGATCAGTTTACTGCTGACTTTTCCGTGTTATTTATTAAGCTCTTCTTGATCCTTCTTTAGTCATCTGATACTTTACAGCAGTGTGTAAATTAATATCTTCTTTACAGACACGAAAACCTCGCAGATTTGACAGTGAGCTTCCAGATATCTCGTTGAGTGACTTGCAGTTTTTGCAGTCTTTCTGTCCTTCAGAAGTACAGCCATTACTCAGGTAAGGCACCTCTTTACACTTTGTGTGTTACAGAAATAGGTTTCCTGGGGGTCCTATCCTCATCAGTTTTCCACCCCCTTAGGTCATTTTCCATAAAAAACAAGCAAGGATTTTCTGATCTTATTACCATTCTTAAGCAATGATCTTCACTGACTTAATGCAGATACATATGTATTCAAGTTCTGATGGTTTGAACATATCTATTCTGTATTGAGATGTAAAGGATTTTAGGTGTTCCTTTGATCTGCCTAAAGCTAAAGACCAAAAAAATTGCTATCAGTTTTAAACTGAAATAAACTCATAACTATGTTTTGTCAGATCAGAATGAGATTTGATACTTTTTTCTTTGTGTGGTATTCTGTAGGAAATAAAATAAATGTCTTTAGCTCAGCATGAGATCATAGAGATCTCCTATATTCAATTACTACTTTTTCTCCAATTTTATTAGACTGAATTTGCTAAAAAGTGTATTTTCTTAAGTGCCTCTGCTGTCAATGGAAATCCATCATTTTGAGTAGAAGCTCTATTTCTATGTTTTTTACTTCCCAACAGTGAGGCAGACATGCATATGTAGACAGGAAAGGTACTGGTTTGTCTCAAAAGCAGTTTATGGGATTAGTTCCTTATCTAGAACTTGGAGATATCTTAGTGAAAAAGATGACTGCTAGTGTGAGCTTCCAAACTCAGAGCAGTCAAGGTGGAGAAATGCCAACCAAGATAACGGGCCAGAAATGGGTAACAACAAGTTGTGTGTAAGGTCCTGCCTAGGAGGAGAGCTATCAGTATGACCACATTCAGATCATCATCCTCTTCCTAAAAGAGATCTGCAGTTAGAGATTTGAGATTTGCTGTGATTCCTCTTTTTTAGTTTTTTATTTGTTTGTTTGTTTTGGATTTTTTTAGCCCCAAGGCCACAGTCCCACAAAACTGGGATTGCATTTACAAGGGTAAATGCAAGAGGAGGATGCTTCACTGCCATTTGTCAGGTCCACCAACAGTGTCAACCTAATACCTGTTATTGGTGCATAAGGCAGGAGCTGGATTCACAGCCTTTGTTCACCTGTCTTTTGGACTGGCATTCTTTTTGATTTAGAATTCCTGGCTATCTGTAGGGTAGCGTTGGTGGAGTTAGCGAATGTAGTGAGCTTAGTCACCATCATAGTGGATTTGCCATAAGTAATTTTATAGCTGATGTACCCTTTTAATTTATCGTGTTCTGCTCCTTGGGTTGCTCCTCATCAATTTTGTGGGGAAAAAAGTGCAAATATAGGATCTTATTCCTAATGTTTACCTGATTTTTTTAATCTGCAAGAATTTTACAATCTTCCTGGAAGTTTATACTGAGTTCAGGAAGAATTTTGCCCTGCTATTGTCAGAAAAGCAATCACTGACTTAAGACGTGTCATTTGGTTTGAATTGTAGTGACATAGCTTTCCACTTGATGGCAATAGAGGTGGGATTATGTCATTCCTCCTGGTTTCTGGGCTCATGGTTGCATTTGGTGAAAAATATAGAGGATAGTGTTGAGCTTTAAACTTATGTGGGTAAAAGCTGTCACACACCTTGGGTTGATGCTGATCTTCAGAAGAAACTTGAGAGCAGTACTTTATTTGGTGTTTTCATTTTACATGTAAAGAGTAAGCAATAAGCAAAACTGAGACCCAGCACAAAGTCTTTTTCTATCAGCACTGAACCTCTCAGCAGCATAATTAAAATGATGTTTTAATTTACTTACAGTGCTTCTGTCTTCTGAAATTGTGTTTGAGCAATGATTGAAATCTTAATTCTGCAAAAATACACTTAATGCCACTTGCCCTATATATTGAATAGAGAATGCAGAATACATTGAAGTGTAATCTGCTTTTACTATATTGTTAGTCTAGATGAACTGTTGCTTCATATTTTCAGCTTATCTTGCCACACTTGAAATGTGATCAGGATGCATTAATTTTAGGTTACCTGTCATGAAAATAAAACAGTAGAGAATTAATTGCTTGTTCAGAGGAAGAGCTGGATTGGAGAGCATCCAACTGGAGACAAAATATAGTCATTTGCAAACACAAGTGCTTCAATTAGATATCTAATCACATCTGTTACTGTCATTGGAACTCTAGGTACTACTGGCAAATGCTTTCCTTGGGAGGAAAGACTGGAATTACTTGGTCATTACTGTGTTTATTGTTATGGACTCCTTAAAAGTGCCTAAGTTTTAAATTTTAAACAAAAATACCAGGGAGTCTTCATAGACTTTTTTTTTCATATAAAATAGATGAAATTAAGAAAATACAGACCTTATAGAGAGGCAAGCTTAGTATTGTTGAAATATACACATAATAATTTAGTAAACAGTGTGGAAAAAAGTAATCCTGTACTGTTTTTAAGGGTTCCCATACTTTGTGACTTTGAACCTCTTCACCAGCATGTACGTGCTCTACATAACCTGGTCAAGGCAGCACAGAGTTTGGATGAAATGTCACAAACTATTACAGACCTGCTGAATGAGCAAAAGGTATTTTTGCTTTTCTTTATCAATAAAAAAGAGAATATTAAATTTAATACAGTAGAATATTTTCGTAACATTGTTTTATCAAACACTTTACAATGCATCTTTTTTCTTGATGTGAAGATTAACTGCATAAGTTTTCTTTCTAATCATGAAGTAGTAAATATTCTGAGAATATTTTATAGATGTTTGTATTCCACAGAAGTTGTAGGGGTAGAGTTGCTCTGTTTATATTTTTGTTTTCTGTCACTTTCAAATCTTCTGTCTGCAGAATGCATTGCTTTAGTTTGTATTCAGTGAATTTGTTACTTCTCTGGATTTCTGCGTTGTTTCTTCTTCTAACTCCTTTTGGCACAAGCAGTTAAGGAGATTTTAGGACTTTGGTTGGCTGTTGTGCAGTCTTTCTCTTTGAGTGCAGAAGGAACAGATGGGAAAAAAGATCCCTTCCTAGTTTCGCTCTGCCTGTCAAGCGGATTCCTTCCCCTAGAAACTGTGTTTCTGCCAATCACTTCTGCTTCTGTGCATGCAGCCTCTAAATTCCATAGTACACCCAATAGGTTCCTTTTAGCTTCTGACTGTGGCCTTTCTCAGGGAAACACTGGGTGAATTTAGCAATGCTTAAGATTTTTTTTGTGAAGTTAACTGCTTCAAACTGGGTTTCTTTTGCTGTAGAAAATCAGTAGGTTTTTCCAGGGTCTGTGTTATTGTCTGCATTGTAAATTCTTGTATGCACTTGGCTAACTGGGAAGCATCTTATATAACAGATAAAGCTATGGTCATGTTTAATTTTGAATAACAATTTCCTGCTTAAACCAAGTGACATGAAGTTCTCTGGGATTTGAACAGGATATTTATTGAAAGTCTTTTATTTATGTAAAATATGAAATCTGGGCTGCTTTTTGGTCTGTAGTATTGAAAAGGTGTATTACTTAAATATTATTTCCCAGCTATTTTCTCTTTTTATGAAGATTGTTTTTCAAATGAAGAGCCATTAAGAATAAGGCTATTAGGGCCTGAACACTGTGACAGACATTGAAATTGCTGGAAGTGAAATTCTGTGAAATTTTGGTGTTTTCTGAACATGCCCTTACAACAGACCTTGCTCTAGAATATAGGCATTCACTCCCAATATGGAGTCCCAAATCCTGAAATTTATCTCATAAGAAATTAGGATAGTAACAGTTGTTCTAATAAATTAATTTTTTCACAAAGACTTGCAGTGTCAGAAGAATGTGAAATTTAGGTTTTAATTCAAAATATACACAAATACATTAGAAAGATAAGCAGGAAATATACCTGAATTTGTGAAGTTTATAATTTCCCCTTCTTTCTTCAGACTTACTTATCTGAAAAAAAATTCTAAGTATCTGGCTGTACTGAAAAAAGTGTTTGCCAAATCAGGAAAATACACTCTCTTATTTTGCTTTTGTTTGACTAATTTGGATTCTTCAGCCACACAGAAATTTCAGGTGCTTAGACAGATTTGGATAATTGTCTCTTTCCTTGGAATAAATTGCATTGCACAATCAGAGCTGGGCCATTCATGATGTCAGCTTGAAAATGCCCATCTCTGTGTGTCATTTCAGTGATTCATTTGAACTCTTTTTGGAATTGAAGCAAACAGATTTGTCAGAGATTTTTTTTACTTTTCAAATGTTCTTTTTTGCTACTTGATGAAAGACACAAGGTCTTTCTCTGTGTTGATTTGCTCTGCAGCTAATATAGAAGTGTTTTTTTAAATTATACTACTTTTGCCTGTGTAGAATTACTGAAGTAATTTTTAAAATGCTCCTTTTTATATCTTCAATATTGCTGAGAATTCACACTAAATAATTAGAAGACTAAATAAACATTTGATAATTGTCATGAAGATACCTACATCTTCAAGCATCCACTTTTTCTGGTGGTGAACTGTCCCAGCTTGGTGCAGAGTTGGCTGTGCAGGTGTTGAATGCTGCCCATATTATTATTCTCATACTCTACAAAAGAGACACTGGCATTTCCCTTTTCATACTAGTGGCAGCAGAAGCTTTGTTCTTCAGATTTGACTGGGATACTTTCCCTGGCTTGTTGGTAGTACAGCAGTTTAATTCTGTCTGGATCAAGTGGAAGTTCATCCTACTGCATCAGCCACAGCAACTGTTCTTTGATAGTTGCTTTAGGCAGGAGGGAAATGTTGTGGCTGCAGACAAGGGAATAAAGAGCAAGTCAGAGGAGATTGAATTACTTACTGGGGGTGTTGAGAGTATTTCTTTTCAAGTGTCTCCATAGCTCTTATTATTTCAGTTTTCAAGTTCATAGAACATCAATGATAATTTTTTACTTTAGTATTACATCGGAGTAGTTAAATGACATTTTTGTGGATATTTGTTTAATTTGTTAATACTTTGAAATCTGTTTTCATTTTTAAGACCTTCTGCTTGTTCTTTGTAATTTAATAGCCTCAAAGATGTTGCTGTGCCCTCTTATTTCCATAATACAAAGTTTAAGCAGGTCAGCAGTTGGGTTAAAGGTGTCCAGGAAAAGCTAAGGTGCCCATGGGTAAGGTGATTAAGGTGTCTTCTCGGTGATTAGTAGGTAATTAACATATGCAGTCCTTTGGTATTAAAAGTTTTTGTTATAAGGGAAGCTGGCTTTTCAAATCAGATCATAAATGTACCATTTCTTCTAGTTGAGTTTGGAATTTAAACACTGCTTGTAATCTTCCTGAGAATTGGAGCATCCCTGGTTATTTTTTTTTTGTAGTAACATAATTAGAGCAAGGCACGTAGTCTTGCAATGCCTGAGAACTTGGAAATTAATTCTGGTTTTCTATCTCTATTTTTTTGTTGTTTGCTCTTGACTCCTCTTCCTTTGTCATTACAAAAATTAGTCTATGACATGTGCATACATTGCTGCCTGTAGATTGTAAACAGAGTAGATGGCAGGCTCAGGCTCCTCAGTAAATAAAGTCTTCATAGAGTTTCAGATACTCCAAATGTGAGGTTTAACTCTTCTCTAAGCAGTAATCTGGTGCTCTTACTCGACTCCCAACTCACCAAAGCCACTGCTGAGGCATGTAGTGTGCTACAGACCCAGGTCATGAGGAAACAGAGTTCATCATTGCTCCACAGAGTGACTATTTTTTTTCTTCTTTATGCTAAGTCCTTACTCTTTATCTTCTAGGATGATTCTGCAGGGTTGTCAAAAGCAGATACTATCATTCCTTTGCATGTGGGTTTCTGTAAGACTTTCCCATATTCAAAGTCTTTGAATTGCTTTTTTTAGTGTGTGGTTGATACCTGTGATGATAGTTTTTGTTACTGTTTCTGGTATATTAATGGTAGATATTTGTCACCTAAAGTATGCTTTGAACCTAGATTAATGAGCATACACAGTACCCTTCAACATATATTATTGTAAGTTTTCTTAGATAAACAACAAGCTGAAATGAAGTCCAAGGGAAATGCCTAAACATGGGCTAACAGAATAATTCAAAAAGGAGCATTTCCTTTTCATTTTTTTTTGTCTCATGTCCTGTTCACTTTTTGTAAATACAGTATTCTGTATGCAATGATCACAAGGATTTTTTACAATGTATTTAAAAATCATTGTATGATTTAGATTCATAAAGATGCAAAGCTAAGAGAGCTGAGGTGCAAATTCAACTCTGCTAAATAGATGAGCATTGAAACTGCAAATAGATTCTTCTTAAATCACAGCTGAAAATTGTTAAACATGCTATATCTCCTTTAAGGAATATTTCCTTGGTGCAGAGGAGGGTAAGGTCCCTTTTTGAGTAACAATCATTTGTACAAGATAGAAACAGCAAAAAATGGCTATTTATACAACAGCAGATCAATGTCTGTCACTTTCTGGGATTTTTGCTGTTGCTGAACATGTATTGCTGAGCTCCACTAACTGTTGCCAGTCAAGTAGCTGAATTCAGTGGATGGCAGAGGTTTTTCAGTAATAGCTAACATAGTAAATAACACCAGACGTGCATTCTAATTGCATTGAGGCAGTGTAGATGGTTTGGGAAAGAGGCATGAGCAAGATCACAATTATCAGCTGGAGGCAGTGTTGGAGTGTTGAAGAGCACCCCCAGATTTCCAGCACTTTGAGACTGAACATTTTATGGGAATTTTCTGCTAGAAAAATTCCCATGAGTTTTTCTTCAGGAACTATTTCTTTTCAAGGTTGTTACATTTCTTAAATGAATAAAATCAAGCAAGTTCTTAGTGATGAAGGATGGAAGAGCAAGGAGGTAATAGTTGAGCTATGGTGTTACAGAGAATGCATCTGGGATCTTCCAGAGCACTGATATGTTCAGAAAGCTTTGCATCTCTTCCAGTTTGTGATCCTGATGATCCTGTGCATACCCCTCAATTGTGTGTCACACTACTTGCCATATGTATTTTAACTGTGTGTGTTTCACTATAATTTTCCTAGGAAAAATGGCTTCTCTATCCATCCTATTACAGACTTTTTCAGGAATGTGTCCTTGGTGGATACTGAGGCTGTACATTGCTTTTTGGCTTACACTGGAAAGTGTTCTGCACTTGCTGAAGCTGAAGTTTTATATTTTTTTCTTAAGAATCTATAGATGTATCGTTGGCTTTAGGGCTTCCATATTCCATGTTGTGTATAATAGTTAATAGCATAAAGGAGTTTTTAATTACAATATTGGCAATAATAGAATAAAAATATTTTACTAATGAAATTATTAGGAAAACTGAAATACGTAGGCTGTAAAGAACCAGTGCCTATTTCTGACTGGTAAGATACAGTTGACCATGCTCTACATAGGACTTTGGGGTAGGTGAACATTTAGTATTTATGTGTTTACAAATGATGCTTTTCTGAAACTTAATGGAAGATCTCCTTGATTTTTCTGCAATTTTTGCTTAAGTTTTAGTAGTACATATTTTGAATCCTTACAAATAATAAGGCTGATTTTTTTTAAGTTCTTGTTTTGCCTTGTGATTTTGAATTAATTTTTAATATTAACAGTTCTGGTTATCATTTGATATTTATTTCTTGTTTTATAACTTGTAGGCCTCTAATAGTCAAGCATCGCCACAATCTGCTACCACGCCAAGGACGGAAAGTGCTACAGGAACCGCAATTGCTACCTCTTCAAGAACTCCTCCATCACTCAGTCTTCAGGGTCCCCTGTGTCCTCCTGTGTGTCCCCCAGCTCCATTGGAAGAATTGTCTCCAGACAGCATTGATGCTCACACGTTCGATTTTGAAACTATTGCCCATCCAAACTTGGAGCAAGCTCTTAAGCAAGGATCATTAGACTTGGATTCATTGGCAGAGAGCCCAGAATCTGACTTTATGTCAGCAGTAAATGAATTTGTAATAGAAGAAAATCTAGTGTCTCCTAATGTCGTAAGTGACCCACAAAGCCCAGAAATGATGGTGGAATCTCTTTATTCTTCAGTTATCAATGCAATAGACAGTAGGCGTATGCAAGATACAAGTTCTTGTGTAAAGGATGTTTCAGTAGAAAATGCTTCTCTCAGTGTTTGTGTGGAGAAGTGTAGAGTTATTGCACAAGACTCAAAGGTACATTTAAGAGGTATAAAAGAAGATCTTTGCCATTTCAAAACACTTGTACAAAGAGAACAGTGTGACTTTTCTAATTCTTTAAAATGTACTTCCTTAGAAATAGTAAATACGATTGAAAAGGTAAAGCTTTCACTTGAGAAAACACTAAATGATAAACATCAAAATGAATTACAGTCTTTGAGAAGTGAGTATGAATCTAAAATTAACAAATTACTGGAGGATGGTGAAGAAAGTAAAAAGAAAATCAAAAAGTTAAAAGGTGACCTGTTAGGTCTTGAGGAAGTTCTTCAGAATAAGAATGATGAATTTGCAATAGTAAAGAATGAGAAAGAAGCTGTGGTTTGCCTTCAGAATGAAAAAGACCAGAAATTACTTGAATTGGAATGCCAAATGGAGACACAAAATTCTGAAATCAAGGAGCTGAGGCAGTCACGTGAAATTGTACTTGAAGACTTGAAAAAACTTCATGTTGAAAACAACGAGAAACTACAACTCCTGAGGGCAGAACTTGAGAGTTTAGAGCAAAGCCATTTAAAAGAACTGGAAAGCAACCTACAAGCCAGGCATTTACAGGAATTTGAGAAGGTCCTAGCTGAGCACAAGGACTGTTTGGATAAGTTAAAAAAAGAGAACGAGCATAGACTTGAACAAATGCAGGAATCTCATGAGGTAGTTATGAAAGAGAAACAACAACAAGTAGAAGAGTTACAACTGAAGGTTTCAGATCTGTCTGATTTGCGGTGCAAACTAGAAGTTGAACTTGCCCTGAAAGAGGCAGAAACTGATGAAATGAAGCTTCTTTTGGAAGAAAGCAGAAATCAGCAACAAGAGACCTTAAGATCTCAGGTTGACAAGGAAACTGAAAGCTTAAGAAAGGAGATAGATAAATTAAACAATAAAATACAAATCAGCAGTGATGAACATCAAGTGGGCTTATCAGAACTAAGGACTCTGATGACAATTGAGAAAGATCAGTGTATTTCTGAGCTAGTAAATAGGTATGAAGAAGAATCAAATTTGCTTAGAACTGAGTTAAATAAAGTAACGCTTCTTCATCAAAAAACTGCTGAGGCAGAAAAAAGACTTTCAGAGCAAATAACAGAACTGCAAAGTAAGTTAGAGTTGGAAATGACTGCCCTAGAGAAGGAAAAAACAGAAAAATTGTCTCTCTGTGAGCAGCAGGAAAAATATGAAGCTATTATCCATAAGCTAAAGGAAGAGAAAGAACTGTTAATATCTAACCAAGAACAAGACAGGCAGTTGCTCATTCAGAAGCTCAATTGTGAAAAAGAGGATGCAGTACAAACTGCTTGTAAAGAGTTGGAATTACAGAGGGAAGCTGCTGAAAAAGGACTTTTGGAAAAAATACTGCAACTTGAGATGCAAGTGAATCAGAGGTACTGTAAGAATTAAGTTACTGTGTTTTCCTAGTATTTTAATCAATATGGTATATTTATTACATGCTGTGCAGTAACTAAGATTGTTGTATTTGTAATAGTGTTTATCTGTATTGGTTTCTATATTCACATTTCAAAATATTTGTAGGTAGTGGTGTTCTCATTTCTGTAGTTCATTTCAAGGACTGTAAAATATGTTACACAGGAATATTTCAAGACAGCAACGAAGGTTTTATATTTCAGTCATGTTGAAGGAGTGTTTTCACAGTAGCAAATTGCAATTTTGATGGTCTCAGCCCCTCTCTTTTCCCATCCTTGCTCTGCTAGCACTGTGGGAGCATGCAGCGGCTGGCTTTTGGGTAGCCTGATAACTTTCCTCATTGGCTAACTGTACACCAGCTTGGTGATAATGGGGCATGAAAACTTGTGTGGGAGTTTATACAGGATTGACTGAGAGCTGTCCCATGGCCACATGCACTTCCAATGACCTTTGCTGCCCCACTTACCTATTTCAGTGTCTTCAGTTTGAGTTTCATAATGAAACACAAAGGTGCAACATATTCTTAAAAAACATCCTAACATCACCATTTTTCTTTGTTAATTTCTGGAGAGATTTTTCCATTTTAAAAATATGTTTTTCTCTAGCCAAGAATGCGTAGAATTACTCTTTCTATTGTATCTTACATACTTATGAGTTTGTAATGCCTGCCAGCAGCCTACATTATGTTATAGAATGGAAATAGTAGAATTTTTCCATGTGACTAAGGCTAAGGCTTAGCAACAGTATTTTTTTTAAATGCTAGCATTTTATCATTTATGTTTGTGTGGTGTGAATCAATGCAGCAGATCAATCTTGTTTGTAAAATATCTTAATAGAGAAATTTTTTCCCAGGTATTAGGCTATACCAAGTATGTGAAATGGGAAAAGACCAATAAAATGGACAGAATTGACATAAAAGCAAGAATATTGCAAAAAATTAGTACAGACTTAAGTTAGCTTTTAAATTTTTAGTATCAAGGTACTGTTAAAAGAAAAAAAGATAGGAGAGGGGAGGTCATGCAGAGTCCAACAGCATAGTCATAGTCCAAGGGAAATGAGAATATCTGCTTCACTGGAATTGTCTGCTACCTCAGGATTTTCATGTGCAAGCAAGTGCATGATTATGTGATGTTGTGTTAGTGCCTGTGTTTGCTTGTCAGTGTATAAAGAAATGCATCAAGATAATATTGCTTCTTTGAATTAAGTTTGGGATAATGAAATCTAAGGACAGCCCGTCTTAATTGAAGAAAATATTCTCTTAATGAAATATGGTGTGATGAGAACAAAAAAAGATAAATTCTGCATTCTTTTCATTTTCTGTGTATTTATGCATTGTAGAAATTTGAAGAACTTGACTCAACAGGAAAAAGATGTAGCTGTGTCATCAGACTTTTTTAAAAATCCACCTACACTTAACTTTCAACTTGTGATTACAGCTGTGTGTATTCTTATCCAAACTGGATAAAACAGATAATGTATTTCAAAGAAATATTATCTGTTTCAATCAAAAGAAGTGCTGTTAGTTTGTTAGAAAGTTCTGTAAAGTAATTTAAGTTTTAGTGTGACATTGAAATATATTTTGCCTCCTCAGGCTTCTTTTTATGCCTTTGTTCTGCTGTTATTTTTTTTTTTCTCTAGGAATCAAGATATATACTATGTTTTTATCTCCAGAGTGGTTATATGTTGAGTAAATCTGTCCTAAGATTTCAAAGTCACTATTTACTTGTTTGATTTTTGAATTCTTAAAACCCCAAGCTATGTCAATAACTCAGGTTGATTTGTTATTCTCACTCATTGTTTAGCAGTTGTAATGGTAGAAAACAACTTTTATTTGGCATGTGACTATACGTTTGTTGTTTCCTGCACGAGTAATGTTATGTAAGCCATTCAGAAGGTACAGATGAAGAGACATATTGTTAAATTTTACCTGGGTACTGTACTGGTGTCAGGAATTTAGGGTTTTCCATGGAAATTAACAAAAATATTAAGAGGCAACAAAGGAATGTTTGCTATCCATGCATTACCACAGTATAAAAATTAACATAGTTTGGTGTGTCTGAAAATCAAGTCATTTTGATTAAGAAAGATAGTAAACCTGCAAGGCATTTGTGGTTTCATTTCCTCTTTCTGCACTATGTAGTAGTGTAAAACAGTAGAGAAAACCACAATATCTTTAATGACTTGTTGTTAAGCATTTTGAAGCAGGTTTCTGGTTAGTTAAAATATCTATAATACTCTAAAGAATGTTAAAAGTAGAATAGGAATCCCAACTGCTTTAAAGATGGAATTACTGCTTTGGTATGTTGCAGTCTTAGTATTGCCCAGCCGCTTCTGTCACACCACCATATGTAGTGGAGCTTCACAGAGTGCATGTCCTCTCTCTCCTAGCTAGGCTTCCCTCAGAAATAAATTGAAATTTAATCAAGCATGAAAATCTTTACTTGGTGGCACAAAAAAATATTTGCCTGAGTGTTTCATGACTTTGTTTTCTCTGCTTATTTTACTTCTGACTTCTAGAATGTCAGAGGCTGTTTAGCTACTCTTGAGAACTTCAGTTGGCTTTTAGAGCTCTTTTATTTAGAGCTTCTTATGGGCTTTTTGAGGGCTTAGCTGCTGCATAATAGTTTGTATATTCACTATATCCCCATGTGGTAAAACAAGTAACAGTGTTGTTAAGTACATTCATCTTAGAGCAATGCAAGTGTTTGCTTGCAAAGAAACCCCACATATCTCAAGATATGTGCTTTTGGTATCTTGAAAATAATAAAGTTAGCCATTGTCACTGTTGCTGTAGTTGACAAGACCTTTTCAGAGTAAGTATTTAAACCTACTGCCTGGTAGAGTGATGAGGTATGAGAACTGGTAATGTGCTAGCATCCTTTGCAGAGCAGCAATATCTTTTACTTGGCTGTCATTTGCAAGCAGTAGTGCAGGCAATCCATCTGAGAGGCAGATGATTTCTGCTTTGGTTTAGTTCAGCTAAGAGCTTTGGGTTTAAATATTATTTGTTGTAATATCAATATGGTTTTAATATGATTCTGGTGCAGATGAATAATAGAAACTTAAAATAATACAATTTTTCACAATTGTTGCCCAACAACAGGGTTTCTCTATTCTAAAGTTCTTCAGAGGCATTCTTGATAACTCAGGCCAAAGCACAGAAGAGTGTAGTTAGTTTTGCTTCAGTGGTGAGAAATACTTGGCTTATGTAACATTGTGTCAAAAGCCATTTAAGGTCATTATCCTGCCTTTGTGACTGTTGATGGTTTCCTTCTTTTATGATCATCACTGCTGTCCTCCAGATTCTGCAATCCGGAGTTTTGAGTTTCAGATCTGGATTCCTTAGCATCAGATTTCCGCTGAATTATTTTCCTTATGTGATATTTCTGAAGGCTTTGCATTTTGACATACTAAGTATTTTTGTGAAGTTGATAGTTTCTTTTTACCACTTTCCTGACTTCGTTACATTACTAAAAATATAAACAAAAGTCCTCCCCCACCACAAAACTTCAAAATTAGAGCCAGCATGCTATGCTAAAAACAGAGAAAACTCGAGTAAGAATTGGTGAGATGCTCATGATTAAAAAGTAGAACTGAAGTTAGTGATGGTTTATTTATAATATAGTATTTATTAAATATTTCAGAAATAATGTCTCAAAATGAACGTCTGACTTTTTGTGTGTATGTTTATTTCATGTATTGTGGGGCTTGGTATGTGCTGCACATTTAAAGCCTAAACATTTTCTTTTAAGTCCTCCTGCTGAATCATCTGCTGAATCAAACTTAGTTGCTGAACTTCAGGAGAAGCTTCAGGAAGAAAAAATGAAATTCTTAGAGCAACTTGAAGAACAAGAGAAAAGAAAAAATGAAGAAATGCAGAACATCAGAACATCACTCACTGCAGAGCAGCAGGTAAAGCTGAATTTTTTAAAAATTATTTTTGCTTCCAGGACAATTGTGTTCTTTTGCTGCTTTGAAGTTAGAGTATGGTTTTCTCTTTTGCTCTGTAACACTTGCACATTCTAAACTTGTGTGATTATCTGAAGCCAGGATATGATGTGTTAATGTAATCAAACATTTAAGCATTAAGGAAAAAAATACAACAAAGAAACAAACAAAAACACTCCACTAGAAAAAAAAAAACAAAACCAGAAGGCAAAACCAATTACCAAACAACTGGCAATCCAGATTCAATTTTTGTGACTTCTTTTGCTGAAGTGCTTGGAATCTATATTCATTCATTTCTTTAACTGCAGAAAGAGACCAGGTATTAAAAAATTTGTGGACAACACAAAATTTACTATTTGAAATACTAACTGATCTGGAATCAATTAGTATTTCACTAGCTTTTAAAGTATATTACCATGGACAGGTGGTGTTTTGAGGTTCAGAGCATAAACATATTGTATTTTGAGGTTCAAGCAATGTATGTTGCATTTTATGTAATAAACTTAAAGCCACTGTGTAGTCCTTATCTTGATAAAAATCACATTGCACTGGATTATTATTTTACATCTGAATCCACACATTTTTTCCTTTCAAAACATCTTGGGGTTCTTAGTTTCTGTAGAGGAGTCTCAAGTTCTTAAATTAAATCTGTTAGTAACAGCTATTATCTGCAGCTTTGTTGCATTTAAACACTGAGAAAGGATTTTCTGTTTTAAGCACTTCTCCCTACTGTAGCTGTGGTAGGATCACATAAGGACATAGAGACAAGGGTGGTGATCAGCCAGCTTGGTGAATGAATGCAATTAATCACTTGATACAGGGAGTAGGGAACACAAAATTGCAGATGACTGTAAAGAAAGGGGTCTTACTGCAATTGGACTACAAGCATTAATGCTGAAGTTAGCCTTACATAGTAGATCTAATAGGAAATTTTTTCCTAGATTGGTAATAATTTGATTTATTTTTCCAATATTCCTTAGTATTCCATTTTCCTCATTATCTAACAGTATTCTTCATTTCTTGAACAGAGCGTGGAAGGGAAGGTTCTGAGGCATTGGCAGCAAATTCCAGGGAAAGCTGGATCTTTTTAAAAAAAACAACAAACAATGAACAACCCCAAAAGAGACCCCAACCAAAGCAAACAAACACTCCAAACCCAGAAAAAGGGTGTATCAGTCAGTGCTGACAGTTTACTTCACTGCCTCTGCTGATTACTGAATACTTTGTCTATTTAGTCTTGCCTTTGTCTTTTTTGAGTTTTGTTTTTTTTTTTTTCCTCTGGGAAGTTTCCTCAGAGGTGTCACTTATGCTTTTGTTATGTAGACATATAACAAAGTTATATATATGTATAGATGTTATATATATGTATATAACAGAGTTATGTTATGCAGACATCTAAAAAAGGCTGCTGTGCCCTATGTAAGTTGTGTAGCCCACCAAATAGTTTGCATTTTAAGAGTTGATAGGCATATATCAAGAGAATCTTCAAAGTCACAGAAGAATTAAAAGTAATTTGAAATATCCTTTTAGTAGATAGTTTTTAGTAGGTTTTGTCTGTCTCTTCAGCAGCACCCTAAGAGTTAAAGGGCACAATGATCAGTAGAAGTACTGAAGAACTGGAAAGATTTGTTAGACTGGTACTGAAGGCTATGCTGGCCACTTCTTATGTTCACCTATTCAAGCTATTAACCAGGATTCCTGTGTATCTTTTGCAATAATTAATTGTTCACTGAAGAATTAATGCATGACTTGAAATGTATTTTTATTTCAGTTTATAGTGTATTCATAAGAGTATTTTTTCTTTTTCATTTTATGTAACATATCTGGATGCAGTTCAGCTTTATCTTAATAATTTGAACCCTTCAAGTAACTGTTTTAAATATAGAATGCTCAAGTAATTTACATTAACTGGAATAAAAAGTATTAAAGAAAAATCAACAACTTATGGTTTTAAAAAATTATTTGTTGCTGTACTGCTTGAATGTATCAGGCTTGAGGGAATGAGAGGGTTAAAAATAAAATTAATTACTAAAAAATTTTAAAGAAAAACATAAAAATAAAATGTACTGATATTTCTTCACCAAAGCAATAAGTAAAAAAGTTTTGATTTCTTCTTTTATTGTAGAAAACTGAAATGCATGCTGTCTTTTTGTACTATCTTGCATTACATTCTTACAGTATGTTCCTTATTTCAGTAATACTTCCTCTCTGTTTTCAGACCAACTTTAACACTGTTCTGGCAAGAGAGAAAATGAAAAAAGAAAACATAATTAATGATCTTAGTGACAAATTAAAAGTGCTTACACAACAGCAAGAAAAAGATAAGGGTAAGCAAAGTTCTGAGGAAGTTTCATCCTTTCTAATAGAACTGTTCCATTCCATTTGCAGATTGGCTTTGATCCTTGGTGTTGCTGTAATTAAAAGAAATTCTGTTTGTTTATGTCATAGATTTGATTGAAACACTTTCTGAAGATAGAGCTCGCTTACTTGAGGAGAAGAAGAAACTTGAAGAAGAAGTTAATAAACTGAGAAGCAGTAATTTTTCTCCATCAACCTACTTGGCAGCAGCATCAGAAGCTTGTGGAGCCTGTGCAGCTGATGTGCCCACAGACACAGAGAGATTGGTTGCTGACTTTGGGGCTGAGGGGAGAATGGATTCCACGATGGAAACCAGTATGATGGCTGTGCAGTAAGTATGGAGCATAAGAGCAGAAATAAAGCATGCTCTTATTCTGGAAATGTGTGCTCTTGGGCAGTGTGAAGTACAGATGAGCGTGTTTAACTCTCCTGCCTTTGGTGCTCTTCCTGAAAATATTCTTTTAAACATACATGTACATACAGTTGTGGTGTCACAATCATTAGGCATGTGTGGGTTTGATGACTTTCAAGTATGCAGCTTCAAGGTGGAACTTGGCCCCACAATCATGATGTAAAAGAATATACCTAAGTATTCAAAACTTAAGTCAAACAGAAGGAAAATTGTAATGGTGAATGAACTGGGAGGCTGCATTTTACTGACATATCTTTTGAACAGTGTCTCACTTTCGTGCCACTAGCATTGTAAAGAACCCCAGGCTTCTCCTCCATACCTTTCACAGAACTAAGAAACCTGACTGGCAGCCACACAAGAGGAGCAAGGTTTTTATCAGAGGACAAGAGCAAAATAGTTAGATGTACTTACATTGACTTTAGTCAGTGTGCATCACAACCAATGCTGCCTAACCCAGAATCACATACCCAGAGCACTTAACAGCTTTGTAGAAGTAAAGATGAAAACTTGTCCTTGCCAAGCTAGACTTGCTCTGATAATAAAACCAGGAAGTACCCCATATTTTAAAAAAGAGCTCTTTCTTATAGTAATCATTATAGCCCTGCACTTTCAAAACAGATGTACAGAAAAAAATTTAGGGTGAGCTTGTGAACAAAAAAATTATGACCCAATGTATGATTAGACAGAAACTTTCACAGGTTTCTGTTGACTGCTTCCTATTGCATGAGAGCTAAACAGCCTTTTAACTGAAATGAAGTAATGATTAGTATGGTTTGTTTATTTCTAATCTGTTAGTTCTCTGATAATTTTGATTGGATTTATAGCATGTTTCATCCCAAAACTTGTCTGTTTTCTCAACCAAATCGGTTTGGACTACAAAATCGTTGTTTCTTCCCTATTTAAACTGCTTTTAAAGTACATTATAACTGTTTTAGGAATTACTGTTTATGTTCTTAAGCAATTACTTGGGCTGTTAGCATTTATTTTATCATGCTCCAGTACTCAGTTTATCCCACAGATGAAAGGCAACAAGTAGCAAGTTCACATTAGTGTCTCTACCAGAGAGTACCAGGGCACTTCGGAATACTCCCCAGTAGCTTTTTAGCTACAGACCAGGAAGGTGGGACATGATAGAGCTGAACTGCAATATCAGGGATTAACTGTCAGAGCATGTGGGGCTGTATCTTTCATCCTGGTCTCTTGAAAACAATGCAAAATACGAAGAATTGCCCTGATGTAGGTTGATAAACTAATCAGTGGCTGAAAATTCACTGGCTTGTTGTGACAAAGAACCTCTTTGGTTTAAAGAGAAGGAAGAAAAAAATCCAAAACCCCATCCAGAAATATCGATGCTGATTCCTAAGTGTCTTTCTATGATGTTTCTTCTGTGCTAGCAAATATATAACGCTCTCCACTGAGTGAAGATAACAGGTCAGTGTGGAAAAGACAATTTTTGATTATTAAAAAAAGGTTAGTTTTTAACCTGTCCATTTTCTTTCTCTTTTAGTGAAAATGTTCATATGTCTGAAGAAAAGCAGAGGATAATGTTGCTAGAAAGAGTGAGTAGATTGTTTGTTTGTGAGGTTAAGTACTTCTGACTAAGTATTTAAAAGTATGTACATGTGAAGTTGTGCTGTGGTCCATTATATGCTCTGATGCATCATATTGTCTGCAGAGATTATCAATATGATTTCAGGGAATCTTTTTTCATTGTACTTTTGGATCACTGTAATTCACTGAAATAATTCAAGATAACTATTAAAACATTGCTCTTGGCCTATCCTTGTTATGTTTATGTGGGCTTTGGTACAAGTGACTGATCTGTCACTCTTTTTAGGAATGACAGATCATTGATACAGAGAATTTATAGAGAAAAAAAGTTAGAACTCCTTTTCCTAATTAAGAAATACAAAACAGCTGGACAGGATTTAAGATTGATTTGCCACTTTCTCATAAAAATGGGTAATTTTTCCTCATAGGCTGTCTTCTTGGTAAAATGTGAGATTATCCTCTAGTAGTTATGCTGGAGTATTTCAGATTCTAGTAATTTTTAACTGGCCAGTCATATCTAACTTCATCTCAGTTGTCTTTGAAGTTGACTTTTTTTTTTTTTTAAAAAAAAAGGTGTCATTAGCTTCCAACTTTTTAGGATCACTTGGACTGAAAACTGGAACCAAATAAAGAACAGGAATGCTTTCTGTTAATGGATTGTGACACTGTATGAAGCAACTGCCTGGGTGTTTCTGACTATGAGCATGTACATGCTTTTTTCTGTCATTTGATTGCAAAGGATTTGTCATGGGTAGAACCTATAACATCATAATATATTACATTTCGTTTGCTGTTCTATCATTTACATGTTTTTCTAACTGAAAGAGAAGTATGACTATGCAGGTACAATCATAGCATGAAGGTTTGTAGCACTAGGATAATTCCTAGACTTCAAGGGGTTTTTTGCATGTCTTTGTTCAAAAGATGCTTTGATAATTGTTTTAGAACTGAAGGATGTAGTATTGTACAAGTAGTTGGTCTCTAGTCATATTAGAACTTTAAAAAAAAAGTTTGTACTACATGAAGTATAATATCCAGTTAATCAGATTAAGTTTTTCTTTTAGACTTTGCAGTTGAAAGAAGAGGAAAATAAGAGATTGAATCAAAGATTGGTAAGTATTTGTGCAATCCATTTTTTAAGCCTCATGAAAAAGTAAGAAAAGCTTAAAAATGTTAAGTTTGTTAATATCTAACTTTTTTTATTAATTTAAAAATATTTAAAGTGTTAAGGCAAGTGGTGGATAGGGAACCTGATAACCTTTGAGAGATTACATGAGCTTAGTCTTCTCATGGAAAAAGATTCACAGGACTGAGAAGTGACTTCTTCCCAAAGAGCACAGACCATCCAGAGTTGGGGTAGTGGGGTGGTAATTTCCAGGGCACCATGACTCAGCTTTCAGCAGCAGTAGATTCAAGGCCAGTTTACATGAATATAAATATGCCTCCACTTTAAGCATAATTGGGAGTGTTAACAATAACTTACAGATTGTTTTGGGAAAACTGCACCTGCCACCTTAGTAAGGTGTGAAACTGTAATTCTGCCTAGTAGCTGGAAATGCAGGCAGGCACCATATAAAATGCTACAGTAAATGCCTATGGAAGGAAAAATAATTTAGTGACAGAGTGCCCTTGATTCCTGTAGTATAAATTCTTCTTCTTTTATTTATTCCCTCTTTGTCCATGCTAGCAGGTCTCAATTTTAAGTCTTAAAAAAATTCCTGTGTGTATAGGAAACAGGCACATTCTTTGGTTGGACTGGCCATGGAGATCACACTTTCTTTAAGTGACTGGTGATACCAAAAGTTTGGTAGGAACTGATACCTCTATAGTGGGAAGTTAGACTTCATACCAGGTGTAGGGAAAGATTGCAAGACATCTAAAAGTATAATTTTTCAAGGATAATTTTTAATTCAGAATGTCAGTGAAATACACAGAATTTATTTAAGTGTAATTTTTACAATAAAAACTCTAAATACACCCAGACAGTTTTGTAAACCTCTCTGTAGATATCTTGTCATATTAGAGTAAAATAAAATGGAAGAAACACTGTGTATGAGACAACTAGAGGATTATTCTTGTTATGATTAATAGAAAGGCATGTAGGAGAAATTGGTGGTTCTTTGGTCTCTAAGGCAATTCAAATTTGATTTTTAAATGGAACTTCATGGCTTTTTAATTCCTTACTTATAAAGTGAGTTTTTACATAGTGAGTTTTTATCATTTATCTCTTCATCCTTCTTTCCCTCTCCCCCTCCTTTTAAATGCACTTCTAAAATTGAGATATGCATCAACACTTCAATATCCATGTTTATTTCTATTGAGGTACTTCAGATAAGGAGCTCAGAAGGCATTATGTGTGAAAAAGAAAATCTTCATAGGTCATTGGCTTTTGCAGAAGAACTTGTAGGTTACTTCTACAAGGAACAAAAAGGAGCTCCTTTTAATACATGGAATGTTATTACAGGATTTTTGTTATAGTAAATGAGTTATTGAGAAAGGGAACAATTTTTTCTATATAAAGGCTATTACAATTGTATTAATAAAATATTATTTACTAGGTTTTAATGTAATTATTCTCAACATTCTAGTTTGTTCTGTTTTTCTTGAAGTTAGAAGTTAAGGAAAACTACAGAAATCAAGCTATTTTCATTTAACGCTTATTCCAGTTTGAAAAAACAACAAGAAAATATCTGGTCTGTATATCTGAGGAGAACTCTCAAACTCTTCTGTGAACAATCTAAACAAATATGACAAATTTCATGCTAGCTGTGACTTTTTCAAGAAAGAAAGGTAGCCTCTAAAACTTTTTTTAAAATAAAAAAAAATAAATTAAAAACAAAATTCTTAAGTTGGATCCTGTAAATAAAACTGTTGAAAGTGTCATCAGAATTTGAGAGCATTCTGTGATGCACTGCATTCAATTTGGACCTATTCTTTGAAGAAATGAAGAAAATGAGCTGTGGATAGGCTTCAGGCTCATACGAAAACAGGCTGGTACTGCCTCTGGGGAAGGCAGGGGGCAAGATTGACAATAGGAAGGAAATTCGCTATAGGGAACAATATCTGAGTTACAGCTGAAAAATCACATGCTGAACTTCAAGTGGGAGCAATCTAGATTTGAATAACATTTATGAATGATCCAGGCCGTAGGAATGGGTGGAAAAACTGCAGGACCTACCTCTAGTCAGAGTTTCTGTGGAATAATTATGAATTATCTGTTGTAAGGAGGTTACCAGAGGGTAATGGAACTGATACATTTATGTCTGAGCAGCTTCCCCAGCTACTTGCCTGCCCAGGGGATAGGTGTTCCCTTGGAGATAGAAGTAGCATTAATTACCCATTGTCATTTCTTGTCACAGTTCTCATAGAAACTTTGTGTGCACTTATGTTTATTTTTAGGTCTAGGTTGTCCTATTGAAGTTGTTCCATGTGCCAGTATTTTATTAATTTAAACAGAATTAAAAGAAAATATACATGTAGGAGATAACCTTACAGAATTGAACCTTGGTTTGGTCTTAGTAAATCTGACTCCAGTTTTGTTCCAGGGAGTGCTGCCCTGTTGATTACAATAAACTTGAGATTTTATGACTGTAGAAAAACTGAGAGACTATCTTAAGCTCAACATCTAGAGTTTAATTGTAATAAACATGTTTAATCTATGGTGTTCTGCCATCAGCCTTTTCTGGTGCCAGTGACTTCTCTGTTAGAATAACACATTTATGATAAGTCTTGTGTATGCCCAGAGTAAATCTTCACTGGCACTGATATGAAAAGTTCTTCCCAGTTTTAAATAATGAGGAAGAAGTTAGTTATGCTGGAACATTTATAATCAAAGGTAGCCATTAAAAAAAAGTACAATAATAAAAACCAAAACCGAACCACAAGTAACCAAACCCACTACAGAACAGGATCACAAAAGTATGGTGGGTTTTCTGAGTGAGTATAAAATCTGCAAGGCAGTGTTTGAAATCAATGAAAAATCATCTTGCCGTGCTCTTACCTGCAATGTACATTTCATCATAGCTTGCTTAATAGGAAGTATGTACTTAATAGCTTAATAGCTATTCTCTTTTTACTTAATAGCTTTTCTCTTTTTATAGATGTCTCAAAGCATGTCATCAGTATCCTCAAGACATTCTGAAAAAATAGCAATTAGAGAGTAAGTACATGTTAATTTTCATATACATAGATGGATATGCTTGCAATAACATAAGTGTATAGTTAATGTTATACTTCTACTGTTCTTGCTTTGTGGTGAAAGGATGCACAGATCACTGTAATTTAGCCATCAGCTATTGAACAGTCCCAGTTGAGCATAAATCAAATTTTATAAAACCTTTTTATAAACAATGAAATGGCCTTTTTGAATTCTCTGTCAGTGACTTTCTTGAATTCCATACTCCGTAGGATTTCTAGCATTCTCTGAGGCTTTTTTTTAGATTACTTTTTTGTTTGCTAAAACATAATGATGCTATAGCATCAATCTGTTAGCAGCTGCATTTAGAATTGTTGCTGGAAAAAGAAGTATTCTTGTAAAATGTGAAAGCTTCAGACAACTTTCAATTAATATTAGGCTTATATATTTCTTGAATAATATGAAAATAATCTTTGGAGAAAGAGAGAATCTGCACAGATTTTTCTATTAATGTTTTGTGAATTACACCAGTTTTCATTTTTGATGTAACAAGATCAGGATGTGAAGAATAATTTTTTTCCCTGTAGCATCTGAAAATTGTCCCAAGTGTCTTGGTAGATTTTGAGGAGGAAAATGGTATGACAGAAGAATTCATCTGTCCAGTAGAGATGTTTTTAAGTCAATATAGCTTGTCTTCATAGTAAGTCTAGGCAGAAAAGTTTGGAGTATTGTTCATTTAATCCAAAAATGAACTTTAAAGATTATGACCTAAATTTCTCTAGATTTACTCATTTGATTGTCTTTATATCTGTAGTCTCCTTCTATGGAGAGGTTTTTCACTTTCTTTGCACTTCCTCCCTTATCCTCAGAGGAGTAGTAATATTTATTCCTAGAGCTCCCTTGTGATCTAATGCTTAATTTGTAGCTAATTTAGATTTCATTTCATTAATGGGTAAATAATTTACTCACAACACTTTACACTGTGGAACAAGAAGTTTGGAGACAGAAGTTGCTCTCTGAATTCTGTAGTTGAAACTTTGCATGAGAACTTGGTTTTTGTGTTCCCTAGTGTCAGAAAAGCGGAATTTTAAAATGTTTTATGTACAGTTGCCACAGTGTTTCTTTGGTTTTTCATCATTTTATCAAAGGTAAACACTTAATTCCTTACTTGTCTTGTGTGCTTAGAATTTTAAGATTGGAAGCTGCATAAATGTTCTTGCTGTATTTTTCTGTGTTCATATTTTTTTCAGTTTAAAACAACAAAAAAATGTTTGTAAACACCACTACAGTGATGATTACCTTAATTACCAGTGGAAAAAAAATAGTACAAAATTGAAACACTGGCATTTAGTTAGGTATTTCTGATTGTGTTTTAAAGAAAAAATGAAAGTTATTTTGAGAAAAAGAATCTGAGCTGATGGGTGTAGAACGTTTCAAAAACACTTTTTAAAGGTAGCCTGCTTTTGTTGTCCTCAGAAAATAGGAAATGTATATGAGTTGGCATAGCACGTGGAACTGTCTGCTGCTCTTCAGCCTAGTCGGTCTCATGCAATACATGGGGAACAAATGTAGCTTTAGGCTTCTGTGCTGTTTGTTTAGTTAAGTTTCTGTGATTTTCTTTTTTTCCCTAGTTTTCAGGTTGGCGATTTGGTACTCATTATCTTGGATGAAAGGCATGACAACTACGTGTTGTTTACTGTTAGTCCAACCTTGTATTTCTTGCACTCAGAGTCCCTTGCTGCACTGGATCTCAAACCAGGTGAGTGTGGTAAGTGTCAGATTTTTTTCTAATTATTATCTCCTCTTACAACTAACAGTCTTAACTTTCTAACACTAAGTGATTTTTATATGTATGTGATAAATACAAGAAGCATGTAATAGTTGTCCGCTATCTTTGTAGCTTTTGCTACTTGTTCTGGTGCAAAATATTTTTCAAAGCAGAACATTTTTAATTAAAAATTTATATAGATGTTAATATCTTGGAAAATTGGGAAAAAATATCTGCATCTTCAAAGTAAGCTGTGGGGGAAAAAAAAAACCAGGGAGAATATGCCTATTTGGTACACACAGAGTATGTTAACATTCCCATCAGGCTGCTTTACCTACTCAGCATAAATAATAAATAAAAACATGTAGGCAACAGTATATGGGAGTTTGCAATCAATATTTTTGCTCATATTACCAAATTAAAGTGGTATTTATTATAATATTTTCAGAGAAGACTTCGAGTATTTCTTTATGTTCAAGTTGATGACACATTTACTTTTTTTGTCCCATAATTTTGAAGGGTTTTTGTTCACTTTTTTTTGGCAGCTATCTAAACTTAGCAAAATTGAAATTTTTTTAAATGAGGAAAAATAACAATGCTTTGCACTAAACCATGGGCTCCAATGAATTAATGGAATGTCTTTAAACAGTCGTGTTTTTTTGCAAACCCACCTGTGCTCCCAGCTTTGTAAAAACATCTTAGAATATGCATCAAAAGAAAGTTTGTATTAATCCCAACTTACCAGTGAAAGTTTCTGTGTTATTGCATGTCACAAACTGTGAAATAATTTCCCTGAGCAGACTCTCTGTAGATTGCAGTTATGATGAAAGATGATAGATCTTGAATAACTGTGTATTCTCCAGAAGACCACTAAGCCCTAACTGGATTGTGAGTCTGCTGTCATCTGTGAAACCTGAGGGGAAAATGCCTGTCTTACTTCCAGACATTCTGACCCATGGCATTAGTAATGCATATATAGCTGTGTGAAATATGGTAGACTTTTCTTACTGGGTCTTGACATACATGAGATAAAAGCCATGTCAGTTTGTATGTTACTGTGAGTACTTAATTCACTGACCTGTTTTCAAATTGACTTGGCTTGCTCTGGTCCTTACCAGTTGCTGAATAGAGTTAATCACAAATCTAAGAAAACTGCAGATAAAATAAATATCAAGACCTAACAACTGCCTGAGGGACACATTTGTCTCTGTCTCATTGCTTCAGGAAACTGTCTTGATTCTATTTCTGCATCAGGGAAGTGAGAAAGTGAAATATCAGAACACTTGTGATAGGTTGTATTTGTGATAGGTTAAAATTGGTGTTGACCTAGGTACTGCAAGTTATTCTTCTAAGGGCCACCAAAATGTTGCATTTAAATCTGATCTTACTTAATGTTTATTTATTTAAACTGTTAAAAAAATCTGCTTTTAATGAAAAGATAATGTAATATCCTGGTACCTGTAGTTGCTTATCCAAAATATTGCATACATTTTCTCTTTAGCATCGGGTGCATCTAGGAGACCGTGGGTGCTAGGAAAAGTGATGGAAAAGGAGTATTGCCAGGCAAAAAAGGTAAGAAAATAGTAATGAGAAATCATCTGTGATTAATAGAGAAAAACGTATATTTTAGTATTTTTAACAGTTATGACAGATTCTCTCTGCATAAGAAGTTGGATGAAAATTGTCCTAAGTTCTGCTATTCCTGCTTTTCTTTTGAGTCAGTGAATAGCAAGAGTAGGGGAACCAGAAGAGTTGAGTGAGCAGTGGGTTGGATATTGGCATCCACACTGTCCAGAGCCTTGCCAGACTCCTAAGGGTCTCCTGAATACTGAGTAGTGGGAATCAGTTTGAGCTTACAAGTACAAAAACCAGTAGAATAATTCCACATTTTAATTTTTTTATTCTTTTTTTGTAGGCACAAAACAGATTCAAAGTTCCTTTGGGTACAAAATTCTACAGAGTGAAAGCAGTACCATGGAACAAGAAAGTATAACACAACAAAGTTTTAGTTCATTCTGTCTCCATTCTTTTTTGACTTGTCCTTCAGTGCTCGTTCATCGCTCCAAATACCAGGCCATCTTTTTATACTGAGGTCATGTGACAAGATACGTCATTGATGTACTGCTTTTACTTTTTAACAGGTGACATTTTAGAAATTCATCAAAAACTCTGGCCCTAACTGCTTCGATTTTTTTACCCAGATAACTTTAAGAGTGTGGACCAAATGAGTTCATTTTCTCTAAGGGCAACCACATGAAACATGGTTTGTTTGCCATGTTAATTGCCTGTTAAATATACTTTAGCTTGTATTTAGATGTTAAATGTTAGTTACCATTATTACCAGCATATGTCCTTTTGTGAAGTCATTATCAAAGTACTTGCACTCTTTAACAGATTCTTTATATGTGTAAAATTCATCAACTATTTAAAGAGGGTGTTCATTGCATGCAGATAATCATATAATTTTTCTTCAACATGAGTTTGCCTCAGTAGATGAATAAAAATAACTACTGCAGCTTGTTTCATTACATGAAAATACTCTTCAATGTTAAAAAACCCTTGTAATTTGATGCACTGATTTTGAAAATCAGTCACAGTTAGATCTGCAATCTTCAAAAGCACTTTCGATGGATTGATCACACAGATTCTGAAGGGAAGACACCTGTGCTGCTTATTCAAGGTGAAGCACTTGTTCTTCCCAACAAAACAGAAGTCTTGTATTAATCTATTTAGAAAAATCATATTGATGAAATTGTATTTCATGGTTGAGTTTCAGGAAAAAACTCATTGTACATTAACCATACAAGAGTCATTTAAGTAACAAATTATTGTAATTGTAAAAGACATGTAGAATTTTAAAACAATAAAGATTTGAAACTGTATGTGTTTGAAGTATTTGTGTGCCTTTTAAATACTATCTCTAGTATTTATTTCATGTTAATCTGTTGCATCTTCTCTGTGGTTTCTCTGGCAGTTTCATTACATAGAAATACCCAAATTTTCTGAGAGGTAGTAATTTTCAAAAGCATTTGGGAATTACAAGAATTACCTTTTAATCATAAAAATGAATTTAAGTAGACAGAAATTTTAATTTTGCCAGCATATTAAATGCATAAATGACATTTTTAGTAGTTATACTGCCTACATTTTTTAAATGTAGTCTTATTTTTAATAACAGTATAAAAGGTTATACTATAAATATGTAACCAATGGGAAGGGAATATATGAGTTCGGCTATGAGCTCATGCCTAGGATTCAGTCCATGGAGTTATTCAGCTGTGATTTATCTTCAGGTGTGGAGTGGAAGAGGAAGAGGTAAAGAAATGATCACATGAAAATCTCAATGCTTCTGCTCATACGTTTCAAATAATATTTCTCTATACTAACCAGTCCAGTTGAATACCCAGGAACATCTGTATATGCTTTATTTAAAATTTTATTCCATAAAAAATTTAAGTTCAGATTTTATTAAATGCATGGGCTTGTAACTGTATCATATCTTTGATTAAATAAATCTAAGACAATTGATCTGTGGAAAACAGAATGTCATTTCGTCAAGTTGCCTTCTTACCTGGTTGTTAAATTTACTAGTTGATGTACTGACTTTTTAAAATTAGTTTTCTAATGTGCCTTGTTCGTCAAGAATAGTATTACCATAGTTGAGTACTACCCAGTGTCAAATATGTAAAAAACATAGATCTATAGGACAGGTTTAATGCAGAGAAACAACCCATGATGCAATTTTTTTTTTAACCATTGAATTTTTCACCTTCAGCTAAATTGGAATTCAGGTCTGTCTGCAATTAAGTGCAGTCTTGTTCCTTAAGTCAACTTAGTCACAAGTGATTTAAGAAGTTGCACACATAGTGTAACTCATTTCTTTAATTATGCCAAATGTTTAGAAGCCTTGATGTCTTTTACCCATTGACAAAACTTTCCCAGCCTCAGATACTACTGCTGTGAATATTATAAGTCTTGCAGGGATTAGTTGGAAGCCATCAGGCTTTGCTAAGAGGCAGTGAATCTCCTTCCATTTCTGGGAGGGCAGTCATTCCTTGAGTAGCAGCAGTGAATCTGTGTGGCAAGGGGCAATCCAGTGCTATAACGTAAGACCCCACTCTTGTTATTGAATAATCTACTTCAAAGGTAAATAAAATGTTGCCTAGAAATTTCTCAGTGGAGGAAAGGATGTGTTGTCAATCAAGTCCTTGCAAGTTGGATAAAATTGCTGGTTTGATGATGGCCCTGCATAACAGAGCACCTACAAGGGGCACTCCTTTTAGGGCATACAAAAATACAGATTTTTCTTACACTGTGAATCATTAATCACTAAGGTTTGTGTATCTTTCTGCTTTGTGTTGATGACATACCGTGAAGTTCATTTGTTGTAGGCTCTGAGATGGTGCCCTGAGTGCTGAAGTGAGGTGAGTACAGAACTCGTGCTGAAAATTAGCTTCCTCACCAAAAAACCTCAGAAATTCCTTATTTTTGTCTATAAAAACATCTAAACTTTCTAGTCTTGTTTTACTGTTGCTTAGATTAAAAATACATACTTTTAAGCTTATATATGGACAGTAGCAGCAATGATTTATGATACTATGAAAGTTGGCTTGATTTCTAGTTTAAGATAAAAAGTCATGACTGAGGTTTATATAACTCAGAAACACATGAGCAATATATGAAAGTGAACTTGGGAAGCACCTAAATAAATTGATTAAAATAAATTGCTGTAATGCAAACTATGAGGGAAGAAAAACTTCTTCCCTGCTGATATCTGCCGCTTTATAGAATGCCAGGATGTATCTGTTATTGTTACATGACATAATATTTTAAAAATATAAATAAACAGCAGTGCCTTTGGGTTTTAGGAATATTTGTCATGTGTTTCATTTTATAATCTTTATGTATATTCAAAATGGAAATTCTGTCAAACAAACTCCCAATGTATTCAGTAATGATTCTGAACAGTCATTGAGAAAAATGTAGTTTACATATTTTTGTATGTCACAGCCCTACTAGTTCTTGAAAGTATGTTCGTTATGTACCACCTATGTGCTTCGTCTTGCACCATAATAAAAATTTGTATATGGCTAT
This sequence comes from Ammospiza caudacuta, assembly GCF_027887145.1. Classification (NCBI taxonomy): domain Eukaryota; kingdom Metazoa; phylum Chordata; class Aves; order Passeriformes; family Passerellidae; genus Ammospiza; species Ammospiza caudacuta. The sequence continues at coordinate 114,949,683 of NC_080593.1, read as the reverse complement.
ATGATTTGGAAGAGGAGCATGGTCAGAAGAGATGGGAGAGAAGTGGGAGGATAAATTTGATGATCTCAAATTTCTCTAATTCTTTTCTGGAGCAGCATGTTGGAAACATAACAGATACTAAAAATAAAAGCCTCTTGTGCTACTGCTAATACATGTTTATTCCAAAGTCTGGCTTTAGAGAGAGGAAATTTATTTTTCTGAACTGCAGAAGGCAAAATGAATGGTAGAAAAAGTTGATTGAAAGCAAATGCTGTCCTGCAGACTTAACACAGAAGGGATGTGATAATTTAAAAGGGATTTTTTCCAGTGTTCTTGGAAAGCTGTATCCATTTGAATACTCTGAGAAGCATATTAGTTTTTGCACTGCTCTGCAGTCAGTCTCTTGTCAGGAGCTTGTGCTGTTTAGAATTCAGCTGTGTTGCATTTGAATCTTAAGATGATCTGAGTAGGACCATTTTTACTGAAGTATACACTTTTCCCAAAGTTACTTATGTTATATAGTAGAACTGGGAAATCTGCCCTCTGCAAAATTATTCTGTGCCTTTTTGCAGCACTAGTTTTCTTTGTGACCTACATTGCAGCCTTATTTTGTGGAGTTTAGCTAGAAGGCAGATTGGCTGTGAGCAGGTACAGCTAAAATTGATTAGTACTTTGGAGTGCTGTATAGTTCCTATATTTTTTAATTAATAAATTGTAATTTAATTATTATTTTAATTATAGCTTATTATAGTTAATATTATAATAAATTATTATTAATTAATAATTTTTAAATCAATAAGTGCAGGCAATTACTGCTTAGTGTCAAATTAATAATTCAGAAATAGAGCATTCTCCATATAAGAGCTCCTTTTCCTTCTCAAGCCTTTTAAACTTCAGTGATCTATCTCAGTGCTGCATTTTAAGGTCACTGATTTCTTTATCTCACTTTACAGCCATTCTGCAGTCCTGAAGCAGTGATGATAAATGGGAAAGGGTAAACAGTTACTTCCTATAGCACTAGCTCTTTTAACAATCACTCATATTAACAACATCCACATAAAATACTGAGGAGCATGGGAAAGTCTAGTCCCCAGACTCCAAATACTGACTAAGAATTGAGTTCAATATTGGTGCTCTCAAGCAGCATCAGATTTAGAGAACAGTTGAGGTTGTAAAGAACCTCCTGAGGTTGTATTGCCCAACTCTCTGCTGGGACTGAAATCCTGTAATGTTTTTAGTAAGGGTCTTCAGTTTGCAACTGATTTGGCAATTTAATGTTTTCAACATTCAATTTAGCCCTTTGTTTTGAAGCCTGGATTGAAACTGCTGTTGTAATTTGAATAATTTTTAAATTCTTCCTTATTTCTGGCTCAATTTTCTGAAATTAATCATCGCTGGCATCCTTGCTTTCCTTTTCTTGACTTTTGCTTCTTTGGACTTAAATTCACTGTGGGTTTGACTTTTTAGGCAAAATTATTTAGTAAGTAGCAGATTTTTTTTTCTGCACTGAGAAGAGCTATTTTCTTACCTCCTAGTCAAAAATTGGTACTGTTTGCAAAAGGGTGTTAATGAAGAACCATGCTCAGAACAGTAAGTCCTGTTTCTGCCCCAGATCTCTACATGAGATCTATCTGTTCTGAACACAGGGCTGCATGCTTGTGCACACAACACAAGCTCCTGTGTTGGTTGCATTAAAGGTGCAGAAAAGATTGATAAGTAATGCCTCATTTTTATTTTTTAATGAAGATTAGGTACAGAGCTATGAGTTACATACAACCAAAATATTCTGTGTTGGAATTTTATAGTTATGAGTTTACACATTTTATAGTCATTATCAAGGACATAAAAATGTTTATATGTCAGTTATCAAGGAGGGACCAAAAAAATGGCCTGAAGATGCTGGATCCTTAAGGGTAGCAGTCAGTTTTAAGTACCAGTCCATCTCTGAGCCAGTTAATTTAAGCAGTTGAAATGTCAGCTCTTAATGTCTAATATAATCAAAGTGCTTGCGTGGAGACTGCTAAGTTGTGCTTCTTGTGGGGTGCTGGTCAGCATTAATTGTCTGCCATGTCTCTTGTGAATGGTGGGGTGTATTTTTAGCAATGATTTAATAATGATTGAAATGGTAGAATAAGGTTGTACTTATATTGAATACAGTGCAGAATACTGCAAATAACAAGTGATAGTTTTGTAGACAATTGATAGCTTTTTAAGCTTCAGAAGAGACATTTATTTTATGTAACTATACAGAAAAAAACCAGGTATTTATTTTCAGTTCAAATCAGCTGACTAAAACCAACTGTCTGCTTTTAAAAGGCTGTAAAATAGAAATAGCCTTTTTTGGTATATACTAAGATTTCTTAAATTAGGCTGAAGTAATTTTTCAGAGGCTGTATTTTTTAAAATCAACAAAACAGCTAAGAAGTAAAATATTTTTATTTTAATTTTAGACCATGTAATACTAATAATATTTCTATTCCTTATGTTTGTAGCTCTTACTTATAAGTATATTTTTGGAAGCTAAAATAATTTGCCCCAGCTATGATACATGCAGTTAAATATGCTTCTGTTGACTTTCTAACAGGGCATTGTAGAGTTTGAAGAAATATTTCCATATTACCAGTAGAATGTAAGCATATATTCAGTGTTGTTGCTACTCTGGAACACCAGAGTTCCACTAGAGCTTTTGAACATAGGTATAGGATAGGGTGATTGGTAATGGTTTTAAATGAAAAGAGGGTAGATTCAAACCAGATAAAAACAATTCTTTACTATGAGGGTGGTGGAACACTGGGATAGGTTGCCCAGGGAGGTGGTGTGTGCCTAATCCCTGGAAACATTCAGTGTCAGACTGGATGGGGCTCTAAGCAACTTGATCTAGTTGAAGATGTCCATTCAGATTAGTGGGAGTTGGACTAGATATTCTTTAGAAAAGCCCTGCCAATCCAGAATGTTCCCCAATTCTGTGTATGATTACAGAATGTGTTTATATACTGTGATGGCATATGCTTCTATTTTGGCAGTTTTAAAGCACTGAAAAATTGAGAAATGTCAGCTTATGACTGCTTGTCAAACTTGGATTTTATATGCCTGAGGATGCGCTTTTCAATTAGCTAATTAGGTGCTCTTTTCCTGTGCTTGTGCTTCCACATCTGTTCCCAGTTATGCATAAAAACCTTTACTTGAACATATGATTACATTCTTGTCCTTTTTATGGTGGCAATTTCTGAGCAGAATGCTTGCTATGTATCTCTTACGTAAGACCTGAGTTTCTCCAGATAATTTACTTATTTTTGGTACCTGACAACCAGGGTGACCAATTTCAGATACTTGGGCTGCTCTTTCATACCACAGCAGTTTTATATCTTCAAATCCTGTGCTCTCACCATTTTGTTCTCTCCATTATGTAAGAAAGTAGGTAAAGCAGTGTGCTCAAAGGCATGTGACGCTTCAAGTAAAACTTACAGCCTTGTTCCATGCTCTGATACTTGTGATTCTCAGGCACCTCTGGAAACTGTTGGTATCTGTGTGGGTCAGTTCTTACTCTGTAAACCAGTTCTCCATATTAATGCAAGATGCACTGTTGTAGTGTGGCGTGTGTGTTAAATCACATACTTATTGCTTTTCTTTGACTGAGACCTAATACAGCAAAAAATCAATTTTTTACAATTTTTTACTTGAAAATGTTAATTTATTTTTAGTGGACTTCTATAGGTTTCAATTTCTGTCTAGAGATCTTCTGCATTTTTCAGCTTTATATTAGACTTCCTTAATTTATTCAAAAAAAGGAAGAAAAAAATCAATCTTGGCATTTCTCCATCTGCCAAATTATTTCTTTGCCAAGCTACAAGTGTCATCTTGAACTTTCAGACTTTTTGTTCATATAGTCACCTAGAAATCATCTTGAGAAATTTTGTTTAAGTTATGACCCAGTACTGCACAGGAAACAGGATGAGCCGTGATTCTTACATGGTGCCTTTGGACTGTGTATTTTAATCTTTCTTCCTAAACCTTTTTAGTGTCACATGTCCTCTTCCCAGTTCTTCAGTGAGCTCAGAATCAGGAACTTAACATTGGCAACTCAAGTCCATTCCCTATATCCCTGTATGGTTAAATGAAGCAAATGTTTGTCTCATTGAATAGATGAATCACATTTTCCATTGCACACAGGTAATTTAACCTACTCATTGGTGACAAAAAAACAAGTTGGGCAGAAACTTTGATGTGCTGGAGCTGATTGGTTAGTGTGTAGTACAAAGATCTTTTTTGGGAAATCTGCACTCTTAGGATCTTGAAAAGTTCCATGGATGGAAATGGAAGCTGCTGTGAGTAGAGATGCCACAGTGTGGTCTGGCATGAAAGGGGCCATGTGGCTCTTGAGGGAAGACACCTCACTTCTAACTGCTGGGCCAATGATCAAATAGCTTTCTCCAAGGAGGCTTGGTGTTTGGAGTTTGGTTGGGTTTCTTTGTTTTTTTTTTTTTTCTCTTTAACTCCAAGAGTTAAGCATCAAAACTGCAATGCTTTCTGTGAAGAGGAATAGCTGTTTAGTATGCATTGGTAGCACCAGTCTCCTGACTACAAAACATTCATATAATCAAGTGTTCTAATGGATACATTAAGAAACAATGAGAAGGGTAGATATTAAAATGATTTTATTTTCTGTAACTATTAAAAAAATAAGTATTTTAAACTTTTTCAACTTTTTTACCATAAGTGTATTTTCATACTTTTTTCCTTATTTTGTTATGTTGTGTTCCTTTATCCATCTCACAGTGACTTATTTATTGGTTTTGTGTTTCTCAAGCAACTGAAATCAATACATCTGTTAGCTTATCTTTTGTTTTAAACAGCAGGCTACAACAGTTTATTCTGCAGGAACATCTTAGGATGCCACAGACTCTCAGCCTAGCTTAGATAATTCTGTAATTTCACTGGCAATCAAATTTTGAGACAAAAACCAACATTTTAGAGATGGCAATGTCTATTCCCTTCTTGCTTCCTATGACAGCTATAGAAGATGAAGTCATAAACCTATTCAGGTGTTCAGTGCATAATTTGATTTTTTCCTAAATACAGAATTTTTTGTTCAAGCATCCTCAATATTGATATAGAGAACTAAAATTATACTAGGAAATATTTTTTTATTGTGAGGAAAATAAATATGTAAAGTATGTCTTGTACTTCTAAGCATAAATTAATATAAATAAGAAGGAAATGTAACGAGGGAGTTGTTTAGTCATTACCCAGTAGATTTCTTGGACACTTGATTTAGGTGAGAAAAATGACAAATCTGCTGCTGTTGTGCTGATGGCTGCATTTCTCATTTGCCAAACTTTGCATGTTGACCATTGAGAGAAGAATATCCTTAAGAGTTTATGATAACCATCTTCACTGGTGACATTTTGCCTTCTCCTTGCACAGAATTTAGATCATCTTCCATAAATACTCCTCACCTCCCCTTCATGATTTTAGTTGCTCCAAATTTGTTATGTTTAACTTGTTGAATTGTTTCCCTGGGTTGGTGGGATTTTAATCTCTTTTTCCCTTGTGGGATTTCTGCAGAAACTTGAGTTTCTTTGCAATGGGCTGGATGTTGTTTTGCTGTATGGCACACGTTCAGGAAATGTGGCACAAGGGAGGGAGTGGATGTTGGATGTGTGCTCAGGAGCACTGGACCCCAGTGGGATCAGAGCTCTGATGCTGGCAGTGGCCTGTGGTCATACAGCACAGGGTCACAGGCAGGTTCTGTAGGATGCTGATTTGCTGCAGGTCTCTTCTTGCATTGATCCAAGCTTCTGTGGCTGTTCTGACCCTGGGTGTAGGGCTGAGGAAAATGACATCAGGAAGAGGAGGGGGTTGAAACAGCTGTGCCAGAGGCATCCTGTGATTCCTCTTAACATTAACCCCAGAAACTGGTACTAACATAGAAAAGCCATTTTAGCACAAGTTTTAGAGTCTTGACCAGGGGAACTAAAAGTAATTTCTGAAACTGTTCTTGAAGTTTAACCCTGAAGCATGTCCTCTGCAGGATCGCTGGTAAAGTAATTCTGCACATGTTGTTCTGAAAGAAAGGAATCCCAGGACACTGTTTAAAGCTCACTCCCTTTTATAGAGTGTGATGTTGCAAGAGGTAGAGACTTATGGGTCCCCTCAAAAATGCAGTTGGCTGCTCTACAAGCTCTGACGTTTCCCAATCACAAATATTCAGTTCCAGTGACTTGTGGTTGTGGCATTTCCATCCTTAACACACCTCCAGAAGGTACAGTCTCCACGTTTTTACCTTCCTGAAATAGATGGATAATTTCAACAGGATGATGTCTGTCACTGTTGCATAACCTCTGTTGAGTTCTTTCCGAGAGAATATTTTTTTAAGTCTATGAGCAGAGTTATTAGATAAATGACAGAGCAATAGTTACTCCTTTTTAAACAAGCATGTGACTATGCTTCCACATGAAAGTGGAAGAGGTTGATTTAGTAGTTATTTTCATTTGAAAGGCTTTCTAGATGTGGAAAAATAAAAGGAAATTCCAACTCAGGGATGGTCTATTATTAAATTTTTGAATGCATAATATGAATTGTGCTAAGTTACTATTTTAAATGTGTCCCAAGAATCCAGAATTCTTTATATAACACAAAATCTGTGGGTTACTAAAATGAAAAGCAAAAAAATAAAAGCACACTATTATTCTCATGCAATTCTTTGACATAAGTAATGTTTAAGTTTATAGAATTAGGTGCTTTCTTATTTTAAAATCATATTAAAAAATAAAATTCTCTTTTATTGAACTGCATCCAATTATGTATGGTGGATAGTTAAGGAGTTTTGTGGGTTTGAGACAATTTCTGGTTGTTTTTGGTGATCAGTAAAAGTAGAGAATAAATGTGAAAATCCCTTCAATGGAATTGCGCGCTTTCTTCCTTCTGTGCTTCATCCTTTCACTAAGGCAATATGCCTGAGCTGTGACTTCAACATATATTTCTATATAGGTTGTGTAGCATAGAAACAGCATTGCTGTTACTCTGTGATACTGATGAAAAGCTGTGTGACTCTGTGATGTTTTGAATGTGCTTAATGTAACGCTGATAATTCCCTTTGTCTGTTTCTGTCTGACTTGATATTAGTCCTTTCATTAGACCAACTTCCTCTAGGCCTGCTTTTAAAAGTTGCATGTGTTGGAGATGGACATGAAAAAAGAGTAATTTCCTGCAAGGAATTAGTTTAGCCTCTGTTTTCTCTCTTTCCACCAAGTTCTAATTTTGACTCGTAAGTGAAAATATATTCTACTTAAAAAGTTACATGAAATGAATTGTAAGGCAAGAATGAGTTTACACAGTCTTTGTGCTTTGTAAGAAACAAAACCCACAGCTTTTTGAGAAATATGAATTTTGGAGCAAATCCCAAGGGGAGAACTACAGATAATGGATAAAATAATGTGCTGACTAGCCACAAGAAAATACTTTCCTAAGAATAAGTAACAATATTTTAATATAGAGGATACTTTCTTTAGGATAAGTAACACTGATTTACTATACTGTAGTTTCACTCCTTAAGAGCTGTTACTCATAATTTCAGTCACTCCTCTGTATCACTTTTTGGTAGGTGGAAATAAGGGTCTCAATTGAGTTGTTTGTCCAGGTCCCTGTTTCATATAAATCAGGCCTTAAAAGTCTGCAACAGCTTGGCGTATTTTTCCTATTCTCCCGTTTGAGATTTTTTTCTACCTTCTTAGCCTTCATTTTTTTTCCTTATCTCATGATTTCTAATCACTATTATTTGATTCTGTGAGAGAATATATATTGATTTTTTTTCTTTTACCTTGAAGAATTGTATCCTTTGCTACCCTGAAATGCTGAACTGTGAAAGAAGAAAAACAATCAGTGCCCTGGCAGGCAGCTAAGGTCATCTTGCTGATGGTTTGCTTCTGATCTGAAGACTACACACTTTGAGTGACTCTTTGATGGCAAATTAAAAGAGAAAAGGCCTGCTTGCATTTCAGGAAGGTTTTGAAGCTATGAAGAGGCAAGAAAAAAATTGTTTTCTTCAGAGTAAAAGTGAAAATAGATTATTTGTGGCATTAGCTATTTGGAAAAGCTGCAGTATTTCTAAGGAATACCAAAATGGAAATTATGCTGTTCAGGTTTGAGGTAAACATTAGCAATGTGATACACATTCTAGAATGGTCCTGGAATTTCACAGATTAGATATTTCTGTGACAGAAATAGCTTTCACTTTGAAGGAGGAAGGAAATTTTTTCTGACGGCTCCCAGGTGCTTCACTGAGTATTCCAACAGGTCCTCATTTTCCCAGTGTCTCTGGTTTTCTGGCATGGAAGAAGGTTCCCATAATCCTCCCTGTTCCTAAGATGTAAATACATGGAGTAGTTCATAAAGACATCTGATCCTGCATGGGGTGGTATTTCCAGAGCAGAGTGACATTTCCTCACGTGTTACGGAAAAACACATTAAAATAATATGTGGAAGTCTCTGACCATTTCAGAGTTTGAGGAGCCCGTTCCAAATTCAGCTTTGGCTAGAAATCCTGAAGAAATGCTCAAGGTTCTGCTGCACATGTTAAAAATAAAGATCAAGACAAGCAAGAAAACCCCAGGCTGGTGGCTTAGGAAAGAAGGAAAGACCAATGTTATGCTGACTGGTTTGTGGGGAAAAAATAGACCCTTGCCTTACAATTGACCTTTGAGTTCTTGCACCATTACCCTTGTTTAGCCTTTGGTGCAGTGAGTACCTACTACAGAAAAACCTCACAAGGACTTCAGATGAAGGGTAGTCTAATGTTTGCAATGAGTCACAGTTTGAGCATGAAGTGCAGGACTTTGCAGAGAAGTTCAGGCTTAGATATATGATTCCTTTAGGATTCCTCATCCCAAAGCAATGGGAGGGAAGAAAATTTCCATAGCATACAAAGATCTAGGATCTGTACCCTCGAGTTGTTTTTATTTTTTTGCCATTTTCTGATTTCTTAAAAGAGAAATCCCGAGTAAAAATGTTAGAAAACCATCTGCCATTCATCTCACACTGAAGTGTCAAAGCATGCAGTGCTTAAAAATTAAAAAAATGGATCAATCAATCCTTTGTGTTTTAGGATGCCAGGAGCTGACACTGTGGCAGCAGCATGAGAGATGCAGAGAGAAAGGTGGTGCTTTCTGATAACAATGTTTACAAAAAAGTTACCTTCATTTCCTTACAAGATTATCTTCTGAGAAGGGCAAATAGAGAATTAAATTACTTCAAGACACACAAGAAAGTGAATTAAAAATGCCAGATCTTTCTGTCCTGCTGAAGGAAAGCATCTCTCTTGCTTTGAGGCCCAGTGATGCCAAATGAAATTAATGTAATGTCTCCTGATGGCAGAGCAGTACTATTTAAAGAAAGACCCACAAATCCTGGCAACAGCAAAACATCACCTATAAACTGAATTTAGAAGAATGATCCTAACAATCCTAAGTTTGGAATGTTTTTTGTCAATTTTTAGGAGACATGGATTTATCTTTTTTCTTTTTTTTCTTTTTTTGGTCTCTTTTTTGCCTATAGTAGGAATTTGTAAGTTTACACAACTCTTTCTTTATTAGTGGAGGAAAGGGATAGAGATTATTCTTTGGGAAAGCAGACACAACTGGATGGACATCTGTGAGAAAAACAAGGTTTTTTTGTTGCTTTATAGGTCTGAATATTGCAACCACCATAGTGGGAAATTCCCATGAAAATTCCCATGAATTTTCCCATTAGGAGACTAATAAAAAACTGCTGTTGCTTTGAAATACTGTTTTCCAAATTAGGAAAAAGTTGTCTGTGACAGGAAATACGAGCCAAGAGACAACTGATTAAATTGACTTTGATTTCTTTTTTTCATAATTCATGAGAAGCCTTATCTTTAGTAAGAATGGTTTCTATTACTGTCTTGCTGAGATGAACATTTGACTGCTCTAACATCTGTAATGCCATGGACAAGGTTGTCTGTTAACTGCCGTGGAGTGTTCTGCAAGAATTCAAGCACTCCTGGATATTAAACACACCATGGAAGATGTTGCAAGATCATGAAGCTTGGTCAGAAAAATGGTGCAGCAGCCTTTCTCCAACATCTTTAAAATAATGAGGAAATCAACAACCTTCTACAACGAAATAGATGCACCAAAATAAAATACTCTTGTTAAGAAAGGCTGCCTTTCAGAATTCTACTAAAGCTGTCTATCTGTTTTACCTAATTTAATGTTTGTGTTTTCAAAATTAAAAAAAAATCTAATCTCATTTCTGAAAAAGAATTTTAAATTTGCTCCAAATATGTTCTTAGAAATCACCCTGCACATCTGATACTTGAAGAAAGGTATTGAAGGAGAAAAAAAAAAAAAAGAAGAGGGGAAAAAAGCTGATGATAATTTATCTTGGGAAAAATAAAACAGTCATGTAAAAATCTTGGCATTATGTTCTGAGACTAAACAAGTGTGCATTCATTATAATGATCTTAAACATCTAGATAACTATTTTGGAAGCTGACCCTTTAGAGCAGTCTTCCACTACAAGATAATTACATGAAGTGCCTTCAGAGACAAAAACAGCCATTGAGCAGTGAACATTAGCTAGAATTTATGTTCTTAGATTAATCTTTGGGGTGATGAAGTGTCTCAATTATGGATAAATACGAATCAATTTTTAGAAATTCAATAGAAGACCTTGTGTTAAAAAGTAAATAATGAAAAACATTAATAATAGTTTTTCTTTAGATGGATCTATTTCTATGGTATTAAAGAAAGGTTTTAGAGTAACTGTCTTCAGCTAGCATGAGGAATTCTTCCATCTGCCAGAAAAGAATGGGATAGCTTCTTTTGCTGCTGCTCTAATGAGTTATTTCATAATTAATTATGTTTTTTTATTTATTTTATAGCATGTAAGTCAGAAAACTGATTAGATCACTTAATTTGGCTTTAGTTTGGCACTCTACAGGCCATTATATTTTTTTCTCTATTCAGGTCAGGACAGAACTGAACTCAACTTGCCAAAATAAAAATAGCTTAAAACATGAGTCTGTCTTCCACAAGGACACTCGGTCTTGATGTCAAGACTCCCACTAATTCATAAGTATTTGTAACAGTGGTTAATCTTACCTTCTAAAAATAAGGAAAAAAAAAAAAGGGCCTGACTTCTAAATCCAATGCATGTGGCTTGTTTTCCAGCTCATGTTCTAGTTTTGCTGGTTGCTGGCCCAGGATACTTCAGAGAGGGCCTGGAGGGTGTGTTGTGCTCAGAAAATGGTTGAGTGAGCCTGTGCCTGCTGGCCTATGTAGAGCAGGAGAGCATCTTCTCTTCCAGAAGGTCTTTGTGTCGTATTCCTGTTTTTTGACTGGCTTGCACAGTTTGATCTCTAGAAGTATGTAAGATGTTGCTGGTTTGTGTTTGTTTGGGTTTTTTTTTCTGTCTGGAAATCTAAGGTCCATTCACAAAAATCTACCAGCCTGATTATTACTCTATGTAGATGCACCTCCAAGGGCAGAGATGCTCCATCTCTCAGGAGGGACAAGTGGTGCAGTTCCTGTGTCTGCTCTGTGTGTCTTTGCCCACGCTCCTTCAGTGCTTGTACAGTCTCCAGCTCTGTCACTAGAAGTCCCAGAGCAGACTGCCAGTCCTGAGGGTGGATTTCAAACAATCTCTAGGGCAGATCTTCATTGGCTCAGTGCTCTGTTGCCAGGGAAGAAAATAGCTGGATGTGCTCTCATTGTGTTCAATGTGTAGCCATCATACATAAGTACTTACTTAGAAATTTTAGAAATTAGGACATGTTTACAATTAGTCTCTGTTAAATTCAAAAGCAATAACTGATGTGTTGAGAGCAAGTTGAATACTGACAAAAAGTGACTCTGTCAGTGCTCACATGACCGACAAACCTCCCAAGAGATGATTCCCCCCCCAAGTCCCATTAGATGTGGTGGCAAAATAATTTTTCAGTCTCCTCATGCTGGCCTTCTTGAAACATGATGAACATGATAAGCTGGGTTTATTGTTTGGGTTTCCTTCCCCTTAACTATATTTGAAGCTATATTTAGCCTTTTGATGTTTCTCTGATTGGTTTTGTTAAGTAAAATGATTGCCTAATGATTGTGATAGTATAGGTAACATTCAGGAATCATTTAAATAGAGATGATGGGCTTCTTGACAGCAAATGAATGGCAAAGGTTCCTACACCTTGGGATTTGAGTCTTTGAGGAACACAGTGCTGGTTCTGGGAAGGAGCAGTTGAGTGGGAGGTAGTGTGCTCCTCCTCTGTGAGCATCTTTGTTGCTGCTGCTGTAGATTCCAGATGTGCTGAGATCTCCAAACAGGCTGCATCTCCTGTGAGACTCATGCTGTGGGAGGTGGAAAACATCCAGTACGGTGTGAAAGGTTCTTAGAAGCCATGAAAGATAAAAAGTACACCTTTAAAAAAGAAAAGGGAAAAAGGTTTTCTCAGATATTAGTCCATCCAGAGAATTTGTCACTGGGATAGCAACAGCCCTATTTAGCAAGATATAAACTTCCCTTTTTCCTAAACATCACAGGCATTATGGAATTTGCAGCTTAAACAGCTGAAAGGAGCAGCTGAGGTATTTGAGGAACTGCATTGCATAGACAAGTAGGGTCATAACTTATTAAAACATTTGCAAAACACATTCCAGTGAGATGAAGTTAAACAGTTAGAGCATCTTCCCCCAGAATGGGTCATCATGGAAATAGGCTGCTCAGACACATTCCTTGGATTGTTGAACTCACTTTTGGTACCTCTGAGCTCACTGTCACTAGCTTTCAGGACAAATTCAATTGGTATTACAGGAGGTGATGCTGGAGCTTATGTAAGAAATTCTTTCCCCCCTATCACAGTATTTCTAAGCTGTGTCTGGTTGTAGGCTGCCTTGAAAGCATATGTTTTGGTCAGAAATAGACCAGTGTGCAACATACACTTCCTGAACATCCTGCATATAAATAGCACAGGTGGGAAAGATGAACTCAGTTGTCCTCTAGTTCAATGGCAGCTTGAAAACTGGTCTGGCTGGCCTAGTGCAGTGATGTAACATTGGCAATGGCAAGCAGGAGCAGAGCCAGAGATTTCAAGGTAGTGCACAGAGCTCCAAGGCTGCTTCCCTGTGCCCCATCCCATGCACAGTCAGTGCAGCAGGAGGTTGTGGCTCTCTCCCCTTCCATCCCTGTTAGCTGTGGCATTTTGAAGGGCTAGAACAGTGGATGGTGTATCCTCCAAAGAAGAGGCAGAATGGGAGGATTCTCTTCAACATTTCCTAAGTAAACTATGCAGCTGCCTGTAGTGAAAGTGCCTGCCCTGAAATGGCAAATGGCAAATGTAATGTTCACAGTGGTGCAGAAATGTGTCCTGTTGGGGAAGATGAAAGTGAGAAGTTCTCTATGCACTCTCAGAGGTGTTTGGTGAGCTGGAAACACAAATCTCCAGAAAGCTGCAGGCACTGTTCTGAGGGCATGTTAGATAGATTTTGTTTATTTGTCTCGTGTCACAAAGTTGTTCTGAGTATTAAACGATAATCAATGCCATACACAGAATATATTCAGACTCTATACTCTTCACACTTAACCATTTAGCCACCTTAAATTTATTTAATCACCTCACTTCCTATCTGCAGAATTCAAGTGCATCATCACTGCTTGAATGCTTAGTTGAATAATGCTTGAACACAATAATGAGTAAATAAATCAATGAATACTGTGACTGAAAGTGAACAAAAAAAGCAGAGATCCTGGTTGTCATTGGCCAGCTCCTTAAGATGTGCAGAGTTAGGATTAGTTACTCTTAAATCAGCAGAGCACTTTCTGCAAGGCTGGCTGCTGATAAGCGTCACATGTTGTTGTATTAAGTGTAAAAAATTGATTGTTTTTCTGGCTCTAAGGCTAATTGCTATTAGGCCAAATGAGCTATCAAGGTGATAAGATAAAGGCCCTGTTGAATATTTATACAGAATTAAATTAAATACGGATGTGCCACTAGCTCTACAAAGAGCATAAGGGAAAATATGACTAATACATAGGAGCAAAGATTAGTTTACTTCTCAGTTTGTGATCATGATATAGATGGAATTTCCTTCCATAAAAACAGCATGACAAAGAGTTCATGAATATTTTCATCAGTAGCTAATGTTTCCATTCCCAGAGGAGAGCTCTAGGCCCACAAACAAGAAAGGCTGCTGCATTTGTGATTCAAGGGAATGTCATCACAAAATGTAAACTGTCTGTAAGAAACTTCCAGCTTTGATAGTTTTACCTCATTAGAGACAAGTGCATCCCAGCTGTGAAGTGCTTCAGAGCACAGCCTTGACCTGTATTTATGAAAACCTTAGGCTAATACAGCATTTTGTTATACTGGAAATCTGAGCTGTGCTCCTGTGCTACGGAGAGCAATGAGAGTTTGTAGGTGGGGGCAGTATTTTGTTTGCATTTTGTTACCATTTTCCTGTGAAAGGTGCTGCTTCTACACTGCTACAAGTGAGAGGACATATTTTCAGAGGAAGGCATAATGAAATTTCATGCATTTACTGTCTGACATTTAGGTTTTCTCATAAATGTAAGAGATTCAATTGTAAGAGAGTATATAATATGTAGGTGCAACATACATACATTTTGATTCTGACTGTCATGAAAATAATTGATCTGGTTTAGTAGTTTAAAGTAATTCTCTCCTATAATAATGATAGTTCTCATAAGTAAATATGAATTAGTTAATTACTATCTGACTTTGAAGCCTTGTGGAAACAGTTTATGCACTGAGCTGGTTTGAAATAACATTATCAAGTATTTGGTGCTCTGTTAGCTTCTGCCAAAACTATACCTGTGTATTATTTTGATCATTCTTGTGTATTTTTCCCAGAAATATTTTTCTCAAAATATTTCTTGGAAATATTTTGTCGCTAGATATTTTATCTCTTCCTCTTGAAACTGGAAGGGATAGGCAAATAAAATTGGAAAGAATTTATCCAAATATGGGTAATAAATAGTGCTGCAGTTGATCTGCAGAAACTAGCCCATAAGTGACAGCAGCCTAAATAGTAAATGAAGAAGAAAGGTGAGGGTAAAGTTGGAACAATATTCTTAAAAGTGGATGTTTAGCAGAATGAGTTAGAGATGACACAGGTGGGGAGAACAGTTTTACAAAATGTATTATGGGAAAAGGCTGGCAGCCTTCAAAATGTGATGAGAAATTATCAAGTTTCTGTAAAGGGAAAACATCCACAACCACCTAGAAATATTTTTATTTTCAGTTGAGTGCTGTGACATCTTTTCCACAGAAGGAGTATAGAAATTGAGGAAGTTCTTATTATAACTGCTGAGCAAACCCAAATGGGCAAACACTTACTTTTTTCCAAATACATGTAAGTTCTCTGCAAAAACCAAAATTCTAAGAAAATTAGATAATTAAGTTACAGGATCACAGACATTTAGTTCTAAGGAAGTCTTATAGGGCATTGTGCTACATTTCCATTTTTTTGTATTTCAACATCTCTACTGAAGAGACAGCTGGCCTGTGTCTGCAGACCACGTTGATACACAGTCTGTTACTATTCTGTTCCACATAGAGTGTGGTCCCAGAAGCAGCCAGGATGTATCTGGAGTGGGATCAGGAGTGGTGCATCCAGAAAAAGCAGGGGGTCTCTGGGCTGCCCTGATGATGCTCCGTGCTGAGGGACACTTGGAGGCAGCTCCTGCACCGAGTCCCAGGGTGAGCCCACGCTCCCAGGTGTGTGCACTCCGTGCACTGCACTGCGCCTGGGCACTCCTGCCCCTGATGCCCTCTGAACATCTGCCCCACCCATTTCTCCTGCCTTTTTGCACAGGATTCCCAAAAATTCATGAAAAATAACAGTCATGATGGGGAATAACAACCATGAGCAGAATGACAATCTCTGGGCTCTGCTGGCTGGGTTGCTGGACACCAGTTGAAAACTATTTTCTCTGTCTCAGCTTGGAAAGATTTTGTTGCTAAATGTTGCCCTGTGTTAGTGAGCAGCAAGACCCAAAACCAGAGTGTGAAGGAATAGAGCAGAATCACATCAATACAATTAGCATGCATTAATACATCATACATTATCTTGCTCAAAGTAAAATAATTGTAGTGGATTTAATTGCATGCAATTAATGGCCACTTGAGGCCTAAAACATTGATTTTTTTTTTTTTTAAATATATATGAGAAAGATGCAGCTCTTTGCCCTTTCGAGCAGCAATTTTCTAGATCCATATCAGTTTGGTTGGCTTTGTAAACCCTGGGTACATGCACTGGAAGTACACTTTTCTTTGCAGAATCTATATCTTTGAAGCATCTACTGAGAAAAAGCAGAAACTAGCTCTGAATGCCTTTTCTGCACTGCATAGCCTAAACACACAGACTGTTGTCTTCGCTGAGCAACAACATCTGTTAGTCTGGGAAAACAGATGTGTGAAGTATATTAGCAGTTGGGAAGTATCAAAAAAGGTGAAGATAAGGCTTCAGCAGCTTCAGAAGCAGCAAAGAAACCGGGGCAGATGAACAAGGCATGAAAAAGAGAAAAAAATACTGTGTGAATTGGTTAATTTTGAATGAGAAAGGAAAGTTCTAGGAAGAAAAGCACGACATTGTGAGGCCTTGCTTATGTTTTGTTATCTTCAATCACATTCGATGTTTTTAACAGTTGATGACTTAGAGGTTTCCCAGGAATTCTGTCATAGTTCTGGGTGCTGATTTGTGCTGAACTCAAGGGTTTGCTATGAAGGGGATGTTGGATTAGTTGAACAATAGCTAGGTATAATTCTTGGCCATGTTATAACAGTCCGTGAGATGAAAGTCTGGCTCCAGGAGATCAAATAGTAGCTTGATAGTTTTATTTGCTATCAGGATTTGCTCTGTTTTTTTGTTTTTTTCACAGCTTGATCAGAGAAGAGGAAAAAAAGAAAAAAGTGCAGGTATGCTGAATGTTTATAGTGTCATTAGAACTGAGAACTGCCAGCCCTTGTCATTTTGTGGTTACTTAAAAAAAAAATCCCAAAACATTTAACCATGGAATTTAATGCTTTATGGGTATTTGTAAACCTGGAAAATTAGCTTGACCAAGTTTTTTAATTTCAGATTAGTAGATTGAAATTTAATTATTAAGAAGAAATTATTACGCTTTTAAGTGTATGAAGGGATGCTGACCCATAGTACTGGAATGCTTGGAAAAGACAGTCTTGGATCTCTCCAGGCTTCTCAAACCCAGATGTCTTTCAAAACAGCCTTCTTGGTGATGCAAAAGTTGACTAGAGGTCTTTGCCATTTCTACCCAAATCCAGCATGAAAATCTCAGATTTCAGAAAAAATATTAAATCAGTAAGTATAGCTCAGACAGCACATTTGAACTTCTAAAAGTTTTGATCTGTTCTCTGTTTTCCCTGAATATTTGATTCTCACTTTGCAGTTCTTAAAATTATGAAAACTGGGAGATATTTTGATACATTTTTTTCCTTGGGGTGAGGATTCCTGACTCTTAAATGTTGCACTGGTTCTTTGTGTGTCTTCAAGGCAGTTTTGGTCTCAAGGCTGCAAGTTAAAACAAATGCTGGCAATAGTTTCTCTGCTTCTGGGCACCCTAGAGGGGCTTGGCAGAAAAGCTAAACGTAGAATTGAGCTGGCATAGAGGAAATACATCTTGCATTAGGTCCAGACCTCACCTAATCCCATACCATGTCTCCAGCAATGATTAGTGTCATATACATCAGTAGAAAATGGGATTACGTGGTCTTGGCTAATACGCAGACATTTGAAGGCTTATTCTGAGTTGTAATCATTTGAAATTTGCTTAAATCCTGAAGGCTGTGGTTTAACGTCACTTGTCCTGAATCAGTTCTAATGAGTGATGCTGTGGAAGTTCCTGTCATCTGCAGAAATGACCACTCTCTCCTCAAACTTTGTTGATGTCTTGATCCCAACAGTTTTTCATTTAATCCATACCCCAATTGCTCTTGGGGTGAAAGCAGTTTTGGAAGTCTGCTTTGTCCTGTCTTAATTGTGAAGGAGCAGAGAAATTTCCTGACTACATGCTCTAGAGCACTGGTTATTTCTGTGATAGTCATTGTGTATGCTGTTATAATGGCACCAAATTTTCCTCTTGTTTTTAGGGTATTTTTGGCCTGTTGAGCTTATCTATGCTAAATTGCCTAAACGGGTTTGCATTAAAATACAAACAGCAGTAAAGACTGAAACCATTTCCAACCACAGTCAAATCTCTGTTGCCTACTTTTTGTATAGTAGCTGCAGCTGAGGGCTGGTTTTGTCTGTAACAATATTTCAGCCTCTTTCAAAGAATCACATGTGGGCGCCTGGGATATCTGAAATTGGTTTTCAGACCATGTACAGTTGTTTGAGTAATTTCTTTACTCTTTCACAGTAGGAAGATGCAGTTCTCAGCAGTCCATGTGCTGTGCCCAAAATACTTGTCAGGCCTGTCACATGAGGGTCACTGCAATTCTCCTTGCTTTGCAAACCACTGTAACCAGCCAGGTGGGTGACCTTGCTGGCCACTCTTGTGATGCTGTGGTACATCTGAGGGTAGCAGAAACCTTTCTCTGAGGCTGCCATAAAGCTACATTAAAGCAACAATTATTCACTGGGTTTCTTGATACAAAAAGTGGGGTAACCACATGCAATTCGTAGGCAGCAAATGTAAAGTGAAAGCAAGTATGTTTTTTTTAAATAAAGCCTAGTAAAATTGTGTTGCTTAATACAGTGAGATATGTCTGTACATAAAGGTGTCAACACAACTGCTCCTTGGGGTGCTGGAAATTGGGCACAGACTGTGCTCATACTTAAATTCCTTCTCTTCTCTTTTGCTACTAACCATCATGAGAACTAACTGGGCAAAGCACCTGAGCTAAGGACCTTTGTCTGGACCTTATGGTCACTCCTAGTTGCTTAGCTTGATGAAGTGGAGCTTTGCAGGAGTTTAATTGTTTCACACGCAATCATTTAAGAATTATTATTGGCTTCTTTGTCTTTTCCACAAGTGTTTCACCAGACAAATGCTTGTGATTCCATGTAAAGTAAGTTAAATGAAGCCAAAGAAACCAACCTACCAACCCCCTTCCCCAAAGTACCTCCAAACCAACCTGGGGTTGCAACTTTACATTAAATATCTTCTCACTTGTGTTGTAGTGATGCTATGGGCAGAGAAGCAGCTGCTCACCTGACAGTTCAGGATCCAACAGTGTTTTCAAAATGTCAAAGCACCTGCAAATAATAAAGGTGAAAACTGCCCACATAAATTTTGTATTTTTTCTAGGTACCCGGTGAGGTGTCATGCTTTATCTGGAAGCAACTCAGTAACAAGTATTTTAAAGAGGAACCTTTTTCTCACTTCAGTATACTTTTAAAAAAAGAAAGGAAAAAAAGGAGAAATTTTAAAAACACTAAATTAAAACGAAGCGTTGTGGGTTTTTTCTCTGATTTATTGCTCTCACAGCTTTTTTCAGATCATTCTCAGTGTGAAAATTACTGTATCCATATACTTATCAAATGTCTTGCTCTTTCTTCAGTGTCACTCCTGGGGCAATGAGATGGGCTGGGTTTATGTCTATCCGGTGAAACCAGTCTAGGTCAAAGGTTCTCAGACATCACCTGAGGAATCCTTGAAGTTCCCATTGCATGTGACCATTTTCCATAAATCTTTAAGGAAAGACAGTCACACAAGCGATGACTAAAACATCATCAGCCCTGTTAGGAGATGGGTCTGTGTTAGTGACCTTCTGGTTTCTCTGCAGGTTCTACTGAACTCAATTCTGGACCAAAAGGGGCCCACGAGGAAAAGGCATTTGAATAGGCTTTCCTAGCTTTGGTCTATGTGTGTATTTCTATCTAGATTATGGACCAGTTTATGCAAATAAAATAAATTGAGAAATCAATATGTGCCAGAGACTATTAAAATCTTAGGGAGTTAGCAATATCTGTAAGAATGCTCACATTTTTATACTGTGTCGCCAGTATTATAAACCTAAATTTTGTGATAACTTGATAAAACCAAGCTCTGTCTTTTCACCTCCAGGCTTTAACACAGAGCAAAATGTTCCCATGAGCGAGCCCAACTTTTTTTAAAGATCAACACAAATGGAAGGAACTGTAATTGTGTGAGATCTGAAATACAGCCTGTTTGATAAAGTGTTTAATATCCTTCCTTAGCTGATTTCCTGTTTACTTGCTGTGATACTGCATCTTCTGTGGGGCTGTTAAAGCTCTAAAACTCAATTCTAGTCCTACACACAGTTCTAAATCTAATTCTAATAAATACAGTTTAGATCCAGTTCTTAAGCCTTAAGGTTTATGGATGGACTGGTGAAACAAGGAGTAGAAACCTACTGCCTTCTGGGCACTGCAGCTGGGGTTTCAGAAGCTTGGTGACTTTTTGGTGCTCACCTTAAGTGGTGACTTTAGACTTTATACAGAAGTAAAAATTAAACTTCTGCTAGTTCAAAACTTTGAAGTGTTTTTCAACTGTAATAGAAATAGGCAGTACAGGTTAAAACACAGCTGCTTAATCTGAATTGAATAAAAATCACTTTTCCAGTTTCAATAGATATTTTGCTGCTGTAGAAATCACCTCCTTCTAACCACCTCTAACTGTTCTAAGACAATTCAAATATTCATTGATATTTTTAACAGAAATTGCTATAATTAAATTGGGAGGAGCAAAATTCTTCAAAATATTGGGTTTTTATGTACAAGTTATAAAAACATTCAAACAGAAACTTATAATTTAGAGAAAAAATAGTAAATTGTGAATGATTAAAGGAGATTTAGTAGGAGTGATTCCTGATGAGCTTTGTGCTCTTGTACTTCATTAAAAAGACATCCTTTCCTAGGCAATCCTTCACTATTAAATTCTTTTATGTGTCTTATAAATCATAATGAACTAGGTAATTTCCTGCCATGGTCTTATGGTAAAAGCTTCTGAGTTCTCTGACTGTTAACTGAAGCAATCACACACTTAAAATTAATGGCTGAACTGACTAAATTGACATGTAGAAAATAAGTCTGTCTTTTCATAATGATTTTTCGCAAGGATGTTCTTAAATTTGTGTTTCTTTGAAGACACTTAAAATATTACAAGAACAGAAAATCGAAAACACTGCATTTTCAGTATAGGAAAAAATGTCACTTTTCACATGCAAATTAACAGGAGGGTTCTTCTTTGCTGTCCATGGTGTTATTTGGCTTGGTACTACAGAAATCTGTTTACTGTCTCTAAGGGTACTCATATTCTAAAACTACCATATTCCATTCAAAATTCAAATATTCTTTGACAAGCAAAAAATTTTGGTGAAACTTCTGTTTTGGCATCTTCATCAGGAAATTAGATTTTATTCACACCACTTTTATTTTAACATTTGGTCCCCTTTTGGATGAGTATGTTGGATAGTGTGAGTTTGGAATTAAGGGACTGCAAAGTTTACCATTTGAGGTATTTAGTATATAAATCAGAGGTATTTGGAGGTTACATTCTGCCTTAATTACAAAGATGGTAAAATGGTACTTTTTTGCTTGCCCTGAGAGCTCTAAATTCTATAGGAAACTCTTTCCAGGTTGATGACCTTTTTTTCTCTTTGCTATTGGGATGTAGCCAAATGTCTGAATTTCAGTTTATTGAAGGCAACCCAATCTGTTCTGGAAAGAGTCCACAGCCCGCCCTGCTCCCCGTTTCCAATGTAAAGACATACATTAGTCCTGCTGGAAAAATAACAGAAAGGAACTTCTGAATTCTGGAAGGTGCTGTCTATTTAGGGAGCAGGTATGACAGGGAAGAGTTTTGCAGACTTCCTCCAGGTTATCTTTAGAGGGTGGCTCAGGCCCTGTGCGATGCAGTCGGTGCTTGGCCTCAAAGCATCCAGGGGTTCCATTTCCTCTTAGACAGTCCATCCTGTGGGGCAAAAACTATGTCACTATTCTGCCTTATCACTTGAAAATTTAACTGATCACCAAATTCCCCCCACTTTTATGGGTTTTGGCCATTAAAAATATGGATTTAATTAACTTTGTCTGTACCCATACAGCCTCATATGCTGGTTTGAACTGATTATGCCATTTCCAAAATTCTTTTTCAAAACTCTATCTGATGACACCACTTTAGAGGTACTTTTGTTTGAAGCTCAAACTTCCTCTCAAAGAAGCTCTAAAATTTATACTGGTGCCTTGTTCCTGAAGGCCTCCATTAAGCCAAAGCTTTTGGTGACTGTAGAGAGCATGAGTAGCTCCAGCACAGACAGCAGGACTGTGAATTTTCAGGGCATTTTGTGCTTTGAAGGCTGGAGTGATTTGCTGGCACTAATGCACATTAATATGTCTGACTTTAAAGATTTTACAGTTCCATTTGACCAGTGAGGTAGAGGAAGTTTAAGGTTCCTAAAGCTGTTTTCTCTCCTCTATTCAACTGGGCTGATTCCTTGTCCCCCAATTGTCTTAGACCAGAATGGGTTGCTGTCAACTCACCAGGCAGGCCTGAGTTGGTCCTGCTTTGTATTTTTGTAAGGAGCAAGTCCTTCCCCCCTGAATTTAGTTGCTGCTGGACTCATCTTTTTCACACTAACTCAATAAACAGCATTGCAGAACAAACAAAAATTCTTTTATTTCAAAGGACATGATTGTTAAAGTTAATAAGGGGTAGTGATTTGGATGCTCACTGACAAAGACTGCTCTTCCAAGGTAAATGAAAGCTTTGTTTTTAAAGTTTAGCTATCTTTTATTGGCTTTTTACTCCATACTCACACTGTGGTAAAAGTAAACAAAGTCAGTTTCTGGGGAATTATCGATGCAGGGAGCCCCCAGCCAGGGAATAATGTGCTCTGACTCCATGATTCAGAAGGCTGAACAATTGCTCTATTGAGCTATGTTTGTTACACTAATACTGTATTATATTAAAGAGATACTATACTAAAATGCTACTAAAGAAAAACCCGGGACTGTCTGAGACGGCCAGGACACAGCTTTGACCCAATTAGCCAAGGAATCAAAACAACCTTCACAAATTAACAAATTGCTTTGGGTAAACAATCTCCGTAACACATTCCACATGTGCAAAACAACAGGTGCAGTGAATAGAGATAAGAATTGTTTTCTCTTGTTCTCTGAGGTTCTCACTTCTTTCCCCAGAAAAATCCTTGGAGAATTTGTGCCTGCTACTCTCTGTGAAGAGAGCTGTAGCCACAGGGAATGATAAATCCTTTAGAAAACTTATTTTCTAGAAAAAAAAAATGTCTATTAGAGAAACAAAACCCAAATGAAGCTATTAGTAGCTCTCCATTTGTAAGACCAATCATGGTCAGAAAGAACAAATGTTGATGCTTTATTTTGCTTTTATTGTTGCAAAAACTGGAATAGAATAGGATGCTATCTTCTCTACTTATCATTAGAAAAATTTCTGATGAATTTCTGAAGAAAATTTTCTGTTGATCTGAGCCCTGCACTGAAGAGGAGAAAAGTGGGCCCAGCTGAAGAGTCTTAAAGAAACTGATTGGACTTCTAGCTGTCACGGGCTGTGCACTTTTTTTTTGAGAATTTCTTTGTAGTGTCAGGAGCCAGGAGGAGCTGCTGGGATGCTTTCTGTAATAGGGCCAGGCCATTTGGTGTATTTGCTTGACGAAAGGAAGCATTTACTGTCATTCATCTGACATGGAAATAGAAGGAGGTAAAGAAGAGAAAGAAAAGGTAGTTTAACCTAGGTATGAGAAACAACTAGAATTTCTATAAATTTTGAGTCTGTGAAGATTCCATGGTATTTTATGAGATTCAGACCCGGAAAAAAAGCCTTTTCCGCACTTTCAGAGCCACATGTGTTTTGTTACATTTATTTTCAGTAGCTTCTAATCTGACTAACAATTATTTTTTAATCAAAGTGATGTGGTTTCAACAGTGAGAAGATCACACATTTTGAGCTGTTTTGCCATAACTTTCTGTCCAACAGAGCATTTTGCAAGGAAGTTTGCAGTGTGATGAACTCTGAGGAGCTTTTCTATCTGTTCATTTGCAGGTGTCTGCCACAGAAAGAATGAGAGCATTTCTCAGAGGATGCCCTTCAGACATGTTATCCACAGATGTGGGTAAAATTGCTATGTAAAAGGTTCCATGTGGAGGAAAAGAGATCAGACCAAAGCATCAGTACTTGAATAGTTAGCTCAGTAATCAGTGTATTCCTCACAACAAAATTTGCTATATTGTTACAAAAGAAGAATTTGAAAAATTTAAGTATTTTACCTTAACAAGATAGGTACTCTAGGACTGTTAAAAGCTGTGTAAAAAGGTTGATGTATTTAAAGATCTCAGTTTTATTTATCAGCACTGGAAACAAAATGCTACTTTGCTACGATCAAGATTTTGCATATAAAGATTATAATGATAAAAAATAGATTAGACTTGTTATCAGAAAAGTATCACTTTTTGTGATTTTAGTGAAGTGGATGACAGTTAATCTCTGGTAGTGTAAAGTATCCTCAGATACTTTACTGTGTAAAGTATCTGAGCATGCTTTACACACATATTAGGCTACGTCTTCAAAGGTGAATTCAAAGATGAGCCTAATTGAGAATGTGGGTACTGAAAATTTAAGAGACGACTGGCCTATGGCATAGCTGGGGGCACTCTGTCCCCAGTCCTTGTTTGCTGCTGAGCTAAACAATTCATGGTTTTAATTCGGTTCACTTTTTCGCAGTTTTTAAACTTATTAGCAGTTATGGCTGAATCTATGTGTAGATACCCAAGATGCCTGGTAGCCCATGTGTGATTTAGGCAACACTTCTCTTTGTCATAGGTGTGGAAATCTCCTCTCGTCTGGCACCCCCATTGCTGGGGACGTCTGTGATTACCAGGACCCGGGGAATGAAGTCGGTGTCCTCCTGCCCAGGCTCTCAGTAACCCAGAGAAAACTGGGGAGTGACTGAGATATTCCCATCTTGCAGTTCTCAGCTCCGTGAGGAAATGGTGATGCAGACTGCTCTGGGGTTTCACTGACCCCTTAGGGGAGCTGGGTGCTGCAGGCTCAGGCAGCTCAGGAAGAGCAGGTGTAAGTCTGGCTGCTTCCATGGGGACAAGGGAGGAGATGGGCAGAGATTTCTTCTTCCTATCACTATTCAAGTGAGCAAACATGTACAGATATGGACATGTCAGTGTCACAAATTAATTACATGCTTAGAGTCACAGAGGCTAACCTGTGGTGGCCTACACCTTTCAGAGCATGGCCCTCATCAATCAAGGACAACAGAAACGCCCTTCAACAAGTGAGCAGCCACTTTCTTCTGGGAAGAATGCCACAATCCAATTAGGGGTATTGTAAACAACCCTGGGTTTATGTGTTTGACATCAATGCTAATACTCAAAAAAGATTTTCCATTTTTTCTATTTAATTTCAGCTGCTTATGTTGTTCTTTCTGAAGTGTGTCACTGATATCTGTATGTTGCTGACAAAACAAACTGAATTTATGTTGCTGAAATCATCACAATGAGTCATTAAGATCATTAAAATGAGTCAATAATATGAGTCATCAAGTGAGAGAGCTACATCTGCAACCAGCTCCTGTCCCTATGTTATGCAATTAAATTTTTGATGATGGGCTTAAAACTTATGGCTGTCACATTGAAGTGTTTCCTAACAGCTCATACTGCCACTGGAGTTACAATATTTAGTGCCGCTGAATGAGTCTTTGTGATTGAATTAAACTGTTAGTCACAGAAAATAGAACCTGCCACACAAAGGGAACCTCGATGCTCCAAGTGAAGTGTTCTTTTGAAAAAGTTGTAACAAGCCCGTGCTTGGGCAGAGATTATTGATATATCAGAGCTGGTGTACAAAACTAATGTATATTATGAAGATATACCCTGCTTTATAGATTTTAGTTGTATTTACACTTTTATTCTTGCACTACTAAACTTTGTTATTAATGTGAATTAAAATGGTTTCACTTTTTTGGGGAGGGAAATTATATTGAGAATTATAAATTGTATATATTTGTGTCATATAAACGAAGCACTTGAGCTTTTTAAGGAAGGGGATGACACCTTACAGGTGTCTATAAAATGCCTGCAATACCTCTTTCTCACTCTTACAGTTGTTGCCTTATTAATTAAAAAAATAAAATATTATCCTTATTTTTTATGTGTTGGGCATTATTTGCCAAATACTGAATATCAGAAGTTACAAAACTTCTAATGAATGAAGATGCATCATTTATTTTAACAAAAATCTGTTCTGTGTGTTATTGGAGCTTTTTTTCCGACCATTGGATGCAATTTTTAAAACCTCAAATTTTTAAACTTTCTTATGTAAATACTGACAAATTATTTTCCTCTTTGTATATTTTTTTTAATATTTTGCTTGATTTCAGGGACTTAAACACAGATTTTGTTTTCCACTTTTACAAAGCCAATCATGAAAAATTTGGCTTTAGGTATTGGCATCAGGTTTTGGAAAGGTTAGACTACAAGAAAAAGAACTGTTCAATCATTGTTTTTTATTATTCAAGTAGTCTCTTTCCAGATTTTCCCTGTTAGTACTCTGAGATACAAACAAGCTTGTAAGAAAAAAACATATTTCTAATTCTTAGCTGATTAATAAAAGGAAAATTAAAACTGAAAAAGACGAAAAAGCTCAGTGGATCAAGGTGTTCTTTTAAAAAAGTTTGGGCTGTTTCATAAGTGGTTTAAGATGGTGGGGAGGGAATCTCCATCTTTCTTGTTCCTGCCCAGTGCTCTTTCTTGAGTGGCTTTAAGAAGTTCACTGAGGAATTAGGTAGCTTTAGCCTTTCCTGCAGTTTTTTCAGCGGAAATTTACACCATGCTACAAAATGTCTTTTCTAGACAGATTACACATTGGTTCTGTGAGTCTATTTCATAGTCTGTCAGATCACAGAGAGGTACCAATGGGGACTGCCTTTTCTTCTGTGCTAAGCTTCTATTTTAAAAGTGATTTACAATTCCTAGACAGAAAATCAGAGCACTAGAGCTACAAAATTTATGATTGTGATCATATCACTTTTCTCGGTGGACTTCTGAGTATTTAGTAAGTAAAAGAGAGAAAATCAATATTTCATGGGTAGTATATAATCTCCACAGAGGTGACAATCTTTCATTTTACTTTGTCTTGAATGAACAGGGGGATAGCATTGCTATGGGAAAATCTCTATCAGGTGGAGACATCATTTGGAGCTTTCTAGAGCAAACACTGTGTTTTAGTTTGTTTTTACCAGTCACATACCATGAAGCAGAATAGTGTTTTGGCCACTAAGTAATGATCTTTTCCTCCATATCTGTTTGCTACTCAAGTACACTGTTTGTAGATGGACATGTCATGAAAGTCGTGCTTTGGATAAACATCTAATACATCTTGGACAGAAAAGCGAAGGAGAAAAAAGGGGATTTTGAGGAAACTAAGTTTTGGAGGAACCCTTTCAATAAGGCTCTTTGTGCAGCTAGAGTCATATTTGCTAAGCTGAGGCAAAGCAACACTAGCTAGTGCCCCAGATCTGTGAAAATGCTGATGCTTTTACATTAAATTCCCTTTCTCTTCTAACTGCTACTGTCAGAATATTCCAAGTAAATACATCTTCCAAAAATAATGCCTCCAGCTGAATTCTCTGCCTTGCTTTATATTTGCTTTCAAGTTAAATAACGCAAGACCAAAATCAAGACCACTTTTATTCCTATTCTTTTCTCAGTCTCAATGTTCCAAAAGTCTTAAGGGAAATTCTCAAATGACTCTAATTGGCAATTTCAGTAATACAGCAATGTTATAGATTCTTGGCTTTTCTGTAAGGTGGACAATGATTTAAGAGACAGATATTTTTTTATTTGCCTTAGTCTTCTATTAAGGGGTTTCTGCCTTCCTGGAAAAATGCTTATTTCTATCATTGATTGATGTCTTCAGTGAATCACAGTTTAAAACATGGTTCAAGGGTTAGGTAATTCTTAGTGATATGATTTAATATTTCTAGACCGTAATATTTGCCTTTAAAATCTAAAATATTTTTATATTTTGGGAGTTGGTGCAGGTTTTGTTGTTTTACTAGCCACAACAAGAGCCAAGCCTGCAGTAATATTCATGGGAATTTTTTTGCATAAAAAACCCCCAAACAATAAAAAGGCAGAAAGCTTTTCCTGGATTCTTATTATGTCAGGAAAAAGAAAAACAATCACAGTCACTTGTCCTCCACAAGGATGACTGTTACTTAAGGGAAGAGAAGACTCGAGGAAGATTTGATAATAGTCTTCAGTTTTGTTAAAGGTAGATGTGGAAGAGTAAGCACTCACCCTGTTTTAATTGGGAATAGTAATAAAAGATTAAAATGATAATAAGTGACAATAAATTATGTAGAGTAAAACTTTCTTACAACATTGAAGTAGTTTGCTTTTAGAGATGATAGAATCTCCCAGCACTGTAGGCTCTTCAGAGTAGACTGTGCAAGAATCCATCAAAAATGCCAGTGCTGTGTTTTGGAGAAGGCTGAGACCAGATATAATGTGATAAGCACTTCCAGCCCTACTTTCCTGTGAGAAGCGGGAACTCAAGAGCTGCATGTAGAAAGAGTAACACTCTTCTAGAAGAGGAGAGTGGAGAGTGTGCTTCCCATGGTGCCAGTGCTAGACCATCAACCCATACGTAAGGCAAGTGGGAGAGCAGCATTATGATCCATAATGGAAGGATGAGGATGAGGACGAGGAAGGCAGTGCCATTTCTCTATTGTGCCTGCAGGCACTAAGCTCCCTCTGCTTTCATCTGTGCTAATGGAAGAGGAAGCATTTGCCAGCTGCAGGCTGTCTCCAGAGGAGGCACTGACACAATTCCTGTGCCATCCCTGCAGGCACCAGGCTCTGAGAGCTCAGCTGCTGCTTCTGGCCCCCAGCAGTTGTGGCTCAGCCGAGCACGGCACAGCCACATTTACACAAAGTCTCTGCTCAGGAGCTCAGGGTGCTACTCAAGCAATTTCGCCCCATTTTACAGAGAAAGGAAGTGGCTCATGGAGTGCCTGAGTGACAGCTCAAAACCACACAAAAGCAGGCAGGTGCTCACTCCCTGTCAGCCTTGGGTAAAACACAGGAATTTGCTCTGCAGTTTTTACCTGAATGAAGCCCTGTTGGTGAAGGAACCAGCGTGTATCCCCAGAGGACCCTCAAAGAAATTTGTTGAGACTTCTTCAAGTCTAAGCCTTCCTTACATGTGTTGATTAATTCCAGCCTCAATAAATGCAGAACAGTGAAATAATGTCTTCTCCCCAGAGGTCTTTAAAAGACTTGTGGATGTGTCAGTTGAGAACATGGTTTAGGGATGATCATGGTTGTGCTGAGTTAAAGGCTCAACCCAATTATCTCAGAGGTATTTTCCAACCCTTACAGTTCCATGAGTCTCTATGACTAAACATAATGCCAAACTAGGAGGATTCTTTTAACATGTTTAAAACGGCAATGGAGGTACAACAAAAATTAAATAAAATGGATGATTTTAAGTACATTTTACTGATGGTAGTGATGTTGCTATAATTTTGAGAGACTAAATTTGTGCAAAAATATTTCAAAACCAGGCTTTTCCCCTTGTATATCCCATCAGTGCCTTGGGGTTTACATTCCCTGTGGTGGACTCCAGTAAAACATGTCAAATTTAAACTAGAGCTACATTAAAATTTTGGTGAAATTGAAAACTAAGAAGCCTACAGGAAAGTTCACTCTGCAAACCCAGTCTGAAGTTCAATTGGCACAATTCCCATTTTTCCCTTGGATGTTACTGCTGATCCCTTCCTTTATGAGATGAATGAACCTTTGTCTCTTTAAGTACCTGTTGCTTGTGCTATCTCTGTGCCTCACAGTCAGGACAACAAGTAGTTAAATGTTTGTAAACCTTTCCTGATCCTGAATTTACAATTCTACTAACTATGATGGGTGACTGCAGAGAAGATCTGTCACAGGTCCCTTTGAAAGAAAAGTGGCAAGAGAAGTGAGTCAGGGGGGATGGATGTGAAAGTTATCTTCCTACCATCTCTTTTCTGAAATAAAGACCATCTGACTCGACCATCCTCTTGACCAGACTTGATCAGAGCTCAAAAGGAAGTAGATCAGAGATGTTTTGTCTCAAAGGCAATAGATGTATTGCCTACTAGGGAATTACTTTTTCTCCCAGAGTCCTATTTAGGGCATTTGGATTCTCAAGTGAATGTTGGTATGTAAGCCATGTAAACCTTTTTTTTTTTTTTTTTGTCATCCAGTTGTATATCCCTACGGTCTGTGGCTGTAATATTACTGTTTTGATTACCTTTTTTCCATTTGCAGCCGCTTGTACTCTCAATAACTTGGTCAACTCTAGATCGAATATTTTCAAAATTTATTTAGAGATTTTAACTAATTATTTTCCCAGATGATAATTTTGTTTTAGTAGTGTGATCTTTATTGCATTTACCCTTACTAAACTTTGTAGGTTAGAACTGTGCATAGTGTTTTAATAGAAGGTATTGTGAGATTTTAGCCTCTATTTATATGCCTGAGAATGTGTTTATTCTAAGATTTAATTGCTGTTTCTGAAGATGTTGTGTTGTGTTTTCATATTAATGGGTTAATATGAAATGTTTGCAGTTCACAAATGAGATTTTTATAATCAGAGCCATAGCAAGTTGGTCAGAAACCAAGAGAGAAATAATAACATACATATCTGTAATGATCAAACAAATCTATGTCATTATCACCAAGATAATTGTTCTAGAACAGATTTAATATAACAGTTACAAATTTTGGGTGAAATATTAAAGTGCATTTTTTGTTTTATGGTGTGTTGAATTTGATGTTCTATTTTAACATAGCCATTCCATTGAAATGAGTAGATTTAAACCTAGCCCCAAGTCTTTTGTAAACTTTATTCTAACTTAGAACACACAAGAGGAAAGGAATCTTTAAAAAGCTACCGAAGGAGCTAAACCACCTACAGTTAACAGGGTGAGCATCCACTGGAACTTCTCTGAGTGACCTGGAAGTGATCCTGACTGTCAAGTTGTGATAGCATCGGTCCCAGGTTGTATCACTTTGCCTTCCCTCCCGTCCTGGTGCATTTGGTAAAAGACTCTTCTATATTAACTCAACTAATGTTACAATTAGGTATTTTTCCAATTCAAGTACAACCTCTGTTGTAAACCAGGGATGAACAGAGGAGCTCTGATTTTTGAAAACCTTGAAATGGTTCACTTTTCTAAAGAGATACCAACCAATGACCAAAATACATTTCTGTCAGTGTCTACGTATTCTGGGTTGATTTTCCCTTTTAAAAGCCTGTGTGTTATGCATGGGACCTCATCAAATAGGAGCTGTTCCTCACCCAAATATAGATCATATATATATATATTGCTGGGCTGCTGTTGTGTTCTCTCTTCACTGAATCAAGGACTGTATGATTAGAGCAAACAGATTGTTTGACATCTGTTCTCAATTGCCAATCTTAGTTTACTAATCTTTATTATGAATGGTTTGGTTCTAAAATATTAAGTGCATTGCGATATATGGTTTTTATAGAACTCAATATAGAATTAAATATCTAATAATGTGTTCCTACTTTTCCAAGAATTCAAAATTTTAAAAATGTTTTTTCAGACTCTTAATGACTTCTTTTCCATTCAGATTTATCTTAGATCACAACAACAAATCTGGCACTCGGATCTTGAAGTCAGTAAAACCATAACAGTTCTTCTGAAGCCAATTAGATGAAGAGCATGTATGTTTCAGAGCTACTGTATCAGATCAAAAAAATGAGGTAAATCCTTAGGTTTCTGCCTAAACAAAACAAAGCAAAAATCCCTCAGGCGGATTTAAAGCATGCAATAACGACTCTGGAATTATTCAGAGGTGAATGAGAAACCAATGGAATTCATAAATAAACAGAAGTATTGCTGTTCTGGCAACTCTTCTGGCACAGTCTGGAGACTCAAAATATCATCAAGGCAATCTTTAGCTGGACTTTAAGAGTGAGAAGTCTGAATTCCTTTCTAAAAAGGTCAAAGAAAAATTGTTGACACTAATCAAAGCTCAAATGAGAAAAAAGGATTCTGAACTGAGAAAACTTCCTGGCATCTTGTCTTGATGGTTTAAGCTCTGTGTCATAAATTACATTATTTATGGATGTCATACACTGAGTCAGCTGTGGAAGTCTGGGCCACAGATAAGTTAAAATTTTACACTGGAATAAAGTCCAGTAAAACACATGTCAAAACTATGATCTATGATTCTGGCTGATTCTTCAGACTCAATGCAGAGAAGAAGTGTACTGAGAAATTAAACGCAGATGTATATGAAGAGAAATTAGGCAATATATGTACACTCATTAAAAGCTTCATGGCTGATTAGTTTTGAAAGCTAAGGCAGAAGGGCAGAGAAAATTCAACTAATTTTCTTTGTTTTCTGTTTCAGATTCTCTCCCTTCTTTTCTATTCTCTTCTTTTGAATAGTGTTGAAAGGGGAATGATGCTGAATATTATTGGTATCAACTATGAAACAGGTGCAATAAAGGAATGAGATGTTATAGAGGATATTAGATACAAGTTCTGTGGTTTGGATTCCAATTTTGTCCAATTCTGCTGAACCTGTTATGTTGGAGACATCCTGAAAATACAGTGGATTATTTTTTATTTTTCTTTTGTCTTTCATGAGCTGCTTGTACCATGATAGTTATTAGTTTTCCTGGGCATACTGAGACTGGATTATTTTACATGGGAAGTAGTATTGGAACACATCTGTTTCTACCAGACCAGATGAGCATGTGACTGCAAATATTGAAATAGTTTGGTCTTGGTGATATATCAGATCTAAATGAAAAACCTACTGTATCAGCTGAGTCATTACTGAGTCACAGAGAGAAAATTACCATATATGTGTTTGCATTAATGTATTAGAAGCTTGGTAGATGAGAAATGCCTGTTCATCCCTACCATGATCCATCTTAAATCCCCGAGATATTCCCACTCTAAGACACCAAATGTGGTAAGCAGTTCTCCTCATGTACATACTGGTTCATGCTAATCAGTACTACAGATGAGACCTGGAGAAGCTATTTCTTTGATTAGAAGAGACCTTTGTGACTAGGGAATGTGTGCTGGATCCAAATTCAGTCAGGTGTACTAGAAATTAAACAGAAACTCAAGTTGGTACTTGCAGTACTATAGGTACACATCCCTTTTTTATTTCTGTAAGTCTTGGACATGGATATTCAGCCACCATTACTTCCTCTAGGAAGTCTGACATTTATCTCAAGGCTGGAAAATAGGTATTTCTTTTTATGATGTTCATATCCATGACGTTTGTGCTGTAGTTACGAAAACAGTAATGCAGTACAAACAGTGGTAGGGAAGAGAAAAGGGGTATTGAAATAATGAGTGAATGGCTTGGGTAATTTTTAGAAAGGAGGAAAAGTGTGCTCACCTCCTGTGAATTCCTGTGAATTTGGAGCTGTACAGATTAGAGCAGCTGTCAAATTTCAAAGCTTTTTATTTTCAAGCAGGAAAGGAAGCTAGCTTTGATTTTCTTCATTCCAAGTAAATTTTTAACCACAGTATTAATAAGCAAAAATATGCTGCCATTGTTGCTTCTGTTTTGCTGATGTGTGTACAAATATTGTTCTGAGGACAGTCTCATCCAACTTGGAAGAGAAGCTCTTAATTTGTTAATTTTGCTGGAACTCTGGTGCAGTGAAAATGTCTGGCTGATCATCAAATATATAAAGACTCTGTAAAACCAAAAGTGGCTTCAGACTACAGATGGAACCATGATTAGGTGATAGATAAGTGTGGCACTTTGAGGATCTAGAGATTTGACTTAGGTATTTAAAGGAGAAGTAAAATGTCTAAGTCCCTTAATGGATCTGTGGTGATTAGTCTATGCAAAGGCTCCTGAAGTCTCAAGAAATGTTTGGGAAGGGTTCATTTTCCTCTAACACAGTGGAAAGAAAACAACTGAGAGTGGAAGTAGTTAAAACAAAGAAAGCAGTTAACTCCTTTACCAAAGCTATGAGATGTTTTGATGTGGACCGAAATAAGCTGTGAGAAGACGCATCTGTCAGAGATAATATTTGAGCTGAAGTCACCTTGTGTCTTGGCAAGCTGTGCAACTGCTGAAACAGAAAATTTTGAATGTGCTGCATATTTCACCATTTGCATACTCAGACCCTTCAGGAGGCTGTCTGAACTTTGTAAAAGAGTGAATATTTGTGTGCTCTGAGTCACACAAAGAAAACACATCCATACTGCTGAGACCTACACGGGATTCAAGCACAGTAGGTACCATCTGGATCAGAAAAAACCCCACCAGTGAATTGGTGAGGATTTGCTGTTCTCTTCTCTTGCTTTCATGCTGATGTCACAGCAATCCCAGCTGATTTCTGTTTTGCTTACAGGAAGTGAGTGAAAGGGGAAATTTTGAATCTATTTCATATGCCAGATGAGGAGATCCTTTGCACCACCAGTGACACAAACAATTCAGGTAATTCACTATCCTCAAACCCCAAAGCTTCCTGTCCATCAGGTCTGCTTTTGACTGTACCTTTCCAAAGAGAGTGGCCAGTGGCTGCTGAGCTGCCCTTGGCAGCTGCCCATTAAGCAAGAAGGACATGTCAGAAAGCAGAAAGGGAAGACTGCAGGGAAGAGGTGCCTAAAAACCATAGGGTATGAGCTAGCAAAGGAAGAACACCTGCCCATGTGTCTCCTGAGGAGGGAGGAGCAGTGTACTGGGAGGGCTTCAGCTCAGCCTGACACCAGGCCATGAAATTGGCTTCAAAGGAAGCACCAAAAGAGGTTTCCTCAATCCAAGGACTACCTGATGTTGGAAGACATGAAAGTAAGGAAATGTTCTGGTTAAACTCCCAACAGTAGTAACTTCAGGATTTATAGAAGGATCTGCCTGAATACCTACCCATCTCCCAACATTTAATTTGTAACAGAATTTTTATTCCTGCAGGAAACTGAGTGATCACTGCCATCTATTGGCAACAAATAAGCTAACATTACTATCCCACTGAGAAAATACGCTAGAAATTACACAATTGACCTGAAATTGAACGTGCTGCTGTTAAAGTTTTTTGTTTTTCCTTTTTTTCTTTTAATGACAATATTACTCCATGTGAAATGTGCACTTCTTATGCTAGTTTTCTTTGCCTTAGTTGGATGTTTTTGTCTCTTAAAACACAAATATCCATTTATATGATTTGCATGAGATTGTGCTCCTGTTTCCAGCAAACGTATGGCTAGGACATCTTCGTGAGATTGAAAAATTGAAATTTCCAAGTATGAGATAACTTGGTTGCTTGAGGGAAAAAATTCATGCTCATGACACAAATCTTGTGAGAAGAAACACCATAAGATCTT
Organism: Ammospiza caudacuta; assembly: GCF_027887145.1. Taxonomy (NCBI): domain Eukaryota; kingdom Metazoa; phylum Chordata; class Aves; order Passeriformes; family Passerellidae; genus Ammospiza; species Ammospiza caudacuta. The sequence continues at coordinate 114,914,336 of NC_080593.1, read as the reverse complement.
CTCAAAGAAGGCACTGAGCACCACATTCAGTTCCTTGCTCATGGCACAAATCTTATGAGAAGAAACACCACAACATCTTCTAAAAGAAATGCACTGATTGTCACATTTTGTTCGTTATTAGTACACTGGTCTTAAGAGCAAAGAAAGGAAAAGGCTTGCAACATGGGAGTTCTACTAATTTAAACATGTAAAGGAGAACTGTCCCTACCAGAAGCTATGAAATTAATCACAGGCAAAACAAAGTAAATGATAAACCCCTTATTAATATCTTAAATATTTTCTTTGATATCTGAATATTTAGGGGTACTAATTGTACAGAGCTTACAAGTGTAATAATGCACTAAGTAATGTTTTTCAACACTTTTATTTTGAATGTTCAGTGTTTACAAGATTTTCATACCTGTATATAAATAATTCAAAGCTAATTTTAGACACATCCTCTATGGCTCAATGTCACTAACTTTATTAGAAGTTGGAGCTATTTGTTCTAGAAAGACATAATATAAATTTACCATGAGTGATGCCATTGCTGCAGTTGTGTTGCAACTAACACAAATATAAGTTTTTCTGTTGTGTGTAAATTTATACTTCAGTGGCATTATTGTGACTATAGATTTAGGAATTAGTCAAAACAAATTTGGAAGAAGGAAGTTTTTTTCCAATTTGTTGTCAATAGTGTATAGACCTTGCTAAACACATTCAAGGTTGTTAGTTTCTCTTGAAAATTAACAGATGGATTTTTTCAGAAGCCCCAAATTTCCTCCATATTTGTGTTCCAATTATAGATTGCAATTACTTCAGCTGACATCCTTTCCCCTAAACGGCCACTGCACATTCACCAAGTAAGAATGCCAACTGATGCAAAAGCAGAATGGTGATTCAAATAGCCTAAAATTTCATTTCTCATTCATTTAAGATGAATGTTTTTCAGGTGTTTGGAGCAGTAAAGAAAACTTTGTCAACTTGAACCATAAATTAAAATAAAATGGAAGATTACTAGCTTGTAGGAGGAAACTGCTCAGCATAGACTAAGGATTTCAGGGTCTTGTGCTACGGAAATACAAGGCAAGTAAAGCTGCCTAACAAGCTTTATGAATGGCTGTTTGAATTCTGTAAGAGAAAATTTTCATATAGTTGTAATCCTTTTATCTTGAAAGATTTGCTGCTTAAATTACTGTTAACAAAATCAAGAGTGGGAGGCAACAGAGGCCTGCCAGTATTAAGGGGATCAAAGCATGCTGGCATCAATGGATATATTTATGTTGCAGGTTTACTGTATTAAATTATTGAGGTGTTTCAGAAGAGAAGAAAAATTCACTATCAATAGAAGAAATATTATATTGTTAACTTTGGTTTAAACTTCTTTCTCTTTAAAAAGAAAGTCTTCTTAATTTGTCATTATCTAATAAATTTTCTGTCAACAGCAAACTGGGAGGAGCTGTCAACTCCTTCAGGGCAGAGAGGCTCTTCAGAGAGACCTAGATAAATTAGAGGCCTGGGCAATCACCAGCAATCTGAAGTTCAGTGAGGAATGTGCAGGATTCTGCACCTGGCCAACCCTGATTGTCTATGTAGACTAGGGAGGAAGATGCTGAAGAGCAGCACTGCAGAAAGGGATCTGGGGGTCCTGGCTGGTGTGACGTTGAACACGAGTCAGCAGTGCCCTGGCAGCCAGGAGGGCCAACGCTGTCCTGGGGGGCATCAGGCACAGCATGGCCAGTCGAGTAAGGGAGGGGATCCTCCTGCTCTGCTCTGCCCTGGGGTGGCCTCACTTTGAGTGCTGGGGGCAGTTTGGGGCACCATAATAGAAGAAAGGTCTTAAGGTATTAGAGAATGTTGAAAGAAGGGCTAAGAGCATGGTGAAGGGTCTGAAGGGGAAACCTTATTGGGAGTGGCTGAGGTCCTTTGATTTGCTCAGCCTGGAGAAGAGGAAACACAGGGAAAACCTCATTGCAGTCTACAGCTTCCTTGAGAAGGAAAGAGGGGGGACAGGTAGCAATCTCTTCACCCTCATAACCAGTGAGAGGACCCAAGGGAATGGCCTGAAGTTGTGTCAGGGGACATTTAGGGTGGATACAAGGAAAAAGTTTTTCACCCAGAGCATGGTTGAAAACTGAAATGGGCTCCCCAGGAAAATGGCCACAGAACCAAGCCTGACAGAGTTCAAGGAGTGTTTGGACAATGCTCTCAGGTACATGGTGTGACCCTTGGGGTGTTCTGCACAAGGCCATGAGGTGGACTTGAGGATCCAGGTGTGTCTCTTAAAATACAGCATATTCTATGATTTTATGAAATAATATTCAATTATTTTATTTTTTTCTTTAAAAGAATACAAAATGTAATATTTTTCTGTACTTGTTTAAGGCTTAGGGGAAGGAGCAATTTCCATATCCAAGACAAAAAGTCTTCATATGGAGAGATTTCCTGCATCTTTCACACTTCTTTCTTGTTATAATTTCCCATTGTTCTACATACAAGGGAGTTTCTAAAACACAGTAATTGTGGTTTTTTCCCTTCAGGCCAGTCACTTGTGCTTTCCAGACCCAGAATGACACAGAACCACAGAATGGGTCAGGTGGGAAGTGACCACAGTGGGCCATCTGGTCCAACCTCCCTGTTGGAGTAGGGTCACTGGAGAACATTGAAAGGATTGTATCCAGATGGTTCTTGAATATCTTCAGAGAGGGATACTCCACAACCTCTCTGGGCACTGTGTTCCAGTGCAGGGTCACCCACAGAGTACACACCTGTGTGTCTCTCCCTCAGTCTTCTTTCTCCTCCTTGCTCTGTGCATTGGCTGGACAAAACCACTGCCTGATTGGTCCAGCCAGGCAGGACTGCAGTCCTCAAAACTGCTTTTGTGCCTTTGGCCAGCTGAAAGCAGCACCCTCAGGACATTTCTGTGGCTCTGCTGGCCACCTCCATCAGTAGCTGCCAAAATTGAGAGCTTGCTCCTCTGTCTGAAGCAGTGATGTATGCATTAAAGCATTTTCAGCCTTTGCTATTGTTTTTTTTTTTTTAGTATTTCCATTAATTTGCCCTTTGGTTTAAAGAGCCAGGATCAGAAAGTCCTCAGAATGAGCTTATTATCCTCTCAGCTCGTGCTTTATTTTTTTTCTCAATGTTGCCAAACGGAGGAATATTTTTTCTTACAAATAGGAACAGGAGAAATGTAAGAGCAAATATTGCTGACACGGAAGCCCTAATTCACATAAATATATATTTTAAAATTTAATTAAATTACTTACATTTTTTTCCTTTTGCCTTCCTATTTTCCTCATACTTAATCAAGCTTGAAAAAGCATTTAGTGATGGTTGTTTAATGCAGGACTAAAAAATCTCTGCTCTATCAATTTAACCTCATGCCCTGGATGATATTTTATTGTGATAATGTGCAGTGACAACATCATGACATTTTTTATAATCAGCTGTGGTCCCTGAAATTTTCTTGCCTAATTTTGGCCTTCAGTTGCCTCCTTAGAAACTTCATGACAGAGAACAGCAAAAATTCATTATGATCAACTGGAATAAGGATTTCATTTCTCACAAAAAATAGCATTTTCAAACAGGTGTACTTATATGGAGACATATATGACATTTTTTTTGCTTATATATCAACATATGTACACACATGTATATATTTCATCCTGGGTATGGATGAAAAGTCAGAAAGCTGACACTTTTCATGGGAATGAGATCCTTCTAATATCTCTTGTGATTTGCTAGCTGCCAGGCTCCTTTTCTTCCCAAAAAGGAGCAAGTGCAGGATTATGGGGAGCAGGCAACCTCGCCACCCCACTGCCAGCTAGCTGGAGCCTTGTAGAAGGAAACTTGTGTTATTTCTGTTGAATTTTTTATGGACTCCTGCAGGATTCATACGTGCTGTTTAATTCATACTTCCACAAGGAGCAGCGATCCTTCAGGGACAAAAAGTAATTTTCCTCAGTAAAACAAGTAATTTTCTGTGGCATGCAGGAGTGCTCTTCTCAAATGTTCCCTTTAGCTGCACCTACACTAATGAGTGCTCAGCACACTTCCAGGATGTGCCAATGTATCAGAACCATATTCAAATAGGGCTCAAGAAAAACTGAAAAAGAGCCACAGGGGTCCTGAAAGCTGACAATAGTGAAAGACACTCAGGTATTTCAATATATGAGCAAGCAGGGCCTTTCAGGAGGATAGAAATGATCTCAGAGAATGGGAAAAAGCTGGGGGGAAACCCTGAGCCAGCTTTTAGACATAGAAAGCTATAAGTGTGTCCTGCTTCAGAAACGCTCAGAGCCAATTTATAAAAGCTCAGCATTGTTGCATGAGTGGAGCATAGCTAAGGGAACATCACCCCTGGTTATGCAACAGCAAAGACAAGTTCATCATCCTTCATTTACCTCAGTAGCAAACAAAATACCTCTATACTGCCCTATGCCAGAGAAAATGTTTTGCTTTGGGATTTTTTCAGCTAGTAAATGACATAAAGTCCAACTAACATACCAACCAAAATTTATTTAGCACAATTCATATTTGAGAAGAGTGCATGAAAAGAATCTGACCTGTCCGTATGCGTTTCAGGTATGTATTTGGTGATGTCAAGGTTTAGGTATTTCTCTAGTAAACACCTCTCCCTCAGTTTATAAAAGGTTTTTACTTGGGATTTTTAACTCCCATCTTCAGGTGTTCAATTCCAACTTAACTCTCCTGTAAAAAGACCCCTTCATTTTCTAGGAAAATACAGTGAATATAATATTTAAACCAATATTTCAGCTTCTTCCCCTTCATATGTCAAACACATGATTTTTGCTTTTCATAATTTCCTTTCCTACCGCAGCCCACTATTCTTTTCTTCTTGTCTACCTCATGTATTCCAATTCCTTCATCCTGTCTCAATTTGCTTCAGTTTCTTCGCTTTATGAAAAAGCTGTGGAGCAAAACTTCCTTCCTTCAGCCTATTCAGCCTGTTTTGTCTTTCCATTTCTTTCTCCTTGCCCTTCTGATTTCACTCTAACAAAAATCTTCCTTCCTTTTCACATTCAACTTTTTGATTTCTTCTCAATTACCTCCTCCTACTCTGCATTGACTCAGACTTTATTCTGCTCCTCTTTAACCCTTCTGTGCCCAGCATCTTTCCTCCTCCCTGCATCACTGCTCCTCTCTGTACTCACTCAATATTCTTTTCAATTTTTTCTCCACCTCCTCCACTAGCTTGTTATCTTCCCTAGTTAAATTCTCTCCTTGACTCATTCAGTGTTATTGTTAATAACAGTAGAAAAGAAGCCTTCCATAGAAATCAAAAGAGATCTCTGCCAATGAACCTGACAATATAAAAAGAGACCATAGAGACAAAGGTGAAGTGAACAGAACTGAAGAAGGCAATGGCACCTAATGGGACCATGAAGTCCTTGTTTAGTTTTCCATCATTTTGTTGTTTCAGTAATCCTCTACTGAGGGAAAATTGGGCTAGGGATTGAAGTACCTGCAAATTTCACTTTAGGTAGGTAGCTGTTTCAGATAACCAAGTGGGAGTGATTTGACTGTGTCACTGGAGCCATTTGTCAGAGACATCCATATTCTGCTTTCTTTTCCAGTATTGTCTGCAGAATTTATTCTTCTGCCTTACAGAGCTGACACTTTGTCGTACAAAGCAAAAAGAGGTCAGTTTGTTTGCTTGTTTTTAATCTTCAAATATTTATTAGGGCGTACATCCCAGTAAGTTAAACTTTGTGAAATCAGATTTAGTAAAGGCTCATATGTTGCAGGCAGGCAGTGTGGCAGGCTATCCCTAATCTTAGTCTTTCTCCTCAAACAGCTAAGGGTCTTTGTCTGGGCCAAGGAGATCTTATCTTAGATCCACTAGCCTTAGTAACACATATTTCACAGCATTTTATAAACTGTCTAAACATCTCATCTGGCAGATAAAAAATTATTTAACAGGTTTAGAAGTGTAAGGAAGAAAGGGGCTTTGGAAAGGTAGTCTTTGCCTAGTTTTCTGTTGGGTTTTGCACATATTGGTGTCACCTACCAGGTGAGCAGGCAGCACATGAGGAGCCCAGTGCAGTTTTCTCTGCAGCATATTCAAATTCTTACAATGACAGTGAGATGAGAATTGTGGAGGAAGGAAAACAGGAGATGAGACAGTAGCAATGGAGCAGTAGTGAATGCAGTCCTGGGTCCACCTCCTGCTGAGCCAATTCTGTCTTGAGCTGGGAAGGGGAACAGAAGAGCACAGCATCCCTCACAGAGGTCTTCAGTTCCTTTTGCTCTCCATGCACTAATGAATTGCTCTGACTTGGTCTTTTATATTTAGAAAAATATGAGCATATCTTTAACTGTTGTACGTTGGTCAAAATGGCTCAAATGTCCAATGCACTCAAATGTTGTTGAGATGGACAGAGGGCACCAGAGTCTCATTTGGACCCACAAATTTATCAATACTCTAAGACAGCAAGGCTTCTGAAAGAGGCATTCCGGCTCGCCTCTGCTACCCGCAATTCACTGACATTTCCATGGTTTCTGCTTCTTCATATTTTTGCCAAGAGGAATAGTGAGCTATCCAGTGGTCCTGGTGGGGAACCAGCCATTTGGAACTCATTTCAGCTCAAAATGGTTTCTTGAGCCAGTTCAGCTTCTTTTTTTTCTAACTCAGGTTATTCTATGACTCTATGATCATGGTGTGTTTCGTATTAATCCTGTCCACGACTGGAAAGGACTGATAGATATTTGGGTTTTTGTCTTTTTTTTTTTTTCTGCTCCATTTGGTCCTTTCTATATCAGAAGTTATTCTATTTTGACAGAGAGATGACACTGGTGTAAAATGTGTTATCTGAATTGTGGAGGCCCTTCAGTGGTGAACAAAAAGAGATCCAGTGGAAGATATTAGGTAGGCACAGCTTTGTTCCCATAGGGTCTCACTGCCAGGCCTTATGGCAAAAGATGCAGTAATTCAGAATAAGGAATGTACAACCCCAGCACAACTTCCAGTTTTAATATTATTTTCAACTAAACTGAAAATAATCTCCAACAACAATACACTGTGTAATTAACACAGCTTGACTTTCTGTCAGTCAATCTTCATTCTTTTAAAAATGTCCAAGTCAATTTGGAAAAAGAACTCCACAGGAAAAAAAAATACATCACCACCACCAAAATTAAAAATTATTATTAAAATGAAATAATTAAAAACCATTAAAAGTGTTACTCAGCTTCTTTATTAAGTTGTCATAGATCAGGACAAAAATTAATATTTAACAAATATTTTGGATGTGTTTAGTATGGTTTCTTCTTTCTTTCCTTGGTAACAAAGAACTTAGTAAATGGCTTTCTGTTTGTTAGAAATATGAGGGACATGTAAAAAACTACATGAGTGAATATATTTGATATTTCAGCTGTAGCGTCATGTGTCATTTTAAATGAAAAAAAAAAATAGTGTGGGGGATGGATGGCTGAAAAGAGGAAGGCAGGATCAAAAAAAGTATACCAAGAAGGAGCTGAGGCAGCTGAAGGAACAGGTTAAGTGATGTTTTAAGACTAAGGAGTAACATGACAGGAAGTGCAATAGAAAAGAGGACAAAAAAAGGTCAAATTGAAGATGGTTAGGAAGATCTAGTTCTTATTTTTTTTGTATTATTTTGGAGCTGAGTTCTTCAACAGTCCAGTCTTGCAACACAGTAGAAAGGAAGCAAAATTAAATGCTTGTTCTTTTCAAACTTACCAGAAAAAAAAACACACATAAAATTACATCATGTGTAATTTATTAGTTACTCTTATGACAATCAAAAGCTTTAGTTGGGATCAGGGATATGGCAAGGTCCTTAAAAGCATTTCAAACCTGGTGCTAACAAATGAAACAGTTTATTTCTTTTATTTATAAGATTGAAGGACCCACTGCCCCTACTACCAGAAGGGTACCAGACCTAGAAGCAGTCTCTGAAAATTAACAGGGACTATATCAGAAGTTATAGGAGCACTGCTCACCTATTTAATTCCCATTGCTTTAATGCCACGTTCTCACCTGATGAAACAGGAACTATTCCTTAGGTGTCCCTTTGATGCCTTCTTTGCCTCAGGAGGCAGAGAGGAGGAGCAGATTGGTATTTTTCCCTTCCCTTTGAGTCACTGGAGATTTTCACAGCTGGAGACAATATGTCAAAAAGATCCATTAGTAATTTATAAAATTCTCAGCTGCTTGGCTGTGTATCATAATCACAGGTTCAGCTTTAAGTCAGTCACCAGGGCTGGAGTCATCATGAAATTTTTCCTCTAGTTCAGGTAGGCAGAAGAACTCTGACATTCATAGCAAGGGGATGACCTGCTTCCTCAGGTTGGTTTATTTTAAAAATCCCCTGCTCATTCAAGGCTGTGGCATTGTTCTGGATATCTTCCTGAAGTATCTCCAGATATTATAGATTTTGGCCTGTCACAGGCATTTTAAATTTGCTCTAGACTATTTAATGATATTGTGTGACCTGAAGTCTGCAGGGGCATGTGGAGGGCATGTTTTATACTTTGTCTGAAGCAGGTGTCTATTGCACTCTAACAGCTTCAGATCTGTGGACTGAATGACCACGATGGTCTTTTACAAATTCATGTTCCTATATAAAAGAGATTCCTAACATTAAATTTCTGTGTTCTGAGTAGATATTTTTAGACCAAGCTCAAAGTTCTTCCTCATAAACTTGAGTCTTTTGCTTTAAAGTATTTTTTTTTCCAAACTTAGAAGCATATTCCTTAATTTTCTTCAGTTTCTGTTATTCTTCCTGAGGTCTGAATTGACGATTAAAGTACAAGATTTGATCAGCAGTCTCACCAGTGGGAAACAGTATTATTTGAGATTCTTCTTTCTGGACATCAGCAGCATTGCTTGGCTAACTCTTTTTCAGGCAGGAATCCCCCCTCAGAGAGCTCCTCTCTCTGCATGTGGCTGTGTTATGATTGTGTCCCCTCATTCTCAGTGCCCATATTGGCCAGCAAAACACAGACCAATTTTCTTTACCTCTTTCCAGTCTAAAAATCAATTCCTGCTGAAAACGTCTTGCCAAATCAACACTGATGTGCATTTTATTCAAATAAACATTACCCCACTAACATTTTTAGCATTAATCTCCTCTGAAAACCAGTTAATCCACTGAATTCAAACCATGTTAGCTTTTAAAGTTCTCATCTAAACTGTCAAGTGGCACAAAGTCAAATGCTTCTTAGAAATCTTTTGCATTGAAACCAGCAATATGCAGCAAGTCTGGAAAGTTTGCCAGTCTGATGAGAAATCAGAAAAGAAATCAGCAAAGATTCACAGGAGACAACTGTGGAAATCTATCCTTAATGTAATAGATTATCAGAAAATATCTTTGCTGTAGGGGATGGCATCAAATGTCTTAACTTCTGCTTTGGAAGTAACATGAAGCTAAGCTGGAAGACTTTTTCATTTGGAATGGTCCCTACAGTTCATTTCTTCTAAAACTTTTCAAGCCTCCTCTTTCACCACTGATGCAACACTTACATCCAATTTTTCTTGTTCTGTTTTAAAAGTTGATAACTTCAGCAGTGGAGGTCAGTGAGCTCTAAACTCAGACCACTCTGCTGCAGCACACCTGGAATGCTTCTCCCCCTGCATTGAAGGTAGCCCTTGAACTTTTCCATCCACAAAAATCCCTAGGTTCAGGCCCTCCTGATGAAGGCTTTCATCGCAAGATGAAATAAATTTTTTTTTTTTCTGAATCAGTGACTCCATGATTTGAATGCAAAGTCTTGATACTGCCTTTGTTGCCAAGCCCTGAAAATGTCACTCAGTCTTTGGTGTTGTCGAGAGGAAAAGTTTGGGTAACGATCCTCATGGATGGATGGTTGGATGGATCTCTTCAAGGAAGTCATGGCACCTGCACAGTTATCCTGGTCACCAGCCAGCTTTTTGGTGCTGTCAGGAAGCTGCTGTCATGAATTTGCTGTCCCAAGGGGCATAATGGTGAAGATGTCTTCTGTGCCAGGCTGGAGATTTAATTTAAACCTGCTGCATCTGCAACGAAACTCTTTTAGCTGCTATAATGGCAGGTGTAATAAGCTGTTAGTACCTCAGAAAAAGAACTTTTGTCTTTTGCAGTGCATCTGACAGAGCTGAGGAAAAGGCTCAAACCAGTGGGACAATTTGGTATCTAGTTTTGGTATTCTGGGGTCAGATAACAGCAGGTGCCTGCAGCAGGATTCTTGTGGTGGAGAGTTTGCTTTGTCCTTCTTAAATGTAATTCTGGCCAAAATCAAAAGGTGACAACAAACCAAGCCACTATTGGATATTTTTTAAAAGTTAGCTAAGCTGTCAGTCTTCAGAGACATAGTAATACAAATAATTGCTTTCATACCTTCCATATTCCAGCATTTGTGAAGAACTGCAAGCAGCTCAAAGGGTCCTTTGAGCAGACAGATTATTTCTCAGCCCTTGAGACCAGTTGTCCTCAGCACACAACTCTCAGATCCTGGAAAATCTTTCAAGGTTTTCAAGTATTTTTATTTTTCTTTAGAAGATTTTGTCCAGGGAACAATTTAAAAGGCAAGCCATGTTTATTTCTTGCTATTAAGTTCTCAATATCAGCTCTGCTAAAAGAAAAGCTATTTGGGTCAAGTTCTTGTGAAATAACATCTACAGATTCAGACTGGTGGTTTGTGCCATGTGCCACCTTCAGCTGAACAGTCCCAGCTGCAGACAGACAGTCAGTGCAGACACAAAACCTCCACTACTGAAACTGTTTCAGGAAAAGTAAAAGAATATAGAAGGACTTATTTCATAGTCCTACCAAACTTGGCTCCTCAGTGTTCTCCCTAGGTCCTCTCTGCCTCCTGCTAAACAATTTGTAGGTTAGTTTTCAGGTTATTTTTTAAAATCTCTATGTCAGAAATTTCTTCGTGTTTCCAGCTCAGCCTTCCAGACCACAAGGGAGAAAGGGGCCTAAAAAAAAGACTCATTATACTGTAATTGAGGGTGCAAAATACCCCCCAAACCTTAAAGGTGACTTAATTGTAGAATTTATTAATGATAAGGCCAGTAAAGATCATTACAGCTTTGTAGTTAAAAATGCTTAGATACATTTGTAATAATAAAACTTATATGTTATTCTTTATTGAGAATGATGATGATCTTCATTATATGGAATAACCACTGGAAGCCTCTATCTAGAGTTCAATTAAGAACATGCCACAATTCTCTGCTGTGCTACTTCTACCAAAAATGTTCAAAAAGTAACACCAAGTTATGAGATGCACTAAGTTTTCATTTAAGATATAAATACAGCACACTGATTCTCACATTTCTTTTAGTGACACTGTTTTTCTTCTTTAGCTGTATGGCCTTCCCATCAGAGAGTTCATTAGCATGACCTGTGCCTTAAAAGGCACTCACAAAAATCCTCTATAGATTGATAGAAGCAAAGGACTGCAAAAAGTATTCAAAAGGCCTTCTGATCAAGTCCTCTGCACTGAGCCTCAACAGGCACACATGCGTATGGCTGTGTAAAAACTCTGATTTTAAGGAAATGCTGTGATCTGAAAACAGCTGGAATCCTCTGTTACTTATCAGAAATTACAACAGCCTTGGATAATAAATTCATATTTTTGAATGTTTACTGCCTTTAGTTTACTATAGTTTACTGCCTTGGCTAATACATTCATATTTTTGAGGTGATTTCTCACTTCTTTGCCTCTCCTTTAGTAACAACCCTGCATTAAATCCCTGCTCAACAAAGTCAACAGGAAAATTCCCATGAACTTCAACAGAAACAGGTATTCTCTGTTTTTCTTCTTGATTTAGATGAGTGGCCATGGAAATCTTTGGCTGACAGATTTATGTAGAGACAGCAAGACACCCAAATTTTAAATCACTTTAGCCTGACTTTTATGTGAGTGTGCGCTTTGGGAATGCATTTAGATAATTTTTATATTTCAGTGTAAATCCCGAGGTAAAATGTCACTTCTAAACCCACATTTAGCAATTTTTCATTTAATGGATTTGTGATGAAGTGTTGAGCTTAACGGGAGAAATTAAAAGTTTTTTTGCAGAGCCCTGATGACATAGATACAGTTGTCTCTGCCTTGAGCAAGGGAAAGCACTAGATCATCTCTCTGAGTCTCTGTCAGCCCTATGATACTTCAACATAACTAGCTTGCTTTTAACTCCAATCAGACATACTTGCGGCTAAGGCACACCAGAAAATAAAAAGATGTCACAGGAAAAATAATGTGATGTACCTGTTTAAATCTGTTTGCTACAGGAAGCAAATAACCAGACTTAGTTAGGCTCACTACTAACAGGTTTTCTGTTCCTATATAAGATGTTCTCTTTGATGTAAATCTCATGCTGAGATGCTTTCTCCATATAATGATGAGGAGAAACACTAGAGCTGCTAACAAAAGGGCCAATGAGAATGGGGTTTCATCTTGCCAGAATTGCCCAGGATTAGTAAAACATCATCCTGTGGATGCAGTCTGGTCTTCCCTCTTTCAACTGCTCTCTGATGAATTCACATATCAAAACAACTTAAAAGGAGACAAGGCTTTGCACAATAATAGAAAACAAATCTTTTTTGTTTGTTTTGTTTTTACACAAGACTTTAAGGTTCTTGAGCATAGAAAGAATCTGAAAAAGCTACTTAAAACTTCTGATTTAGATGTGCTATGGTTCTAATTGGTTCTTTTCATTTTAATCTTGTCCCAACTCCTACAGAAGTGGATGAAAATCTCTGCAGTAACTTCAAGGGCTGATAGATCTGCCTCTCAAGCTTCTCAGCAGGGATGCCCACTCTTGTTTTCTAACCTTCTTGATTATTCTTTTGAAAATACCAAAAGATAACATAAAAAAGGATAAGAAATGACGCAACCTACCTGTTTATTTTGTCTAACTTAAAACTAATTATAAAACAGTTCATTGCCCTCTGGGTGGGTATAATGTCCATCCCAGGAAAGAAGGATACAGATCTTCCAAAGGAGAGAAACAAGTTACAGCAGAGGTAAAGGACAGGGGTGAAACTGGGTGGCTCATAAAGGGCCTAGTTGGGTTCCAATACAAATCTCCGAATAATAAGCATTTAAAGCTTAAAATAATCAACATTTAAATTAAAGACCAAAATTTAATGGCCTTAGTATTTGTAGCAGCATTTTTATCTTAGGAACCTGCTGCGTGGGGTGACATATTTGAGAATCTTTGCTGAAGGGGTTAGAAATTCCCCAAACTGGCAGCCCCAGGATGTTGTCCATCAACATTAGATAGTCAGCCATGCCAGTCTGCAGACTCCCTTAGATATTCTCTGGAGACGTGGGTGAGAATAGAGGGACTAATTGCTTGCCTTTGACAATACTGCTTTTAATCCTTATGAGTATCCTGCCATCTGCCTCAAACAGACATCCAATAAAGACTTTGGGATTTTTATGAGCAGCAAAAATATTCTGTCTTAGCAGTGCCACATGGATTTCCTTCCCATGTGACCTGCTTCCAGGGCTAGAAGATGTAAACCTAGTCCATGACTAGTAATGAAGTTGTGCAGAGGAGCTCCAGTCAAGGCAATACTTTGGTAGGTTCCATAGAAAAATTCAGTCCCATTCTGTGGTGTCATTATTTTATTATTCTCTTACTTTGTCTCTGAGGGCAAAATAAACGAATAATAAAATAATAGAAACAAATGAGCAAATGGAGAGAAAATTTTGGATTTATTTTGCAGCTGGTTAATTAATATGCTGCTTTATTTCTCAGCTGATTAGTGCTCCCCTTTCCCTCTTCACTGAACTTAACCATCAGCTTGACTAAAGTAAACTCCTTATATGCACCCAGTAAAGATGCAAAAGCAGGAAATCACCTAGCAGGAAATAGAATGACACCTTGCTTCAGTTATCCTGGGAATCCACAGGTCAGACCAGTGTATCTTGTGCAGTACACTGACCTCTAAAAAATTTAGTTTGATAAAACCCTTTGTAAGCCTTTATTAGTTAAACATGGTTTGATCTCCGATCTTTGTGGGATCACACCCCCAAAGGTGAGTGAGGATGGCCCAAGCAGAGAATGATGTGGGGAAGAAGCTGGTTCCCATCACCAGCAATGACACAGTCCCTGTGAGATACAGCCCAGAGCCTGTGCTGCCTGAGACAACCAGAGAAGGGTATGAATGAAGGAGCTTGGGAAAAGAGACAAAGTTCGTAGAGAAATGTTGTGTGCCAGGCAGTTTCAGAGTAGTTTAAATCTCTTTCATATCTAAATTCCCCATTTTCACATCTTACAGAACGTGTCAAATCTTTTTTTCTTTTTGTCCCACTCTTATTAAGTAAATATCTAAGTAGTAACTTATGACAAAGAATTATACTTGCAAAAAAAAATACCAACATAAAATATTGTCTGGTAAAATTTGAAAAATGTATATTGCTTTTCAATCTGTCAAGACCACCTGGATACAACTGCTCTCTGAAAGTTGAGATTGTATTGACTAATTTTTGCCTGATCTATTTAGGGTTTTAGGAGGCAAGTTTTTAAACCTGTGGGTTTAATGGTTTTGTTAGGTCACTACCTTTTTTGTGAGCTTTTCATTAAGTGTCATCGTCAAAAATTAAAAGAGCTGTTTTGAAGAAGCAAACTTTTACACGATTCATGGTTTGTGAATTCACCTGCCAAAGACAGACTACCACTTTCCTTGACATCAAAACAGAACCAAATTTATACACACTTCAGACTTTGCTCACGGCTTCTTGGTTCAATAAAAAAAGGGGGGAATTAAATAGTTTCCTTGTTGTACTCCCAAGGGAATCCCGCTAAGTTAAAGCACATTTTAATCTCTTGAGCCGGCAGCTTTATTAGTAAGAGTTCCCCAATCTTCGGGGAAATCTAATTTCGCAAATAGATCAGAGTCACTTCAAACGCAGCTTTCAGTTGCCATCCACCGGGGGACAAACGGGGAGGAGGAAGTTTGTCAGAAAAGACCCTCTCTGAGCCCAAGAGTGATTACCAGAGGTGTCTCCATCGACTGCCACCCACCTAAAGTCGATAGTACTCAGATGAGTACGCCGGTGTGGACTATATAAGAGAAGCGCATGGCCCTGAAGGGCGCATCCCCCATCTCCGGGCGCAGCACCGAGCGCCCCACTCCGCGCCCGGCGGAGCCTCCGCGGGCACTCGGGCTCTGCGCCGGCGGCACCGCAGCTCGCTCCGCAGCCCGCACGCACCCGGCCGCGCTCGCCTCTGCCTGAAGGTAAGCGGCCCCAGCCGGCCGGCTCTCCGGAGGGGATCTCGGCGGGGAGCGAGGAGGTGCCGCTGCCCCGGCAGCGAGCCGCGGGTCGCTCCCCGGGTACTGCCGGGTTTGCCGTGCGCCCCGGCACGGCAGGGAGCGAGAGAGGGAGGGAGAGCCCGGAGCCGTCGGGGAAAGCCGGCTCCCTTGAGGCTCCGGTTAACTCCTTCTCCCAAGAGGATTTGCAAGGCAGGCCAGCTAGAAAACAGTTTGTAAATAACAGAATTTCCCTCCCTCCCTCTTAATCCTGCCCGTTCTCTATAATTAGAATAGCTTACTTAGGGCATTAAGTGCTGCTCTCGAAGCCGCAGCCTGCGGTAATTGTTTTCGCCCTTTCTACCCTGATGTGCAGCACTTCCAATGTAACCTGCTTCTCAGTGAACTCCATCCGGCTGCCGTCCGTGCTCGCTCCCCGAACCCCGGTGTGGCAGTGGACAAGTCTGCCCCATCGCGGGGGCTCCGCCGGCAGAGCCCGCGGGCGCGGGGACTCCGGGGCCAAAGGGAGCCGAGCAAATCTCCCCAAACCCCGCACCGCGAACATGTGCGGCGCGCTCAAAAACCTTCCCCTAATCCGTGTCTATTAAACGCAGCCTCCGCGGAGCCGGGCGAGCGCGGCGGCACCGTACGGGGCTGGCGGGGCCGGCGGGTGGCGGCATATCGGTGTCCCCGCTCCGCGCCCCCCGGTGTCCCCGCTCCGCGCCCCCTCGGTGTCCCCGCTCCGCGCCCCCCTGTGTCCCCGCTCCGCGCCCCCTCGGTGTCCCCGCT
Organism: Ammospiza caudacuta; assembly: GCF_027887145.1. Taxonomy (NCBI): domain Eukaryota; kingdom Metazoa; phylum Chordata; class Aves; order Passeriformes; family Passerellidae; genus Ammospiza; species Ammospiza caudacuta. The sequence goes on along the minus strand of NC_080593.1, from coordinate 114,898,335 downwards.
CCGCGCCCCCCGTGCCCGGCCCCGGGCGCGGAGCGGCGGGCGGGGGTGCCCCGGGCGCGGCATGGGGGGCGGGCGGGTGGGGTGCGGGCCGGGCCCGGTCTGACCGCCTTCGCTCTCTGCCTCCTCCCAGCGCCGCAGAGATGCGAGGGGCGAAGAAGCGGCAGGCGCTGCCCGCCATCGTGCTCCTGCTGCTGGCCTCGGCCCCGCCGCCGCCGGGCGCCGAGGGCAGGGACGTGCCCGCCGCCGGAGCCGAGCGGGGGGCGCTCCTCGACATCCTCCTGCAAGCCCTGGGCGACGAGGGCCGCCCGCTGCCGCCCCGCCCGCCGCGCAGGGAGCGGGTGATCTCCCGGCGCTACAGCGGCGGCGGTGCCCCTCCGACAGAGCCCCGCGCCGCCGCCGCCGCCGCCCCGCCGCCCCCGCGGCTCCTCGCCGCCGCCCGGCACGGAGGTAAGAGACAGGAGCCCCGGGATGCAGCCCCCTCGGATCCCGTCCCTGCCGCTGCCTCCGGCGGCCGAGCCCGACGGCTCCTTGGCCGGCGCGTCCCGCTGCGGGAGGGAGGGGGCGGGCGAGCGGAACGCGGGTCGGGGATGCGCTCCCACTGCCGGGGCAGCGCGGCGGGGGCTCTGCCTCGGCTGACTTCGAGCCCCGCTGAGGGCAGCACGGCCCAGCCCCGCTCCCCGGCCCGAGCTGTGGGGTATCCGAGACAGAAGGGAGGACAGGGTCACTGGGGCTTCGGCACCTTCGGCCGGGGGGTCAGCTGTGACCACCATTGAGCTACAGCCCCTCAGAGCAAGCTTTCCAACTTCCCGGTACTGCAGCGCAGCCCTGGGGGAGCCCTGTTTCTCGCCAGTCTGAGGAGTGCTGCTCTGATGGGCACAAAGAGAATGAATGACCAATCTGAGCAGCAGCTCTCTGGACGTACTCCTTTAAATTTCCTCTCCAACTTTGCTGGTTCCCATGTGATGCACTTCTCTAGTTTCACAGGGCAGGTGCAGAAGATGCAGACAGAGTTGGGCATGGGGCTTATTTCACCTTTCAGAGGATGCTCAGACTGGACAGAGAGCACTGGCTGGGACGGCCCAGGCCTGGCAGGGACAGGCAGGGACAGTTCAGGACCAAGCACAGCTGCCTGGTGAGACACAGCTCAGGGCCAAGCACAGCTGCTTGGTGACAGTTCCACTGTCCTTGCCCAGGAGACTGACACTGCCAGGCTTGATGCAGAGCCTGCAAAAGCATTTCCTCCTGGAGTGGAGCTGCCTGAGGGCTTTGTGTGAGTTAGGATGGTGCAGTGCCACAAAAAAGGAGAATCTAGTGACTGTCCCTGGCTGTGGCCAACTAATATTTCTCTCTTGTTGCCTGCCACAGACCTTGCTGGAGAGAAACCACGCTGACGAAACCCAAGGAAGTTCAGTTTCTTAGGGATTTGTGTCCCTGGAGAGCGCCCTTGTGGCTGATGGCTGGTAATGGGTGAAGCTGAGATGCAGCCCTCCTCAAGTCTCACTGGCAGACTTTTTTCTGTTCAGTAGCCTGTTTTAAATGAAATTAGGCTCCATTTTCGAAAAACTTGAAGTTGGGTGACAAATTGAGAATTTAATAGGAGAACAACTGATTGGTAGGGCGGCACTTGTGCAGGGAGATTGCTGCACATTCTAAAGAAACTGGGCTAAAATTTATCCATCAAAAAGTAAACAATGCTCTGGCCATGGAAGATTCTCATCTTGATCTGCTCCAGGTATTGCACTGTACATCTGTAAGGGGTTGTAATGTCCCAGTGAGCTTCCAGATATTCTTGCTTTTCCAGACCGTAAAGTCTCTGGTAATCATGGAAAGGCAGCCCAAACCAGATTGCCACGGATTTGTGTGCTGACTGGACAAGATGCTGCAGGTTATCAGCATGACTGGTCATAACTGTTTATTTACTGTGGCTTGAATTCTTTATGTGCTGTGGACAAGACCACAGCCCAAGGAAAAAAAGTAAAATGGTTTTTCACAGCAGAGTACCTGAAGTCTTACATTCTTCTTTTCAAGAGTATGAAAGATAGAGTAGTATAAACCTGAGAATTAGTCTCAGGTTTATACTTTGCCATAATTATTGCAAGAATTACTGTTATCAGGCAGTTTAAGGAAAAAATTCTGTTTTGAACGGCAGCCTCTCCCATTTGAGATATTTGCTCTTAACTAAATAATTCTATTTAACTATAGAAAGTAGAAATATTTCATAATATTTATGTAACTTTGAAGGGGAATTTTCTTAAACCCATCAGTATTATACACAGTAAGATAGTGTTTTCTGTTAGTTATTACTTTTAATAACTATGTTGTACACAAAAGGAACAGATGAACATCCTTAGAGAAATTCTCCAGTTGTCCCTGACATAGGTACAGTGTCCTAGGGGCAGCCACAAAGGTAGCTGTCTCTCCAGCCTAGAAAGAGCAGATCTAAAGTTTAAATAATACTAGTCCCATTTTTATATTCATCTCATTTTTTGTTACCAACACCAAGGATACAAATTAGTACCTTTCATGATGGTGTGTACTTGTTTTTTGGGATAGAGGACTGTGACAAGTCTTTTCTTACAAGTAATTAGCCTATTTTTATAACTCCTGTCACCAACACATGAATGGCAGCTTTTTACTCCAGCTGGTAGTACCTGATCATCAGCTGAACAGAGGGCTTATCTCCCCCTCAGACAGGAAAGTTGTTGCATTCAGTTGAGTTTTCAGCCAAGCATTTGAAACTGGAGTTATGTATTTTGATTGTCTGTAGCTGCTGAAAATCAAACCCAAGTGTCTGATTTAAAAGACAATTGAGCAGCTAATTACTTCTTTTGTTTGAAACAAAAAGCTTCTGAAGTAGTGCTGTATACAGAACAGAGAATGCAAGACAAATGATTTCTGTGTGTTTTCTCTTTTCTTTGGGTCTTTTCTGAGGATGCCACTCTGTATTATCAGTGAGTTAAATAGCAGGAGGACTAAAATGTGCTTCCCCTCCTGTTCTCTCATTCCCTCACTTTCAGGACTCTCTCCAGCTTTAGTCTAGCCACTCACTGAGCTGCACCTCCTCAATCACCTTTCTTTTATTTCATTTAGGGGCTTGGTTATCTATTTCTATTGTGAGAAAGCTGACCTGGAGTACCACTGGGTGAATTCTAGGGCACAAGGCAAGTGGCTACAGCACATGTCCAGGGAAGAGCTCTGAGAGAGGATAGGACCTCCTCCTTAGATTGATGGGGTCCTGCTCATTTAGCTCAGGCTGTAATGGAAAAGCACAGCACCCACAGGGCATCTTTGATGAGGCAGGAAAAAGAGTGAAACACTGACCTGTCAGACATTGTACATGTACCACTCAGTTCAGATGCTTAAAGGGGATATGAAAGCAAGAGTGGTTTTGTTCTGTGATTTCCCATCTGGATGTTGCCTGCAGGTGGTTCATGGACAGCTCCTGGGCCAGAGCTATGCCATGGGAATGAGTTGTGCTCTACTTCCTGTGATTTTGTCACAGGCAAAGGGGCAAGCCTGAACAGAGTGGACACTCAAACCTGCTCAGCTGTGTGGGACAGTGTGATGCTCTGACCTGCCTGCAAAGGACTCTTTAGGTCTTTCTTGCCCCTTAATAACCAGGGTTATATTCCATGTCATGTGCTTCTTAACCATTAGAAAATTTGTGTCATGGTTCTTGTATGACCCAGAACACTAACAATGCAATAGAAATACCAGTTTCACCAACACTTTAGCTGTCTTAACTTCTTATTTCTTTTATCCCTACATGTTCAAAAGTATTATCTCACACAGATCTGTCCCTGTTTTTCTTGGTGACCTGGTTAATGAGAATGAGCACTTACTCTGAACAGTACCTTTAGAAGAAATTCCAGCTACCCAAAAAGCAAGCTTCGTATTTTCTAGGATTCCTGGTAGGATGACACTAAAAATACAAGTTGTTCCTTAGAGTTATTATATCCAGGAGGATTAAAATTTCTGTCATAACATCCTTTACTTGCCTGATTTCCATGAAGTTATCATGCTTGAGTGTGGTTTTATATTTTTCACTAAGAAGTGTCTTAAAGTTTTTTAGTCTTAGTGATGAAAGCTCTTCAATGGGTAATCTTTTTTATAACCATCCCCTGCTTCTGATGCATAACTGTGGTCAGCTTTTTTTATGAAGAAAGCATGTATTTTCACAAAGGGAAGATTCAGCTTCAGGTTATTTTTGGATGTCACGTCAGGGGAACTAGAATAGTTTGTCATTCTTTTTCGATTTTCTTTGTTACATTTATCCAAACACTTTCCTCAAAACCAGAATAGCTTCCATGTAATTAGATTTAAAGAATCTTAAGAAATAAAAAAAATCTGCTTGACTATTCTTTCCTTACATATTGCCCACCACAGTGGAGAAAGGAACTATCTGAACTTACAAGTGTTAGGGAGCTGAAATTTCCCTTTTGTCCTGGGAGACCAACAAGACATTTTAAAACATTTTGAGTAGTCATTTTTCAAGCATGAAGGAATGAAGACAAATATTGCTCTGAGTTTAAGAGTATGTTCAAATTAGCCTCCTGAGCATATCTACTTCAGATTTAGAATAACATATCAGAGAAGAGAATTTGGCCCTCAAAATATTTAAACTTTGAGGGTGCACTTAGGAGTTCAGTTTAATGCCAAAATTTCTTACACATCAGCAGCAGAAAACTAAATTGTGCTATGACATAGTGCTAGTTTAACCATTATTCACCATGAATTAAGTTTGAAAAATATGTTTGAAGTTTATTTTAGTTTATGGTTAAATCAAACTCATGTATCCTATGTAAGGCATAAGAAAAGTTTTGGTGTTTTTCCTCACTTAAAGAAATCTCCTGTAATGATAATTTCTCCTGTAGTGATAATTACAGCTGGAAGTCCCAAATTCTGAAAAATCTGCTGTGCCTAACACAAAACTACTTCAGTGAATGTAATTACAGATCTGGAATAAAAAAAGGGGACCATTAAGGAATGTAAACTTTGTCTCTAAGAAATTAAAATATATGATATGACATAACACAGTGTTCTTTGTAATACTTAAGTCTCATCTGATAATTATTCCTGTAAATAAGCTAGTGGGGTTTTTTTTGGTTTTTTTTTTTGGTTTTTTTTTTGGTTTTTTTTTTTTACTGTATTGCGTTAACAGGAATTGCTGGGCATTCAGGAGACTTAGAAGCTTAGAAGAAGATAAGAGTTAATAAAAATTATAGAGAGTTTGGTGGGAAGAACCATTATCTCTGCTTGTACCATGGTTAGGTGTCAGTTCCACCCAAAAAATACCAGCCAGCAGGATAGATTTTCATTTCCTTTGATGAAAGGAAGTCCCAAACACTGCAGAGATTGTCTGTTCCTTCAGTTCTGCACAGTGCTTGGACCAATCATGGTTATGATGGCTTTGAGATCTGTCACACCACTGCTACATTCCTGTCCCCACTTGCTTGGGGTTTTAGGTGTATTGTGCAAAATGCCTTTTAACAGCAATACTCTGTGCTTGGCAAATAGAACTGCCAGACAGTAGAGCCAGGCCACTGAACAAAAGGCATCTGAAGTCTGAGATGAGACAGAAGTCTTCCATATCGTGGTGGAGAATGTCAGGCCCATGGACCAACCCTGAGAGCTGATGAGGGAGTGAGCAAAGATAAAATGTAGTTATTGCATACATGGAGACCTAAAATATAGTGAAGTATAGAGCAGTGTTTCAAATGAAGTGAGCTCCAAGGGGTTTTGCTCTCACTCCCATTAATCCCAGTGAAGGATATCTGAGGCATTATGCTGTCCTGGCACAAAAAGGGAGAAGCCTCATTGAACTGCAGTACCCTGAGCAGCAAACATTTCAGAGTGCACTGTGCTGTCCCAGGAGCAAGATAGGATGTCAGCATATGGAAAAGCTTTTCTGTTGAGCTATTGCTTTGATAAATATGAGGAGGTCTTCTGGGTTTTGTTTTAGTCCCATTTAATATTTTTACAAGACTTGTATTTAGCACAACAAGAAACCCAATTACTAGTGTGTGCAGCTCTGGCCCCAAAAAAGGGAATGTCAGAATTTTCGCTGTATTACACCAGGACTTCTCCAATATGCAGCAAAGTGAATAGCAAAGAAAACAGAAGTTTGGTTTCAAAGTAAATCTGCATGCATTACCATCTGTAGTTGAGGAGCAGCATGAATTTTGTATTAGTCTAGCTTGGCCCTGAGCCTGTGAGCAAATTGAAGAGCTGATATACATACATATATGTATGTGTGTGTGTATATATATATATATATATACACACACACATATATATAGACAGATATATCCATATATATATACACATATATATGGTGTGTTTTTTTCCTTTACATTATGCACAATTTGATTTTTCTATCAAGAAAGAATGGCAGGTGTTTGTGTTTTTGTAGTTTGTTATTTCAGGTGCTAGTCTGTCAGGGAGAGCCTCTGAGAGGTGGGAGAAGGGCCGTGCACAGGTATAAGGCTTTGTAATACATTTATTGTTTGATAGGAAGCCTCTAGCCTCACACCATTTCAAGTGTGGAGATGATGTTGCTTTTTAAATAAGCATGTATACAGAGAAGAAGATATGAAAAAAAGAATTATACATACATCCACGCATCTAGGCACACAGACTCCTCTTTTAATTAATAAGGTTTGAGGGCAATGTGCATGAGAATGATGTGATGTTTTGGACCCACATGTGATTTAAGAGATATAATTGGTGAATTATATCTCTTAAATCACATGTGGGTCTAAAATTATGTTATTAATGTGAATAATATTATTAACGTGAATTATAAAGGCTTATCTTTTCTGAAGTACTTAACTCAGCATAAAAATAATTGCAAAGTAGTGATCACTGTGGAAAGTTATAAACAAAACTTCATAGCCAATGAGATGCTCGAGAAAGATGCACCATCTACAAAAAGAGCCACTGAGAGGCTGCAGAGAGAAAGGAGTGACTGGCTCCATGCCTAAAATATATGCAAGGCCACTGTCTGCATTGAGATCATTTTATTCTTAAAGAAGATCTCTCCAAGTCACTTAAAAGTAGTTTTTGGGAGGGGAAAAGATCCCCCTTCTTAACACCTGTTTTCTAGAAAAATAAAATTTTTGGAGGTTTATCAAGTACATTTCACAGAAGTAAAAATACCCCAAAACTGAAATGGAACATTATCCTATATGAATTATTTGTAAGACTTGTTTTAAAACATACTGAATAAGTACACTTCAATAGTCATGATAAATATCTTCTTTTTCATTACATGCATTCAGATGACATCGTACTGAAAAAAAAAGAAAGAAAACAGCTCAGTTGTTTGCTTATGTTTGGCTTTGGTGGTTGATGGTTAGGCCTTTCTATCCAATTTAAGGATGAGTGCTTCATTTTGTCACTTGTGAATTAGAGGTTACTACTTTTGTGTATGTCCTAGAGGCTATTTACTCAGGTTTTGTGGGTTTTTAATGTTGGCCAATTGGAAAACAGTTGCTCTAGTGAGGAGTTTAATTGACTATTGATTACATACTGAGGGCACAATTCTTTAGGTTATAAACAAGATTTAACACATGAAGGATCCAAGCATTTGATTGACTAGTGTCCATTTTGATATTATCCTATGTTTTAGTATGTCTGTTTGTGTAAAGAAGTCATTGATGTGCAGTGCTCCACTGATTTTACCAAAAACGGTGCTTAAAAATGTATTTGCTTAGTATGGGCTTTAACACCAGTGAAAATACTGTTTGGAGTTACAAATTGTGGCTACTATTTGATCCTAATTCTTTGTTTTTAAAGACAGGGTCAAAATGTATGTAGCCAAGCAAAAACCTCTCATGGTAAAGGCACAATTTTGAATGCTAAGAACAGTTAAACTTTTTTTTGTGTCTTGCTGTTGTTGTTGTTTTTTGAAGTCTAGTAAGTTTTTCTTTCTCAATTCCAGTAAGTTGGTTCTAATGCATTTTAATATGTGTTGTCTTACTACATGGTTTGAAATCTGTGTCTTTGGCTTAAAGAAAAACATTTAAAGTTACATCAGCAAAGCAATTATTGTCATGTTCCTTGCAGATTTTAGACAGCATTCTGAGTGACATAGCACAAATCTAATTAAGGCTTTGCTACTCAAATTATTTTCTCCTTTTTTACTCAAGCCTCTAAAATAAAGTATAAAAGCAAAATAAAACCCTACTGGAAAACACCCAGACAATTTTTCTTCCTTAACCTGCACTGTTTATGATGACTTTGAAATGAAGTGTCAGAAAATGCCTCCTTGTCAGTATATGTGGCAGTAGTGGATGTATGCCCTGGATTAGTAAAACCCTTAAATCCCATTGGATTAAAATAAGTAAGGAGATAGCTGTGATGTTATTACTCTAATCATGATAGAGTAATTACTTCTTAGTCTGTTAATCATATAGCATGCCTAATACATGAGAGACTTCTCTGCTGTCACAAACTTCAATTCAGGAAATTTAGGAAAAAGATTTTCAGAACTTGTCTTTCACACAGTAAATTAAAAGTGATGACTAATAAGAGGGTTTCTTGTCACCTTCAGGGAAACCTTCTGGGTCAGAAGTCAATCTAGAGCAGGATAATTGCCTGCATTTGATACTAGGCACCTAAAGTTTCAATAGACCTCTTTGTCACCAGTAAATTATCAAAGTACCACAATTTGGGCTTCCCATTATTATATGATCAAATACCAGGTGTTTATATAAAGATAACATGTACAGATTTCCCCCTTTATTCAGTACCAAGTCACTTTTCTAGATATCAGTCAACTTTCATTCTTTCAGAAAAGGGATCACTACAAAATAAATAATTTGTGTTGATAGGACTGGCAAAGTTACGGCAAATTTACACTCATATCTGCTTCTCATGAACAGGGTGGCTCCACATTACCTACATGATGGAGTCACTCCATGCATGGATGTGTGATTCAGCTGCATGGGAATATGGAGGATCACTTATGTAAGATGCAGTGAGGGCTTTAAAAATCATTGAAATAAATCCTAGCTACACATTTATACTGAAGTCCACTGTTCCAGAACTGAGCATCTAATGGCAGAAGAGCCATCTTTACTTTTTGCTGGGATAGCTGTTTCTTTCCTGTCAGAACAAGGAGTGAGAGAAGGAGAAAATCTGGACATTAAATATTACAAATATGTTAAGTATTATCTTAGAATAAATAGAAAACTTCTCAAGTATTAGGGGACCACTTTCTTTGCAGTCACACTCTATCTCAGAATGCCAGGATAACAGTGACAGTGGTATAAAAAAATCAGAGAAATGTTAAAGTTGCTCAGTCACAAACTATAGAAAGTGTTTTCTGCTTTTTAATTTAAGGTTAGCTCTTTCTGCTCAGTACCTTTTGGCCCACTGAAATGTATGTTTGCATGTATATTACACCTGTTTATGAAGATCAAACTTCCAGTATTAGTATGTGTAACTAGCTCACTATCTTTGATTCATTTATATGTAATATTCACATAAAATATTTTGATCTTAGTTATGCTTTATAAGATGTCTCCTTATGTGACTATGATAGGGTAAAATGACCTTAGCCTGAATATAAACCTGACATATGATCCCTGGAAACATCTTTAAAGTAGTAGTTTAGAATAAAGTATCTAAAATGGAGAAATGGTACATTATTAATCCACCTGTGACAGTTCTGTATCTGTTCTAATTTGGAAAGAAATAGAAACATTTCTAAAATAAGCACAGGAAATGTAAAGTACAGTTGGAAATGTAAAGTACAGTTAAACATTATCATTTGCACAGCAATCAACCTGGAGCCTATTCATATTTAGAAAAAAGAGCAGGGTCTAATTAAGCTCTGGCAAACTCAGTTCTATTTCCTTTCACACCAACAGAGTTTGCTGTGTTTGTCAGTGCTCAGTTTGGCTTGCATGCAGTTAAGCACATGTCATCAGTTTTCATTCAGTCAATTCAACTGGTTCATATATTGCCTTTGATGTATTGCAGCTGTTCTTGTGTTTAATTTATGCAAATATTCCAAAATCTACATTTATTAGCAACCATGATAGCTAAACCAAAATGTTTTGCATGGAGTCCTGCAGAATTGCGCAAAGTGAATTTCCTCTTAATACTTAGATATATGTCATGTCTGTATTTTATCCTATGAGCGGTTTTGCCTTCAGTCAGGAGCCCTCCAATAACTTTCCAGGCAGAATTTGGAGTCTCTGAATTCATCTGAAATATCATTTGAAATATCTTGATAGTTTAATGATTCTGAGTAGCTAATTGACAAATTAATGAAAGGTATTTTCTGTTGCATAAAAAAATAGAATTTTTTTCAACAGATCAATTTCAATTCTATAGAATTGAATAGGGAACGATAACTTCAGTAAATAATGCCTTGAATAGTTCAATCTGTTTTTTCTATATGCCTCATTATTTTCAGTGAATTATCCTTTTGTAAGTTTAATGAACAATTAGCATTGTAATACATCTTTCCTCTTGGAAAGGGGGAAGTACATATTCACAGCTTAATATTCAAAATAGCAAGGGTGTCAAAATCCCCAAATTTTCTCATTTCAATTATTTGAGGAATATGCCATCCTGTTTATTAGATTTTTTTTGAAAGAGGGATCTTTTGCTTAAACTCTGTAGTGCAGATCTGTAATAATTTTGAGATTTTTTTTCTTTACTTTTTAAAATAAATATGTATTTTATTGTTTTACATGCTCACATCTCTGGCAGAGGAGAAAGGAAAAAAGATGAAGTATGCACAGAGTATGTTAACCTAGATCTTTATCCTTTCTAGTTTTAACTGTTTTCTGAAGTGATTGCTAATAGTAATAGCAGAAAAGTAACCACATACTCTACAATTGGCTTATTTCTTGATCCCACAGCATTTTCTGATGGAAACAGGGATTTGCTGAGAGGGAAAAAAAAAATCCATCCTTCTTAATGTTCTTTTGCCAAGCTAATATAAGGGTCTCCACAGGCAAGGATTAACTAATACAAATATGCTTTCTGAGCAGCTATTGAAGAATTACTAATAAACATAATTACAGCTGAGTTCAAGATATCCAACCTTGTAAATATATCCTGGTATAATTTCATTACGCTTGACTGAAGCCCTAGAAGAAGCCAATGCTTCAATCTCTTTGTTCAAGTCTTAATGAATTATTGGAAAGTGGCTGATTAAAAAGCATTGAATCAGAAGAGGCTGCTGCATTTTAAATGTTGCTCTCTTTGATGTTGTTTACCTCCCAAGTTGACTCATTTCCTTGGCCAAAAAGCTCTGCACATGAGGGTCTGAGCCTACTTTTTTGGACCATTATACTGTTTTGAAAGATAATTGGGGTAGGTAGCTCTTTGTTGAACATTATAAGTGCTCACTGGAACTCACACCTTAGAATAGAATTCTCCCCAGAAGTGGGGCACGACTGTATCGTAGCTAAAGGGGATAAAATGAAATAAGTGAGATGCCCAAGCAGACTTTTAACTTCTTAGAAACCACACTTTCCATACTTCTTTTTTTTTGTTCTTCTGTTTGGTAAACCAGTTTGTTACCAGTTTCCAGTTCCCTCCAAAATCGATGACTCTTCAGCTGCCCAAGGCAGAGTCTATAATGTGAAAATATCTGTTTGTGACACTGAAGTCACCGTGAGGCACTGGGGAAGACCTGTGGCCTACACTATGTACCAGCATATACTTGTGGAGACCTCCAGATCTTTGTTAATCAGAAAAGAGCAGAGGCATAAGGGATTAGAATGTAATGCATTTTGAGATTGGACCCAGATCCTTGACAGTCTGAACATATTCAAAGGTGTGGATGAAGTTTGAATAATTGGTGATCCCTTCATAATGTCTTAGCATTGTCCATTGCATCCGGCAGCACACATAGGAGGCAATCCCTCTGTGAGCCTTCACATTTCCCAGCAGATCACTTCCACACCGCATTGTTGCTTAAAGTAGAATCAACTAAGTGCAGTATCCTGATTCTTTTCACCTCCATTAAACTAGTCTCACCTTAATTTCTTCTCATTGCATGCATCCCCTACAATAGCATAGAAGGAGCCGTAAGGTTCCCCACTCAGACAATGGTTGACAAACACTCTGTTCAGATTGTGTGGAATTTTTCAGTTGAACCTGTCTTCACCCTCTGCTCTCTTAGAGTGGAGATGGGGGTTAAGAGGTTGGCATGCTTGGATTAAGGCTCTTTAGGGGTGACCTTGCACTTTGATTAAAGTATTAAGCATGGTCTGCACAGATAGAAGTGACCCAGAGTACATGGGTTTAGAGCTTCTGAGGTATCTCACTGGTGACATACCCTGGAAGAATCCTCAGTTGTATGTCTTCTGAAATACCACAGAAGAAGCACCAGAGCAGACCATGCCTTTACCTCAGTCACAATAGCCGAAGGATTATTTAAAATTAACCATATAGGTTTAATTTGAAGAGGCAAGTATACAGGCTAAGGATATTTGAAGCATGGTAATGAGGAATGTAGCCCAGGCCTAGTAATTTACTCTTTCTCATAAGAGTATGGTAAATATTCAGAGGGTGAAATAGAGGAGGAAATACCATGAAAAATAGAGCAGGAAATACCATGAAAGCTGATTTTGCCAGTTGGGTAAAGACTTATTCATGCTGGTAGAATCTCCAGCTGGGAAAATCCATGGTGTTATGGACTCTGTGCCACCAGAACAGAAAAAAGGGCTGGCTCAGAAAAGAGAATCTGGCTCAAAGAACTTAAAATAAATATCAGATGTCAGAGCTGTGACTTAATTGTTTAGCTAAGTAGATCATGTGAATTACACACAGATTGAGGACCTGGTTTTGCTCCTGTTGAAATCAAGGAGAACAGAATCAGGACATATTCTCCTTCCAGCATTTTTCAGTCCTCAAAAATGTGTTCTTTGAGAGTATACCAGCACCTAGATTAATTGCACCAGCCGAAAATCCAGAGAGCTGCTTCTATACAACTGCTTTGTGGTTTATTGCTCTAAACATAAGCAACAAGACTAAACAGAACCTATTTTCTTAGTTGCTCTTGGTTTTTATTCCAACAAAAACAATGGATTCTGTCACTAAGTGCGGCAATTGGAACTCCCAGTTCACACAGTGGTTTTTGGCAGTTGCCAGTCTTAAAGAGATACATTGAGATGTACACTTATTTTCCTCCCTTTATTGCACTCTTGCATTACAGCTCTTCCAGTCTTGGAATTAGACTTGTGCCCCAGCTCACAGACATTAGCTTATAAATATCCCCTTGGGAAACTGGACTTTTGAAAGACTTATAACTTTATAGAGATTTTTTTTCTTGTAATGAACATCTAAGAGATTTGTTACTTTTATGAATAAAAGGAGAATTTTTTAATCACACCACTTTTAATCTTACACTAATGAATGCTTCATTTAGTATTTTTAAATTCTCTATTAAAAATTAAAAAAAAAACCAAACACCCCCCCCCCATATTTAATTATGAAGGCCTTATAAGAGTGAGGAAAATATCCAAAGAAGGACATTAGCACCTGAAAACTTGAAAAGAATTTTTAGCTGTAACAAAAATTAAATTACCTGGAGCTGACTGACAATCTTACATTCAGGAAGAATGGGATTGTTTTGGGACAAGACTTCACATGTACAATTGAAACACATTTCCATTATCTGGCTAAGATCCTTTGCATAGTACTAGTGACAAGGTGAAATACTGGTAGACGTGTGACAGAAAAAAAATATTTGGAAACTTCTACAGCCAATTTATAGACTGACATATATTTGTACAAATTGTGTCTGGATGATGAATGACTTGGTACAGCATGTAACTGATACATTACAAAGGAACAGAGCAGAGAGAAATTATTTAGTATCATATTTCTAGACATACTTGGAAGATGCTGTGGGAAATATTCTGATTTAGATAGGGCAGTTCTTACGTGCTGGTTTCTGCATTCATACTGCAGCTAGGGCTCAGCTTCTTTAGGCTTGTGATGATGATAATACCATTAGAGTAGTCTTTTAACCAGAACTGAGCTGTGATTTCATTTTCTGAAATATGGAAGTACAGTGTCTAAGCACTTAGTGAGCAATTATGTTTCCTTCAAAAATGGTGAATTAATTGAAGAAAAATCAAAGTTTGAGGGGAAGAGGAGGAACATAATATTCTCAGTGCTGAAAAATGTGTATAGTTCACAGCAGAAGAAGCTATCCTCCCCATTCCCTGTCCACCTATCCTGACACTTCAGACACAATTAAATGTTTCTTGTAGCTTGAGTGGGTTAGCTCCCACCAGCTTCAGGTTATGCCCTTCCCACAGTCCAGAGCCCAGTCTTGGAGGAGCCAACTTTAGGGATAATCTGTTGCCCTTAAGAGGATGTTGAACTGGTGGCTGGCAAGCCCTCTCAGGCTGTAAATAGTCATTGCTGTGCTGAGGTGGGAAGGCCTCCCTGGAATTACTGTTCATACCGTTAGTCGTCTTCATAGCAGCGATTGCTAACTATTCCTGTCACTCTCTGTGCTAACTATTCCTGCCACTCTCTGCCCCCACTCACAGCTCTGCAGAGTCCAGACAAGGTGCAGAGGCCAAGCAGAACACAAGGGAGGGGAGAAGGCAAAGGGCAATGGCTTGGCCAGGGTAGGGTAGACACAGGGAAGAGAGGGGGAAGTATCTGTCTGGGTCCTTACCATGGATGTGAACTGATCTGTATCATCCTCCCCTGATTGCAAGCCAACCTTTTCTGCTTCTAAGGCTACTGATGAGCCTTGGTTAAATATAGCTGTCATCCATAGCTTCTGAAGGATTGACCTTGGTATGAGTAAAGGTGGGAAGCTGTTTTGTATCCATTGAAAGTGCTCCAAGGGATAATAAGATGAACACCAAATACTCTTATGCCTGTTTGTCCTACTTTTTTTGTCTTACGTCTGGATGAATTTTCCAGCCTCTGCCCTTGCACTGTCACAGGTGCTTTTACTTTTGAGCAGTATGGTGATGTGGATCCCAGAGAGTGGGAAACTGAGAGTACATGAACAGTTGTGGTATCTCAAACATGGAGTTCAAGTCAGAAAGCTGGGAAATGACAGGACTTCTGTATTCTTTCTAGTTAGCAGTGTAATACTACGAAAAAGCAAACTGAAGTAAAATCAGTAGGTGCTTACTTTGTTTACTCTTACTGATCTGATTTTGTGAAAGGTTTTATTGAAAAATTGATTTCACCTGAAACACAGGAAAACCTGGAGACAAAAGCTTGTCTCAGAGGACTTTGTGTTTCTTCTCCTTCCTGCACTTGCATGAAAGAGGGCAGGTTTCCCCAGTCCATCCCACGTTGTGCTGGGGATGGACTGTGCTTGCAAGACTGCCATGATCCTAACTGCAATAGCACAGCATCCCTGGCCAGGGTAATCTGCTCCCAGTATGTCCTGTGATGTTTAATAGAGAGGTGCAAGGATTACAGGACTGAAGGTCTTTCTTTCTCAAAAAAGACTTCATTCATTTTCTACCATAGATGAATGGAGAAAAAAACTGCAGCAGTGAAGAAAATTTAGAATACAAATGAGCACAAATTTAGAACATAAATTTAGAATAGAAATGAGCACATAACGCCTTCTGAGACAGCAGCACAATTACGGCTCTGGTGCTTCAGAAAGAGAAAATTGAAAAAAATGGATTGCTTTAAAAGTTATCTGTCTCATGATGTACACCAAAGTTCATTTTCTTTTCCTAAAAACAGTGATGTTTTACAGTTTGAAACATCCAAAAAGGGCCTGAATAACAAGCAATTTTTTTCATAAGAACTAGCACTGAATCGGTAGGATGTTACTTACAGATTTGCCAGAAATGTGGCAAGGACCTTGAGACATTTAATTTCTAAACCCAGGTGCTCCTTCGCATGTAGTAGTAAGTAAACTGAATTAATTCAGAAACTGACTCCATTTAGTGACTTGCAGTAAACAAAGGATGGAGGATTTAGGGATAAAACACTGTGGCAGATAAATGCACTTCTTCTCAAGGTTTAAGGACGTGTTTTGGTTCATGGTTTACAAGCTTGCATCGTTTTTAGGTAAGATGTAGGGTGTAATCAGAAGGGCTCCAGGAGAGAGTTAGAAGTAGGGATTTAAAGGGGAAATTATCCCTCTTAGACCATGATCCAATGGGGATGATAGAACATAAATTGGTAAATAAATTAAAATTGGTATTTCACATTTAGAATAATTTGGCTGAAGCCTATTGGATTTATTGAATCCAGCTATCAGCACATCCAAGAATCTTGTTCATAACCTTTTTCAAATAAATGGAATGTGCCTAGCTAATGTAAGACTTCTCTTGCCTGTTTATCAGTTATTAGAGATAAAAAAGTACCCCTTTATTCTTGAAGAAAGATCCGAGTCACATCATTTGTGTTACTATTTATATTACAGTATGTACAGAATTTTCCATACTATTTTTAAGAGTGTTCCTAAAATTTACTGCCCTATTGCTCAAATAAATTCTCTAAATCCAACTGAAATTATGTGTCTCACATTTGTAATTTTTTTTCTTGGTATCCACCTGAAGGTCTCTGTAATAACAATAAAGCTGAAAATTACTTGAGTTAAAAATGCCTTCTATAATTCTCTTGCAATTATATGAATGTGATGCTGATGAATGAGAGGGAGTATATGAACATCAGTAAAAGTAGAATTTTACTCTGGTCTCTGTAAAAAGGCAGCATTTCAAATTAAATTTCAAGATTATTTTTAGAAATCTTAAAAAAAAAAAAAAAAGAACATTCCATTCCAAGAAGAAGGTGAATAGTGAGAAATTTGCTATACTTCAAATCTATTCACATCTGTAGTGTGCAGGGGTCAATCCATCAAACAAATTTTATGTGGCCATATCTACATAGATTTACAGACAAAAATCTAAGCATGCAGAACTAGGAAAGCTGTGTGCCTTTGCTCTTTGTATGTTTTTAACGGGCTTATTTTCACATTTTACTACCATTTGTAGATGTCCTTATCTGTTTTGGGGTTTTCCGTCAGTTTTAGGAATCCCACTGTGCAATAATTTACACATTTTTTTAAATGTCCATTATTTGCAGTATTGCAGTTTTGGTAGAACCAAGTTGATGCCCCTGAATGCCCTGTAGATAACAATCCCCCTGGTTTTAAGAGAGCAGCTGATATAGATAAGACTACAAAGGTGAGCAGGGGAGATGGGACATACATGAGTAGACGTTCTGGGGTAAGAGTGAATGGTTGACTCTGGAGCGAAGAGAGGACAAAAATAGAAATGGTGACTAAATGCCAGACTGTGATTTTGGAAGCTAGTGCTTCCTTTTATACCCATCTTTAGCATAGCTAATAACAACACTGATTTTTTTAAATGTAATACTCTTGACAATGTGGCTGACATGGTAAATTTCATCAACCACTACAAAAGCAGACCCCGGTAGGCTTTTTCTTTGCGGTCATTCCATTGTACCTCTAAACTGCCTGATGTCACAGCCCACTTCATTACTCAAGTTTATGGTGAATGTTCCAGAATAAAACCTTAACATTTTATATATGCAAGACCAGATATTCTGTTCATAACTAAAGTTGGGAGAATTTGAAGATATATCAATTAATCGGCGTTTAAGAAGAGTATTATTTGCCATGTTCACATCAGAAAAATATTACTGGAATGAATACCAAGGCAAGTAAGTGTTAAGTCATTGGTTTAAGTATCCCTAGAAGAACTGATTCAAGCCTGGACAAATAATTAAACATGGAAGCATGTATTAGACATGGGAGCAGAATTAGCATTTTTGGACTTGACTAATGAGGTATTGTAATATATCGCAATGTGCCTTCCAATTTCTGCATAAATAAAGTTGTAATGCCAAACAAAGATTTTATGGACAGCAAATAAGTCCAAAGAGATTGGAATAGTGTTTATAACTACTCTTTGAGAGGATAAATTGACCAAGTCATTAATTATGAATTCTTAATTGCACTCTATGCGTAAACCTTAAGCTCTGGAGTATACTTTGTGTTGTGGGAACTGAAAGGGCTCCCATTAGGCAGGGAAATGGGAAGCCTGATAAACTCTGCTCACAGAGCAGGAAGGTATGCATGAGTACTTTCAGCATATTCTACATTCAGTAGATGGCAGTGGTATGCAGTAATACATTAATTCTGGATTTTCTCTTGAGCAGACACTCTTGCCTCTGTGAATCAGGCTGTGTTGATTTGGGGATTTATCTGAAGCTTCTTCTTCCCCAGAAAATACTGAGGTACTAGATAATTCTTCACTTGCTAGAGTAGAAAGTGACAGAAAATGAAAAAAACACTGCTAAGTTACTGTAATCTTCATTACACAGCACTTGGAGGAATCTGGTAAGTTTTGAATTTCAACAGTAATATTACATCCAAAAAGGAATGTGTCTGTCTGGAGCATTGACTCATTTTCCATCTATGCTCAGTATGTACACATCAAAGTCTCAAAACAAAAGTATTCAGCAAGTGGGAACTGTGTGTGTTACTTAACAGGAGTAGTAGCACGGACTTCTCGGAATACTGCGCACATAAATAGATATTTTCCCTTGTCTAAAGGAATGAATTGCAGATTTAGTGGGGGAAGCTGGATATGTGAGTCAGGGTGGGGGTGTATAAACAAAAAATTACGAAGATAATTAAAAGTTATTCTAAAACTTGTAATTTCAGAAAACGAAGTAAAAGAACAAAACAAAAGCAGAAATGCAGTTTATGTAATAGAAATTACAGATGAGTAGCCTAAGAGAATTAAAATACATCTTTTAAGTAGATGTTTTCTCATATGGCAGTTATTTCTAACAAAAATAATATAAAATGTTCAATGATTTATGATTGATAATGATGGAAGGAGTTGTTCCTTTTTGCACAAAGGGTTTTTCCCCTCTCTGTGGGAGATTTCAGTAGGAAAAGTGTTAAATCTATTAGTCTGTGGACTGAGCTGTAATACAACCACAAATTCATCCTAAGGATTTTGAGTGCTTTTAAGGACCTTAGAATCAATTGGTGGTCCCTTAGTAGGGAATAAAAATGTCTCATTTTTTCAACAAAGTGCATGTTCTGCTTCTCTGCTGTTTCAGACACCCCATGTGTCTGAAAAACATCAGGAAAACATTTCAATCTATACTGATATGTTTATTGTGTACAGAACAAAAAATTATATCACTCTGGTGGCAATGGCATAGCAGCAAATACAATATAGCATTTCAGCCAAGCCAAAGCTGCTGGGAGCCCTCGGTTTTTCAGGTAAGGACTTTGTCCAGCCATGAGCCCAGAAGTAAGAGTTTTATGTAATCTGGTCATAACCAAAGTGTAAAAATGAAAGGAGGAAATTAAGACCTTTTAACTGGTTGGGGAACTGAAGAAAGAAGTATATGCTAATTGATTCAACCATGCTTGTGTCATCTGCTGCTGAGTAAAACACCTATGTTTTACTCCACACCACACTGAATTCTTATCAAATGAACATTGACTTTTTTTCTCCACTAGGATGCCTTATCTTTGCTCTTTGAATTGTTTTCTATTTTGAGCAAAACTCTTTTTAATCTGTTGTTAAACTGAGGCAGTACATCTATATCTAAAAGTTGTAGGAATAGTTATGAATGTAGATTAAATGCAGAGAAAGGATGCTTTGGGACATTAAGTTTTTGAATATATATATATTTTTAAACACTGTTTTTTCTAGGGTTTCACTCATATTTTGGACAATCATGCTGAGGATACTTTTATCCTGGCATTGCAATGTCATTCTATTCACTCATCTTTCCAGCATATCACTTTACTTGGGTATTATTATCATGTTCTGGTTGAATTCCATCTCTATTGCTTCAATTCTTCTGGGAACTTATAGAATTCTTTATGAATTTACATTTGCAAGGTTTTGTTATAATTTTTATTTCCAAACATTTTATGTTCTGTGCTAAGTAAACCATGTTGACATTGTTGAAAGTATGCAAACCTCCTCCTCGTAGTTTTTCACCTTGATTTTTGCAGTAGGCAAGAGCTGCCATCTTTAGGCAAGGTGAAGAATTTGTAGAAAAGAAAAGCTCCATTCAAATAAATGTGACTTGTCTGTGAAAGTACTCGAGACAGTTTTGCTGACAGAGTTCCAATATTTTTGGGAGCATGAAATTTCAACCATTGCAAGATTTATTTGTATACTATGAACTAATAGAGCCTTTGTATAAGTTGAAACTTTGGAGAGTCTTGTCCTTTAAAATGTCACATTTATTTAAAACTCTGCTAAAACATACTGTGTTGTAAGCAGTTTCATGACTTGAAATGTTCTTTCTAAAACAAAACAAAACAAAAAACCCAAACCCCACATGCTATTTTCATGCCAAAACGTTTTGGAAGCCTGCATCTGGGTTTATAATAGAAGAGTCAGCTGCATCTTACTGCTGACAGTTTTCTTCTGCTATTTCACAGACAGAACCAAAAAAATGCACAACTGTAGTGGATTGACTCTAGCTGCATGCCAGACACCCACAAATGCCACTCTATCACTCCCCTATGCAACTGGACAGGGGAGAGAAAATATAATGAAGGTTCATGAGTTGAGATAAGGACCTGGAGAGATTGATCACCAAATACTGTTATGGGCAAAACAGGCTAGAATTAGAGATACTAATTGAATTTACTGCTTAAAAAATCAGAGCAGGATAATGAAAAGTAATGTAAGACCTTATAAACACACATACCCCCACCCCTCATTTCTTCTCAGCTCTACCTCCTCCCCCTCAGTGGCCGAGGGAGACAGGGAATGGATGTTAGGTCTGTTTCTGCTGCTGTTCCAACATGGTATCCCTCCCATGGGAGACAATTCTTCATTAACCTCTCCAACTGGAGCCCATCCCAAGGGGAACAGTCCTCCACAAACTGCTGCTACGTGGGCCACCATTTCATGGGGTGCAGTCCTTCAAGGACAGGCTGGTCCAATGTGGTTTCCCATTGGACCAGCCTGTCAGGTGGTCACAAGTCCTGCCAGGAAACCTGCTCTAGAGTGGGCTTCTCTATCCATGGGTCTGCAGATCTTTGCCAGGATTCTGCTCCATCGTGGGCCTACCACAGGTTCACAGCTTCCTCTCAGGCATCCACCTACTCTGGTGTGGGGTTCCTCCAGGGGCTGCAGGTGGATCTCTGCATCCCCCTGGACTTCCATGGGCTGCAGGGGCACAGCTGCATCACCAGGGTCTGCACCACCAGCTGCAGAGGAATCTCAGCTCAAGCACAATGAAGCATTTTCTCCCCTTCCTCCTCCTTCTCCACTGACCTTGGTGTCTGCACAGTTGTTCCTCTCCATGTTCTCAATCTGCTCTTCTCTGGCTGTACAATAACTTATTTTTATTTTCTTCTTAAATATGTTATCACAAAGGTGTCACCACCATTTCTGATTGGCCCAGCCTTGACCAGTGGAGCACTTTCGCTGTCCGATTTACACTAATTCTCTGAATAAACTAAAAATATGCAAAAGTTGTCTGTTGGGAGCATAAACAAAAGGAGATCTTGAATTTTGTGCCTGAGGATGTGGAGGTTTTGTGTTCCAAGTCAACAAACTGTTGTGTGGAGTTGGCTTATTTCAGGGCTGTGATCACAGTTCTTTTTATTTATACTCCATTAGGACATGAATGTTCCTGGCACAATTGTGGTGACATGATTCAGGAGACAGTGCAAACACAGGGTAAAAATCAGCATGTGCTGTCACAACTTTGCAGTCTGAACAGACAAAACACAGAGAAACTGAAGGCACAGAAAGGTGAAAAGACCCATTGAAGGTGGAGCAACTATGTCTTAAGTTGCAAGCTGAGAACTTAAAGCACTGAGATCAGGCTGTAGTTTATTTAATCTCAGAGCTTTTTGTAATTTAACCCAAATTAGTGAAAAACTAAAAATTTCTGTCAGCTGCTAAGTGCTGAATAACAACTGAAAGAATAATCTTCTCGGGAATTAGCTTTAAAACAGTGGTTAATCAACTTTGGAAAGTTTATAACAAAATTTGAGAGAGGGGAGCTGGATCAGGTGTTGCATACTGATTTCTAGCTTGGAGCTGGCTAGCTCTCCTCATCATCACATTTATCCCAGCTGGGATAAAACTCAGGCAGATCTAGTCACCTCTTACCAAAAGCTGTGAGATCTCTGAAATGTCATAGCTTGATAGAACTAAGAGTATGAATTGGTTTAGAACCAACTTTGCATTATAAACTTAACCATTCTGTCTGTGAAGCAGAGCTGGAAAACCCTCAAAATTTGTCTTGTCCCTAGAGTTTACCAGAAATATTTCTGCTATTTTGGACAGAAGAGCCAATGGGAAATCCATCTTAGCACCATTTAATAGTTGCCCATGGCCAGTGCTGTCTTTGGAAGGACAGGCAATATTTTGCCCCGGATGAGTAAATATCGAAGGATACGCATCGAAGTCCTAATGTAGATAAGAAATAAATCCTAGAACTAATGTTATTTATGATTATAAACCGAGATTATGCTCAGAACCAACACAGAGTCAATAGCTCAAGAGCCTTTTAACCCAGATGTACTCTGTGGTGAGCAGTGTAGACTTTGTAAGCCTGGGCACAAGAATGCCACATCCTAAGTATTCTCCCAGATTAATAAAACCGATGTTACTATATCCCATAGGATATATACTGGCTGTAATTTAATAGTTTGTTTAATATGATCTTGAGGCAAGAGTGGATTGAATAAGCTCTTTCCACTCAATATTTCCCATTTATGTGGGTTTTGCTCTTAAAACATTTTGCTTTTCATTTTCCTGTTTCTTTTTTAGTTTTTCACAGTGTGCCTTTGAAGTGTTTTGATTTTAGCAATTGCCGATCTATTTTATTATATTAATGCTTCTGCTTTTCTATTGTGAAATTAGTATGTCAAAGGAATTCAGCTTGCATTGTGAGGATATGAGCCTTTGTTGTGAAAATGGACACCTTAATAAGTGATAGATAAAACATAAAATATGACTGGAGCAACTAAGAACTATTTAGAAAAAACTAGTTCAGGGGCTTTTTTCATGATGAGTTTTTGCTGCTCTATAGAAGAGCTTGTCAGAAGTATGTATGGATTGATGTCCTGCTTCTGGCTGCAGCGTCATCAGGAGTCAGTGACACATATTGTATTCAAAGGAGATGTTCATTAGTTTGATTGAAATGCTAAGTCCTTTGAGACCTCAGACTCGCAGTTGTGTACAGACAGAAGGGCTTGCCTACGCTGCTGGAAGAGGGGAGAAAATGACTATGCTTGTGCTTGTGCTGGGCAATTCATGGTTCAGGGGGAGTTGCCTCTGCCATGAGAGCCAGAAGCGTTCCAGGAACCTGTGCTGCCTGTGATTCCCATACAAATGAGCTTAGGTTGTTTTTGTGCCGGGCTGGGGCTCACTGATTGTGTTTCACCCAGCACATGCACTGCACTGTTAAGCAAAGGAGCCCTTGGAGGAAGCTGAGCCATGGGCACATGGTGAAAAGCTGATTGCAGCCCGGAGAGACAGCAGCCGCAGCAGGGGAGCAGCAGCCACACAGGCAGCACACTCGGCTGCTTTTCAACACACAACTGACCTAGATTTCCCTGTTGGGGCAGGCTGGTGTGAACCCTGGGCCAGTGGGGGTTGCTCATGGAAAGCAGACTCTGCAGTGTTCCTTCTCAGGCTTCCCAACACAGCTACAGCTGCAATTGTATATTTGCAGTGCATAGCTCCTTGACAGAGCACCAACCTCTCCTCCTGTTTCACCTTCTGGCCATTAAGAGGTGGGGTTTTGGCTGTGTACAGGCTTTTCCTAAAGAATTTTATGGGGCAAATAGAGAATTTTATAGGGCAAAAAGCAGCTACTGTTCCCACAGGAAATTCTATGCCCTTTGCAAGTGTCTGTATCTAAATGCACTTTGTCTGAGCAAGGACGGCCAGTTCCTAGCCTATACTTCACCAGGCAGTGATTATTCATCAGCACTTGCCCATTTGAGGCGTCTCATTCAAAACTCACACCAATTGTTTCCCTATTTTGGCTTTTTATATTCTTCATTTTGTACAATTTTAAACTACCTGACATTTCTTATCAGTACAATGCTAAGTTTATTGGAGAAGGGGTGGCATTTCTTCTGCAATGAGAAACGAAATCAGTTAAAACTGATATATTTAAGGAATCTTAAGTGAAATAGATTTCCTTCTTGGAAACAGGTTTCCTACTTAGATGAGTTGAGTAAGACTTGGGCATTTTATCCTAAAATCCCAGCCTAAAAATAAACCCATGTGACCTCTGAGAAACTGCCTAAAGCCAGTGGTAAGAATTTATCTTGGCAGATAACCATCTTCCTGTAGTATGAAAGGAAACTAGCTCTCTTCTGAGCTAAATGTTAACTCAGATTGGGAATTGAAAAAATAAAAATGTATGAGAGTAGAAAGATTTAAAATTACTTTAGATATAAGGAAATATTTTTAGTGAATAAATTTATTTAACTGCAGGTCCCAATGCTGCAAGTTAGCAATGTTCCTTGTCGTACTGCCTGGGAGGTTCTTTGAATTTGATATAACAGGCAGCTTGTTACTATCTCCAGTAATAACTGCAGGTACCCAAAAATATTGATATAATTTTTTTCAGTGGAAAATTCGTGAGACTAGGGGGAGTTGTACTGGTTCTGAGGGTATTTACTCACATCAAATGTTTCTGCTGTCAGCTGGAGGCAGCATCCCATTGAAAAAAAGAGCAAAAGAAATAAAAAGGAATTTTATCTTTTTTGTATTATTTCCATTTTCTGTTCTTTGTGATTCTTTTGTGTGTTATACTAGAGGCTTCAACTCTCTTGTACTTTCTGGGAAAAAATGCCAAAAATGGAAAGGGAATATTTTAAAATTCACAGCACTTTTCACAGGAGAAGAGGACCATTTTTTAACTAATATTGCAATGAAAATGTGCATGGCCTATGTCTATTTTAGGCGATTTGTAGGAGAATTTTCTCTTCAGGCACTTGTTATTTCAAAATCAAAAAAGTAATATTTAGTTTGTATTTATCTATGTATTTTACATAATTTCTTCAGGTACTTACATACTGTAAGTATGATACTTCAGGTACTTACATACTGTAAGTGTGATAATTTATATTTATATTATTTGCAGTCTTTCTATGCTAACAGCCCCACTCAGACCAAAGATGTGCAGAAATTAGTGTCAGAAAATCATTGTGTGTCATAGGATGACCGCTTAGTATTCATCTGGGAATTACCTGAAGTACTTCACAATGTTGTTTACATGCCCGCATTCCTACAACTACAGAAATTATTAGTATAGTTAATTTCAGAATCTATTTGGTCTCTGTACATGAGACATCTTGGCATATTATGCTTTCAGAGCTTTTATTGCAATTCCTAGGCTACATAAATGTATTTTTTTTCTTCTCTCCTCAGAAATTTTTCCAAGAGATTCCAGTCTAAAAGACAAGTTCATAAAACATTTTACAGGTAAGGAAGCTGCTTGTGTTTTCCCACATATGCATATTCTATGTAGCTAGAAATGTCACACCACTAATTTTTTTGAAGCTCAACATTTCTGAGGCCAACATTTCTGAAGTTAAATATGCATATATTAGAAATAGAAATTTTTGAAGAATTCTGGTTTCATTGAATAATCAACTGAACTATCTGGTCTAAAATAACTTTCAAAATGAGGTAAGTTAAAACATTATTTAAAAGTTATTGTTTAACTTTTATCCTCCTATTGTGCATTCCGTATTTATTTTCACGTTCACTAATTTTAGAACTTCTCATTGGACTGCACGTAGTTTTAAGAAACAGACCTTTGTGGCTAAGTAAGCTTTTACCAAATCAGGGAAGATTTTTTGCATCTGTCTCATGATGTCTCCCTCTGGAAACTTATTTTAATAGTGGAAAGAGATAGAACAAGGAAGAATTAAAATAATGTAAATGAAATATAAAAAATAACTTGCTGTTTCAAGTGTGAAAGTTTATGATGATTACAACCAAGTACTTGAAAACTGAGGTGGAGTTGTATAATGCATTTAACTTTGGGACTGTATTGTAACTACTGAGAAGAATATAGTACCCTCTGAATATATGCAATATGAGTTGCCAATGACAAGGCATTTGCACTGATTCTTTGCTCTCTAGTTCCAGCATTCTTTAACTCAGAAAAGTGAAGGTCTCAAAGTATGATACTGCAAATCTTGTGGTGATTTTCAGGGTTATTTCAAGTATTGAAACTAAAAGCTAGAGAAATAGTTGGACATTGGTGCATGAAAAAGAGAATTGGAAATAATTATGCATTTCCTCAATGCTGGAAATTTCAGGCAGTGCTTGACAAGAAAGGAAGGTATTTGTTGTCTCTTTTGCATGGGGGAAGTGTGTTCCAACCCTTGGGATAAGGACAACTTTAAGGTTCTTTCTGCCAATGGCTCACTGCAACCCAACAGAATCTACAGGAAATGTGCCAGAGCCAGCTGGCCCTTCACCCTTGCAGTAAACAAGAGTAATTGTGACCTGATCATTTTCAGTCCATATGAGACAGAAATTAACACAGAGCTTCAAACTATGCTATGCCATGTGACAGAGGAACACTGAATATTCCTCTCCTGGGAGGGACAGACAAGAGAGATTTGTGTACGTTAGTACTTAATCCATTTCCTTTTCATTTTTAGCTTTGGAAACTCCTCAGCTACCATAAAAAGCTGAAACATAAGAATCTGGGGAAGCTAAGTAATGAATACAGATTGAGTTTCATTACTCAAAACCAGGGAAAAACAGCCATGAGTTTTACAGAAGTTATTGTGAGAGTGGTAAATCATAGAAGAGAAAAAGAGAAAAGAACTAGTTGAAGGCATGTCTCTGGACCCGTTCATTAAATTAATAGTCCTTTTCTGCATGAATTTAGTTTAATTGCCATCAAAATTGCTGGAATTCCTTGAGTAAGATTAGTTGGAATGAATGAGGAAAGCAGGATCAATCCAAAATACTGAAAGTTTATTTGTTGGTTAAGAATTTCTGCCTACAGTTAGTTTCTTTCCTTCTTTTTCCTTTCCTTTCCTTTCCTTTCCTTTCCTTTCCTTTCCTTTCCTTTCCTTTCCTTTCCTTTCCTTTCCTTTCCTTTCCTTTCCTTTCCTTTCCTTTCCTTTCCTTTCCTTTCCTTTCCTTCCCTTCCCTTCCCTTCCCTTCCCTTCCCTTCCCTTCCCTTCCCTTCCCTTCCCTTCCCTTCCCTTCCCTTCCCTTCCCTTCCCTTCCCTTCCCTTCCCTTCCCTTCCCTTCCCTTCCCTTCCCTTCCCTTCCCTTCCCTTCCCTTCCCTTCCCTTCCCTTCCCTTCCCTTCCCTTCCCTTCCCTTCCCTTCCCTTCCCTTCCCTTCCCTTCCCTTCCCTTCCCTTCCCTTCCCTTCCCTTCCCTTCCCTTCCCTTCCCTTCCCTTCCCTTCCCTTCCCTTCCCTTCCCTTCCCTTCCCTTCCCTTCCCTTCCCTTCCCTTCCCTTCCCTTCCCTTCCCTTCCCTTCCCTTCCCTTCCCTTCCCTTCCCTTCCCTTCCCTTCCCTTCCCTTCCCTTCCCTTCCCTTCCCTTCCCTTCCCTTCCCTTCCCTTCCCTTCCCTTCCCTTCCCTTCCCTTCCCTTCCCTTCCCTTCCCTTCCCTTCCCTTCCCTTCCCTTCCCTTCCCTTCCCTTCCCTTCCCTTCCCTTCCCTTCCCTTCCCTTCCCTTCCCTTCCCTTCCCTTCCCTTCCCTTCCCTTCCCTTCCCTTCCCTTCCCTTCCCTTCCCTTCCCTTCCCTTCCCTTCCCTTCCCTTCCCTTCCCTTTTTTTTTCTATCTGTCTGTCTATCTATCTATCTATCTATCTATCTATCTATCTATCTATCTATCTATCTATCCCTTTATCTTTCTCATTCTCTCTCTCTTCCTGTCTTTCACTCTTTTTTAAAAATGTATCTTAAGATATTCAGTGGTGGTGTTTTCTGCCGGTTGTTTTATATTTTATTTTATTTTTCATAGTTTTACTAGATCCTGTAATCCATGGGCATTTTCTTAAAATACAGTGGAACTTTGGGTTTTTTTATTCTGTTTCAATCATAATCTTCTAGCAGCCTTCATTAATTAAACTCTTTGATTACAGTCCTTACTAGTTCAGAATTAGGACATCCTAAACTAAACAAAAAAAAAAAAAAAAAAAGAGAAGCTGAAATCAATATTATCTTTATAGTACACTAGCTTTACAGTTTCAGGGTTAAGAAAATTATTGCACACTTCTCATATACCAGGAATAATAGACACATTTTAAAGCCAAATAAGAACCATATGTAACAGTCCTTGACTATAGGAAAAATCATAAATAATCTTGTGAGTCATAAAGTAATCTATCAATTTAGCTTGGGAAAGCCAGCTGACACAGAGTGTTTTGTAAGGCACAATAAAATTAACAGCCTATTTTTGATGACAGGGAAGAGAGCTAAAAAACCATATATTACCTGAAGGGACATGGAATTATTTAGTGACAAAAGCCAGTGTTGTCTCCATATATGCTGGATAATTTCAAATTGCATACTTTTTCTTGAGCCTAATTACTCACTCAGATAAAAAGAATGGCAAAAATATTCCAGTTCAGACTTGCAAAGGCTGCTCTTCCAGTTTGTTGAAAAGCTTATTTGTGGCTGAAAAAATCTACTGAAATCCATGTACTACTGTAAAATAAATCTAATCTTCAAGTATGTTCACTGTCAGAGAGAAGAATCTTCTGTAGAGCTCATGGTGGTTTGGCTTCACTATTCAGAGAGAATTAGCTTGATATATTTTACCAGGCCCATAAACCATCTTTCAAGTTATGAAACAAGTATTTTTCTTCCCAGAAATGCTTCCTGATTTCCTCTGAAAGGAAAGTTGGCCAACAAGGTCTGCTTCATATGAATCATTTTGAAGCATTGCTTGAAGCAAGCTATTCTTATTCAGGGTTCCTACTTGTACTAAATTTGCATTTAAATTTAGCCTTATTCATTTAATGTCAGTTTATGTCAATGTTTTCTGTCCAAACCACATCATACTCATCCCCAGCTGTCAAGGATAGTCTTGCTAAGCAGGTTACAGGATGCAAGTATTACATTTTTGCTCTCCTTTTCAACTTGAATGTCACATAATACTTTCTGCGGCCATCAGCAATTTTGGAAGGGGTCTTTGGCAACTTGTTGCAGTTAAGCCATGTTTTGTAGAAAAATAGACCCATAGAATGGTTTGGGTTGTAAGGAATCCTAAAGATCATCTAGTTCCAACTCCCTGGCCATAAGAAGGGATATTTTTTTAGTCAAATATTAATGTAAACAGATGGCACAGTATATCCAAAGAAGAGAGCTGCACCCTAAGCCCTGGATATACAGGGATTTGCCTTGCCAAAGATGAAACGTATCCTGCATTCTGCACATTGTATGCCTTTTTACTTGGATTATTTTAACAGGAGATCAGGTTCCTAGATGTTATTCAGCTGTCATTTTTTTTTTCTGTCAACACCTACACTGTATATTAAGAATTTTATAAACCATCTATGTGCAAATTAAAAGCATTAGTGCATGAAATCTTTCCAGGGGTGAGAAACTCATATTTGCTTAGAATGTTGCTCTTATTTATATTTACAAACAGTATCCTCAGTCTAGGTGCATTATTCCTTCTACATTAGACTACAGACAACTATTGAACAAACTAAATTCTACTGTAATTGTCATTCTATTTTTCACCAAATAAGAAATTTTACTGCTGATTTTGAATTACTGGAATTTCAAGGCTAAACCAGCCCATCATTTTAATGTGTCATTTTTCTATTTTCTATATCATGAGCATAAAGACACAGAAACAGAATTTCTTTCTGTTATTTCACTAGCATTATTCTACTTGTGTTGCATCATAGTTATTTAAGGTGTAGTAAAAGACTAAATGCAATTTTAGCCAAGAAAAAAATGAACATAATGCTATGTGTTGTTGCCATCCATTGAAGTTGCAGAGAAGTGGCACTGAGAGCTTGTTGTTAACTGCTCCTTACTTTCAAACAGGGCCAGTCACATTTTCCTCAGAGTGCAGCAAGCACTTTCATCGACTGTACCACAACACAAGGGACTGCTCAACACCAACCTGTAAGTAGCAAAGTACTTTTTAATGCTAGCTGTGATACTTGCTTGCAAGCAACACACTTTATCTATTAAGCGTCTGATGTCCTGGTCCTTTTTTAACAGTTACTCTTTAGCACTACATTAAAAAACATACCCAAGGTCTTCTAATATATAAAGATTTTCTGTTAGTTTCTGTTAGTGCACTTGCTGTCAGCTGAACATCGTGGAGTTCCTTCAAAGTGATGCTGAAATAAATGAAACCAAAACTACACTGAAAAAATCAGTAGGGCATGCTAATGCAGAGGGCAGATATTCTCCTTCTTGCTCTCTTTAGCTTTCCTTGTGCAAGATAAAATTTGAACCATTCTTTACCTTCTATTAATGCTTAATAGTAGAGTTATATCTTTGGGGTTTAGTATATTTCAGCTTGTGAGTATAATTTTCTATTATATGCCCATTGTTAAGCAACAGAAAATAATTTGATTCATCATTTTGTTTTTGATACTTTCGGTTCTCATCAAGCAAACTTCCTCTCTGAGACTGCAGAAGCTTTGCTTTAACACAGCCTGAATATAGTTTTGTCAGAGACGCTGAAAAATAGAAGTGTTCTTGGATAAAATGGACGAAAAGCAAAGAAAAACCCCAAAATAGAAATTCCTTAAATAGAAGTTACTTCAGCATTCTCTAGTGCAATGGACAATTCAATTAAAGTCAGTGGAAAAGAAGCAGTGTGTTTTACTTAGAGAAGGTGAATCTCATTAAGGATGTGTAAGCACAAACTGTGGGCAAAGTTTGGTGCTTTGGAAGCTTTTCAGGATTTAACATGAAAAAACAATGGGACCTTCTGGCTGCATCACTTAGAAACACTGTTTGTGAGCAGCTGAGGTGCTCTCTCACCATTGCTCAGCACATCAGAGGATTTAGTGTTTGAAAGGGGATGGAGCAGCCCTCATCTCCATTTGCTTTTATGCTTATTAGAAGCTGGATTGTAGGAATCCATGGCTGATCCACAAAATATATACATGCAGCTTTCTAAGCAGACACAGGAGTAGGCAAGGCATATTTCTATTACATGCTGTGCAACAAAAATACCATATTGTATGCCTTGAAACATGGATCCAAAGCATGTGAATATTATTTGGACTCTTATGTATTGCCTGAGTGTTTCACTTTATTTCTCCAGAAAAAGAGTAATATTATTTTTCTTCTAATTAAATAACTTTTCTTAAGGTTAAAAACAAGACTGTGATTTTGAATGATATAAAGAACTTATGTTTTAGTTCACCGATCAAAGCAAATTGTAAAATTAAAAGAGTGATTTAAACCACAGCACAGTTTTTGTTCCCCCTTGCACCAAGCAAACCCAAAGCAGACAATGAGTTCCATTCACCTGAAATGTTCTGTTCTAAAAAGGAGAGATAAATCTTCAAATTTGTCTCAGACTGATCCTAGCCAAGATCTTTCCCTGTGCCTTTAGAAGGGTTTGATATTTTCTGTCAGGGACACCTTAGTCATCATGGGATGTCTGAGGATGAGTTATTTCCTCTCCTTCTGACATGGTTATAATTGTACAAATATTTTCTGAGGAACTGAAACCCAGATAGCAATCACTTTCTTGCTGTTTGGCACAATTTATATTAAGTTTTATTAAAATACATATCAAGCAACAGAAGCACCTATGTATTTCTTGTTAGCAAATACCAGAGAGCGAGGCAGTAGTGACTCAGGATCCACTTGAACCAGGTGGTCATTTAAACCAAGGGCACACACAGGGGCATTGGAAGTGGGAGGTTAGTATCTTTAATCTGATGATTAGGAGATGTACTTAAATGTGGAAAATATGGAATTAAATCAATAGTAAATAAGAAATGGAACAATAAAATGTTTGAAGCAGCCTGACTTCTGACTGTGTTATAATGATAGTTACAATAGCCTCCAAGTTAATGAGTTAAATTCCTGGTCTTCCACATCCCAGTAGAAAACTTCCTGGTTGAAATTTAATTCCTTGTATCACTTGTACTTTTCCTCTAGAGCACTATGCTAAGGTACAATCTAACATTGCATCTTGCACACATAATTTCATTAATTTCCATCAGATAACAGTTTCACTGTGTAGGGTGTTTGAAATTCAAGTACAAATTTTACTTTAATTTTATGCAGTTTTTTGAGGGTGTCTGGAAACTGAGATTCATTATTGCTGTGGGTAATTCTGTTTTATAGATTACAAAAGGTGTGCAAGATTGCTAACAAGATTAGCAATGAGCCCTTTGTGTACACAGTCCTAGGATGTTTGCTATGTAAGTATCATTTTCCCCACTCATTTTCTTATTTGTTGAATGGTCTACTGGTTTACTTCACACTTATACCTTGTTATCAGGTGTGCATAAAAAAATGTGGTATTATCAGAGTGTATCAACATGCAGCTTTGGCTTTGCAGAACTGACTGGCTCCTCCTGGAAATACATAGAAGCACAAATACCTTTGGCAAGCCCCGGTGTAATTTCCTACAACTCACTTGTGGCCCTGCAGTCCGTAGTTATACACTGGGTGGCCTCTTACTGTTCAAAATTTCAAGAAGAAGTGTGCTTGGTGAAAGAAAATGCCCAAGGACATCATCAGCACATTTATTTCAGGCCATTCTTCAGAGAACTTTGTTGTTAATCCATGGAAGAAACCGAATGTTTTGGTCTCATGTCTACCAATGCAATCTTCATAGAGGACCTATCACTTAATTCATTTCTGGGACCCCTTTTCATTCCCATACAGTCTTCTGAGAATTTCTGAAAAGTTAATAACCACTTCATGGTGATGGAAACTGAACATAAAGATGTAGAAAGCTAAAGGTTTCACTAAGTATCCTGAAGAAGAAACCAGTCCATTCTTGTTTATGACTAGCATGTCAAATGTTAATTACACAGCATGGTCACTGAGTGTAAAAGTAACATCTCCAAGTGACTTGTTTTCTTCTGTTGTTTGAATAATAATAAGATGGTTGTAATTTCAAAAATTAATTGTAAATACACACTCTGGTTGTTATTATTAACCACTAAAATGTATAAGTTCAGTGAATTTTATTTATCTAAATTTTTTAAAGATGGTTTCCTTTCACCACCTCCTCCTGACAAATACTGCAAGCTTGGAGCTTGGGGGAGTTGTGTATGTCACTTCTTCCTGCATCAAGACTTCAATTCATACTAATCAAGAATAAGAAAAGAAGAGTAGGATATGAGTCAGTGTTAGCTGATTTGATTTCTCAGTGGAGGTGGGATTCATTTTGGTGGCTGTGCTTTAAAGAATATGGCAATATTTCAGTTCTGAGAAGAAATGACATAATTTCTTTCTCTTCCTTTCTTCTTAACATTTTTCAGTCTCTTTGGCCTCTTGATTTCCAGGTGCTGCAGATGGTTTTGAATATAGCAAGGACAGCAAACTAGAGACTGATTAGGCATCTCATTACTTTGCCTGTATCTCCTTTTCCTGACTCAATGAAGGAATCCTTTCCTGAATGTCCTCTTAAAAAAAATTGGAAGGGCAGGGGGGTACTTAAATTCCTGTTTGTTTCTTAGTATCCTCTTTTTAATCTCAGCTTGTTCAAACATCTCACCACTCTCTTACTTTCTGCAGTGTTACCTTTTTAGTCTCTGTTTTTCCTTTACCTGTATCCATTTACATCTCTGGATTCATGTATCAGAGCTTTCAGAGAGATTTCTGGTGTTCCAAATTTTTTTTTCTTTTTCTTTTAAGAGAATGAGTCAAAGATCTGCCTACATATCCACAGTACAGAAGCATCTATCTCATCCTATTTCCATCTTTAAAACACAAAAGGATCAAAAGTTGCTATGATTTGCAAAGCCAGGTGTTTTAATTTGCCTGCCAAAAATACATTCAAAGACATGAAAAATAGGGAAGAAAGGTTTTAAATGGTAATCATTGCTAGCAGCTCGTGTGCACTGCATTCACTTAACGTTGTATCTAGGCTGGCTTTCTCTCTATTTTGTTAGAAACAGAGAAAATATTATAGGAAAATGTATAGCCATGGTCTGACTGTTTCCCAGCTGTCTCTGTGCTCCCGCAGCCCATTCTTCCGCTAAGTACAGCGGATAGTTTCCATCATAAATAAGACATCCTCAGATCTTCATGTTTACTCATATCCACTGATTCTTGGAATGGAAACATTTTCTTGAGAAGGGTGAAGAGTGGCAGGAGTTTCTCTCTCTTCCCTGTTAGTAGGGAGTGCAACAAAGAAGTTACATACGTTCATCCCTCAAACACATAACATTTCTAACATAATTCTCTGATTGCTTCTGCTTCATCTTTTGGCACAAGGGATCTGTTTTCCTCACCACCCTCACACTAGAGTACAGGGGACATGGCCATAGATCCCGTTGCCTGTAAGAAAATTTGCCTTCACTTTAACGTCTGACAGATCTTGGAGACTCTTGGTTGCCTTGAAGAAGGAGGCTCTCTCACTTGAAGAACTGACAACTGTTTTTAAGCCTTTTCCTGCCAGTACTAAAATAGGCTGCCTTTCCCTCATTAAAAAATAAGAGCCGCACTGCCATTATGCAAATATTTTCCTTCCTCATCTGTAAATATCCGGCTATACAGAGAAGACATGGTCTTTTCCTCCTCGAAATGCGCTTTTGCTTGGGGAAAGCCAATAGTCGGCCCGCGGATCTGGTCCCCGGGATGTTTCAGCACCATGGAGAGGCGCCGCACCCCGGGCAGCCGCCGGGGTGGCTCCGGGGCTGGGTACCGGGCACACACCGCCCTTACAGCCCTCAGAGGTTTCGGTGGGTTTGCTATCAGTTCCCGAGTCAGATCCCTGCAAATGGAAGTAAAGCATTTAATGAAACCCAGAATGCAGAACTGCGCGTGGCTGTGTGCATGGGGAGCTTCCCTGCAAGGTGCAGAAGCCAGACCTCTGTGTGTTAAACCCCTTGGCACTGACGCTGAGGATTTGTCCTGGCGAAACTCATTAGTGCTCACAGGAGGGCAAGACCCGCTGGCATTTGAAGTTAATCTTATGATTTATGCAATCCACGGGAAACTGTGTTTTATGAACAGAATTTTGCTAAGCAGTCTGCTTCTCTGTTTTTAAACCAGCTATAAAATGGCATGTCTTTGTCTTTTGCAGACTTTCTACCAAGGAGAGAATTCTGATTTGCCAAGAAAGTGCCTTGAAATCTTCAAAAATGGAGAAGACATCTTTTATCTTTTTGATTTACAACGTTTTGTTACTAGATGCATTTTATTTTCATATATTTGTCCTACATTCCATATTTGTGTGAAACGTTATTTTATTTTGTAAATTTGTTGCCTATAGTTCAGACAAGCCAATTATTTAAATACATTGTATATGAAGAATACTAATGATGTACTGATTAAATGTTATAACCGTATGCAGGGAGTTGGTAAAATTTTGCTGTTTCTCTTGTTCCGTTGTATTGACATTGTTCTGCTCAGGCTCTTACTCTCATTATTTGCACTAACTTGAAATGCAGAAGTCTGTGTAACTGAAATCTGAATAAGCTGTAAGTGGGGAAGTTTTACTTGCCATGGAAGATATTTTATATTATGAAGCTTTGTTAATATATACATATATATTATTGTGCATCAGAAAAAAATTTGCTCAGAAATGCACCTTGCTTTCAGGAACATTTGTATGATTATTCTGGATTTTCATCAGTTACATTTGTACCGGCACTTATGGAAAGAGTTGCAAATAATGTAAATATAAAGACTGGAAAACTGCAATGCAGTTTTGGTGGAATAAAGAACATAAAAATAAACTATTTTACAGGAGGGGTTATTTAAGTATATTAAGAGGTCACTTATTTAATACATATATATTTATTCTACTGGTGAACTTGAAATAATCCTCCACTGAGAACTTCAGACTTGTGGGTTTAATATTTACAGCATTTCACTTTCACGAGGTAAATTTTTTCAGCCATTTATTCTTCAGTTGAATAAGGTGTAAACAAAAATGCATCATGTACCTAGTGTGAACAACATTTGCAAGTATGCAAAGAGGGTAATAAAAAAGTCTAACAGACAAAAAATGCTTTAAAATATAATACCACAAATCCAAGGGAAAAATGAATGAATTTTGTTGGTGATACATCATTCTTAAATGTTTGGGAAAACTCCTGGGCACAACTGCTACATATTTTTAATTTAAAATCTAATTGTATTGGTTATATTTGCTATACATTTGCTATCTCATCTCTTCCATTGCAACCTGATGTGATTGCTTTTCAAAGAACCTAGTATCCAGTGGGAGTTTTACAGTCAGATCCAGAGTAATTGACAACACACATTGATTACTATGCTCAAATCACAATTCTTGAAATTAACTGACCATTCAAGATGATCCCTTCAGATTAAATATTATCTCTACCCTTTCCCTCACTGTGGGCTTCATGAGCCCCTTAGCTTCTATGCCCAGCACTTTTCCCACTACAGAATAGCAGGAAAACTTTGCCCTGGGATTCCTCACCACATAGCAAAGAGTTGCCTTGTTATCCAAAGGGGTTTTCTTCCTTCTTTCGACATGTTCAGTGTATTACTGCACCAAAGCTGTGCAGTGTCCTGTGATGCTCTAAGCAGTCCAACCCCCAACTTTTAGAAGTACTCCATCCATAGTCCCAGCTAGGAGGTTGTCCTGTCCTCTTTGTGATTAACTGGATTGGTTTTCTAACTTTCTGCAATCATATTCTTCTGGTAAGAGCAAAGTTTTCAAGTCTCCTTCTAATCCATCTTGAAAGCAATACTCATACTGAAAATGCCAGTGGTTTGAATGGTGAGAAGGATATCTTTCGATCTCTGTGGGTAACATACTTCATAGAAGGATTATTGGCCAAAACACTTCAGTGGGAGGACAAAGGATGAGGCTCAGAACTGACAATCAGTCTCCAAGAAATGCATTTTTCTTTAGTCTCTTTGATTTTTCCACTCTGGTTAGCTAATTTCTCAGTCTAAAAAAGGTTTCTCCTTTCTTTACTCAAGGAACTGAAAATAATTCAGGCACTTGTGGGGTTTTCTTCTGAAAATTACTTTTTGTGATATCTCAATTCCAATGAGAACACCTAATTGAGGTTATTTAATAAAATTTTTGAGCTCAAATCTAATGTGCTAAATCAAGAGCTTCACCTTTGAAAAAATAAAGAAATCTTCCTTCTATTGAGTTGAAAAGTGATCAAGTCCCTATCTTAGAGAAGATCCACAGATGTTACAAAGATGCAAAACAGAGATTGGTATGACAAGTTAAAATATTTATGAGGGAAAAAAAGAAATCATGAAATGATTAAAGGGATAAAACCCCGTAGTTCTTCTTTCCCAGAAGTCAAATAGCTTAGATTTATTATTTTTTTCTGAAAACAAATTATTCTTTGAGACATTTGTGGCATGGATCCCTTCTTTCAATTTGGCCCCTTTTTGATGCTCAGCATGCTCTAAGTAGCTGGAAATACATCCAACTTTTTCGAACCACCCATCTACACATTTGTTTGTCACCATCACGATTTTTAGATGCGGGGATGCTAAAGTTAGTAGCAGAAAAACCATGAAGTAGCATAAGACAATCACTTTCCTGTTTAATCTGAAATGTAAGTTGTTAAGATCTGCTAATGGTCCTACATTTTAGGAACCAAGTATAGAGGATGGTTTTTGGAAACGCAGTAAAGAAGCAAATGCCTTAGAAGCTGAGAGATGATACACTCGGGTAAATTGCAGTTTTGTCATGTTTTCATATGACCATTTTCTCTTCCAGATTTTCTTTCATTTTTTCTCATGAAATTAAATCAAAAAATATTTTGTCTTCAGAAATACTTCTGAATATGGCTTTTCCCATTACTGTGTTGTCCTTGCATGCTCAAAATATTTGTCTAATTTTTATTCTGGTGGAAAATATTGGATAGAGACAGAGCCAGCATCTAGAGTAGTACCTCAACCCAATTTTTCACTCTGCTAAACTGTTTACCTTTTTCAAACAACTTTATTGCTCCAGACTTCTGAATTACTAAAGAAAACCACTGTCAGCAAATACTGTTGTTGGTGCGACACATTGCAGTTAGAAGGCCAACAGCAATTTAACCTGGATCTGCGTCAATGGAGACTACAACCCAAAGTTCAATTTTTTGTCTTCATTGCTGAGACCATCTTAATTTTTTATCACAACACTGTAAAAGTTTTCATAGTCTGTGCTTTGAGTGCTATTCAAATGCAGGACAGAGACCCTATTGTCATCTCAGAGAGGTTAAAGCCACAGAGTGAAACAGTGTGAAGAAAGTGTACATGGAAACGAGGAACTGTTCTTGATTGGTGAGGAGGAAAATGGCTCCATTGTCAGCTGCCTAAATCACTTGGAGATTTGACAGCAAAGGGCAAGACAGCCAATCAGAGTTTTACAAGGATCTCTTCCTGTGATGAGGACTCTAATTGTGGAGGGGCTTTTCTAAAAAAATTAGAATTACCCAGTGCTGCACATAGGAACCCTCATAGGAACCCACATAGGAAATAAGTGATGGTTTGAATACCTTGTAGGTGTCAGAAAGTGAAATTTTACCATGGAATGAGGCATTAGTTTTAAAAATGGAAGACACCAAAAATGAGAATAAGCAAAAAATGTGGAAAAGTTTAACTGCAAGATTCACCTTGGACACATGCACTGGTCACCTGTTGTGAAGACCAGCAAAAGTGTTGGGAGAGTGACTGAGATGTAAAGTAACAAAATGAATATATGTTCAGATTATATTTAAAATACTTTATTAATGGCTATGTTGGTTTTCATCTGCAGGAGGAAATGTGTAAAGTTGGGACATTAGATAAATAAATACTCTAGGCATAGGAGACGTAAAAATCCTAATTATTTCAACACAACCAAAGAAACCAGCACCTCACAGACATTCTTTTTGTTCCACCTGATCCTCTTTAACCACCATGGGATCTCTAATTCACCTGGGTCAGTAGCTTGCACTGGTCAGCAGAAATAGAGATGCTGCTTATGGACCTGTCAGAGTCACCCAGCGCAAGAAAGTTTGGCATGAGACTCTGACCTGTGACAACTGATTGGTGCAAAAGACCAGGATGAGTAGCTGCCATGCTGGGAAAGGAAGTATCTGCCTGAAATATGTCCCACTGCTCTCACCATCCCATAATCAGGGGTTACCAGTACCGGACCTGAGCTGGGAAAGATAGCTATGGAGAAGGAAAGGAGAGGTACAAATAAAAGGAGTGAGGGTAGGCAGAACTTAGTACTCTGTAGTATGGGTTTGAACTCCCTAGGCTAATATTTCCTGCTTGTCTGCATCCAATTTCTTTCCTCCTCCATCAACCATACAATAGCTGAACTCTCCTCACTGTCTCTATGAATACAAAAACCTTATCCCCTGCTCACAGACAGGTATTAAAAAAATTGAATCAAATATAAGCCATTATCATTAAAAGTCCACCAAAGAAAGAACAGGGTGCAAATAATCTGTGAAGTTTTCATGTAGCTTCACTGTTAGATGATAATTCTTAAATATTTGACAGACAAATTTATATCATTTTATAGGATGGTTTTTGCTTTTAAACCCAAAGATAAGTATTTTTTGAACCATACTAGAATCACTCTACTATCCATGTAGAGTGTTATTAATGTAATTACACTGCACAGTGTAATGAGTGTAATTAATTTAGCTTTGGTTCTCATTTGTCCTTATCACTCCTGTACTTCTATGGAAGTGCAGTAATTCTGACCCTTGCTTTAGTAGTTGATTTGCTACTTGCATTTGCTTACTTGCAGTATGAAAAATGTTTGTTCCTTCCTATATTTCTTGAAAAAAGTAGTCCTGTAATTAGAATTGCTGTCCGTTTTTACATTCAATAGGGTAATTTTGACATTTTATACATGAAGCAATCAGTTCAAGGAATAATTACTTATTAATTTACTACAGACAAACTGTGATCTTTATTTGAAACCTTCACTGATGGTCATGCACTTCTACTTATGAAGCCCATTTTGCAGTAGTCTGTTCTCTGCAATATGAACTCCATTTATGCCTTTTGCCTCCCTTAGAACTCATTCTATAAACAGTAAATAAATTAAATATTTCAAATTTTTATAACTGAAATTTCTTTTGTAGTAGCATTCACTTTAGTTAGAGATGAACAATGAATTTATATTTTCATGGAAATATTTCATTTCCACATCTCAGAAAATATTAGCTTGAAGCCCATCATTATATCTGTACATAAAATGCAGTATGATTTTTCTCACAAACATTGTTTCCTGATTATCCAGGTCAAATTTATTGTTTTCATTGTTTACCTGTCACTCAGTATCTTAAGGTCTGGTAGGAATATATTACAGGTAAGCTTTCATCTTGAATATTCAAAGTGACTTGTTATCATCAACAAAAGTACTTAAAATTGATCACTTTTTGATTGTGCTTCATTAGAGGGAATTCTACAAAATAGAGGGAATATTTTGCATTTGGTAAGAGAGGTCTAAGAAAGCAAACAAACTGCATCCTTTCCTTTTCTTTCTTTTCCATTTTGAACCCTGCTTCTCCAAATAAATATGTCCCTGCCTTACCATGTTGTCCCTGCTTCAACTGGAAGACATGAGGATCTGTATAACTCACGCATTCCTGAGTGCAACTTTGAGTGCCTGGGTAGTGCTATATTGAAATGCTCCTTTAAGTTTTTGTGTCTCTAAACTTCTGTGAACTTGAGCTATTTAGGGCTTTCAACGGGAATAATTTCTCCTCACATGATCTCCACATCCTTACTGCCTTACCCATATAACATCAGTCATTAACTTTTTGGAGCAATTCTCTGTCTGAAAAGTCTATATGAAGATGCACTCCACAGAAGCTGACTGTGGACAAAAGTCAGGATGATGCTTTGAAAGCATAAAACCCTGAATAATTTCACCGTCACATTCTGAGAGAGTATTTTAATGGCAGTTTTAAACATTTTTTTTAGGGGACTGAATTATGTTTATTAAATTATGGTAATTAAAAGATGTATTTGTCTAATATGTTAATTCAGCAACTTAAGAGGTCTCTCCCATTCATATATCCTATACTGATGCCTTCAGAAACTGAGGACTGCAAGATGGGGAAAAAGGGTCCTAAATCCTTCATACCTGCTCCTGAAGGATTCCTTCATATTTCCCATACCCTGAGAAAAATCTGTACTTCTGTTACAGGAACTGTACAGCTTTCAGGGCACATTCACCAGGCTCATGGTTTATTTACAGGTGATAACCAGAGACTAAGTATAAAAAAGCTGCTTCTGAACCCTAGAGGTTCTGAACATTCCCAGTCACACCCAGACCCAGGGTACACAGCAGACTGTCACAGCACATAAACCACCAGCTTATATTTTGTTCTCACCTGAACAACAGGAATGTGTTTTTAAGTTGTTCTGGGGCTGAATTGCTCTTGGTGAGACTGGATTTTGTCAGTTTATTGAGTTATATTGCATTTTTCCAAATGAAATAATTGTATCCATGATACTGCTTGAATTCTTGCAGCCAGTTCATACAGTCTCATGGCTGAAAGCTAACACCAAACTGAGTGTCAGAGTTCTGAGGAAACTGCCTTGTTCTCCACTGTCTGATATCCTCAGGCCAGGATGCATAGCAGTTCCTCAAACCCAATGCAAATTCAATACAGAGTGTCACAGTCATTGTCACTGCTTTGCTTGGAGAAGGCTTTGGACTGAGACTTTTTTCAGTCATTTTTCATTAAGACTCAATGGCATCAATAATAGAGACAATTTGAGATAATTCTCTTTCCAGTTTTAGTTTTCACCCACATCCTATAATAACAAGAAACACTGATCAGGTCACACTTTATCTTTTCATCACAATACTAATTTTTGGAGAAGCAGCAAAAAATTTGGGGACTTAGTAGCACAATGCAAAGCAGCATATTTCAGGTATTGCTTTTAGTTTATTAGACTAGAATTGAACTAGAATCTTTTTAGACTCAAAGAGATCCTGGAGACCCCACAGCATGGTGAAGACTAATGTGCTTTGCAAGAGAAGTAATCTTTGTTTTCATGTGTATAAATTATTATTGGAAAGAATAGAGATGAATTCCAGACTGGCTTATGTTTGAAAGGAAGGAATGATTGCTAGAACTTCCAAAATTATATTATATGCCTTTAAATTTGTAAACAGAAATAAAATAGATACCAATGGAAAAACTCCTCTGAGTAAGTCAGGAAGGAGGAAAGAAACCTATGAAAAGTGGTCATGCAAATAAAAATAGCTCCTGAAAATGACTAAAGTACAAAATCTAAATAGAAGTCATTCTGGAGGGAGAAATATAGGGCAAACTACACTTCAAAAAAAGAGGGAGTTCAAGATAACATGAAAGAACAACACAATGAACATGAAGCATGCAAATAGAAAATTTAGAGTGGACTTTTTTCTTATTGGAAAAAAAACCAAAGCTAAATAAGCAACACTAAGAGCTTTCAGAGATATCCAAGACAATGGCAAATCCCCACATGGGAACTGTCAGAAACCTGCTGTCTCAGGTGTAAGCTTAGCAACATGCATCCTCTTTTGGTGAATAAAAAATGAACCTTTTGGTTTTCTTTTATTTTACTTTTGCATCATAGAATAGTGAACTATCTTATTATTTAATATTAGGAATACATGTGATGGGAGGACACGGAAGAGCAGAGAAAAAGGTATATGACGTTTTCAGAGGACTCTCTAGTGGACTAGGGAGTGCATACTCCAAGGCCTCTTTCCAGTTGGTGCTTTGCCCAGAATAGAAAAACCCTAAACCAGAACCACATTATGTGAAGCTGCTTCAATAAATCTGGCTTAAACAAGTGTTTAAGTTTATTAAGACTTCACTGCCTAAAAGCTGCTTGGAATTATTGCTACAGCTGGGTTATAACATTCTCTCACTGGACCAGTACTCTTTCCTCCATGGAAATCTCATAACTTATGTCTACTTCATCATGATGATTGATAGCTTCAAGCCAAAGGAGGCACATGTACGATAATATTTTTGTCAAGTGGAATTTTTATTTTTAAATTAACATAAGGTCTAATAATAACTGGCAACATGATATTTGCAAAATATCTCAAAGAAGATGAAATCTAGTGAAAACTTCCACTAGAAGAAGCTGTCTGTACAGTAAATCTGTCATTCCTAAATAGAATTCCTGTCAGTTGCTAACTAAAGTAGTGCAATGGTAAGAAAAACTCTTGGAGGTGACCTTGAGACTTGACTCACCCTATATACAATTTAGCACTCCAGTGATAAAAGTTAGATTAATTTGTTTTATGTTTTGACATCTAATCATATCAGTTTCCATAAGAGGGGAACTGAAGAATGGGAAGAAAATGTTGAGACTTGCATGGGCACAGCAAAACGAGTAACAGCACAGGTTTTAACTAAGATATTCTGATCCCACACGTCTTGGAAAGTGCATTCTGGTTTTAAGCATCACAGTGCTTCTATGGCTGTAGCCTTTGCTAAGAATTATATAGTCTCTACCTTGTTACCACCTGCCAGAGCAAACTTGAGTATGTAAATAAGCAGAGAAGTGCAGTTTGTTTTAACAGGCTGAGAGTCTGGAGAAACAGATTAGAAGTGGGAGGAGAGCATGTCTATTCACTTCACTGCCTTGCAGTCTATGAGATCCTAACTGACAATGACTATATTAGGAGCCCAGCATGAAATAAAGACTGTTCAGATTTTCTTCCCCAAGCTGTAGACTCCTTTATCCATCTCACTTTTACTTGCTTTATTGGGTGAATTCAATCAGCTTCTTTTTAAGGCAGTATGAGCTCTTTTCTCACTTTAATAAACTTTATAATTTCCTCTATCTCATTTTTATTTTACTCTCTATGCTCTATATAATCTGCATTTTGCCTTTGTAGACAGATTGCAAACAGCTGACAGGATGATCTGAAATGAACTGCCAATGACAGCTCATTATTAATTGGGAGAGCTGTTGAAAAGGGGCGTCACATCAACTAATGCTTTTAAAGCTAATTAAATATT
Source organism: Ammospiza caudacuta (assembly GCF_027887145.1). Taxonomy (NCBI): domain Eukaryota; kingdom Metazoa; phylum Chordata; class Aves; order Passeriformes; family Passerellidae; genus Ammospiza; species Ammospiza caudacuta. Next base: position 114,854,251 of record NC_080593.1, on the reverse strand, counting down.
TTTGATTTATGATTTGGAACTATGAAGTTATTGCTGGTAAAAGTCATGTTAAGTAATCAAAAAAAATATAATCATATGGATTATTTGATGTCCAGACTGATTTATAAGACAGGCCTGTTTTAATATTTTAGCAAAACTAAGGCTACACATGTAGAAATATGGAATACAGACCATAAATACAGAATGAAGAATTACTTCCTGAAAACCCTGGGAAGAATTTTAGGTTCATATTAGGTGTACTAAGAAGTTTTTCCTGGGAGAAAAAAGTGGTGCTACCTTTGTGATATGTTTCATCACAGAGTTTAACTTATCTTTTTACCTCCATATCTGTAGTTTATCTGTACAGCTTCAAGATCTGCTGCACAAGTGGAGAGAGAGCAGGGACAGAATAAAAATGTCTGGGAGCTGGAAAGTATATGTTAGAATGACAGAATTAAAGGGCTCAGCCTGCCTAGTAGATTTTTAAAGGCTACTAAGTAATGAATAGATTTCCATGTTTAATTACTTTCCCAAGAGCAAGGCACAAAGGGACTTCATAAATTTGTATGGAGGGGTACAATAAAGACAAAAAGCTGGAAGCTGCTGTTATGCAGATTTAAATTTAGAATGGCCCTAAATCACTAATGATCTGTGAAAAAAAAAGTTAATCTATTGAGGTATGTTCAATTCTCTGGGAGCATTAGGAAAGAATTCAAAACGGAGTGTTTTCAAAAAAAAAAGTACCAGGATAATTCATAAATTATTAGGCTTAGTAAGCAGCTAAACATATTAAGATGTGTTGGCCTGAAACACATAAAAATTTGGATAATCTAATGATCCTTTCTGGCCTTAAAGCCTATGCTTTTTACTTTGCTTGTTTCTTTCTAAATTAGACTTAAGGAGACTGGCAATGGCTGTACTCTATAATTAGGAAGTCCTGTAAAACATTTTAGGCCTACCTTTTCCTGCAAGAAAATGAAGACTTTTTTAATGCTGCACTGACAGAATAGAGATACCTTTGATGCACCTGAAGTTTCAGATGCAAAGGTATGTCTGTCAGAAACTTTTTTGTACTTCCAAGATAAATTATAAAAACTATTTTGAATGACAGTTCTCCTCCCTCATTCCCTAAACTACTAAAATTAAGACTGTTTCTTGACAGCTTTTTTCTATACACAGGACAGACAGGAACAAGCCAACTATCCCTGCTATATGACTGAGTCAATAGCTAATGAGGCATCTCAAAGTTTTGGTTTCCCTCTAAGTGGCTGTGTATGGGACAGGAGAGCAGACAGAGAGAACTGGTTTTTGTAACTTAACTTTTTCTGAAATTGACAGAACACAGTGAATGTTTCTTTTTAATTTAAAAATATTTAAGACACTTGCATACTTTCCCAGCATCACTCTTACACTGTACTCACTAACTGTGAGTAGTTATGCGAGTCCTGGATAACTGCTGGACAGAGAAATGGAAAAGACAATGTCTCTCCAGGGTGATACAAACTGCAAACCACCCAGGAATTCTTGCTGTACTGTGACATTAAATTATCTGAGGATGAAAACCAGGCTATGACTAAAAATTCCTATTCAATTTTTTTGTAAAAAATAATGATGCCTAGTATTTAAAAAGAATTTTCTGGTATTTGTTTTTTATTGGCCTGACTTCCCCTCATGTGATTTACCTTAAAAAAGAAATGTACAACAGTCTTCAGCCTGACTGGTCACTACTGTAGAGGGTCAGCAACAGCATTAAAATATTGCCAATGAATAGCAACGAAGATGGTTTTTTGTACACTGAATTTATTTCAGTCACCATCACGTTGGCAACTGCTTCTGATGTCTAGTTCAAAAATAGAGAAATAAGGGAGTCCTGCTAGCACTATTTACTTTGGCTGTCATGGAATAGGCTATGCATCTTCTTCCATGCTGAAAAACCTCAACATAAAGGTCTGCTAATGTCTAGAACAGTTCCCACAGTCTTGGCTTGTGATGAAAGCAACATTCTCTCTGTGTCCTTCATGGCTTGCTTCCCATTTGGCCAAATCTGAGTCCCTGCATGCCAGAGATCCGCACCATATGTCCTTTGTATATGTGAAAGATGACAAGGATCAGCTGATATAAAACATGAGGAGAGGCATGAAGGCCGTGTTTGCAGGAGGCTGGTGGCTGCAGGGGGCAGATGTGCACTAACTCACATCAGCAGCGTGTGTCTTCAAAGAGCGCGGAGCTCGGTGGTGTGGGGGAGAAGAACATCACATCAGATCATGTGTGTGCCATCTGGCACTCAGCAGCACTTGTCCACAGTGCTCAGACAGACCTGCTCTGAGGCTGTAACACATGTGTTGTGACCCTTTGACCCTGATGGATGGTTGTATAGATCCTCACTTAGGAAAATGTTTTACTCTGCAGCACAGATGTGATTTGAAAACCAATTACTTTGGCGACACAGATAAATCCAGTGGTTTGGAGCATCAGGGTTGCTGCACTGTCTTATGAAGACAATGTCAGAACACTGCAAGAACAGGTAAACAGTCAAAAATAATAGCATAGAGTGGTTCTTAGCACATCATTTAGCAACCTCATGGGCAATGTATGAATTGTTCCACACACCTCTTTTGGTAATGTGCGTGGAACTTCTGTTTCTCTGCTGTACTCTGTCCTGTTGTGTGTAACTATTAAGCAGAACCCTCTGAGAACAGCACACAGTGACAATCTCATGTAAAAATCACAACTGGCTTTTTGCTACCCATGGTTCATGCGATGCAAATTCCTAACTTCCTCAGAATAGATCAATGAAATCCTACTGAGCTGCTAGAAAGAATATGTAATACCTCAATTGAAGTTTTGGGTTTGCTCAGTTATTCCCCCTTATTTTCTTTCTTTTGGTGTGACTAGGCAATGCTAAATATTCTATCTGCTGTTTCCAAATGAAATTCTGTTGTCAGGCACTACTTGTGTTTCAAAGTAGTTTGGATGTATCTGGAGAGTTCAGATTGCTTTTCTGCTGTATCTTTGCACAGGTGGAAAGATTAGTGTCTGCTTTTAAAATGGTAAAGAATTTTAGGAGATTATTTTGTACAGTAAACAGAACTTCTCACCCTGAGGGCATAAAATGTCATTCAAAATGAATACAGTAAATCTGAAAAAAACCATCACACATATAAGATAATGGTTTATCTTTAATTTTCCATCCCTTCTATGAATGTATATCCATCAGTCATTTTCTTTGTTTGTTGTCTTTGAAATACCAGCTATCAAGAACAGTAAAATAATACAGTTCAGCAGTTTTAGTAGTGGTCTTTGAAGAATAAGCTCTGTTTGCTACTGAAAGCAAAGTTAGGGACTGTAAAAGACAGTTGAAATTGCAACTGTACCAGGTGAAAGGAGTATTGCCTGAAAAGTTGGGAGATAATTGCCCTGAGTTTGCTTCTCTTTTTCTGTATTTATGTCTTTTTGCTTACACTATCACAGAGATGATATGTGGGCACATATGCTAAAAAAGACACACTTGCTTCATTTTCACTAAAGAGGATGCAATGAGCTTTTCCAAAGGGAGTGAATATAAATATCTGAGTACATTCTGCTAAGACAAATTTTTCTTCTGGCCTTCTCTTTCAGTTTTTTTCAGCTTTCCTGTTTTTCTGCTTGTTCTGTATCCTTTCTTTAGGATATTTACTTTGTTTCTCTTCTCTTATGCAGATGAATATATCACTACAAATGTATTGCACAGGAAGTGTTACCATGTCAGAAGCTGAGCTGTGCTAAAAGAGGCCTTAGAATTATTGACAGGGAGGTATAAAACACCAAGGACCTCTGTTTGACATTTTCCAAACTCATATTTTCCTTTCTTTACGGCTTTCTTCAGAAGATGTCTTGGAGCTACAGTAGATGGTGAAGTTCTGTAAAAAGAAAATATTATTAAAACCATTGAGTTATTCAGCTGTCTCCAAAATATTTAACATTTAAATGAGCATTTTTTTTTTCAAAATGGCAAATGAGGTAAAACATAAAAACTAAAAGAACATCATTATCCAACGTTGTTTTCATTTTGTAGTGATTTCTGTAGATTTATTTCTCAATTAATACAGTGGTAGCTTTACTGCTTGAATTTTTAAATGCTAATGGAACAAATATTTAAGAAAAGCATATTGTGGGCAACACTCCTGCTATCAGAAAATGTGTACCATGTCTAAAACCCAAGTCCACCTGAATTTGATTTTGCTCTCAGAAAAATCTATTCTCATCAAGAAAATCTTGCAGAGGTTATATCTGTCTGCTGCACCTGGTCTGGCTAGAGGATTTGAGGTGAATATGAGCCTGTGGTCTGAGGGTTACTCAAGCCTAGGTGATTAGAGCCTTAAAGGGTAAATGTAATTAGTATATTTATGATTTAAAGACAGATGGTGCGCAGCTGAGCCAAGGGACATTGGAAAAACACAGCTGGCAGGCAATGTCTCACTTTACTTTGGTTAATAAGATATTTAAGACTGCACATGTTATGGCAGAGCTCTCTTTGGTTATATAAGAAACATAGAAGACAGAGAAGTTTAAGCTTTTCCATCTAGTGGACTGATTTCTCAGCTGTCTCCACAGAAGCCTGGAGATAGATGCCCTGCTCCCTTCCCTGGCCCAAGTTCTCTTTCTAACCCAGTTCCCCCAGTTCCTTTCCCCAATTTACATCAGAAATTGGAGCTAAAGAGTGATTGCACCTGCATTCCCTTGCCTAAGGGCAGGATGAGGGGATCACAGGCCTTTCTGTAAGATATTGATCTCTCAGAAATTTATTTTATTCTCTAAGCGACCTCATATAGTGTTATGTTACTGAATCTGAGCAGCAGTGGTTTTTTACTTGCAGGTCACTGCTACGGATCTCCTGCAAACTCACTGTCATATTGTGGCATTCATATTCTCTGCAAAAATTCCTTTGCCCAGGGTTTTTCTCTTGGGAAGTGGAAAGGCAGTGAGAGAGGCCTCAGAGAAAAGGAAAACAACTCTTGTCTCATTTGCTTCTCCTGTGTTGTGCTCATGTGGAATGTGTTTGGAGATTGTTTACCCACAGGTTATTTTTTCATTAGTCTCTGGTGTGAGTTTATTTTGACTCATTGGCCAATTGGGGCCAATCTGTGTTGATACTCTGGAAAGAGTCACAAGTTTTCATTATTATTTTTTTAGCACTCAGTAAGTATCTTTTCTGTATTCTTTAATATAGTATAGTATTCTTTAATATAATATATTATTATAAAGTAATAAATTAGCCTTCTGATAATATGGAGTCAGATGTGCCATTCTCTCCCTTCATCGGTAGACCTGCATTTACAATATCATATTTACCTTACAATGCTGATCAATTCAATCATTTTCCTGTTGTCAAGTTCAGTAGCCAAATCCCTGGAACCAGATACGTGAGTAGATTTTGGCCAGCTTGATAACATGTTGGAATTGTATTTGTATCCATAAATATTTATATTTTATTAAGCTTACTGGCTAAAATAAAACAACCTGTGCTCCAAGCATTTAACCACTGCGATGAGAGAAATATGACAGTAGTGTAGCCATGGCAAAATGCCAGTGGAAATTAAGGTATTATACTGTGTTTGAGTATACACTGCTGGAAGGCCACCAGTTGGTTAGAGGGCTGGTGTTAAAGTCACAGGATAATGTGTTTGTATCACTTCAGCACACCTATGGCTAAGGATTATTAAAATCAAATAAGAATTAATACATCAGCTGAGACTGTGACAGAGATTCAAAAAAGCATTGATAAAGCTTTAGTTAAAGTGATTACACACTCCTCGAAAGTTCGCTGACTTTGGTGTGTTTTCAAGCCTATGACTGGAGTAGCAAAATGTTCATATACTTCCATGTATGAGGAAAGAAGAAAGCAGCAATGTTTAAAAAGATCTTTCATATGGATTATGTGACTTTTTTGTTCCCACTGATGCATAGAAGAATTTGTATGGATCCTGTTTTTAAAAACTGGCATGTTCCAACTAGGTTTTCAATATTTATATCAGCAATGTTATTGATGCATTTAGAGCAATCTCGTAAATATTGAGATATAGTGGTTTCTATAGTTGTATGTAAGAATGATGCTTCTTACAAACCTGACTGGAAGATCAGAAATTGGAATCCATTGTATGGATATGAATCCATTGTATACATCCATGGTATGAATTATCAAATGTCTGAATTCTTTGCAGTTCTTTGCGTCCTTAAAGATTATTCAAAATCGCAAATTGATAATGACAGCAACAGCTAATATATTAATCATGATGTATTAGCCATTAATCTTTTTTTTCCGCATGCACACCATTTAGAAGGGCATGTGCACAGCTTAGAAAACAAATTCTGTCTATTCAGACTTGAGATTTCGTGATACCCCTCCAAATTTTAATCAAACCACTGTGTTTCCCCTAATAAAATAATAAATTTCTGTAATTTATTTTATTCCTATCTGTTTAATATTATTTAACAAGCAAGGGTCTTTGGTCACATTCATAGAATATATGTCAGGGATGGAACATCTCCATACAGGCAAAAAATATTCTGGCAGTAATCTAAAACCTGTGTGAAATGCTTGTGGTGTGATGATTGTGCAGGGCCAGAAGTTGGACTTAATGGTCCTGATGGATCCCTTCTAACTCAGCATATTCTATGTTTCTATGGTACTAAGCAATTACACCATCATACAAACTTCTATAGTCCTTGTTGTTCATTTTTGTTCATCCACATAAATTGTGACCTGAACTACTGCTTGATCTGGTCACTGACAAATTTGAACCTGAAATTTGTAATTAAAATCCCAAATAGTCAGTAGAATTGTCCCAGAAAAAGAATTAAAATTCTTGTAGATCATGTGAGTGTTCAGCTTAATGATTTTAATTTTTTTTTAAATTAAAGGCAAATAAAACTCACCTGCCACACTCCTACAACTGACTTAGCACTCAGAATCATTTAGAGAGTGCAGGAAATCTCAGTTCGTCTTTTGTGGGAAGATTCTGAAAACCAAAATCATTACTACCACACATAGTCTTGGAAGGAAGACATGTACAGCATACTTACTTGGAAGTAAGTATGTACAGCAGCAACTGTACATACTGGGTAGAAATAAAATAGATTATGTTTTGTCTAAAACTTTGACATATTCTCTAAATTGCATCATTAATATCCTAATCTGGCTGAGCAGAACAAGCTAGCTTATACCCTGTAGAAATAGAATATTTACTCTAAATCCTATTCAAGGTTATAATGAATTAATATGCATTAATAGTTAATATGAATAATTTAGTCTAAGACTAATCAGCTGTTTCACAAGACTATGGATGAGATGGACAAATATCCTCTTGTCCCTAAGCACTTACCTGGGCACCCAAATCCTTTCCTTTGCCTGGGGAAGACTAAATTTCTCAAGGTGTTGTGAGTTTGCAGCAGAAAATTCCTAGGGGTGCCTTTTCTTGGCATTTACAGCACTCTTGGCAGAACTGGAGAGCTCCAGTAGCCTGCATAGCCAAGGGGCTTGCAAGCAGAGATGTGTCTCACACAGGCAAGTGCTCTTGTCCTGCCCACCCTGCAGTGGGCCATGTTTGTCCCTTGCAGTCCAGAAGTCATCAGGGCATTAACACAGCTCTGCTGAGGCGGGATGTTTCAGTTTGGGCACAAAGCCATGATAAATTGGATCTATAGCTTCCAGGCCACAGCTGGCCTGTGTCTGTGAGCTCGTAATGCTGGCAGAGGGATTCTCAGATGTCTTTGGGAAATGTGTTGGGTAGATTTCTGTTTCTCTGGACCCCATGGAGAAGAGAGGCATTCTGTTAGATAAGCAAATAATGCTATCCCCCAGTAAAGCACAACAGGGGGAAAAATGACAGCCTCTTAGGTCAGTCCTGGTTACCCTAATGTCCAGTCTGAAATCCTTCAACTTCTTGGGATGTTTCATTGCCATTGCCAATTTCATTCTCCTTGCTGCCACATTAGAGGGCAAAGTTGCAATGTGGACAGGGCTTCCCAGCTCTTTTTCTTGAACCTGGTCCACTTGGACGTGGGCTGATTGCACAGAGAAAAACCAAACTCATTCAGTGATGTAACACGCAGGGTTGCTGGTGGGGGGTGTTAGGTGTTTCACATCAAGTGGGAGAGCTTCACTAAGAGGTTATGAATAAGTCCCAACCTGGAACACCTTGTGGTTTTAATAGACTGCACGTTTCCTCATATGATATGGCAGAGTTGCCAACAGGAATTTAAAAAATCAACATGCTAGAAACACACTTATAAGTTTCTGTGTTCATATACAGGATACCCAGAATTCTTTTCATTTTAGTGAAACAAAAGAATAGCCTATGATATTAGGAAAAGAATTACGAAGCAGAGAAGTTTAGCAGTTATTTCCCTGCAACAGGTTTCTATAGCTGAGTGGTAAATCTGTTCCTTTCCATTATGCCAAATCTAGTTAATTACCCAGGGATAAATCCTGCAACAGATGTTTTAACTTATATCAACTTAGCACATTGCCCCAAGGCTTTCATGCAAATTTTCAGTGTTTTGAGAGCATTACAGGGCTTGACTAAAAGCTCAATGTGGCCTTTCTTAAACAATTTAATAGCAAATACTGACAAGAATGTTTGCCTTAAACTAGTTCAATACAAATAGCTCTGTAGCAGCCCACGTGACAGGCCCAGTTCTTTGAAGTCATTAAACTTGGTAACCACGTCATTCCTTTTGCCTTTAACAACGTAAAGACAGCACCATCAACTCCTTTGTGAAATTGTCCATGAATATAAAGTACCTGACACTTCTGACATGTTCAAAATCTCCTATGGAGCTTAACACCCTGCAGCACCACTTAAATCTTGGGAGCTGCCATTCTTTTAAACTCTTTCCCACCATCAGGAAACTGTCCTTCACATGGTAGCATGGTTAATTCACAAGTTTCAAATGCAGCTTTGAAACACTCAGCAGATTGGACCTAAATAGAACAGTGAACGTTGAAGGCAGTTGGAGGAAAAGAAATATATCAATTTGTTTTAGTGTTGAAAAAGACAAAAATGGAACTATAGTTATAGATGCAGAAATGGTCTCAAGCACTATTTGATCACAGACCTAAGGTACTATTGCAAAGTGGTGCAGTATCTCAGGCAAAATGATTTATCTCTCTCTAGCTAGACACTTAACATCTGAAGGAAGGGGAAATGTTATTAAAACAAAAAACTATATAGTTTCCTGTTATGCTGCTTGACTTAAAATTCTTTTGTCACTGTCATGAATCCAAGCAGTCCTTTTCTCATGTGACCTGCATTTACAGCTTTTTAGGCATGACATGGTCATCCATTTATGCTAAGCAGACATGACTGTGCAAAACCACCTTACAAAGTTTATACAGTGCACTGGGAGTTAAGCATCTGTTAAAGCAAGATGTCTGCTCAAATAAGAACTTGAAGAATCCTGGTTAGAAGAAAGTGAGTTTTTCTTTTCTTTTATAGTGCATGGTGGCTGTCTGCTCTTGAAGGATCATAGATCCAGCCAATGCAGTCCAATAACATGTTTTTTTTAAAAAACAAATATTTTAAACTTCTTGTAAGGAAAGAGCTGTAATGAACTCTGTCTGGCAAGTTGATGGCAGAGGTAAAATGAAACTATCTGGTTCAAGCTTGATATCTGCAGCCCTCAGTAACACAACTGGTACTAATTGAACCATAGCAATATAACTTCATGTTTATTTATATAGGCTTGAGCTGTGTATCCTTGACCTGGGATATGAGCATCCTATGTTTCAGTGCTGCAGCTTATAACTGGCTCTTATAAAAAGTTCAAGATATGACTCAGGGAAAATGGATGTGCATACAGGTGAAATTGGCTCAGTAGTCCCAGATAGTACAATCATACTATGAAATAAAAATTTAGAAGATTGTTCAGATCAATAAAGACTAGACAATTAAAATATGTATTTTTAATGACAGGAAAAAGTCCAGAATATTTACTATAGAGTAGAAAAATATTTCTGTTATTTCCTCAAAGCATGAAGCTGCATGTAATTTTGGACAACATTTTATTATGAGCCTACAGTTTGGCTGCACAATTGCTACACAGAAAAGGTAGGACTACTATGCTCTAGGAGGAAAAGAATAAGTTCTTTGCAATTATGCCAAAGGATCAAATGTAAGGGACAAAACTTTTGTCAAAGGGTCAAATGTAGCTTGATTGCAAATTCCATCTAAAAAGGAAATGTTTAGTTACATCTTTGTTGGAATGGAAGAGGAAGCTGGTTTTATTCAGTTATGATCCACCTCCGCATTTTTGTTTCCTTGGGCAAATAAACTGGAGAGGGCATATAAGTGAAATTCTGGACAATCTGTGTATGCATGAATGAAATAAGCCAATCCTTGGTGGGAATTCTACCATTCAAACAAAATATTACCAGACTTGTCCTATTCAGAATTTCAGTTTCAACTACTTCTGTGTTACAGAAGTAATGCAACGACTTTTGAACTATGTCATTTTTCCATATTTTAGAATTTTAGAAAATTGCTACTAGCACATTTTTTCCAAGATGTGAAATTTATTGATTTTTTTTAGGGTACCTGAAATTGGAAGGCACCTTTGGGGTCACATAGTCCAACTCGTGGCTCTTCATTAACTGGTTATGGAGGTTATGGAGGCAGAAGGCAAGCATGAAGAAGTTATCTAAGTTAAGCGAGCACAGTAGGAATATTAGGCACACTGGGGAGTGGAAGCAGAGTTTGAAAAGCACGGCTGTCTGTCCCTTGTATGGGTTGCACACTAAAGATAGGAAAATCAATCTCTTAATACCAGGCAGAGGAAACAGGCAACTCTCAAGCTTTTTGTGTAATGAGAGAAGAGAGGAAAGGTTAGATGGCCAGCCTAACTTTTAATCAAATTATGATGATCTTAAAATAGCTGTGAACTGATAAGCATAGTCTGCCATTTTGTTTTCTCATCTTATTCTGTTTCTTTTGTAATTGTTTCCATTACAAGGAACTCATTGCAGTCCAATCTTCAGCAGACCTCAGCTCTCTTATCCAACATGTCATTGAATACTAAAGTCATTTTAGTAGTCTGACAATACAGAGTGCCATTCCCACAGCAGCAGCCCAAACCTAGGTAGGGTGCATTGATTACTCCTGAATGACAGGCAACTCAGGTCTGGGAAACCAAACAACTCACAGTCCCATTCTCCACCAGGTTATTAAAATCTGCCTTTCAACTCTTGAATTGACTGTGCCAGTGTTGTATAGGGAAGAATCTCCCTTGGCCAAATGGACTGTTAATTTAGACGAAGGCAAAGTGATTTTTTGAAGGTTAGGATGGAAGGAGAAATATTTTTCCTGTTCCTGTGAGGACCACCTCCAAAAGAATAATTTTATTGTCACAATTTCTTGAAACTGGGAAATCGTTGCTGGTATTTAAAGAGTTTTCTGATGTACTATGAAAGATAGTGTTGCTTAGAGGTTTGCTATATTTTAATTGTATTACAAATATGCTTTCTTTCATTTTGACTATTAGTGTATGAACTTTCCTGTATTTATTTCAATATCCCTTATTCAGATAATTAGGTTCATCAGATCTACTAGCCAAGCAGTTTCTCAGTCATATCTAACTCTGTACCCAATACTGTTAATTCCACCGAAATTGCATCCTCAATTGGATCTTATGTTCTTTTTAAGGTTTTAATAGCTCTTGAATTTTGTGTCTTGATGTATTTTCTAAACACGTACAACTTTTTACTATTAAAATATGTGTAATTCCCAAAGGGGAGAAATTTATTCTCTCTAACCTAATTTTTCACTGAATTCACAATTCTTATATGGGCCACATAGTTCTCTGATTTTAGGGTCACTGACAGTTTAAAACTAGACCTACATTTTACCTACATTTTGAGCTCCTTTGAGTTGAAGGCGGTGTTTCCCAGAGTTCAAATCTTACTCACTTATTCAACTCTTCCCCCTGGTAGTACAATACCAAGTTATGTCTCAAAACAAGGTCTTTAACCTGCATACCTGAAATGTATTGCAGTCAGCTGCCTCCATGTGACTTCTGAGATGTGGAAACTACTCTACTGAACAGGTAATTTTCTTCATCCACACACAAAGCTAAAGAGATTTAAGCTTGGGAGCTTTTTCTTCATTGTATAACTGGTCTGTGTCAGCAGAGAGGAGGGAGGATCGTACAAATGGATGGACAAATGGATACACGAAAAATCGCTGCAGAATAATCTCCTTCTATTTTTCTCACATTTATGAAGGTCTTACCAAAAAAAGTATTGATTTTTCAAGGGAGAGGATGCAGAAATTGTGTGCTTGTGGAGTGAGAAATGGTGCTTGTGTGTAAGAAGATGACATATTGAGACTACAAATGACACCTAAAAAACTTCATCATAAGGTTTTGTAATTGTGTGAGCTTGGGAATGCCCCTCCTAGCCTCTATTTGCCAAATCCTTAGAACAATTTACAGAAAAAAATGTAGCTGGTCAAAGAATAATAGGTTTTAATTTTACATTAACTGCTGAAATACAGTTTTCATTTGAAAGAAAAAATTGAAAAATAAAGAATGCTAGGCGTACTTAAATTAAAAATTGTTGAATTATATTTTGTTATTGTCAGAAAACAAATAGTCTCATAATTGATCTTACAATGATATAAAGACAAAATTCTGAAGATTCAATAGAAGAAATACTAATACTGGAAGTTAATAGACTCTTTCCAATGTTGAAGAATTTTTTAGGTTTCTAAGATAAAAATGTTTTTCAGTCTGAAATTTAACATTTAACCATATAATAAATTGTAGCTAATTTTCCATTATTAATTAATTTAAAATTAATAACTTGAACATAAATTTTAGTTTTAAAGATGTTCATTTCTCTGATCTGTTTGCTAGGTGGAATACATTGTGGTCCCATTTTTTGAAGACCTTCTAAGGAGTAATGCTGAGAAAATCACTAAGGTCAGCTCAATTTGATGAGGAAAGTAACATTAGTCTGGATGATTTTACCTGAAGAGATTACAAAGAGCTCACAAAATTCCTTCTAGCATGCAGCAGAGGAGGGTTGGGAGATGGGTGAAGAGGAGAGGAGCAACTAACATCTGGGGAATATGAATTACCCCAGCAGCACAACTGGACCTCAGAGAGGGCACAAGGCTCAGTTTGCTGGCTGGATCTGTGAGTGGCACATCCAGCAGCAGCTGCTAAAGGTGCAGCCACTGCCAGATGACACCACGGTCTAAGGAAATTGAATATATGGACTTGGGGAATTACTGCAGGAGGGAAGCAAAACTGAGCAGCAGGAGAGTAGCTGTCTCTATACCCTGTTCCAGGAATAAATATTGTTGTTAATGAGCTCATTCCTATATCCCTATTCCAGGTAATTAAGTGCTAATCCACCAACTATTGACCCTTCAACTGCACAATATTTTTGTAGAATTTTGCTTGGAGAATTTTGATACATTCTTGGAGGGAGTCAGAACTAAGCCACGGTTGAGTGCCACTTGCTGCCTCTCCATGCTGACTGCTTGCTGGCCAGATATGTTTTTGTTAGCTTGATTGTACAATGGAGAGATTAGGCAGATAAAGGCAGCCTAAATGGACCACCCCAAACCCTGATGGCCAGCAGCTGATTTAGTGGAACACATAAAAGAGTAGTGGATTTGTTTCCATGTTTTTGCAGATGTTATAGGGGCTGCAGTTAAGTTCTGAAGACCCTGCCATGACTCTTCCCCTTTTTAAAATAAAATCAGGTTGTTCCTAATTTAGTTTGTGAATCAAGGAAAGTACTTTTGAAGCTGCAAAATCCAGTGACTGGTTAAACTCTATGTATGTGCCAATGAGAGATTTTTACATGGTCATTTTATGTTCTGTTTGAAAAAAAAGCCATGTGTCACAAGGGGTACCACAATGCTCACTTGGTGGGCCTGTTTTCAGCACATCCCCTTCATGCTTCATGAAATGAAACCACAGCTGGTCTCCTTAAAAGAGAATTAAATCTTAATCACTAATGGAAAGTGGGGGAAAGCAAAAGTCAGACTCTTTGCAGCCATCAGTAAAGACCAAGAAGGACTCATTCTCCAGACAAAGTAATCACTGAAATGAGAAATAATTACTTACATGAAGGTTAATTTGTTGATGCAAATTCTCAGTTTTTTGAGGTATTTGTATGAATAAACCAGAAGAACAGTATCAAACTTGTGCATGCATTCGAACACCTGTAGGCCTCAGAAGAAATTCTGTAATACTGTGAAATTTTTGAAAAATTCTGGTGGTGTTTGGTGATTCCCAGTAAAACCTGATGTGAAAGTCATATTTGGTACTTGCTGGCCTACACCATATCTGTTAGTAGTTGAAAGGTAGAACCAGTACAGCTCATATAGGTGAAAATAGCAGGGATAAATGGATTTAGGTTTGTGCTTAAGTTGACAGCAATAAAAACTTTGGATCTGTGAAAAGCAGTGGTGAGGGTAATGAGAATGAGAAAAGATTAGAATTAAGAATAAAGAGATTTTTATTTTCAGACTGTAAATATTCTTGCCAAGAACACTGCAAGTTCAGCAGAACATATTTCTGAAGTAACAGTTTCCTCGGCAGAGGTCACCGTCACCTTTGGCTTCAATTGTTCTCCATGTTCTAAATGCCATGTTTTAATTTATTCCAGTAGCATTGTGATTATTGTACGGGGTTTATTTATATGCTTGACATTTAAGCCTTATAAACCAGAAATTGTAATACCTTTAATCAATTTTCTGGAAATTATTAATAGTACAGATATGGATGTTGGTTTGTCATGGACTGGGAAGAGGAGAGCAAGATCCTGCTCTTACATTTAATCAGCAGCTTAAGGAGTTCTGTGGTTGGAAGATGACTAAAAAAAAAGACCAGCATGGAGAGAGCATCTCTGAGTAGTGGGGTCACACAACCCTTGATAGTGTCAATTGCCTTTGAAAAGGATTTTTTACCCACATGATGATGTATTCAAATGACAGTCCTTTGATTTGCACTTCAAAGTAGCGGACAGCTTTCCAGTGTCACTAATTCTTAACTGCAGTGCTTTATCCTCCTGTCCTGTTCCAGTTTCTACCAGGTATTCACAAAATCACTTTATCACACTCTTTCATCACTTCTTTGAAACACATCTATGTGATTATCTCCAGATTATAGCATAAAACGGAAAGTTGAAGCTGAAATTCATAAATCAACCTATTTTAAGGCAGTTGCCTCTATTCCTACAGACCAAAGCAACATGGTAAATTCCGGAGAAAACTGAAGGTACACCTCAGTGTGCAAAGAAATTGCAAGAGTCTGCACCTTCCTCCTCACCAGGCTTATTATGAAAGTGGGGCACACCAACACAGCTTTAGTACCACTTCTGAGCCCAGCTGTGGTAGAGATGCCAACAGCCATTTTTCCTGTAGCTCCACACATCCAGCCCATCCTCCAAGGCAGATGATTGGTATTATTAGCAAATGGTTACTGAAATTGATGGGATTGTAAGGCTAGCTTCCAAACAAGAATGCTACATGATGTGGACACTCCCTGACAGCCCAGTTTAGCACCTCCAGTAAATCTGAGGATTGTTACATATCTGCCTGTCAGTTGAGCCACACTAGCTAACCCAGTGTACATGCTTCACCAAAATGAGTAGGTAACATTTGTCACCTTGAGTGCAGGATGAAGGATGACACAAAAAGGATCCAAGCTAATGACTTTCTCCTTTTTCATGGGCTATGTGTGTATGCATCACTTACCATGGCCTTGAACAATGCACAAGATGACACATCTTGGTCTTGAATCTGCTGTTGCCAATTTAAGAATCTAGCGAGACTGCAAAAGCTGAAACTTTTTTCCTATTTTCCTGTTTTATGTACAAACCAAGTTTTCTAGTGCTGCTTAACAACAAAATTCAGATCCCCAAAGTATTTATCACCAGACTGTGTTTACCTAATCTCATGATTTTTAGCTAGCTAAAAAGTGAGGTATGTTCATATAGACTAATATTCAGGAGTATACCTCAGAATACACCTATTCCCTCAGGTATACCTATTTTGAACAACAAGACAAGCCTTTTTGGGCATATTGTTAAAATATGACCATTCCCTCAGAGGAATGCTTTGAAGAGAAGTGTTTATGCTTAGTTAGATTTACAAATGTCTAACACAAATACATCACTTCCCAAGATGTATGTTACGGCTCACCAAAACGATTAGTTATGAAATTGTGCATTAATAAAAACAGTTGGTTCTCTTTGTAGCTCAACTCCCTTTGCCCTCACTCTATATACAACAATGTCAAATAGCTCTCTGCAGTACTTCTGAATGACTATAGCTGCACTATCATCATAATATATGAATTTATATTATGCGTGAAAGGTCATGACCCATGAGGAAGTCAGTTTCTTTTCATGCATGCACTCCTTAAGAGTTGGAACTTATGGAAGTGAGGCAAAAAGGAAAAAAAGACATTGCATGGAGTGAGGTCTAAAATTTGATCCTGTAAAAAAAGGTGAATATATATAACAGGACATTTGGTGAATAATGGAAAACATGCATAAAGGACTCCCATAGATCAGGGAATATGTGCATTTCAGTACCAAGTAGGGGCCTGGTTCTTGTAACCCAAATAAAAAAGAGACCTATATCATACATCTGTGAGATTGCCTATGTCAGACAGCAGAATTTACTAGTAAATAATTAATTACTGGTGTAAGAGATGAGAAGGTTTACCCTGGCATCTCTTATTCAAAACACTCCAACATCAGAACACCATGCAACTTGTAAAGTGGTAGATACAGACAGAACACTAATTTAAATATTCTGACATGTTGTAAACACCATGATTTTAAGAGAAGTGTTACTCCTTTGATTTGAGATGTCAACTACAATATTTGTACCATGGATATTTTCAGTTTAGAAAATGAGGTGATCATTGAATAAATGCTAGGTGTTACTGTCGTTTGTTTACTACCAATAAATTAAAATCTGTTTTTGACTTCATCAAGCACTGAATGAATTAAAAAAGAAGGCAAAATTCCATTTACAGCCAGAAGAATCTAATTGAGAGAATTTATCATTTTTCTTGCCCAAAGCTCTCTCATCTCCACTAAGTGTGGGCTTCATTTTTAACTACAGCCCCTGACATTTGCTCTTACTCAGTTGGCCCCACAAACTCTTCCAGGTGGCAGCTACAGACGTAGAGGGGCAAAGGACTTGTGCTGGGCTTGCCCTTGCTGAGAAAGGGGCTGAATGGAGTTCATGTTATCTGACCAGCCAGATCCTGCTCTTCCTTCCCCTCCACAATCTTAGGCAGGAGCCAGACTGCAGAACCTTTCTGAGTGTCGTCTTCTTGGTACCACCTGAAGAAATAATGCTCCTCTACCCTGGCAGCGCCTGCTTCACCCAGGTCTGCACCTGGTCCTGTGAGTAGGGCTCTCCAGCAACTTGCCAACATTCTGCCACATCGTGACTATGAATTCACAGTGAAAGAAGCCAAACTTTGTTCTTCTGTTTTCTGTGAGACAACGGTTTTATTTTAGTTGGCATGGATGTCTTTTATACAATAATCTCACCAGCACATTGCCTTTTATTTTCCAAAAATACAAATTATTTTGTAAACTATCAGGATAGGAATACATATATGTAAAGCTAAGGAAGGATTTATTTTCAATTATATAAAGTATATGCCCTCTTGATTTTTTGAATTACAGAGTTTTCATTTCAAGCAATAACTTCTCTGGCACTTGCACTAATGTTTTAACCAAAACCCTTAAAGTCAGGAAAGAAATAAATGAAGGAAGGAAGCAATCACATTTTTACAGGCAAACACGCATAGGTGCCAACTCCACAAAAATTAACTAGCAGATTTTGGGTCTCCCTGTGACTAGAAATTTGCGAAATTGTTTGGCAAATAATGTGTAGGAGCAGCACATCCTGTTAAAGATGTAAGTGGCTAAGGAAAAGAAACTTCAGATTGTAGGTAGCGTAAAATCTTAAAAAATAAAAATATTTTTGCAGTCATTTCTTGTTCAAAGCAAACATGTTTCAAAACCTCACATTTGAATGCATACATGGATAATACATAAATGAAACATAGTTGAAAATTCCTTTTGATTTTATCCTTTGATAAGCAAATACAGCATCTTTAAAATGTTTAAAATTTTTTTCAGATAAACTTTGAATGTTCTTCTTCTTCTTCTTTGAAACTTTATAAAAGCACACAGCAGTGACTAAATTGCAATATTAACTAGATATTAGAATTTATAAATTTAACTGTATTTTTTCATTTTTGGGGGTTTTATGGAAAGTGTGTATTTGTGTGGTATAAAATTATGCATGTTCTCAGTTGTCAAAGGTTCCCAACCAAATTACCACTACAATAATTACTAGAAGGAAGTATAGTGATAAATTTTAGTAATAAGCAAGCATCAGCAATATATTCTATCAGAAAATCCCCATAGATACTTGATTTATTTACGCTACTCTTACTGTACACTGTCTCATTTTACTTTTCTCCTTAAATTTTATTAATCATTATTCCAGAACATATTTTCTTCCCTGCAATGAACCTAATTCTTCAACTTGCCCTTTGCTGTTTTGGTGCATCAGTTTCTCTTCTAAAACACAGAACTGATGTTCGCTTCTTAAACTCACTGTCCACTTTCCCTGCAGAGCCTGTCCCTGTCTGCCAGCCCAAACAGAACTTCCAGCTGGTGACACAGAGTGAAATTCCCACCTCTGTTTGAAGGACTCCTTCAGCCCCAAGGGCTGGGCATCATCATCCGAGCAGAACCCAGCTGAGCTGACTGATGTGAGAGGAGCTGCACCTCACTCTGTTCTTCCCCATAAGCCATATAAACTCCCATCAAAGGTTCAGCACCTTGTTTGAAGCTGATAGAAACTTCCACAGGGAGCCAGAGCAAGCCTTTGTAGATATTTTATTATTACTAGACAAAAGCCATTACTGATCACCCTAACCCGTGGGGAAAAAAAAAAAAATTAGGATAAGTACTGAAATCTTCTGTCTGACTTGTAAAGGCAACAGTTTAATTAATATCAAGGGTAAATATAAACTTTGATCTATTAATTAGTTATGCTTTCTTGAACTTAGCCTAAAATTTCTTTAAAACCTCTTGTTAATGTCATTTTTTATTAGAACCAGAGCAAATAACCCCAAACTTATATGATTACTTTACAAGGTAACATTATAATTAGAAAGCTTCAGCAAGATGTTGAACAAGATTGTTGAACAAGATGTTGAACTTTAACAAGAGTATTGCAGGGCTTCATAAAATACAAGTGGTTAGTTCTGTTCAGTACAGTGCATGTACTGGCATTTCCTTTTTTATTAATAAAGAAGGTAAAATTTTCCAGCAAGTATTTTTATTTCTCCCTTCTGGCAAAGTTAAAGTATCCAAGTAAGTCAATGCTATGATGTTTGCTGCTGAGTCTGATGAGAAAAGGATGGGCTGTCATGAGGCAGTACCATCACTAATAAATGAAGGAACTGTAAAAAAGGTAGTGAGACCTGGTCTTGGCTTCTTTCAGCTGTGTGTTCTTTTCAGAATTGTGATAGACAATAACTGTAAGATACAAACTACACTATTGGAAAAAAATTGCAAAATTATTTGTTCAAGCAAATATTTATTCAGGATTGAGAGTTTCTTTGTGATGTGAACACTCATATTTGAACAATATCAGATAAGAATTAAGGTTTTCATAGCTTCTGCTTGGTTGTTTTGTATTCCTTCCTAGAAGTGAGTACTCAGTAAAGTGAAGTACTGCGCTAGGAGAGGACTCCTGTGCAATTAGTAGAGCCCTGCTTTTCCAATCAAATAGCCCAGGGTACAACCACATGGAACAGCCTAGAGCTGTGGAAATATCTCTCACAGAGCACTTGATGCTTCATTTCTGTAGAAGTTATCCTGACATTTCTCTCATGTTTTTTGGGAAGCCTCATGCATGGGATGGTTGGTTCCTGCCTATTTCACTCACACTTTTTAACAATAAACTGCCTTGCAAAGCTGGCATGAACAAGATTTTGTTAAACTTTTAAAAATTGGCTCTTCATATTAATGCATGAGCAAAGACAATTGCTGATAAACAGGTTTACTTGCTGTTAATTCTTTCCTTTTCTAAAGAGATTGACCTCAGTTTGGAAAGTGACACAATCAGCTAGAGAGTATGAAATTGAGAGACTTGAGCTAAAAAACACCTATAAACAGTAAGAGTAATTAAAAAATTGGCAAATCCAAAACCCCTTAATTTATTTTCAAGAAATTAGGCTACATTCTTGAAACATTGCATTTGAAACAAGCAAATTAAAAATGTCACACATCTCTGCACATAACTGCTTCTGTGGAATGGAAAATTGAATAAAACATACAGTAGGTTTCACACTTGTTCTTTAGTTCCTCTTTAACTTCAGTAAGCTAGGTAGAATAGCGTGTCACTAGTGTTTTCCTTGGATGCTTAGGAACAGAAGGTCAAACTAACCTAGTGAGCTATTCCAAGAGTTTATAGCACTGAACTAGAGGAAGCCAGCAGTGAGACCAAACCTTACATCCTCTTTTCAGAACACATTTGGCTGGCACCTCAGCTAGTCAAACAACTCTGAACTCGTACAGTTTAGTACATCTTTTGAACAAGCTTCTGAATGACTTTCACTTTCTCTGCTCACCAGAGTGAAGATTAACAACAAAAAGTCTGTTAAATCACAGCTTGTCCTTTTGAATACTTCCCTAAATGTATTCCAGCAAGGATTAGGCTTCCAAGGCATAAAAGCTGGATCTGTAGAGGAAACTTGGGCTTTCAGCATAATGGAGCCCAAGAAATAAATATCCATAACTTTATGGATATGATAACATGATACCTTGTTATCTTATGTCAGTTTTTCACTCCATCTTTTTATATTCAGTTCATAATCTAAGGCAGTCAAATTAAATCTAAGGTATTCTTGCTCTTCAGTAAATTCTGCAAACTGAAGATAAAGGTTTATCTGTAAGGCAGCAGTTATAAATATTGCAAAAGATACCAGAAATTTAGAGCTAGCACCCTGAAAGAAAATAACCTTTATAGAACTAGACTACTAAATTTTCCACTCATCAATGAAAATTATAAATTGTAATATAGCGACACTTTGGATTGTCTGCAATGATAAAGGCACCATCTGCTGCAAAGTTTTCATTCAATCAAGACTTGCTGTTCATTTAGTGACATTAAGGCATTATATCATCTGTGTTGACATCTCCATCTGTCACTGTGATCTTACCTAATCTCTTTTTTCTCTCTAGGTTTTTGAAACTATATAGCACCAACTTGAAACTATTTTAAAAATTAGTAAAATACCAGACTGTAAAAATCTTTAAGTTTTGTTACTGGCTGTCTTTTTTTATTTCATCATCTTCTATGTTCATTGCATACTTATTTTTAGTTTCCAAGCAGATGACCAATGAGAGCTGACCTGTCCTGTTTCCTCAATTTACCATTGTTATTTTTAGTTGAGAATTATTTCTCCTGCATACTGAAATATGCAGGAGAACCTTTTATTGATGAAAGAACCTTTTATTAAACTTTATTTCACCTAGCAATTTTATCTCCATTTGTTAATGAAATCTTTTCCAATCCTTTTATTGAATTCTTACCACCACTAGCTCATCTCTATCAGAGTTCTTTTTTCACTCTTTTTTCACTTTTTTCACTCCTTTGACAGCCAAGTCTCCATTGTCTCCATCAGTATTTAAAATCGTAATTTTTATTGTAGTTAATCAGTGCAAATACTTAACTCCCTATTTATTATAAGTCACCTGGCCAAAGTAACTATAAATTCACCTCTTATAACTATCTTCTGTACTTGTTTTTCTTAAATTTGTGGAAAACTCAATTTGGGTGATCTTGCTTTGTCTATTCTTAAATATATTGTTAAAATTCCAAGACCAAATCCCTATTTACCTTCATGGCACTGTTCTTTCATGAGGCAGGACAAGAGAAAGATTTGAAAAATTAATGTAATTTCCTCTTTGAAGAAGACCTGAACATCATCTAAGAGGAAATTGATAAAATGTTAAGCAACTTTCCTTTTCCCTTTGTCTTGCCTTCCCTCCCCTCATCACAGATGCTAATCTGGTATCCTTTAATCCAATCTCAGGCCTCACTGATTATATCCCACCACCTGATCTCTCTCATGATCCTTATCTCTCCCGTTCCTTTCCTCTCTTTGTCCCCATATAAAAGCATTTCTAAGACCTTTGATATTCTTATATGAACAAGTTGTCCCTGTCCAAGTTGTGCAACCAGTTCACCTTTCCTTTATAAACTTAAAAAAAAGAAAATTGTGTAGGGTATAACTGGCATGCAAAATGGTCCGGATTCTCTGCAGTCTCCTGTCTCCACTGAAACCAGTCTCAACTACTGTCTTGATTCTAACAAACTACAGACATCAGACTCCTTCATTAGAACCACTTGACTTTTGATCCTGTTGAATTTACTTTGGAAATTTTGTCCTACCTTTGCTTGTGTTTTGTCATTTGGAGTATTTAAATTGTTGTCTATCCACTATCTCAATCACCACAAAAAAAGTATAGGAAATTATAAGGCAAGGAGATCTGATAAATCATCTTGATCTAGCAAATAAGCATTCAAAATTTGGCCTTGTGTACCTAAGATAGGACCAAAGTGGTTTTGACTTAGAATTTGGACCTATACCATTGCTTCTTCTGGCACCGTGACACAGTGTGACTTAAACTTTACAGGGGTAGTAACAGGCTGTGTCTCACCTGCTGATATTTCTGTCATGAATTATTAGACTTCATGGCACATCAGACTGAGGGAACTGAAAAGGTGGAAAGTCAGTACACTAAAGAAATCACAAAGAATTTTCAGCCAATGTGTGCCAATGTTCTCTGTCTTTCTCTGACTGTTAAATTAACGGAAAAATAAAAAGAAAATTGCCTCTTCTTGAATGGTGAGGAGTATAAAATTGTCTTTTATTTTCTTTTCCCATGCAAACTTTAAAATTGTGTTATATGGAGCAACAGTGATTACTTTCTATGTGATCTAAAGATGATGCAATCTGTTTAGAAGTCTCGTTCATATCTCCTACCTTTTTTATGCTACGTAGAATTATGTGGTAAATGGCTTGACTTTTTTTTCTCTTCCTTTGCAGTGTTCACTGATTATCTAGCCAAGAATTCAAGTCAAAGAGTGTGCATTTCTGGGAAAATGTGTCAGTAACTCAGAGTCTCAAGCTGTGTCAAGGGAAATATAGGTTGGATATCAGGAAGAAGTTTTCCATACAAAGAGTTATAGAGTACTAGAACTACCTGCCCAGGGAGGTGGTGGAGTCACCATGTGTTTAAAAAAGACTGGATGTGGCACTCAGTGCCATGGTTTAGTTGAGGTGTCAGGAACAGGTTGGACTCAATGATCTTGAAGGTCTCTTCCAACCTTGTGATTCTGTGGTTCTCTGATAATTGATGCCTTGTGCATGGCACAGTTACTCTTGATGGTTGTTGAATTTTGTAGCTGTACCACCTAATTTCCACAATTTGAATATCTTACCTGCCTGTCAGGCTGGGATGAGAATTTTGTTTTCAAGAACCTCTGTTCTGTGTGTGAACTCACTGAATGGTGTTAAACCCCAACCTGTTACTGTTGCTTGCAGTCATACAAGTGGTACGAGTGGTTCTTTTCATTTTTATTTCTACTTTCCTCGCTCTCAACAGCTCCTAAAGGTTTAATTTCAAAACCAGAATCCATATATGGTGACAGTCATAAATAGATATATAAATAAATCTTACTCTTGATTAATATAATGTATTGCTAAGCAGGTTTGTGTTTGCAATGCATGTTTTTCTCAGAAAACCTTGTGTTAATTAATATCATCACTGGATGAGATGCTCAAATGAGCTACAACACAGCTTCCTAAAAAAGTTTTATGTTCTGGAACAAACTAACTAAAACATTTACCTTCAAGTGATGCAGCCAAGTTTTTCATAATGACACATTTAAGATTATGATATTGACTTCCAAAAAAGCTTCCACTTAAAAAACAATCCTATTTTGTGGTTTGTTTGATGGTCTTATCTTTTTGATAGTTCAAGAAGCAGTCAGAGGTCCCAATTTCCTACTTTACATTTTTTTTCTTCAGGAGGGACCATATTGCTAAAGTCTTGTTCATTACGTGTTTTCAGAATGCTACAACCTGAGAAACTAACACCTCATAACTTAAATATCTGTATTGGTGAATGTTGTATCTTTTGGTTGACACTGATGAACAATTTTACAGGACAGGCAGCCAGGAAGTCCTCTGGCATCTGAGGACCATAGGACATCTTTCCTGAAGTGTTTTGATTACAGTTCAGTTGGATATAAAGATTGTAACTTTAGTTTCCACTGAATATTATGTGTGAGATACAACGTTCTCCAGTTCTTCTCTCTACTTGCTGTAGTAAAATGGTCTTATTTTCATGCTTGCTACAGCTTTTACTGAGTCATATTTTGCAGTCTAGACATAAAATCATGAGTTTTCCTATGTCAGAGGAACCTGTGGAAGAAACCTGAATCGGAGATTGATGATTTCAGGGAACTCCTGGAGACAGAGACATCTGCCCTAAACAGAGTCAGCTACAGAAGGTATCCCAAGTCTGATCTCAGTTTGGTTTTGAATGTCTCCAGAGATAGAGAATTTACAATCTCCCTGGGCAACCTGTTCCAGTGTTTGACCACTATCATGATAAAGAATGTTTTCTAAACTTTAAATGGCATTTATTATAGGTAAATTTGTTCCTTTTGTTTCTTTTTCTCTTACCTCCACGTTCATTTTTTGTATCTCCTTCCATCAGGTACTCATTTATTCACTTTTGTAAGATCCCCCCCTTAACCTTCTGCTCTCCAGGATAAATAATGCCACTTCTCTCAGTCTTTTCTTGTTATAACAGATGCTCTAATCCCTTCATTATCTTCAGGTTTCTTTGCTGCACTCGTTCCAGAATGTTCGTTTCTCTCTCATCCAGGGGAGTTCAGAAGTGGACACAGCACTTCAGGCGTATCTCCATTTACAGAGGACAACAATCAGTTCTGGTGATGTTCTGGATGAGCTGACAGCATTCTCCCTAATGCAGACCAAGATGTTGTGGCCCTCTATTCTGCAGGGACATACTCTTGTCTTATGTTCGATTTCTTGTCCATCAGAATGCGTAGGTCCTTTTCTGGAAAGCTGCTTTTCTTCTCCTCAGCCCCCAGTCTGACTGGGGGGTGTCTGGAGTCCAGTCCTCTGTGGGTGCAGGACTTTGCAGCTCCTTGTGCTGAACTTCCCAATACACCTGTCAGCCCATTTCTCCAGCTGGGTGAGGTCCCTCTGGAGAGCAGCACATCCAGCTGGTTTATCAGTCACTTTT
This sequence comes from Ammospiza caudacuta, assembly GCF_027887145.1. Classification (NCBI taxonomy): domain Eukaryota; kingdom Metazoa; phylum Chordata; class Aves; order Passeriformes; family Passerellidae; genus Ammospiza; species Ammospiza caudacuta. The sequence goes on along the minus strand of NC_080593.1, from coordinate 114,828,885 downwards.
CCCAGATTGTACAATCTGCAGACTTTCTGAGGGTGCACTCTGTCCTATCACCCTTGTCATCAATGAAGACATTAAACTGTTTTGAACCCAATTTCAGCCTCTGTGGGACCTCACGTTTGCTTGGTCTCTAGCTAGATGTTAGTTTTCAGTCCAGCTCACTGTCTGCTTATCTTCCTCTGTTTGTTTGTCTGTAAGGAAGCTGAGAGAAATGGTGTTGAAAGCCCTACTAAAATTGAAATAAGCAGCAACCTCTGCTTTCTCCTCACTCACCAAGTCAGTAATCTTATTTTAGAAGGCAGAAAGATTTTTGGGACAACTGGATGTGGGAGTGAAACAGCACATTAAATATCATCAGTTAAATGGGTTTTTGTGCCCTCTTCAAATTATGTGTCAAGAAGACAAGCAATTTGTCAGTGGTAAGAATGTTTGGCTGAATTCAGGAAAAGAATGAAAATTATTCTATTTTTAAATTGACTTTGAGCCTCCATACTGAGCTCTGGTTTTATATTCTTAAAAGCCCTTGCTGCTTACTGTTGAGAAATTGGCTACTTTAGCCTTTTCCATCAGAGCATACTGTCATATTTCTCTTGAAGTCTTTATAAGTAGGGAAGAGAAAAATATAACCTTGACTTTTTTTCTCTGAGTGGCCTCTGATGCAGTAGCACAGCATTACAGAGATATTCAGCTGTTTACCCACACCTTTGGTTTCACATATTTTAATCAACTTTTGAGAAAAGCACATTTAGAATGTTTTCCTTCTGTCCACAAAGAGATTTTACAATCCTTTAAGTGAGTGAATGGTTCCAACAGGCAGGAAATGTGAATTCCTTAATGCTCAAAGGGAAAAATTGGATTCCACTGAAGTCACTGGCTGAAAAAGCCATTTTTGAATTTGTTTTCTAGCTAAAACTTGATCACTCAGAAAATCATTAAAAGTAAAGAATAATTAAACAAATAGAAAACAACAAAAAATGTCACATCTGAAAAGATTTGCCCATCAACAATTTATGTATCTGCTTTAAATGCAAGACAGAGACAAGATTTTTATTTATCAATCCTGACTAATGCTAGGAGCACTGCAAATACCTTTCTGCCCCTTGCCTTCTACTCTCTGCTTTCACAGACTGGAATCCAGGGCTGGAGATATTAATGCATGTCAGGCTCTTTGATGGCAGGCTGGCCAGTGTTGGCAGCTGTAGTCTGATCAGAGTGGATGGATGAGACAAAAACATGAACTGATAAAGTGTTGCCCCACAAGCCATGTGAGATAGAAACCTGCCTGATTTTATAAAGAAATCAGTCCTGGTTAAAAACCTGACATCAACAGCTTTCCTACTTCCTGAATCTGGTTAGAGCTGTGTACCCTAGAAGCATGCTAAGGACCTGTTTTTTTAGGCATAGTGTTTTATTTTATGTCATTGGAATTGGGTACATAAACTTTTACTTTCACAACCATTATTCTATCTCTAAAAAGCTGCAGGAGGATTCTCTGCATGTGGCAAGAAATATGTAGGAGCACAGATTACTTTATTGGTATGTGATATATATGACACAGAAACAGGATACAAGTGCAGTCTTATCTTCTTCTAAAGTTAAAGTTTCCTGCTTTTGTAATATATAAATATTTTTATATATCTTCTGGTAGTTTATCACAGCTGCTTATTTTAGTTTAAATATGTTTAATGGAACTTTTGTACAGGAATATAGCTCAGAATTCTGTGTCACATATTCACCAGAAAATGAAAAACAGTTTGGGGCGTATTAGGGACATATTTCTGCAAATATTTTTGCAGATTTAACAGTTATTTAAGATTAAGTACTGGAGAAAAAATTCTTGTAAATTTGAATGGTAAATATACGCAAATTCTTCATTTCTGTCAGAAGAATCACATTTGTAGAAGAAAAAAAGACTTGTGATATTGCTGTTAGCTTCTCTTCTGGAGTGAAGATAAAGAACTTGGTAGTCAACACTATGAAATAGTCAAGCAGTCACACTTAAGTCTTGGTAGAAAATATGGTTGTCTGCAAGTAAAAGCTGCAGAAACAGGATAGGTCATACAGACATGGGACATATGGGACCTGTGGGACATATAGGACATATGGGAAGGAAGTAGCACAAACTACTTTAACACTATTCATGCTAGGTTAATGTCTTGTAACACCATTTTTACCTTGTACCTTAGAGTTATGGGTGGTGTACACTCACACTACAAATACTTAGTCAAATCACTGTGCTCCCAAAGCAATCTGAGTGTTAGTATAAAATGCAAAAGTATTGCTGGATCAGCAGTGACGGGAAATTCCAGGTGATAATGTTTGTCAGTGTAGTGGGCAGTTTCTTCCACATTTAAACCAGCACAAGTGAATATTTAGAACAGTAACTTTCAGTGAGATGGTCCCACCTTTTTTTAAAGTATTGACATTTGCTTATCAAGGACGGGGAAAGAAAGAATAAAGTTTGTGCCCCCAGAAAAATGAAAAGACATTAAAAGAGACATTTTTTCCAATTAAGATATTTTTCCAATAAAGACTTTTTTTCCAATTTCAGATGTAAAGTGTTGAAATTGTGTGATGATAGGAGCCTGTATTGATAAGCCTTTGGCACGCCTTCCTTTATTCTTGAATGTGTTGAATTTCATTGTGTCAGCCCAGGTGGCTCCTACTCATTAAACTGGCCTTGTAAGTATTCAGTAGACTGTTCCTGCAGCTGTAGGGGTGGTCATGCAGGATATTATTTCATAAGGAAGTTAGAAGATTTCTAGAACATAGTTTAATAGAGATAGATAGATAGATAGATAGACAGATAGATAGATAGATAGATAGATAGATAGATAGATAGATGATAGATAGACAGATATAAACTATAGATAAATTAATATAAGAAGTAGGAAAGTCGATTGAGCAGAACAGCAAGTTGGAGAGTCTCATCCAGTCCAGCTGAAGACTAAGCTGCAAGGAGCCTTGCAACTCAGCCTTTCCCAAAACCAGCGATTTACTATTTAGCCATCTGCTGCTGATGATTCTCAAAGAATCAATATGGTTACACATGATGATTATAATGATGATGAAAACATCCTGTGCTATTCATTGTGATTTATCTTCCAAAAGAGTGGTAGTTTGGCACATAAAGTTTTTAATCAAATTGGCATTTCCTCCAGTATTTACAGGCAAATATTGTCCCAAAATCCTGTGAAATGAATCAGTAACTACCTGCACATTACTGGTTAGGCTAAGACACTTTTTTTTAGGCACTGACTAAAACTTCTCTGGTATTTGCCACCTTTATGGTCCTTGCATGAAGACATATTTAATGGATTACAGAACTGTAGAGAGGCTTCTCTCATCTGTTTGCAATTCAGTTACTTCCCTGAATCCTAGTTCTAAATAGGATTGAGCTTCCAGATAGTAGCTGTTATTCCAATTTCCTGCTGCTGCTGGCATTAGAAGTTACCTTTATTGTCTTTCCTGGATAACCATGTTCCAACTTTGAGAAGGCACCACAGGTCATTCAGGGTTCAAAATTATCAGTTAAACACCTTCCTTTTTATTCATGTGACAGATTTATTCTCTACATATGTTATCTTTGTCATCTTCTGTTCCTCCTAATATAAGTGGCTCTTTAACAACTATATAAATATCTAAATATTCTATCTCTAGTTCAATTCTTTCAAAAAGTGAAAGATATGAAACAGTTTTCTCTCTGAGCAGTGAGGTACAATTGCAGGCCTGTCACTTTTCTCAAGCTGGAAAACAGATCTACCAAATTTGCCTGGTAATTACCTTACCAAATACCCTTTAGTCCCAATAGATGGATAGATGGATGGATGGATGGATGGATGGATAGATAGATAGATAGATAGATAGATAGATAGATAGATAGATAGATAAATAATATAGATAGATAGATAATATAGATAGATTGATATAAGTAATAGGGAAGTTTTGGAAGACCACAGGCCAACTGGTTCTAAGAATTAAGTGGAATAGCAATTTCCAGAGTCTCATCCAGTCTAGCTGAAGACTAAGCTGCAAGGAACCTTGCAACACAGCCTTTCCCAAAACTAAACATTTACTATTTAGCTATTTAGAAGAGTACTTGTCCTTGTAGGCAATCCATTGTAGAATTAATTCTAACATAGGTCTCTTAAACTCCTCATCTGTCAGGGATCATCAATACTCAACCTAAGCACAAAATAACTGGAACAGATCTGTCTATGCTGTGTGTATATCCCTGGGGACAAGGCTACCTCTGGGGATTCTGGGAATGCAATGCAAAGCAGAGGTTCAGAGTTTTTATAAGTACATAGTTACAAAAATAATAATAATAAAACAATTTTCGAAAGCTAACCAAAATTTGTGGAAATTAAAATTCAGCTGCCGCACATCCATCCAGCCCTTCACATTGTCATCCATACTGTCCAGTTTTTGATTCACGATTTTTTTTTCCCATTTTGAGAACTGGACTAATGTTGCTAAAGAACTGCTTGTGATTCTTCCAAGTCTATCTTTTTAGTAGTTACATGTCTTAATAAGTAAATCTAAATTGGCAGGTGTGAAGTCTATTTTGGAGGGGTAAAGGAGTCACATAAGAGGCTTTATTTTTAATTTCTTTTTCCCAGTTCTGTGACAAACTCATAATCTTTAGTAAACTGGTTTTATGAATCAGATCCTTTAACAAATTATTTTGGTGGTATAAGGTTAAAATTCTTAGAAAGAAAGAAAAGTAATCCAGGTCAATATATCTATGATAATACTTTCCTATGGATAATGAGAATTATTAATAAATATTTTAAACTAAAACTTATCAAATTCAATGTAGTTTACTGAACGACCAGTTTTCAAGTCTCCAGCATATAAGAAAGCTATAAGTTCAGGAAAGTCTTTAAATTATTGTACCTTCTTGTTTTATTGATAAAATTGGCCTGGCTATAGACCTACATTCATATTGACTTTTGTGGCTGAAGTATGTTTCTTATTGTATAGGTACAGTGCTGTTTGGCACTAAGGCTCCTGGAAAGAACATGGTGAGCTAAAACTGGAATATTTAAGCATACAAACAAAAGACAAAGTTGTACACTGTGCTCATCTGAAATTTTTGTCAAATGTAGTACTTGTTTCTATTAGATTAGGTGATTATGCTTTCTGTTCCTTTTCCTGAAATGCTTGTCTAATACAGAAACAACATTACATGTATCAAAATGTTTAAACGTGCACTGAACTTTCTATTTAGACAAAACATTAGTGTTTCTAAAGATCCTTTCACCCTTCCATTTCTGCTCCAGATTTTGGGCATCTCTATGGCTTGGGGGTGTTTTAGGGCTTCCTACATCTTAGAAAAGCGAAGCCACACGGTGTGAGAGGGCAGAGGTTGCAAAAGGAGAAGCAGCTCGCCAGCAGCCTCCAGTATTTTGCAAACTCTGCAGTCCACAGAGCTGCAAAGGAAAATTACAGCTGGCATGCATTCATGATGTGGATCTCGAGCAGTGGAACAGTCCCTCCTGTCCTGTCTGTTCTCTAAGCAACCAGAGTAAGGAGAACACGGGTAACCTCTCCTGACAGACTGTATGCGGCGAGAACACCTTGTGGCTCTGCCTGAGGGAAGTCCTTGGTTTAACTGTCTGATGTCAGCTGTGGCTGCACGTGCCAACAGTGTACCTCCAAAGCAGCTCCTGCTTCTGGCAAGTAGAGTTCCCAACCTTAACCTGGATTGTGGAAACAACTCAGGTTCAACTATGTTTCAGATGGGTTTATGGAGGAGATTTTCTCACATGTTGAATGTTCTCTTCCTTGGGACCACTAGATTGGATGATGCTACTTACACTTCCAGTATTAATCATAAATGACTAATCTTAACTGTAGCTTCTGTGTTTGTTGTCAAAATGGAAGCTTTTGAATTCCAAATATGAAGCTTATTCCTTCTGAGGGCAGCCAACTGTAATGACAATTACTGTACAGGACGGTTGGTTTGGCACATCCTCATATGCCATTAATTTCCATAACCTTTATCCTAACAGCCTTGTTCTGTGTTTTAACATCTTTCAGGTGCTAGTCTCTTTCCAAGAAAAATATCCATATTAAGTAAAAGAAATTTATTGTCAGCATTTAAGTTGGATGTTAAATTTTTTTTTTGCCCATCCTTGATAGGGTGAAAAGATGTTTGAATTGGTTAATAGTTATGAATTGTACATTGTACAATTATGTTGAAAATATGGGATTTTTTAAAACTTTTAGATGGTATTTTAAAAGTAATAAAAGATTTATGAAATGCCTGTATAGGACTGTATCTAATCATTAGAATTCCATCAAGTAATCTTTTTTTCCCCTTCAACTGAAATGAATATAAAGGGCTTCTTGAGAAAAGACAGGAAATGTTCATGTAAGACCTACCACCTGTTGTTTTGGTATTTATTAGAAATGTGTGTATATGGTTTTTTAAGTTACATATGTATACATTTTCTATCCCAGATACTTATAAAGGAGAGAGGCCAGTTAAGTTCAATGTCCTCTGGAATAAACTACAAAACTGACTTTTGTTTAAATAAGCATTTCGTAGGCTACTCATGATTTATACACACAGATCTTGATAATGAGTGGATGCACTTAGATTTCCAGCACAATTTTTTTTCTTAAAGAAGGTCACTTTATATCTATAGTTACTTAGTCTATAAGATAATCAAACTATATGGGTATTTCCTGCAGTTTCATTATATTGTGTTAAAGAATAAAGGCTGTCCTTTAGTTCTATAGGGCTCCACTTCCAAGTGTATTTTAAAGAACTCTGCTGTGTCAGTAACTGTGTACCTTATATTTATGTGACTAAGACATAAAATATGCCCCATGTGGAGGAATTCCATCACATATAAGAAAAGCAAAGACTTAAAAGACTTCTACAGGACATTCAGAGCCTCTCTAAGTTTTCTGAGCAGTTAAAACTGTTTTTAATTGTTTAATTGAATTGTAGTGCAACTGAAAATGTTCTCTCTAAAATAAGTTGTATCACATTTAATCCTTCTTGACAGATTGTCGTTTGCCTTAATGTTATGAATTTTTGCAGTATTGTTTTTAGTATTCTAAATGAGTCCAAAACTTCAATTTACCCTTGAAAATCTGTTTGAACCTTCTCCAAACCAGGAATCCTGTTATTTAGCTAGCTCTCTTTGGAGATCTGTTCTTAATACCAAACTTTAATCTCCTTTGTTGCAAATTTTGCAAATTATTGCTTGCACTGTCCTTGGTGAACAGAGACAACAGTTGATCATTTTCCTCCATAGGAAGGGCGTTATACATACTTGCAGATTGTTATCATATCCTTGTTCAGTCTTTGCTCTTCTAGACTAAACAAGCTCCATTATTTCAACCTTTCCTCATAGGTTATTCTCTGCACCTCTTATAACCTTTAATACTATTTTTGTTTACATCTTTTGTAATGACTCAAGTCTGGTCTGCGTCCACTAACAGTACCACATTCCTTCTAAATTAGTTAAGACCTGGTTTTTAAACAATTAAGACTGAATGGTTTGATCATCAAGTGACTCAGGTGTAAAACATGTTTGTGTGAGAGTTGTCTCTTCCTTACTCAGCCTAGAACAATGCTGATACAATTTTGTTGACTAAGACACACAAAAAAAGGAATGGTGTGTAACATATGGGAGCGATTAAGGTAATTTAGGAAAAATCCTGACATTTCTTCAGTCATATCTGAATATCCCTTTGAAACAGAAGATGTCTACACAATTTTCTTTCTTGGAGGGTTTTTTCTTGGTGAAAAATTATCAATATGGTACTCTTCATCTACTTCAGTACTTAGAATCTGCTGCTTAACTGGAGACAGAAACAGTCATTGTCAGCTGCTGTAGCAATTATCATCACTGTAGTTCTAGAAAGCTATGCTTTAGTCTTTAAAAATAAAAAATTAAAATTCTATTATAAACATCTAAAAACATTTATCTGTTGTGAATTTGCAGGAAAACCATAGATTTCACAATCATGCAAAGTTAAACTTTGCCTTTGACCTGATATAAATGAAAAGCAAATTAAGAACTTGATCTGGCATTCTATATCTGATCAGAAGAATAAAATGCTGAATTAAGACAGCCTGTGCCTAGAAAATAAGCTTTATGAGGAATGTTTGAGGGAACTGAGGTCGTTTAGCCTGAAGAAAAGGAGGCTTAAGGGAGACTTACAGCTACCTGAGAAGAGGTTGTAGTGAGGTGGCAGCTGATCTCTTCTCCCAGGTAGCAAGTGACAGGATGAGAGCAATTGGCCTGAAGTTGTGCCAGAGAAGATTTAGATTGGATAATAGGAAAGATTTAATAATGGAAAGAGTTGTCAGACATTGGAACATGCTGCCCACTGAAGTGGTTGGTACTGTGAATTACAACTGTTTGGGAAAAAGAAGCTGCTTCAGCTTGGTTGTGTTGCTGCAATGTTGTGTGCTGTTCCTTGTGGTGGCTGGAAAATTAGTGTTGGAAATGTCTATGCTTTCCTTTTGAGGGGCAGCTTATTGGTAGTTCCATGTAACATCTGATAACAGTTTTTATCTAGGAGATACACTTTGGATTGAAAAAATGATATCACTCATCTTTCTCTCCTAAGCACTCTCTACATCCTAACTCCTCCTCTTCTCTGCATCAATATCTTGCTGCTGCTTTTGCAAACAACTCAGCTACAGACTACATACTGCTCATTTGCCAATACCCTACACACAGCCCTTTCAAGTTCTTTTGTACGTCTATTTCTGAAATGGTAATACAGGTTCAGATCCCCACAAGCAAAGAACAGACATAGCAGAAAACCAGGAGTAGCAACTAAATTACAGCAAAAATTACATAATGTTCTTTATACTGCCAGAAGACTGGTCTGATCAAGTTCAATGGTCAGTGCAAACTGCAGCCAGGAGTTGGGAACCAGGACAGGAGGGATTAATGATTAGCAGAACAAATATATATCATAGAAAAAGAAGGAAAGAAAGAAAAATGGAAACTGAAATGCATTGTGGGTTTTTTATTATTAATTCTGATGTACTTCTTGTTTAATATTTCTGTATTTTTTCATTTTACTGATGCCTAAGTAATTACAATTTTTTTAATATAGGTACAAGTATTATGTCTTCATCTGCCCACTGGTAATAAATATGTATAAGCTATGGGACATGATTTTTTTTCTTCTTTTCTTAAGAAAACACTTGAGAATTAGAAAGTATGGCTAGGGCAGAGGAGGGATCAAAGAGATTTTATAACATTCTAGTTTTGCAAATATTTGAAAAAGGCTAGTTTTCCCCCTAGTCTTCAAAGCTCAGTTTTTGACCCTGTGAGGCTGGTAGATTCCACGGAAGGCTAGATTTAGTGTTTTACGTCATCATTCCTGCTCTCCTTATGTTCATACTTATTTGTGCCAGGCTTAATATGCAATGTGGGTCAAATTCAGCTAAGTACAATTACTTTGGTAGCATGTCCTTGAAAAAAAAGCTTTTTTTTTTCTTTCATGATGGTGCCTAACATTGATTCAGTGCTTCAAAGTGATATTTTTGCTTCAAGTGATATTATGCTTTAGTAGTCTGGTGTTTTTGGATTTTTTTTTAATCTATGTGTCTGCAAAAATAGTACAGCATGGACAGCTACTTATCAGGTTACAAAACATCTTTTGTCTGTTCTCAGTACAGCATGGGAATCAGCTTGAGGCTGGCAGCTGAATTTAGCTTTCTATGCATGATAACTCTCTGGGCTTCCAGTGCTGTGGAGATGTAGTCACTATCAACAAGGTCCTAATCTTGGGCTGAATCCTACCCCTAATATTACCTCATTTTGATGGATTTTCTCTGCATTTGATGAGACTTTAACCTGAAAGTCATTCTTAAACTGATGAATCTTTTCTCTAGGAAAAACAATTAAACAGACAAAGAGAAAGTTTTGGAATTTCCCTTCATTTACATTAAGGATACAGAGGTTATATACCCAGCCAAAACTTCCACCTCCCTGAAACATATACAATAAGAATAGGAAACTCCTGACAAGTTCTCAGAGCATTTTTGCATTTCCCTGCTTGATCAAAACTCTAAAATTAAGTAAAACTGTGGAGGAAAGTCCAAAAATAGTATCTCAGCATCCACCTTCATGAACACTGATATGTTTCACAATTTCAGTGGAATGTGTCTGTTCATTAATTTTTTTTTTTTACAGTGTCATCTAATAGTGGTAGTGGTTGTTTTTGTTGGTTTTGTTCCTCTGTAAAGCACTGCCTTCTTTCCTTGTCCAAAATCTTTTGCTCCTTGGAAGGGTGTATGGTACATTCTTACACGTGAAGAGCTAACAGGTGACCTGAAGCAGAGGGAGTAGATTTGGAGACCCTGTGTGCAAACCCAAAAAACAACAAAGGGATCTAAAAGCAAAAAATCCTTTTAGCTAAAACTATTGCCCTCAGGTCCTGTGGGAGGAAAAATATAAAATGACTGTATAGATTTCATACAGTTGAACTCTTCTGTCAGCTCATAACTCTGTGCTGTCTTATTTGAAATAAATCTACAGGTTTTCCTTGAATATGTCACTCAGGAAAAAATTAAATGAAGTCTATGTGGTGATGTATTCAAATGCAGTCAGGAGCTTAATAATCAGACAGATTTTTTCCATTACTCTTAATCAGGAGGCAGTGATGTGGGCCAGTGATACAACCAGGCAAGCTCACATGCCTTGTAAGCAAGTTCTAGTCATGCCCTAAATCTTAAAATAATCCTGACTAGTCTCCATTTTTAGGCATGAGGATGAAAATCCCTCAACCTTTTCAATATTGTCTGTCCATTCCATTCTTCATTCCTCGGAGGCTTGGAAAGAGAGTCCTACCACCTGCCTGCTAGACGACATGTCAAGGGCTCCTTATCCTTTTCTCTGACTGCTTGCCAGAACCTGGGATAAGAAAAAAAAGTGGACTGAAGATGGGAACGTGCCAGTCTTGGAAGCTTTCCCTTGCCAGGACCGTGCTAAGGGACTAGAGGCACTCTCCTGAGCCCTGCACTTTGCCATCACAGGGCTCAGTGCCTGTACATTAAATGGGTTCTGCCTATGTATCTCCTTTCTCACAAGCTTATCATCTGAGATGTTTTTCATCCATAAATAGATGACAGCTGTGTATATGACCCTGTCAGCTTTAAAAGAAACAGGCACTCTGTGTACTCTGCCTGATGGGAGCAATATTTCGGGTAAGAACAGGGAGTCCTTTGGTAGTACTACCAGCAGTCCACAAGATGTCATGCTATGACAAAAATGGTGATTTCTTGTACCTGGAAAGTACTGCAGCACTAACCTTCCAGAAACAGCACAGTCCGTTCAGGCAGCCTCAGCTTAAGGCGTTCAGACAGGCAGAAGGCCACCCCTGAGCAAGAATGTCCTGAGATCGATTGCAATCTCTTGCCAAGCACTGACGTGCCCACCTTGGTTTCATCTCTAAGTTATTACAAGAGCCTGAGAAAAAATGCACCCTCAAGCTCTAACTCATAGTTCTACACAAGTTGCATAATCAGTGGAAAGAAAAGGAATTTTACCAGGTTGTCCAAGTAGAACGACAGTTCTTTTCCATTTTGGGTTCACCGCATGGTTAACAGGAGTAGATTATAAATTTCCCAAAGCCAAGAAAGTTTATAGCTACTCTCAAACCTTAGACTTTATGCAATGAGTACTTCTTTGAATATATCTAAAAGTTTCCCTTTTAGATAAAAATCACTTACTTTGCAGCAGAGTTTACTCTTCAGAGCAAAATTAACTTATTTCATCTTCAAAAAGATCATATTGTTTTTCCTTTAGTTTTGTTTGTGTACTGTATTAAGTTTTTCTTCTCTTCATATTTATAGGTTTTAAACTAATTTTAAGAGTTCTGTTCCTCATTTGCAATGACATATCTACATTCAGAATAGAAATATTGTGTGGAATCACCCTTTCTCCAATACTCATGAAGAGACAAGGAACATTTTAAAGTGGAATTGTGGGCACTCTTCAAAGAAGTGTTAAAAGGAATAATTTATGTTGATTAGACAGCAGGTCAAAATGGACTTCTGAAAAGGATCAAAAACCTCAGAAGAAGAAAATGCCAGTATCTTGGGTTCCATGCACACCAGTTTTGGCAAAAACTTTGTTAAATGGTAGTTATAGATTAGAGTCAAATGAAGAAAAAAAAAAACTTTCTTGATGCATATGTTGATGCTTGGCTATAAACTAAATTAAGGCCACTGAGAAACTTTGAATTATTTGAAACATTCTGTTGATTCTCGGGGTTCCATTCAGTAATTTCTTAAGGTTTAGAGATTTAGAATGTAGAACATGGTGAATGAATGTGCAAGAAAATAAATTGAAGAAAGTCTGGATGCTTTGTTGAGATAAGATATTTTAAAGGCTTATTAAGAAAAAACATTTTCTTTTTTCTATATTGAGGAATATTGAATATAGTTGAGTTTGAACAAAACTAGATACCAAAAAAAACCAAAAAAACCCCCCAAAACCCTCTAAGCCAATCAGCATAACTTCATTCTCCTTCTTTCTACTGAAAAAAAACTTTCACTGAAAATTTCCTTCTATGGATGAAACTAGCAACTTCACCATCTTTGTTGAGAGTGCAAGAATCACCAGTCAGTTTTGCAATCTGCTGGAACAGAGCTGTGAAAACATCTACTGGGTTTTGGCCTTTTCTAGGAATAAAATCAGGCAAAGTTAACTGCAGTTATTTTAATTTTGGATCCAATGTATTGCATTGTAAATTAGTTTTAAAAAAAAAAACAAACTCAAATATCTGCAATATTAAAATATATTATTAAAAAGATGCTTATCTTTCCCCAGTCCAGACTGAAGGACCCTTATAAGTCTTCAGCATTTTTTACCAAGTTAGGTGTGATTTTCAATGCACTACCACATTTTTTCCCAAACTGGGAGCTGAAGCTTTGCTGTGAGAGGGTGCTCATACTCAGTGGGGCAGGAGTTTCAGCCAGTGTTTATTGGGGTGACTCAGTCAGGGCTTACTGCAGATCTCAGCTTCACTGAAGTTTTTAGGTGTAGATTTTTTCAAACCATTGATAGTCTAAGAAAAAGGTAGAGGAGTTCTATTAAGCACACAATTTATTTGGTGAATTTTGGTACATTAAACCCTGTTCTTTGAGAAATAAGAAAGGAGCTTGTTTGATCCTCCTGTGTGTTGCAATTTTTGTGTGTTTCCCCTTATGCCCATGCTCCATTGAATTGACTGGATAAGAAATGTTAACTTTCTTTAAAACTTGGTCTCATTACATTTTTAAGCTGCTATTGCCAAAAGTTCAGTCTGTGAGGAGGAATGACCAGTTAGGACAGAGAATATTAGATTCTTGGTAATAACATGGTTTTGGAGCCAGCTAATAAAGTGAGGAAAGTTAGCAGCACTGAAAGATTTTTGCAATTATTGATTGCAAATAAAAGTATTATTAAACAGATTCCTCATGGAGTTTAACTCTGCTATCTCCAGCTAATGAGTGTGCCAGGGAATTGGCTGAGGATGCAGGGCTAGGAGATGTGATCAATATAAAGGACATTTGAGATCTCAAAGATAACTAATACTTAGATCATCTTGAAGCCTCAAGGAATAGTACTGGAATAAAAGTGATTGGTATAAAATGTAATATTTAAGCTGAAAAGTTACTAAGAACAGATGTAAAGTAGGCACATTTTGGATTTCAACAGCTGGAGAGAAGGACATGAAACAGTGATTCAGTTATCTTGTGAGCATGAGTCATTCATAGTGCCAGGAGATGATAAATTTAATTCTTATTTACCTCAGCAGAGGTAGGCACATGCAGAATTATTGCAGAAAGGACATGAATTCTTCTGAATTGCTTTGCAAGGTTATGGCCAGTGACATTCAAGAAAGTTGAACTTGGTTTGGGATAAATGTGAGAAAGTGGAATTAGTATGAAGCAGAGGAGAGATCTGAATTTTCTTGTTTGTCTGTATCCTTATCAAATTTAATTTTTCTAAAAATACATTTGTGGAAGAAGGTGCAGAAGGTACTGAAAGAAATATATGAAAACTCATCAGAACTACTTTAGCCTGAAAACTAAAGAGTTTTCACTGCAGTGAGGTTCCAAAACTATTTTCTAATAAAAATAATGAGAGAGATACAGTGTTTTGTAAGAATAGGACTCAGCATGCACTATGGTTACAGGGAATAAGCAGCAAGTCCACCTAAAAATCTATAAGGCACCTTGATCATGCAGACCAGTGGTTTTAACAAATGTTGGACACACTGTTCAAAATTCCTTTGGGTTATGTACACATGCTAAAACTTCTTGGAATTAATACTTTTAAGTACTTAGTTTAGAGTTTTTCAGTATTTCAGACTCTGCAAGAAGTTTCCTTTGCAGAACACTAAACAAAACATTAATTGCAGCAAGCTTTCCCTCTATCCAAATAGCCAAAGTAGGCACTGGGAAGAAACTGACTTCAATGGAAAAATGGCATTCTTCCAAGTCACAAGGAAATAAAATACGTGATTCATAATTTGTACATGTACAATGACCAGAATTACGAGAACAACAGCTACAATTCATTTCACTGGCATATATAAATTCCCAAGTTGTTTTTTTTTTTGCCTTTCAGACTTCCAGGTTCCATATATGTATTCGAGTACTTGTCAGCCTGCAAGAAATAAATTCTTTGACATCCTGTGCACTTAGTCAGACAGAACCCCTCTAATAAAGCAGAGATGTTAATTGGGCGACCGGGTCGCTTTAAAAATATTTCCGAATTTCCTGGCAAAAGTCTTAAACTCAACTTTTCTACCTGCTTGGCTGAAAGATATTTTAGCTTGATTAATGTTTTTACTTATGAATAGTAATATCCTTGTGTGAGGTCACAATTCAGATGCCTGGCCTGAATGATGAAGGTGTTTGATTTAAACTCCAATTTATTGCCTCTCAGGTGGGAATCTGAAGAATCACTTAAGATCCTCCATTAATTCCTGCTGTTCGGGCTATTCCATTCTATGTAGTTCTATACAGAGATTTTTGTAAAATTTAAATAAAACTTGAAACAGAGTTAGTAGCAGCCCAGCACCTGAAAGAATTCAGTTGTCCTTTCTAATGAACAGGGATTTCCTGTGGCTTAGTTTGCCATCATCCAACAGGTGAAGAACTCTGTGCTGCTGTGTTCTCTGGGGTCTTTATCAGAAAGCTACAGGCCAAGGTGGAAAAACTTTTTTCCTACTCCTTAGGAAAAAATGTTGAAATGCTTGCCCTTGGTTTCTCTCAAAAAATTACAAAAAAACCCTAAGCCCAACAAAACCACATAAAGCAAACAAATACAAGAAATCTTTAGAGCTTTAAATTAAGTAGAACTTGTTCATTCCATTAGTTGTCTTGACTATGTTAGTTTGGTCATAGTCTCTATCCCAAATATGCTTAGAACCTATGAAAGAGACCTTTGAGGAAACAAGTGAGTTTGTTTTAACTGAGTTGGCTTCCTCAGGCTGATGCATATTCCAAATGCAACTAGATAATTTAACAGGCCTTTTCTACATTTGTATTCAGCACTGTTTTATCACTCACATATGATTTCATGTGAGATTTCAAAGGCTGTTGATGCAATTAATCCAATATTGAAACACATGAAAGGAGGAGTTTCTATTTCTTTTGTCTCATGTAAAATCACATTATGAATAATTTGTTTATCATGTCTTATTTAATATTTTAAAAATTACTTATTTAATATTTTAAAAAATTGTAAAAATTTAAAATTTAAAAAAATTTTAAAAATTTTAAAAAATTACAACAAACTTTTTTTTTTCTGAAAGAAAGGCACTGTACAGGAAAATTACCTAATCTTCTTTGATACTGGAGCAGTAAGACAATGTATTTTCTGTTACTCACCTTAATTTTTAAAACATGTTGGATATTAAGTCTGCCTTCTACAATCTCTTTTCACAATGCAGAAACCTTCCAAACTGTAATTTATATACACCATGCCTCATGTCATTTTTGTGATGGGAAATGTCAAGGCCAGGTTCCTTTACATCACAAATACAAGAAGAAATCTTTAAATAATGTTCATTTGACAGACTTTATGTTTGCTATTTAAAAACTCGCTTAGAACAATTGACAATGAAATAATAAATTATTCTTCATTAGTGAAAGCAATGTTGTTAGAAGCAAGGTATTATTTTATTTTTTTCCTGACTCAACAACTGTGGTGTCCTGTCTAATGGTGAGACAGCCCTGGGATTTTCCCCCAATCCATTCAAAAGTTATTTCTTTTACTGCCAAAGTACAAGTAGTTACTATTTTTTATGGATCAGAAACAGAAAGAAAAAATTACTTTAAGCTGCCTACAGGTGAAAAAACTCCTCTGGAATATTTCATTCCAGTGTGTCAGTCCTTCTCCCTAATTATTTTTATTGTTACTACCTGCCAGTCTCTGAATAATGGTTAATTGGAAGAATTAGCCTCTGCCAATTTTCTTTTTTTTTTTTCAAAACAGCAAATGAGCCAGAGCATCAGTATTTATAGAGGAGCCCTAAACATAAGGCTGTTGGAAGGAAGGCTTTTGAAGAAAACTCTCCGTCTCTAGAGATGTGATGGTGAGTATAAGAAAACCACGGAGAGTTTAAAGGAACCTCCAACTTTCAAAACAAAGGAGATTTCATAGTACTTATGATTTCTTCAAAGAATTTCCAATGACAGGAAGATGGGCCTATAATCTGTGAATTCTTATGCGAGTTAGAAATGGGAATAAAATTCCAATCAAAATTTTGGAGCAGACAATCTTCTTCCAGACTGCCTGAAAAGGCCCCAGTAATACAAACACTATGGATATGCAGGCAATGGTGTATTTTTTATTATAAAAATATTCTTTTTATAAGAATTGCTGGACTAACATCCTAGTTTCTATAATATTTATTCTTTTGTAATTCTGTATTTTGTGTCTTGGAGACATTGACTGAGAAGACCAATCTGTTTGTGTGTTTAAACAATGTTTGCTGTGACTTTCTTTGGTTCTAAAACGACATCTTATGGAACTGAAAAGCAGTAGTTGAACATGACCCCATTTGTAAGTGGTTCTCTCCTGCAAGTGTTTAAATCCCAAGGGGATGAAGAGGCACAAGCATCAACACACATTACTTTCAGTGAGAGGGAGCCCCTTTTATGAGTGGAGCTGTCAGCCCCAATCTTGCGTTTTGGGTACCTGCAGGGAAGTGTCACCTCCTGTATGCTCACTGCCACAAAGCTCTGCAGGAAGGCAGGACTGAAAACTTTGTGCTGGAACATGAGTGGGTCAGAAAAGCCTGTGCAGACATTCCTGCTGCCAGCAACTCTTGCCAGGCATGGATCAGTTTTTCCTCCAATGCAATAACTCTCACATCACGTGTACAGGTAATGTTAACCACCTGAGGAGGAATTCACAGAGCCTCTTGGTTCCCTCTCCATGTCTTTTCCCCCACTCCCCAATACTACACTTAGTGTATAGACTCACCAATAGACCCTTAGACTTTTGTAATATTCTTCTAAACTGCTTTAGATATTGTGCTGCTGTTTCCTCCATCTGTTCCTTGCTGACTATTGTCTGACCCCCTCTGTTCACCATATTGGCAATGGTGAAACTGATGTCAAAAATGGCAAAAACATGTCACCTTATACTCCTGCAGAGCTGTTTATCTTTCCCTTGTTTATCATTCTTTAAATTAGAAATTGAAATCCTTGCTCTACAGCAGCCAAATCTACCACTGGTCCTACTAATAAGTGAAAAAAAGTAACAAGGGTGATATTTCAGTAAACAAGGATTGCGGTACTGCTTTCCAAACCTCTTTTGGAGTCCATTCAGCAAAAGGGTTTAATTTTCCCAAGGGTTGATATCACAGTAGTCCAGAAGTATAATGCACAGATAACATAAATAAAACATGAAATTTCAAAGGCATATAAATACTATGAATTCTGGCTTTTGTGGAATAAGATTGCAGAAGGCATGATCAAAAACCCCTGAAACAACAGTAACAGGAGTAGAGAATTGTTCTGACCAGTCTTGGCTTTTAATAGGAAAAAGATGCAATTAAAGGATTTTGCTATGGATAAGCTTTAGTTCAACATTTCTGCCAGTTTCAGGTTAAATCAGGCAAGATTGTGATTTGGTTTTGGCTGAGACAAAAATACTCTGAGCTTTTTTCAGGATATTTTGACAATCTTGCATAGCCAAAATGAAAAAGAGATTACTCACCTTCCAAAATTCTTAAATGTCATCATTCCTGAGGAATCAGGTTTAAAAGAAAAAACATTTTTATGATTTTATAATGGATTTCAACCAATATAAAGAGAAGAATTCTACAATAATGATTTCTGTAAATGTAAAAATCAAAGAAAGAAAACATGCTTAAATAATAAACTGGTCTCTTTCCAGGAAAGCTTTTCAGAATACTTTATTAAAATATGACTCTAGATGTAAAAAGTGGCTTACAGAGAATGAAAGATGAGCTGACATACCCCGTTATTCTTAAAATAGTTTTTGAAAAGAACAAATTTGAAAAGCATGAAAAATGTGCAAAAGAAAAATGTAGATTTTTTTTTTTCTTAGAAGTGCTGGAGAATTCACAGATTTCTGCCATTCAGAAGAGCAGAAATAGCAGTTAGCTTGTTGGGGCTTTAGCAGAAATTTGACTTTGGTTTTATTTGTCTGGTTTTGATTGAGTATTTGTCTTTCACCCATCATGATCAAGTTATTTTAGAAGTGTGTAAGGTGGGACTGCTGGTTAGGAAGTAAGTATGATTTTAATTCTAGGAATCAAAAAATCCACAACTTCTCATCACTCTTTTCTAAATCATTGGACATCTTCCTGGAAATCTCAGTGCTAATTCTCAGTGGCCTTAAGGAGAGTTAGTGGCTATTAATCATTCTTTCTTCATTAGGAACTGAAGTCTTTTTTCCTTTCCCGGTGAATTTCCACCAGCATCAAGAGTTTTTCCTTCACTCATTTGTTCCAATCCAAGCAAATTCTTGCTTCCCATTGCACTCAAGTTTCAACTGTTCCCTAAGATCAACAACCAGTTGCTGATTGCTGTAGTTTTCATTGTCAGGGTGGGACTGTTCCCCTTTCACCACCAGCTTTTGACTTGCAAAACAGTAATAACAAGAGATATTCCTCAGGCACATACCCAAAGGAAATGCAAAAAGGAATTGCCTGCCAAGGATCATTTGCTGTAATCAGGCAGACAACAGATTTTCAAAAACAGAGGTAAAAAAACTGATGGATATAGGAAAATAATAAATTAGAGAATAATGGCTCCATCTAATTAATAATAATTTAACTTGATGAGATCATTGTATTTTCAAAATATCAATGCTAGAAATATGAGAAATGCTCAACTTTATGACTTTTGTCAATTCCTAGAAGAAGATGTTGGAATAAAACATTGTTGGGCACCTAGGAAATAAAACAATGAACTTGTCAGGAACTGTTAGATTACACAATGTAACTTTGTTCCAAAATCAGTGGGCCTTTTGCATAAAGCAGAAGCAATTAAAACAATACAAAACTGTGAGGAGCCCTTTGACACAGTTGCTAAATATACTGTCATAAGCACTGGAAACCAGATGAAAATAAAGCCTGACATCTCTTACACAAGTGCATAAATTGAGAGGGGAGCATGTGCTTTTAAAAATATCCATTGGATTTGACCCTGGAAGAATCTCTTTTCTTATTGATCTATACTTTCCAGTTTTGACTTGGAGATGAATTGGAAGTGGAATTGGAAGTAATTACCCAATATGCAGTTATAATTGCATTAGAAAATCAAACTCCCATTAAGATTAAAATAACTGTTTCTGGAATGAATTTTTGATTTTGAATCTTTGAATCTGTATTCAAGCTGCAAGTTCAACTAGAAAAATCTATGGAAGAACACCCTAGTAACCGTAATCAGTGGTGCATATAAAGGTTTCTGGCTGTATTTAGAGGCATGCAGTTTAAGAAAGGTGTGGATCATCGAGAGGATGTTGAGTTGAAGAACAATGAGAATAATCAGAGCCTTGAAATGGTGATGTGTAAAGACCAGTTGTAGAAATTGGAATAATTTACACAGGAGAAGACTGAGGGGAGTGAGAGCTGATATGCTTAGAAACTTTAAAAGTTGCTAACCAAGAAATAGAGGCAACATCTTCTCCACAAACACTGTGAGATGAAGAGAGGTCTTGAGTTGAAATTGCTCTGAGGAATGTGTAGGTTAGCAGGAAGTAAACACCTTTCCATCTCAGAGGAATATTAAGCAAAAAAATAGTCTTGTTTGATTATCAAACCAGTGATGCTCTATCCAGAAACTCCAGTCATCATTACTGAGATTCTCAGGAACAGATCAATAGATACTTGTCTGGAGAGCAATTAATGAAACTTCGTCTTGCTTGCATTGGGTAGAAATGCTCTTTAGATTCCCTCCACTTTGTCTCCATCATTCTCCTAAATAATTGACATAATCCAGCCTACCCATATAACTGTAGCATTTTTTAATTGGGGTATTCTTTGTCTGGAATGGAAAGAGTTTGGGTTTTATTGCTCCTGCCTAGCTCAACAATGCACTGGTACCACCGAGTCACACTGGGTAGTTTGATATTGTTGATAAATATGGTCAGCTCTCCCTCTAGTGGCATCACTCTGTTGGAATTTATTTAGTGGAAAGATGTTTTTCTCCTCAGGCCAGTGAAGCCCTGTACCTACAGGCACAGGGAATCCAGGGACAGATGTGCTGTAACCTCATATGTGGTTTAGCCTTTCCCACCAAAATTCATGTTGTCCCTTTTACCATTGCTGTTCTCACTTGGAGACTCAGCTGTGACTCCTGGTCGAGGCAGGCAACGTAAAGGGAACACCTTTATGGAGAGGGATTCCTAAATCCAAGCTCCCATTAGCCCTAGTAACAACAAATAGGATCTCACATTTTCTATCTCAGTTATTCTTTTTTAATTTTAAATGCATGATGTACCTAAATCTTCAGTAGGTTTCTAGGGAGCAGGCAGAGATTTTTGAAGGGGAGGCAGGCTGTCTTTGAAAGCCAAGACGCAAAATGGCTGGTCAGAATCAAGGAAAATTGCAGACCATTTACAGACCCTACGATTAGTTTTCAAGTTGATATTAAGAATTAAAATGTTTTGACAGGTTAGTGAGTTCAGCTTTCCACCCACATTTGCAGTGGCAACCCGAGGTGCTTTGCCTGCTTCAAGGAATTGTACCCAATACATGGGTGTTGGTCAGGATGAATGTGTCAGGCAAGGCACCGGTCTGTGTTTGGCTGGTGATTCAGCACTTGTCTTGTGATTTCCTTGGTAGTTTTATTCAGAAAATTTCATACATACCAAACCAAACAAAACCACAAAAGGAACCTGATCACATTTATCCAACATTTTCCTTTGTAACAAGTTACAGAGAAATTAATCTGTGGAAACATTGTACCCTCATGGAGAATTGCGCAGTTCAGAAACTCTCCTGTTGCCAAATTATTTTTTCTGTGCGAAAATGCAGACTATTCATGACAATGTATTTGTTGTATTTCTCCACAGTTATTTTTTCTCTCTGAAGAGCAAAACTGCTGCATTATAAACTAAATTTTGTTTACTTCTGTCTCTATTTGACCATAGCACATAAACAAACTTGGAGTGAAAAGAAGCTGAAGGCAGAAGAGGAAGGCTTTATAACTGGATGATTGTACAGCTCAGACAAGACCAAATTTTTACTGAGCTTCTCAAGGAAGTTGATGATTTCAACTTTTCTACTTTGCAAAGTTTTTATGAAGAATGCTATTCCTCTTTAGTAAGGTTTTGTGCTTTTACTGTTCATTATTATAATTTATTAGGGAGAAAGATGATATGTGCATATATATAGTCAAAGTCTTTAAATATGTCTATATCTGACTTACATTACAACAAGGAAATTGTATCTTAATGCCAGTGTTTTACATTAGGAATCACAATAAAATTTAATATAAATCTTTTAAGTATTTTGTTTTCTATTACTGAATTTTTATCCTCTTTAATGAATTATTTCCTCCAAATTCACCCTAAGGAATTAATAATGAGTCTTTTCAGGAGCTAAGACTGACCATCCCCATACCATAAACCAGAGCTCTCGGGCCAGCTACTGGCTCCTAAATCGTTATGAACTTAGAAATTGAATCTGTTAAGGTCATGACAGCAGCACTTGTTTTTCTCACTGCTGAAAAAGTATTTTTCTTCCAGCCAAAGCCACACTCCCTTTTTCCCAGAAGTGAGAATCCCCAGCTCCATTTCCCCCAGAGATGAAGTGAGTGCTATGGAATAACGACCTCGACGCGCCTGCATGTCTCCAGGCTCCACCCTCATCCCATCCTTGGCTGAAGCTCGGATGATTATAGCTCCAACCTGACATGAAATGAAACAGTTACAGCTCACAGATTGTTTGATAGGCCTTTCATATCATAAATAATGATTAAAAATCCTAACTCAGTAAATAATGTTCAGAATATGAAACATAAATATCTATTTTGTAGACCAAAATTTTCTATGGGAAGATTATTTCTGATTAAAGTACTTGATAATTATAAATAAAGTTGAAAATTAATACTGAATGGGAGAATATATAAACTGTTAGTTTTTTGTGGCTGATTGTATTAGTCATGCAGACTATAAATTGCTGATGATTAATGTGCACATGCTCTGAATGAAATATAACAGCATTTTATCATCACTTGCTATAATCTTATATTAGAAATGTGGAAACATCCTTCTTCATTCTCCAAAAGTTCTTTTAACACACTTCAAGTGCTTCAGTGTTAAAGCATTTCTAACTGCTCCATGATGATATAGGATCTTTCAGTAATTACAGTGAAGCATGCTTAATGAATGAGGAGGAAATAAGACTACCTAT
This sequence comes from Ammospiza caudacuta, assembly GCF_027887145.1. NCBI lineage: Eukaryota > Metazoa > Chordata > Aves > Passeriformes > Passerellidae > Ammospiza > Ammospiza caudacuta. The sequence continues at coordinate 114,806,007 of NC_080593.1, read as the reverse complement.
ATTGTGTCAACACAATAAATCTGTATCTCAGCAGGTGGCAATTTGATATTATTTTGTTCACATAATTATTTACTGAGGATGTTATACATGAAATGTGAATTTCAGATCTATTGAGAAAGGGCAAAATGTCAGAACTGTACCTAAGCCTTTAATTAGTGAATTGTGCCATGGAAAAGGCCTTAATTCATAAGTAGGGGGAAATTATGTGGGGTGTTGATATGTTTTTCCATGTTTTTTTCTATTATTTAATAAACATTTTTAGTTATGTCTTTCTTGTTTAAAGTGCATCTTCAACAATAACAGGTAAGTCTCAGGTATCAATTGCTAGGCTTCATGATCACAGTATTAATCTTTAAAATATAACTTAAAGGATCAACAGATGAACAACAAAGCAAATAAAACTTGTTTTTTCCTAGTTCCGTAACTATGACCGTTCTGAGATGAGGTTTCTAACTTTCAGTAGTCTGAAAGTTATGTGTCTAAGCTATATATCACATACTTATGGTATGTAGAAGTAAGGAAACATTTACCTCCAGAGAATTTAGATTTTTACTATAATAGAATAAATCTAATAGATTTACTAGATTTATGTCTACTATAATAGACATAAATCAAACCCAAATTTATATTGCTAGAAAATTGCAATAGCTGGATTTAGGTGCACTAGGACACAGCTTGGAGTCCCTGGGACATTCTCCTGGTGACACTCAGGTCATTCTGATGAATGTGAGGGAGGTTTCAGTGCCACTAAGAGCCACTAGAAGACACTTTCTCTCACCTGGTCCCTTGTGGATCCCCCTTATGGCTTTGCCTGTCTCACACAGGGTATGCTGTTGGATGGAGTGCAGACTGTTTGTGCCACAAGCCTGTTATGAAGACCCTCCACACTCTTAGATGAAGAGCAAACTGTATTTACTAACTTGAAAAATGGCACTTTATCCACATCAGGTTAAAGTAAACACATCTACTAACACTTGTTTACAATAGCTAAAAGAGGCAACAGAGTTACAAATGTTTGTATCTTTGCAAGGTCATGCAGGTGGATAAACAGAGGACAATCTGTGTATGGTTTGCTTCTACCAAATGAAACACTTTTTTACCTTCTCATCCTTTCTCTCCTGATCCAGTATTGGGACACACAAAACAGAGAGTACCTTAGACCTTATAAGCCCAAGAGATTTGATAACAGGATGCCTTGGCAAGAGCAAACAGAACTTCGAGGATTAAATTAAGATTGCAAGAAGAATAAATCAGACTGATTTACCAGAAAAGAAAACTACATCAAACTCTGCAAGCAAGAGACATTATAAATGTATAAGTTTGTTTATGTGATGATTAACTCAATAAGTGTAGTAAAACATTACTAGCCTTCCTAAAATAGTATAAAGGCATAGGTATTCCACAATAAAGTTGGATTCTTCTGGCTGTATCATGTGGAAACCCAGAACAGTGGAAATATTTCTGTGTCTGCTCTGGGGTGCCCTGACCCCCAGGGGAGCACTGACTTTGACCGTCATTCATGGAGAAAGTTTCAAGACTTCAAGATAGACTAGAATCACAAAAATGTGAAATAGATTATAGAGAGTAGTGTAGGTGCATCACTTGGTGAGAAATTTAGGTTTTGGTATTTTTAGTATGTCATAGATGGAAGCAAGATGGAGGACACAGGATGTCATCCTGGGTTTCTTCCTCATGCTTCTTCTTCCTTCTTTTTCATGGGTTTGGGTGGCATTTTGTAATTGGGCAGGAAAGTCCACATTGCAGGCTCTTTGGGATCGGTTATTGGGCTAAAAGGGAAAATAATCTAGGTGTCAGTTCTTAACTGGATAGTTTAGTCTTAAAAGAACTTGCAACAGGATATTGTTAGCCATTTTGTAACTTCTAATGAAAAGCGGCTGAACTCACAGCAGTGAGACTGTTTTACTGATAAGAAATAATAAACACCTGAGTTCAAACATGAACTACCATTTCAAGTGCCTTCAATACAGACCAGAGAAATCAATAATATCAGAGTCTCCCCATCTCTCTCCATCACCAATGATCGAGCAATGCTCAGGGTATCTGCATCCTTCCTTCCTCTGGGAGGATATTCTAGCTTTAGACCCAGTCCCCCTTTCAAGGCTTCTAGACAGCATTATTACTGATCCCTGCAGCTTACATAGGAGGTAAATGTTTTCTGCTGCAGTAACAATCATTCTCTTGGTTAATAAACATACTTTTGGTTCACTTTTTTTATGAGGTGACTAGGCGATATTTCTCACAGAAGAAAGCAGCTTTCACTGTACCTTATATAATAATATCATTGTCTACATGCATAACAAAACCAGCCAGCTGATTGCTTGAAGTTCCTGCCCTTTTCTAGTCAGATAATCTATAACATAAAGTCAGGAAGAAATTGTTATCTTCAATTTGTTCAAACTATATGCTTTTTCAGTGTGCTCTGTGGTGGCTTATAACCCTGCTTTTCTTTATTTTCAGCTTGCAAAATAATAAAAGCTAAAAAAGAGCCTTCACTAAAGGCTTTTCCTGTGCACTTTTTTCACAAATATATAAAGAATTTCTAGGAAAATATAGTATCTGCCTATCCACACCACCAAAGAATGACTCTCAAGAAAAGCGGACCGACAGCATACAATAGAATAAATGTCTTCCATTTTAGAGATGCCATGTTTAGAACTAGAAACTCACCGACCTTACAGATATTATGAAAAATATCCACAGTAGGCAGTGGCAAGGTGCTTAGTGACTATTTTTTGGGCTCTTAAACAGCAGATGGATATGCAAAAGCCGTGAAAGGGGGACCCCTCAGGCTTTGCATACAGGGAAAATATTTTCATTAAAACATTTTCATGAAAAGGAAACCTGTGTGCTCAGAGTGAAATCACCTGTGGAGCTAAACATTAAATCTTCCTATTTCACTTTCTGCAAGGTATGAATTCAGATGTAAAATATTTCTAATCCTTTATTTACTATTCTTATGGCTAAGCGTGTAACTGAAAAAAGTGCATCTGAGAGAGTTTTAGGAAAAACTGCATTCAGAAGAAAATAACTATGCAATATTTCAGGGCAAACCAACAGTCTGGACAATTACAAATGGAGTTTTCTGAAAATAAATAAAGATTCTGTGTTTATCTGAAAAATATGAAATGTGTCCTCCCCATTTTTCTCCTCGTGAGAATCCTGATAGGTAACTGTGGCTGAGGTGATTTGAAAAACTCAGAGAAGAAAATCATATGAAACAGTGTTAAAAAACCAGAAGTAAATAATATGAAACAGCAGAAAAAAAAGTGAATATGAATTTTTGCCATCAGCTCAAGCTTTGCACTAAACTCTAGTTAGTACTCTCTTCATAGTACAATTTACTGAACTACAGCAGGTAGAGCACTGAAAAACAAAGAACCATGAAAATAAATATTTTGCAATTCTTCTTATTATTTTGTTTCATTTTCACTTAAAAATATGAAGTGAAATGCTGATCCCATTGCTTTAGAATTAGTTACAAATGTACAAAAAATCTGTACCAAAATATGTACAAAATATTTACAAAAGATCTAAAAACACTCATGGAAATTATTACAAAGCTATTCTAATTCATTAAAATACCCTTCATCCATGTGTTTAAAACTACAAAATAATACTGGATTTTCTCCACAGAAATAATTAAAACTAAATTCGGTTTGTTGACTCAAACTGTTTCTGACATCAATGGAAATACTTTTACACTGATTCAAAAGGGACAAACTAAAAGGAGTCTGCTAAGAACAGTTTACACCTGGCAAGGTTATGGGTGTAGTCTCCTCACTTGGGTATTTTGTATGAAGATATTCCACGTGCTGTGATGCACAGTCTCCAATAATAGAACATGGCACTAATTTCCTAGCTGGGGAAATATGATTTAGCAGTCTGTTGAAGGCGTGCTAGTAGTTCATGGAAATTATGACTTCTCTATTCAGACCAGGCTGCTTATATTTTAGGTTAGTTTCTCCTTTCTCTTTGTAAAGAGACTTGCAGTCTCTGTATGAAGAGTGTGTTCACTGTGATTTCTGTGGGGCTTATATTCCCTGCAATATTTTGATTCATTACTATGGAAGCAGTTAGGTCACAAGCATGCATTTATGATTTTGAAAGGAATAATTTGCCTCACTAAGAAAATTAAAATCCAAATCTGATGTTTTGTATACAGCCAAGGGCAATATCTAAATAAAAGCAGATCTGCATTTACTTTTAAACATCACATTTTGTGAAATAAATCTGTATATTATACAAAAATAAGATTTTTTTCATCCCAGTGTTTTGTTGCACTATGTCAATAAAAACTTTTGGATCCTGCAGTTAGCTTCCTAAGCAAATGCTGGGACAAAGCAGGAAGTCATCCTCTGAAGAAGCCAACCCAGTGTAGGCCATATCAGGCACTTATAGGTTGCTGCAATGAAAATTAAATTCCACTAGGAATGGAATTCCTGTGGAGTTGCATGATTAATTAAAACTCACACTTATTTTTGATCCTTTGAAAAGAAATTTTTTCACAGGCACTAGTGTTGTGACCAGGAGAATTCCCCTGTTATGAAATATTCTGGCATGGTGTGATTCAATTTGTGTGCTGAAGTTGTTCATTTTAACAAGATTTAACCAGCTTAATGTCACTTACCCTGAGAAGTATTTAATTGCTAAGAATGAACAAGATTTTTAAGTTTCATGGCTAAGAAGTTCCCACAGAGAAGACACATAGGGTTCAGAACTTTTGTATATGTTGTTGTCTTGCTATTGAGGTAGAGTCCAGTCAATGCATTGAATTAGGAGAAGATGTTGCAAATCTTCTCATCCTTAAAAAGGCAGTTCAACATTGGTCTTATGAAGGGCTAAATGTGCTGTTAAGCCATTTTTGAGTGGTCCAGGATAAAAGGGTTGAAAAGTTAAAGTGTTTTATGTCATCATTTTACAGAGGAGGATTACATTTTGATAGTCCATGATCCTTCCACTGCTTCAGGAAAAATCATCACCTTCCCATGTGTGCACTTCAAGTACTTCCCCTTTTCATGAGGCCCATGAAAATGAAAGACACAACTTTAGGAGATATTAGAGTAAAAAAAAAATAATTAGAAACTGTTATTTTAGTTTTATTTAAATCTGAATTTTTTTTTTTTTTTTTAATATTTCTATAAAATCTGACTTTTTTTTGAAATAGTTTTATTATTTTTTCCCCTTTACACCATAATCTTTATACTGCCTGTAGGGTCTGGTCAGTTCATACAGTCAATCATAAACTACTTCCTTATATTTAAAAGATGGATTTAATTTATTTTACTGTGGAAGCCATTAAGGAGTGTCTTGCCTTCAAAAAGTCTAAGGAAATAATAGTAATGTTCCATAGACTAAAAGAATTGTGAATAACCTCCACTTTTGTATAACTCTTAAGTGGTTTTCATCAACAAATACAGCTTTCATTTTCTTTTGAAAAACTTCTCTGTTTTAACCAGAACATTAATATGTAAAGTGAATTTGGGCAGGGAAAGTTCTCTCTTTTAAAGAGGGTGGAGTTTTTTGGTTTTGTTTTGCTTGTAATTTTTTTTTTGTTTGGGTTTTTTTGAGAATTTGTCTCTAGAAGACTTTAATCCACAATGCAGAAGGTTTTTCCGTCCTTTCTTTGTACCCCATCAAATTAGAAATGGAATATCTTCCATCTGAATATGGAAGAGGTTGCAGGAGTTAAAAATGGTAGATTTGCTTGCAATTTCAGACAATTGCCAGGCCTGTCCAGAATTCAAAAATCTAGTGAATAACCTGAAATGTTGAAATAACTTCTGTCCTATATATTATTGATGGTAGCACAAACATACAGTAGGTGGAAATAATCTTATTTTTGATAGTGCTTGCTTACTGAAGCTCTATATACCAGTTCCTGAATGCCTGTGATCCCAAACATTATTCCAGACCACAGTTCCCTCTGTGACACCAGCAGTGCCAGTGTGTCACAGAGCACAGAGTAAATAAAGCCAGGGTGGTGAGTTTGGTCATCGTGTGGGCCATTCACTCAAGAATCAGACTTAGTGATCCTTGTGGGTCCCTCCCAACTCGGAATATTCTGTGACTCTGTACATAGGAAGGATGATGCTGGGAACAAGGCGTCCTTGCCGTTTCTCATAGCTGGCCCAAAGAGCTTATGCTGGCCCAAAAGTGCTGCAGAATTTTGTCAGAAGCCATTTTAAAAAAAATTAAACATCTGAGAAAATAAGCCTACAGCATCCTGTATAACTCTGATGGCTAATTACATCAGTCCCTAAATACACCAAATTGATCTAAATATGCTCTGAGCATTCAAGGAGGAATTACCAAACACAAGGGAAGTATCCTCCCTCCCTTGCTAGAGAGGTAAAGAGTTCAACTCAATTTCAGAAGTGCTCAATCCAGCAGATACAGGTTATAAGTATTCATTCATGTATTTATTTATTCAGTCTTGTTGCTTATTTTCTCACTAGTTGTTGGACCTGATTAAAAATAAAAGTTGACTTTATTTGGTATGGCTTATTTCCATTAAAGTTCAGCCCTAAACATTCCACTGTTCAAATAGATGCTGCATGCATCATTATGGTAATGCCTGCATGACCTAATGTCACTCTTTATTGTGGGTATCCAAGGCTGGAGTGACAGAAACAAATAGGAAGAAACATTACAGAAAATGAGGTTTTGATGGAGGAACAAATGAGTTGGAAATGCGCCAGGCACACTTTGTCAGCGCTAACAGTCATCTTGAAAAATTCAGAAACCCACAAATCCCACCCTACAAAGCAGAAACTGAGTGAAATGGTATTAGAACTACTCATGATGTAGGAGTTCAGGGAAAAAAGAGAATTTCAGTAATACTTTATTGAAAAAAGGAAATAAGGGCCCCATGGAGTATTCTGTCTGAGAACTTGACAAAGTTTAAATATACAGCAGAAATGCTGGAAAATTCTTTGATTAGTCCTACATAAACTGTTGCTAGAATATGTTGTTTACTATTTAGAGAGTCCTATGGTGTTCTTAATAGAGACACAAAAATTAGTACTCAATAAATAAAGATTATGATTTCTTAACAGACAGAACGAAATATAGAATTCTTTAATTTTAAAAACACATATTAGAATAATATGACTTATGCATATGTGTCAAATAGCCCATAGCTTCATTCTGCCCTAAAATCAAGAAAATATAAGATCATTTATTTTCTCTTTAATATTTTTAATATTTCAAATATTTCCAAGCTATGACTTTTCCTGGTTAATTTTCAAAGCTTTTTTTTTAAATTTTCCATATTTCTTTTGGATTACTGATGAACATGTGGCATTTAGTTTCTATCTGACATTAAATTCTGTTCTCAGGGAATCTAATCACTTTAGTAAATTAGATTTCTTCTAACCATGCTATGCATTAGCATCTTAAGAAATCTTCCAGGAAAACTTTTAGAGTTTGTAAGAGTACACAAAAAAATGACACATAAAGTTAACCTTAAGTAATATTTTTAAGGGTGGGTGGACTTCATGCAAGTTCTATTTTCAACTCTTCTAGTTTACTACAAGCTCCTTCTGATCACAGTGGTTCTTGAACTGAAATCAGTAATTTGCAAAATATAGAAGAAATTAGAAGTCAGTTCTTAAAACAGCAGCAGGAGATCTGCTTATTTTTATCTCTACCCCAAAAGAGGAATCCTCAGAGCATTTGGTTGTTAAACTAAACTAAGGAACTCTATGTGATATTTCACCAAGGGAAATGATTCAGAATGACAAGAATTTGTGTCTCAGAGAAGAAAATATGTATTTTTACAGGGCATTCCACATGCAACTCAGATAAATATGTCATAGATTAGCAAAAAACAGCTTACAAAGGCCAGGACCTCCACTGACTGAACAGGCAAGCAAACAATTTATCAAAACAAAAATGGCATAAAATTGTGCTTTTTTTACTCTGATAAATCTGTATTATATTGCAAAAATTTGCCTTCTTTCTTGGCGTAACAGGAAAAAGAAAAAGGAGAGGCATCTCCCTCTCTCTTATTTGATAATATCTGAAAATGTAGCTCTAACTGATGTGCTTGTGAGGGGAAAGGGGTGGACAAGCACATATTTAATATCCCTGTTATTCTGTCTATGTCATGGTCTCCCAGGGGCACAGGCAGAGGCACTGGGGTTCTGTAACCCTGCTTGGCTGCAGAGCTGAGGTAGAGCTGAACCAGCAGCCTTTGAGGAGGGAGAGTTGTGGTTATATTTCAGGAGATTAACTCCAAGTGCATACATGAAAAAGAAGGAGGTGTAGGATACTTTTCCCTTTCACATGTTTGAGTAGTCTGACAGCAGAGTCTGCTGCAGTGTTGCTGTGGGACAGGTAAGCAAAAGGATGAATTCATCCTTGCAAAGCAAGCAGTAATAATAAAATATTGTGAAGAGGGTTTTGTGCTAATTTTAGCCACAAGAAATAGAATATTTTATCTCCTCTAGTAAATTTTATTTTTAATTTAATAGTTTTTAATGGACTAAATTGAATTTTTAATGTCTAATTAATTTACTAATTAGTACTTTGGAGAGCTAGAGAAATTAAATTGAAGATTCAGAAAGTTTTGTCATTTATTTGACCTTTCCATTACTCCATTTCCATGAAGTATTGGCAGTTTCCCCGCAAAAGGCAAACAATATCCCTGTAAAAAAAAGGGAAGAACTTCTATATGGTTAGTGCTACTAAGGTGTGCTGTGGTGCCCCAGATAAAAAATATAATAATACAAATATAATTCCAATTATGATTGTTGTTTTGTAATTCTGGGCTGCTGTTTTGAAACTGGTGAAGATAAAACCATGACCTTTCTCCAAGACAACTCGGTTGTTTTCTGGGCTATGTGGAGTATTTTCCCATAAGCAAGACAAGAGATTTATACCAACGTGTCTCTCAGATTCTCTTCTCTTTTCAAGTTAAAGACTTGACAGTTCCTAGTTCAGATCCTGGTTTGATTATTTGGCAAAATCTGAAAGATTCTGAAGAACTCTTTAAAATCTTTAAAGATGATATTGTCCTGTGACCACAGAGTGCCTTTTGTAAGCTGATGTAGCTTCCTATATTTTTTTTTAAGAGACTGGAAAGAATGATCCTATTTAATTCCTCACTTATGATAAACGACTTCCTTTGGGACTTTTGAGAAGGAGTTCTGGAGTAGCTGTAGCAGGCTGGAGAATCGGTCACATTTTTCTTTATTTATGACATTGCAGGTAGTGTGGGTAAGGATCCAATCTGTTGCCAAAAAAGAACCACTTCCTCCCAGAATAGCATTTCACTTCCTTCCCTCTCCAGCCCCCAGAAAAGCTTAAACATTTCAGAAGCTGTCAGTTATTTTCACAGAAATGCTTTAGTTCACCACAAGAAAATTGATGGGAACACCAGAGTAGAACAGAAAAAAATAATGCAGGCAGGCCTTTGTTAATTTCACAGATCTAAAATATGAGCTTTTCCTAAGCAAATTTAGGAGAGATTTTATTGAAATTTGTATATGTGTGGTTTATGTTGATCAATGAATTCACTTTTGAACTCAAAGTGTAATCTCTGCAGCTTGGATTCATCTTTATATGAACATGCACCTCAGTTGCACATTATTACTATTATTATTATTAATAATAATTTATTGTACCTCACCTGATAAAAATTGCTATGAGTACAGGCTGCCTATTTTACAAAAAAATAATTAAAAAAAAGAAAATAAAAAAAACCCAAAAAGACAGCAAGAGGGCTGTTTAATTCCATTTCAAGAGATGTGTGCTATTATAAGCCAATACCTGGGGTTTAAATTTTAATCTCTTTTATATTGGCAATTCTTGTTTTCTCCCATGCCTTGTCTAAAAGAAAAATCCATTACTGATTTACATTTATTCTTGTTTCCTCATTTTTAGCTTTCACTACTATATGAACGTGCTTTTTTTCACTACAGTACTTAGTCCTCTGCTTTTATTTCCCACTCTTCCATTTTACTCCTTCATGATTGCTTGGTATTTTATGTTCATCTATTCCCCCAGCTGCTATCACTTTGAAGTGTCCCTTAAGGAACTTTGACTTAATACAGATTTTAAATTAAAGTCCTACCCTCTCTTTTTCAGTGACTTTTAAGACACTAATTCTGTGATTATCAGTACACTGTGATCATTATGCTGTGAGGCCTGTTACTCTTGCTCCTATTTATCTCTTCAGGACAGTCACTATTGCATGTGACATGGGGTAATCAGAGTGATCTATGCCAATGTCAACACCCACAGCATAAACCTACAGAGAGCTGGGAATTTAGGTGGGTGAAGTTTGGAAGAGACATTATCTGACTCGTTTCCTTCTGTCAGTAATGTAATAACCTCTTTTTCTGTCAGTCTTTCCCAGCAGCATTACTCAGAACACTGAGTTTTCCCCCCACAGCCTTTTCCACTGGATGTTGTGTCAGTGACCATTTGCTCACAGCCAGCACCACACCAGGACTTTAATCACAATTTTTCAACAAGGTTTGTGGAAGACAACACTGAACACTCAAACACAATCATCAATGCAAAACTCTTCATGCAAACAACCTAGAAAGCAAATAAGTGTTTTGGCGGTTATATAAATAAGCATTTTCTAATTGCTGATTGACATCAATTTTATTGGGCATTTCGTCTGTTTTCCAAACCTTAGAGTGAATGGATCTCAGTAAATTCATTTCACACTGGCCCACTCTGGTCCAGACTTCCAAAATGTTCCTGTCATTGTTTTATAGGTTCATTCCAAGAGCCTCAGTGCTGAAGACTGGAAAGTTTGACCAGTTTTCTCCTCCCAGTTACATTCAAGAGTGTGCATTTGACAGAACAGCAGTGTACTGCACTAATTAAGTGTGCTGTTTCTTTGGCAGGTTTGCCCCTCTCCCCCATTACTGCAGATATTAAATCCCTTTTAATATTTTCCTGTCTGTGATTAAATTAGAAAACTTCAGATTAAAAGCCTTTTCTAACCTTTGGTATTTTTTGGTAGCTGAAACTTTCATTGCATTTTCTGGCTAATTAAGAGAATGATCATGGTATGATGGCAGGTGCACAATTTACGCTAAGTTGTGCCTGTGGGATAATATATGGCTTTATGAAGAACACTGTGCAAAGTCTCTAACCTATCCCTTAACTTGTGACATATTTAATTTGTGTTTAAGCACATAGATGGTTGCCTGAGGTGACACCAAACTCCAAGTTTCTGGAGCTTTTACAAAAACAGGAGAAGCTATAAAATGATTTTTAAAATTAGTTATTTTTACTTTTAATTTCAATAAAACATACTTAGAAGACTAGATGGGGATTATGTTTGGTCCTACAGGATCACCTATGTGTTTGTGATCCTTTGTTTATTTTAGAGATTAAAAATTATTTCCCATATTTTATGTGTAAGGAAACACTATAAATGAAAACATCTGAGGGTGGGAACAAAAGAAAGTTCAAAACCTTTTAAATTTTCTGTCTTTGACTGAGATTTGTTCCAACATCCCCCACACTGAAAATAACTTTTTGTTGTTCTCTTTATGTGTAAGATGTATACTGAGTCATGTTCAATAGTACTAATAAGACACAAAATAGTAATGAGAGTGCTTGATGGAGGAGGAAGTAATACAGAAATACAGACCTTACCCTTGCAGTTCTGTTTTTTCACAGATGCCACTAGCAGGAAAGCAAATGCTAATTGTAATTCTGCTATGACAATTTGCATTATTTGTATAAGGAGGGTGCTTAAGATTCATAAAGTCAAAGTGTTGAAACTTGTTCCTGGACATTTTCAACACAGAAGTGAAGTTTGCTTGTCAGGGAAAGTGGAAGCCATCCCACCCTCAATCACCCACACCACCAGAGGCTTTAACAGCAGGTGGGCAACCATGGTAGGCAGCTCTACTGAGCTGCTGGGTGTCCTCTCTTATTTGATAATATCTGAAAATGTAAAATCTGAAACCTGTGTTGATTTCAGACACACACACACACACACACACACATATTCTGAGGCAGATGTTTTCCCTTCTGGTTTGACCCTAGGCTTCCCTGAGATGAACCTCAGGCAGTATTCACCTAATTAATTTGTAGAGTACAATGACAAAATGCATTCCAGCAGAGTGCCTCCAGAGGGGCAATCAGAAGAAAGAAATGGGGCATTTAAAATCTTGCAGTCTAAGTTTCCTGCCCCTCATGTTCCAATGATTAAGTTAGGACCTGCAGTCTTCATGTTCCTTGTTGGGTCTCTCCACTGTCTCTAGGCAGGCTGCTGGCTCTCTTATGTCCCAGGTTGCTGTTTCAACCATCCTTGCTTCCTTATCTTCCAGCATGAACCAGCTCTGGTACCTTCTTAAGTATGTGAAAATTCAGGATATGTGGGTGAAAGTTCACAGCTTGTGGCCCAAGGCTTTAACACATCTAGTTACATCACGCTAAGTGACCAATTTCCTTTCTTTACATTTCTGGAAATGGAAATTCTTCACTGGATCCTATTCCAGCATTGTCAATGGAGAAAGTCCTACTGACATAGATTTGATGTTAAACTATAACAAGTAAGGCACTTCTAAATCCTTCTGAGCATTTGCAGATATTATAGAAGTTGGCTTTTGGTCTTATTTCCTGCACTGATGCTGCACTGATGCTTAAGTTCTGGTGTAGGCCAGTTTGGGCAGAAGCAGAGTTCCCCAATGGGTAATGTGTGAGGCAGGAATTTTGTGCTAGTAGCTGTAGGCAGACATGGACACTGAATAGAGGCAGGTAAAAGCAGACCACAGTTCTATAAATTGAAAAAATGCACTCAACATACACATAACAGCATTTGAAATACACCTTTTCCTGTGAAGAGTATAAAATAATCAAGGTGGGCTTGACAAGAAAAAGACAGTGGGAGGAAGTTCTGAATACCAGAAACCAAGAAGATTTTCTGAAGGAAGATTTATATCTAGCATAAGCTAACTATAAAATCAAATATTAACTGAACTATTAAAATATTAATTTCTAAAACATATTCAATATTCAATTTAAGATAATATCAAGGAGACATTTACATGTGGCTTTCAGACTTCAAAGTCCACTTTTAAGGCAGTTTACAAGGATATTATCCCAAAAAGAGGGATCATCAATTTTATCTTCCATTTTGCCTGGAATATTTTAATACAATCATATAATCAAAAATAATTTGGCTTAGGAAAAGATCTTCAAGATCATAGAATCCAACAGAAAATTAATTTTTAATTAAGTAATACAAGTTTACTGGTGTTGCCTCTACTTTCTGAAGATGTACTCCCCAAAAGACTACAGCTCTTTGGGAGAAAATTCTTAGGCACTGCACTGAGGTATAAAAGTATTTCACAGGGCCAAAGGACTGGAAGTAAACAATCAAGATCACAAGGAGGAAGTAAATGCAAAGTAACCTGCAGACAGTAAGTAAATCTGTGTACACTGGAGTGGAAGTTTTGAATATGAATCCATGAGAAAAGAAGAAGCTGCTGCTGAGGATAAAGTTGGTCACATGAGCTCAAAGTTTGTGGAAACTTGTGTGTCTGTGTAAGGGTCAGGTTTTAAGATCAGAGTTCTTCAAAAGTTTGTCATTATAAGCTTCCTTTTTGCATAGTGTCACCGTGCCCTTGGAGCTGTTTTTCTAACTTCCAACAAGTAAGAGAATCTTTTTTTCTATTTGAAGGAAAATAAATTTTGTGTGAAATGATGTTATAATGGGTGTTGAAAAGAAGGTGGGAGCTGAGGAAAATGCTAAAGAAAGAAGAGGAAAAGTTAATGTGAAATATAGCCAGCTGGTCATTTTATAAATACATGACAGAAACTTTAATTCTGTCCTTGGGTTTCATAGGCAAATGAAACTAAAAGGTGTTTTGTAGGAAATTTTATGTTTTCAAAATGAATTGTTTTTCTTAGATGATAAAACATGAACACATGACCTGTGCTGCTGGAGTGGCAACTTCCCCTTTGGCCATCAATGAAGGAAAGCTGCACTTGTCTTCATTTTTAAGTTTGGTGGGTAAAAGCAGAAACCTTTCTCTTGGAACTGAGGTAGTGATTCAGATAGGATGAACTAAAACACAAGAAGAATTTCAAAAGCAAAATTAATGTCTTTTGGTTTTGTCAATATGCTGTAGTCCCACATGAATATTTCTAAACACCTCAAGGGGGTGGATTGCTCCCCCTACTCCCCACCCTTTCTCCATTTCTTTCAAATAGTTTGCAAAATGAAAGATTTTTTTTCACACTCAAGGTACAATTTCCATTTGTGGATACCTTCAGAAAAATGTCCAGAATGTCTCTCAGAGTAAACTATCCTTTTGTCAAATCTCTTGTCATAAAGAGTATTTGTAGGTTGTGCTGTCCTAGAATTTTAATCAGCCTTCACTAGAGTTATCAAAATATTTTTTTAGTATATGATAACAGGCATATTATTTGAGCTATTAAGTTAATTTGTATTATCACAGGAAGAAAACACAAGGATGATGGATTTTCCAAGGAATGAGTTAGGTATTTGCCTTAGAAATAGTTTTTTAATACTTTTCTTCTACAAAGATGTGTCCAAAATATTTATAATTTAATGACTTGTTGAAGATGCAACTGCCTGCAGTTCTTGGACTCAGTGACCACAGAGGATCATGAAGAGGCAGGAGTGGTTTATATTCAGTTTTCTACAATTTTGTGCAGAGAACTGTCGCACCAGAGAGTCCAAAACTTCAAGTCCTAGTAAAACTGGGTGAGAGATCTGATATTGGGTTGACATGGCAGCAGTATTTGCAAAACAAGCTTTCCCTTGAGGTTTTGTCTTTTTTTGTTGCCTTTTTATTGGTTTTGCTGTTGTTGTTGTTGTTGGGTCTTTTTGTTTGTTTGTTTGGTTTTTTTTCTCCAATCAATTCTGATTTATTGACTCTCTTCTCTGCACTATAATCAGGAATAATCATTACTTGGGCAAAAGCTACTTTATAGATTTTACATCATTATAAAAAACCCCAGCTGCAGCATTGTTAGACACCTGTTCAGTATTTTTCCTTCTCTGCTGTTCAAGCTGCCTGTACAGAAACAGCCCAAGTGTTAATCTGTGCTATTAGTGCCCAGAGGTGTATTATTTGGGTTAAATGAAGTAAGGGGCTAAAGAGAAACTACCAGTCCTATAAAGATAGAAACTTTACCATACTTTCTCATCTGCACATCTTGCTGGGAAAATATTCCTTATTATATAGAGCAGAATCCAAAAATAATTGAGTTTTACCTCCAGATTAAAACTTTTTCAGGACCCTTAAAGAAAAACAATGGATACTGCTTTATGATTTTATAAATAGTGGTCTTTATATCATCTTTTTTCCCTTTCCCAACAGATCCATGAGATACTCCTATTCTTATTTTAGGTAGACAATAAAATGGGAGAGTGGCTGAAAAAAAAGCATTTTCTCCATCCATTCTGATGTGCTTGAGAAGTGGGGGAATTACTGTCTTTGTAATTATACCCTTAGACAAAATGTTTAACTCTCTTACCACATCTCTCATGACATGACCCCACTCACAACACACCCATTTATGCAGAGTCTTCTCTCTGCTTCACATTCTGGTTTTGCTTTTTCTCTCTTAATGACCATGGCAACAGAATGTTAATGGACAGAATTTATGAATGCTAAGTACTAATAAGCTAACTAATACCTGAGATCAAAATCAGCACCTACAGAATGTTTAGCTTTGCTAAACAGTCTCATAAAATGTGAACATTCACAAAAAAAACATATGTACAATTCCAATCGATTTGCAGAGCTGTTATTAAAGAGTTCCTTGGTGATGTTCTCTCTCTGAACATTCACTCTGCTGAGAGTAGTGCCTTCTCCTGACTTTTAAGGTGGAGTTGAGTCATTTACAATCACTGTCATCCTAGAAGATTTCACCACTCTGCTGGGATACACAGTCCTGAGACATTAGCCTGCCATATGTTGGGTGGATCCACCTCTTCCATCTGAGGGCAAACCCAAAAGCAACTTCATTAACTCATCCTTTGTTTGGGAGAAATCAATGTCCTGCCTCCTTGTGAAGCTGTGCATTTCAGCAACCTCCCTCCATTGGTGTGGGCAGCCAAGTGTAGAAGTTAAGTGCCATTTTTCTTAGTGGGTATTTGCAGGGAGCAGTCAGGAAATTCAGTTTTCCCTGACATCAGACAGCAGCAGGGTGAGGTATCACAATTCTTCAGCCAAATCAGAAACCTGAATTATTCAAACTTGCATTTACCTCAGTACCACCTGGCTTCTAAGGTTGGGCTTTGCTTTTATTACCACACACACGTGTTTGCATCTATAATCTCTGTTCATTCAGTATTTAATTACTGAGATTACCTCTTGGTTTTCTGAATTGCCACTTTTTCCTTCTCTGTAAGAAAAAGCATTTGAAATATCTCCCAGTCCTAACTTCAGGTTTTCTTGACTAAATCTTCTCTGCAAGTTTAGTTCCTCTGAATGACTGTATTCCTGTAAAATTCTATTTTTATTGATTTGATTAATTAATTAATTAATTAATTAATCTCAGTGCAGCTGACTCTACTTCTTTGGCTTACGCATAATTTTATATGGTTACCCGACTTTCACATTGTGTTACTGACCTAGATGAAGAGTGTTCAAAAGGAAACATATAACTGCTTTTTAATCTTGCTTCACAGGGTCTGTTGTAAGATATTTGATCTCTTCATGCATCTGCAATTGCTCTGCTAGGCTGCTTGAAAAACAAAACCAAGAAACTCTGTGCTTTGATGACTTTCCTTCTTGAGAACCCAAATGAAATTAATTGACATTCCATGTAGAAGTAAGCTCCTTGAGGGCAGCTTTGTGCCTCTTATATAAAACTCCAGTTGATGTCCTCAGAATATTCTTTCAGAGATAATATTGGCTGTTGAGCACTTCCTTTGAAAAAGGAGTCAGATGATGAGAGGGCAAGATAAATATCAGACATGGTTGTTCACACATTACACAGACTTAAATGCACGCTGCAGCACCAAATGTGCATTTATTTATTTCTAAATTTGTTGAATTATATTCAGCATGTCGTGTCATGTCAGCAGTGAGGCTTTGCCTACAAACACCTGTCTGTCTGAGCTGGGGTTTCTCTATTCCAATGTACCTCTCTGTAGGCAAGTTGAGCCACTCTTCTCCTCTCCCTTAAGAAGAGTTAAGGTAGGCTGGAAAAAAAAATGTTGGTCAATGTCTTGTAGTGAAAGTCATTTTTTCACAAATACTTTAATCTGTAGAAAAAATATTTAACGGTCTTCTGGAACTAATTTTTTTTTGCACAGTCATAATTTGAAAGAAGTTACAGGGATCATATGTTTTGAAGAAGTGTTTTTAAGGTTTCTAGGTTCGGGGTTTTTTTCAAGGTAGCACAAAAGCAGGGATTCAGGTTTTCTTATCTGACATGTACTTTGCTATTCATGGTCATTGGGGACAACCTCATTCTTTGGTTTGAACCCATGCTGGAGGTTGTTGCCTTAACTGCATGGTTCCTTGTGGATGACTCGTATAGGACTGAATTAAGAATTTTAAGACTTTTGAAATTTGTGCCTTTAATATTGACGTTGAAATATTTCAAAAGAACTGATCTTAGAGAAATTATTGCAAACATAAATTATCATGTCCAAAGGAAGAATTTTCCTTCAGAAAAAGGAATCTTGCAATTTCAATGAGGATTATTTGAGCAAGCTTTGGTCCATTTCCCTGAATTCCTTGCCAACCCATTCATTTTCATTGCTTTCACTAGGTTTCAGAGTTTTCCCTTTATTTTTTTGAACATTTTGATTCTTTGGGTTCTGCTCCTGTCTTTGTTTACCTTTCTTCCCTGATTTCGGGATTTTAATTGGAGTCATTTTGGCAAGTTTTGGTCCTTATCACTGCCCTTCATTTTATCTCAGTGCATTTGGTTGTAGTCACTCCATTTCCAAATTTTCTGGTTTTGTTTCAATTGCATTGTTTTTGATCATATCCCCTTTCCAGAGTGTTTGCTAGACTTTGCTCTGTTATTTCAAGATTTCATTCCCTTTCCTGAAAGGAAGAAATTTTCATTTCCTTTCAGGAAATGGAATGAAATATTGTGATTTTAATTAGGATTGATTGTGCAAGCTTTGGTCCATTTCCTTGCACTACATATCATCCCAGTGAATTTTACTGTTTTCACTTTGTTTCAGGATTTTCTCGTCTTTTTTTAGCATTTCTTTTATTCAATATCTTCTCCCGTGTCTTTGTTTAACTTTCTCCTGTGAATTTTGGGTTTTGATGGGAATAATTTTGGCAAGATTTGATACTTCTCTCTGCACCTCATTTAATCGCAGTAGATTTGGTTGTAGCCAATCCATTTGCAAATTTTGTGATTATTTTATTGCCTTTTTTGTTTTCTCCTATATCTTTGTCAGATTTTTTGTTCCAATTTCTTCTCTGATTTCATTATTTCATTCCCTTTTCTGAAAGGAAAAATTTCCTATGGTAGTAAACTTGTAAAAATGAAATTAATGTAGCAGTCATTAAGTATTACAGATATAAGTTGTCTGTAATGAATATTTATAGACCCCAAACCCACATTTAAATTTATTGCTTTTCTCAGATCATAATGTACTTCTTTTTTTACCTTTTAAGACATAATATGCATTTATGAAACTCGCACTCAAATTTAAGTTTTGAAGAACATGAGGATTTTTCATTGTAATCCATCTACCCTCTCCAATAAATTTTGTATTCTTTATAATTACTATTGCAATATATGCCTTGTTGTTTTTCTGCTCTGTTTTTCTACTTTAAACACTACCAGTTGTTTCTACTGTAGTGTTTAGAAAGAAAAACTTTTTATTAGATCTTTCATAAATATCTTATTGTTTGAATTTCAGGGTTCAACCTTATAGGTCAGACTCTCTGACACAATAACATACTAAGCATATTCCAAAAGCATTGTAGAGCTATTCTGAAATAATTTTTCTCATAATATCAGTATTTCAAATTTATAATGCTAAAAAACCTTCATTAAAAATAAAGATTTTGAAAAATTTCTTTAAATTAAGCTATTTTCTCTGCACTCTTCTAACATCTCTGGCTTCAATTTCAAAACAAAGTGTTTCACTACTTTCAAAACCAACCATTCTCATTAAACAAAAGCTTGTCCTAATGGGACTACACTGTTTTTTCTCCCTTTCCCATTAATTTATTTCTGTCAAGACAAAGCTTATTCTGATTCAACCCTAAGAGCAACTTTAATTCAGCTTTAAGCAATTATTGGCCAATTCAAAATGCATTGCAATAATACTACATATCCTGATGTATAAGAATGTCAAAATTCTGCAAGGACTTCTTTCAAGAGGGTTATTTATTTGACTGTTAACAAATGGTTTTGTAAGGCAGAGCAATGTATTATGTTAAGGACCTTTGAAAACAAGTTGAATAACTGCAGAGTTTTTATCCCTTTTTAAAGAAATACAGATCTGTTCCATTTGACCCATAAAATGAAGGGGGTTTTCTGTATTGAAATAATAAACAAGAAAAACTGATTTTGTTATGTCTTCAAACATAAAATTACTGACTATTTTATGGTGTTATCATTGTGCTGATTTTTATAGAGAATATAATTCTCTTGAAGAACAGGGGAACTTAAAATAATATTTAGATTATTAAGCTCAATGATGATGACTACAGGGAAGTTTCTGAACAACTCACATTAACAGGACTTATTTTGCTTTCGATGTTTTCTGCTTTCTGTCTTGCATTCTCATTTCTTTCCTATATTCTTCAGTTTAGCTTTTTAGAAATTATAGAGATATGAGTTTCAACAGCTGCCAGAACAACTACTATCTCTAGTTTACCTGGAATAAGTCCAAGTGCTGAACTGATTGTTTGAATCCATGTATGCTCTCAACTCAGCTGTTCTTTCCTTACCTTGGTTTATATCACTGTTGGTGCTGGTTTGCAAATGCTGTAGTGCAGCTTTCAGTCCATTCTGTGATGTATTTAACCAAACTGAGCTGTACTGCAGTGCTGAAGAAAAAATAATGCTAAATTTTATTTGTCTGGCAACTCAGAGCAATCCATCTACAAAAGTGGCGGAGAAATGAATTTTGAGGCATTGCTCTGAGGTAAATCAAATTTAAAAACATCCACATGCTGTGTGGATGTTCTTTATCCTTGAGGATTGTTAGTTGTTCCATCAACATAAGTTTATGTACAAATGACTGATTATGAAATTTGATACCTATGGTAACACAAATCACCTATCTAGCTGAGCTTCTTTTGTCTTAAAATTATAGCAGCATTTTTCCTTATGATGGCAGGTTTAAATGGCTAAAATAAAATGTTGGTGCCATAAGAAGTTTATACACTAACAGGACCAATTTAATGCTAAATAGTTAATCTTTCCCACTTCAGAATTCCTAGAACAAACTCTTTTTCTGAGAGGGAAGTTTAGAAGTTCAACATTTGTATTATCTCCTTGGGAGGTTACTTGGGATTTTCTTGCATACTTCCTTCCATGTACATCAGTGGAAGTCTAATATCCCTGAATTTTAAGTCTGTTTTCTATGATGTGGTATGGAATAGAAACTCTTCTATGCCAGCTCGTTCATTTCCAGAACTAATACTGTGTTAATGAGAGAGTAAATGGTCTAGACAACTTTCCTGATAAATATAATTTAGAGGATTTAGAGGCATTGGGTCATTTTATGTTAAGAAATGATCTTGTGTCTCCCTCTTGTGGTAGGAAAATATGTTGACCAGAAATTGTTGATCAGAACCATTGGAAAAGGGCACCCCACTTCCTGATTTCAGCTTTCTTTGTTGCTATAAAATCGCCATAACTTTTGTTCCAAATTTTGTACTCTTTTAATTGAACTGTTAAGAATTCTCCTAGAGGTGCAGGGAAATTTTCAATTAAAATTTTGGCCAGATCTTTTAAGAAAACACTGCTATGTAGCTGAATGTAGAGTGCTCAAAGATAATAAAATGTTTGCAAGTGCCAAACCTATTGAAGCTGTTGTGCAACAGAAATTATAGTTCAGAGGGAAGTGAAGGCACAAAACTGTCCTTCAAACATGGGCTAATAAGCATGGGGAATTTATCAGTAGCAAACTCTTAAACCACTCAATTACTTCTGTCCTGGTAAGGCACTGATCAGGACAAAATAAGAACAGAAGCAGAGCAGTCAGTGAAGTCACAGAGTTTTAGTCTCCCATTCCAAAATAGAAAACAAAGTGTTTGAGGTGCTGTTTTGTTCCAGACTTAAGACACAATACAGAAAACAAGGGGAAACTCCCTTTGACTTGGAGCCAAAGTGTTTTTATCTCTGTTTCTTTAACCACAGTCCTTCAAACTCACTTGCTCTCTTGTACCCTGTGAAAAGATGTATTCTTATGTTTTGTAACCTGACCCAGAAGGGATGCTCCTTGCAACATTTTCTGGCTATGTGGCAATGTAGGGGTTTTTGACAACATGAGATAAACAACATCCCCTGAAAGAATGAGAGATGGGCTTCAAAACACTCTCTCTTGTTACAATAGAAGCAAGAGTCTGAAGTTTATGTGTCGCACGTGAATGTCTTAACCACAGAGCTTTGAAGCAGACAAATTCTGTCTTGTCTGGCAAATAAATATCATAAGTAGAATAATTTTTAACAGAAGCCACTGCTAATAAGCAAGTACAAGATTCCTGATCTGGTAGGTAATGCCTTTCCAGAAATCTAAGCTATACTTTCTCAGTATGCTGAAGCATACTGAGTATTTCTTAATGTGATCAAGTGCAGATTTGAAAACAAGAGTAATACCTACAAGGGAAATTCTCTTATTTGCAGTCAAACCTAAAGTATTTGCAGACCTGTCAGACAAAGAGGGGGAAAAATTTCCAAGATACCAGAAGCTTTCTGTTAAATCTGACATACCAGGTCACATAATTGGTTTTCCCTGTTCACAACTTAGTAAGAGACTAGATAGCTTAATTTTCTCCTTGGTGAGTTCCACTTTCTCATTCTTGTACACAAGAAAGATGTTCAAGATACTGTTTGAAATGCTATTTTGTATGCTTAAAAAGAAAACCAGTCAGAAAGTAAGTTTTTTTCTAGAGCAGCAATATGCCCGATGTGAGTTAGTGGAAGGAAAAATAATATAGCACCTACATAAATCATGTAGATGTTGAATTGTGCCTAATTTTTCCTGTCAATACATGGGATTGCCATTTCTTTCTTAGCTATCCTGACAATACTTCAAGTCCAATTTAGATGTTTTGTAGGAATATGCTTTGTTCTTGCTGTATATTTTTGCTAGTAAAATTATAGTGCAAGTGATCCCATCTGTGCAAAATCCTATACATGGTCATAAAGAATGCAAAAAAATGTAGAATAAAAGTTATATTATGGCTGAAGCAATAATATAGCAAATATTTAACACTATTTCTTTAGGAAATTTATTCAACAATCAGTCTAATTTTGTCCCACAGAAGCTACCACTGCGGACATGCAAGGCAAAATTTCAGTCTAAGACTCTAGGTTAGCATTTACAAAATATGTTTGAACTTTTAGGTGGAATATAGTGATCCAGAATAACTGGTGGGCACTAAGCAATAAATTATGAACGTGTTCCCTTTCCCACTACTGGAGAGCTGGGGAGCCAACTGTCCTACTGTAACTGGAAAGCTAAATTGGTACAGAATTTGTATCTGTCTCCACTGGGTGGCAGCCCAAGCTCTTCTCAAACCTGAAAGCAAGTGCTGAAATAAACCAGCATCACCCTCACATATCCCCACTTTGTAAACCTCTTGAGACTTTTCTGTACATCTAGTGAGTCAGGTGTTGGCCCCTTCATCCTCAGGGCCTCTGAGCAGGATGGTCTCTCTTCTAATGGCTCTCCAAAAAGGCAGTTCCCATATTATTCTTAATTAGACTGTGATTAGTTCACACAAACTGTTTTTGAAGTGAGGATTCTGAAGCGAACACCTTCACCGTGAGCACTCTCTACTCACAAAGTTCCCTGGAGACACCTAACGGATTTAAGTAGCTAATCTGGAAATTGAGGGGAAAAGCACGCACTGCGTTCCCCACAGAGTCTTCTACTTTAAAGCGCCCTGAAGCACCAGTGAACCAAGTGAGTCTTTACCTCTGTGAGACGCAGAACTTTTGATCTGCTGTCCCAGGAGGCTCATGGCTGTGACTGCAGCCATCCCTGCTGTCTGTTGCAAGCCCCACAAGTGGGGAGCCCCTCTGGCTCTGCCTCCCATGGCACTCACTGGTGAGGGAGGCATTGCCAGGGCTCCTTCCTTCCCCCAGCAAGAAACATGGATCTCAACAGCTGCAGGTGACAAGGACCCCTCTGTCTTTCCAGGATGGTAAAGGGAAATTGCACTGTCCCGGCCATGCCACATAGAAAGTAAATTTCCTTAGGTATTGGAAGTCTTTCTGTACTTTCTGTTGGATACAGTTTCACTTTTCTCTCTTTTCACTAATTTTAATGGATTTTCCAAGGAGTTGCTTGGCCTCACAGCATAAGTCATAGTTTAGTCACTGTTTCACTAGAAAACAGTATAATACAAGAAGGAAAGTTTTATAGGACTCTGGCATACAAGCCATATTCTTTTTAATAGAAGTCTGTTAGTGTAATCTGTGTAACCTTGGATTATTTCAGATACTTAAAAAAAATTCCTTTGGGAAAGATTGCACTGTTTTTCTTCAGATAAATAAGGTAATGGATCCTTTCCTTTTCCATGGAGAGGCCCAGTAAACAGGGTAACACTGAAAAAAGACCCTAGCTCGGAGTTTGCTCTGATCTCAGAATCACAAGTCAGTGTGCTAGCAGCTTCAGAGCTGTGTCATGCAGAAAGACACACTACATTCCACTTTTCAAAGCTTCTGTGTTTCCTAATCTCCAATTCAGGACCTGAGAGATGTAGGAAATCAAACCCAGGCAAGAATAACCTGTTAAGGAAAAGGATAATCTCTGATAAATTTATCTGCACTTTAATCTATAACCCATATATTAAGTTTAGGGTCTCAGTCTGAGAACCTAAGAGTCCTTGAAAAATTTTCAGTTGTTTTCCTTTAAATGTTTTCAGCCGAGGTCATGGATAAAACATCCTGGAAAGACAGAGGGGTCCTTGTCACCTGCAGCTGTTGAGATCCATGTTTCTTGCTGGGGGAAGGAAGGAGCCCTGGCAATGCCTCCCTCACCAGTGAGTGCCATGGGAGGCAGAGCCAGAGGGGCTCCCCACTTGTGGGGCTTGCAACAGACAGCAGGGATGGCTGCAGTCACAGCCATGAGCCTCCTGGGACAGCAGATCAAAAGTTCTGCGTCTCACAGAGGTAAAGACTCACTTGGTTCACTGGTGCTTCAGGGCGCTTTAAAGTAGAAGACTCTGTGGGGAACGCAGTGCGTGCTTTTCCCCTCAATTTCCAGATTAGCTACTTAAATCCGTTAGGTGTCTCCAGGGAACTTTGTGAGTAGAGAGTGCTCACGGTGAAGGTGTTCGCTTCAGAATCCTCACTTCAAAAACAGTTTGTGTGAACTAATCACAGTCTAATTAAGAATAATATGGGAACTGCCTTTCCAGACAATCTGGAGATTGTCACTGAAATGGATGCTTCATTTCATAAAACACCTAAAGAAAAGTGAAAGGTACCTTTAGTTTCACAGGATGAAATTTCAGTTCTGAAACAGAAATGTTTTTAATAAAACTGTCTTTGGGAGCTGCATGATTTTTTTGTTGTTGCATCAAAGCTACGATGAAAATATCTTATTGCATTAGTATTTTTTCTTGTTCTTAAAAAAAGGAAGTATCAAAGGTTTCTGCACCCCTTTTGTGATGCAGACTGCCCCAGAGTCCAATGGCTCTGATAGCTCAAGCTGACGTAGCTGACTGTAGCCCACCAGGAAAGATACAGCTCTTCACCCTCCCTCCTCAGCTGCACAGGAGGTTTCTCATACTCAAACAAGGGATACTTCATCCCTAATGTTTAGGAGTGGTGTCATGAACTGTACAGAAATCCAGCCAGAGCAAACCACAGATCATATCCTGGCAGCAAAGGTCACCATGGCCATGCCATCAGTGGCAGCTGTGCCAGCCCTGTACTGTTAATGCTGAGGTTTGCAGCATTTACTCAGATTTCCATGAGTTACCTGGGGGTTTGTGATCATGTCTCTGATGGTGATTGCTTACAGAATTTTGAGACAACAGGCTTTCAATCAGTGACAATTTTTTGAGGAACTTATTTTAAGAGTGAAACCTAGACTGTAATATTTACATCTAAAGGAAAGGAGAGTGAATATGAGAGTGAATATGAGAGTGAATATGAGAGTGAATATCTCAGCTTTATCTCCAGATATTTTGTCTGCACTTGAAATGTCTTCCACCCAGACAAATTGCTTAATAACTGCCATGAAATAGTGCAACACAGCAAGGAGGATTAACCTTTCTGTGCCTGTTGCTTTGTAACACATTAGGCTGCCTGAGGGTCTTCTGGTCTGCTGTGGAAACAACCTGATCTCTGCCTGCCCACCAGTGGGTCTCTGTCCCCCACCCCCTATGAAAGAGGGCTTTCATGGGTAATTTTTGTGAAGCGCTTTGCAATTACTACCTGACAGATGCCTAAATATGGGCTGTGGTTAGGATAATAGAGTAACTAAAATGACCTTTACAGAACCATTTTTGCTGTAAAAACCTCTCCTCTCAGTGTGCTCTGCTTTAATGTTCTCATCTTCTTTCCATTTAATTGTCATCTCATACCTTTTGTTTCTTTTCATTGACCCTTCTGGACAACTGTTTTTGGGAAAGCCTTTTTATACATCTCTCTTTCCTTTCTCTCTCTAATAGATACCATCTTCTTTTAAAGAGCAGGCTCTCCCTCCCTCAGCTAAGTACTATCTTGGCAGGCAACTGGGGAGGAGGAGTCTTCTTTAAAAGGCTCTGAAATTGTGTTGTTAAAAAAATATATAAATAAAGCAACAAACCTTTTAATAGGGCTTTGAACAATCGTCCCTTTCATTCCCTTATGGCCTTTTGTGCTTCTGGCTTTTTTATTATTTAGTGTGCTTCAAAAAAAGAAAAAAATCCAAATGTTTTATGTTAAGCCATTAAGAGTTTATTTGGGTTTAAAATAAATAAATAAATAAATAAATGTGATGCTAGCAGTTGGGACTGTGAGCACATGCACAGTTGCCTGGCAGAGGCAACCTATAGGAGGCACATCAGAAGGCCAGAATAAGCTTCAGTAAAAGACCAGAACAAAAGCATCAGCAGCATTTGTTTCTGGTTAAGTACTTTTGCATGAGCCTGACTACTGGAGTGGTTTACCCAGCTTTTATCTGTTTCAAATTCACCTCAGTCCCCTCAACCCTTGCAACAGAATCACTCCAAATTGCAATTCATGGTAATTACATGGAACAGGAGAAAGCATGAGATTTTTAAAAATAATTTTTTGTTTTATTTTTTAAATCACCTGATGGGAGCATGTGACTGGTTGGTATCCCATGTTGCTCCTGGAATTATGAAATACCTGTTTTATCCATGACCTGATTGATTTTTTATTTTTTTTGTGTATTTTGATTTATTTTTTAAAGTCATGGGTAAATTTTGTGAATAGCCAGAAACAGCATTTTGTTCCTTTTTCTCTTTCTACCTCTTTCATTTTTGTTTGCCAGCTTTGCCTGTCATCCCCAGAGAATTCTGTATCAGGCTGGTGACTACAGCTAGGTGTCCTCTCTGTGCATAATTAATATCAATCTTTCTTCATCTCAGTTCCCTGGTGGAGCCATTTGGGAGAGAGAGAAGAGTCTTTGGCAATAAACATATTTTTAGGCTCATATCTTAGCTCCCATGTGAGGGATTTGGCAAATCAATATCAAAACTTAAACTTTCTAACCCTCTTTCTCCATGAGATTGAAGTATACGGAAATTCCTGAAAAGCACACATATCGACTGCAGCTGGTCTTGTTAAATTAATAGATTGCAAGTGGATAGGAGGAGGAACTTCTAATCTGAGTCTGAATTTGCTGTCTCAGTTTTGAGACTGGTGAATAAAACAACCTGATAAACCTTGTGAAGTTGAATGGAGTCACTGACAGTCCAGATCTCAAAAATTTGGGGAACAGGTGTCCATCTCTAGAAAAGATTCAAAGAAAGGACAATGCCTAAAGAGCACCCTTCAATGAGTACCATTTTTTGTGTGGGCCAGAGAATGTCAGGATGCAAATGACAAAAAGAGCTTCTGGCACACATAACCTCAGGTGCACCAAAAAACAGAAATTCACTGCATTAAACAAGAGAACATGAAAATGTCTCTCTAACACAGCAGCATCTCCACTTTTTGCTCTCTTGCAACAGTGTTGCTGATTTTTGTAGAATCATAGAATATACTGAGTTAGATGGGACCCACAAAGATCAATAAAGTAAAAAAAAAAAAGAAAAATTATCTTGGAATTATATGAAGGAGTATGATATGAACACAATTTTAATTGCTAGATTCCCTTCACTCGTGTAGTTTGGTGGAGTTCCCTATGAAAATAAAGTGTACCTTTCAAAATTTTGTTACAGGATCAGGAACAGAAGAAGAAGAAAAGTTATCAGATACTTGGACTTGAGAGGCTTAATGTTTTATAGACCCAGCTCTTGTGTTCAGCCTTCTGTATGCTGGTTCTGACTTATTCAAAATATCTACTAGGGATCAGAAAAAGCTTTAGAGGAAGAGTTAACTGAGGTTTTCCCAGTCCATCAAACAGGGATTATAAACTTTCTGACCTTATATGTGAAAATAATCAACTTACTGCACTCTGCAATATTTTAGTAAGCAGGGTATGTGTTCCTGAGATATGGAAAATTAAGTGGAAAATTGAGGTTATTGGGAAAGGGAAACACTACTTTTCTATTGAAAATTACTAATTTTAATGAGATGAGAACTTATAATGTAAACTTGAAATATAAAAAATTCCCAAAGATCAGCCGAAAACTTCCTATTGGTTTTTAAAAGTCTTGACTGAAAAGCAATAACAACTGGTATGGTATCTTCAGCTATTATGGACAAGTAGAGGTTCACTTGATATTTGTAAGTAGTTGCTTTTGGAGAATGGTACTGCTTGATGAGGCACAGCTCTAACCAAAAACTGGTTGATTGTTGGATACTGAGAAAGCAATCATATTTGTTTTAAAAATCCTGAGTTACTTGGACAATTTTACTGGTAAGATCATTCACCATTAGTATTTTAGAGACAGTGTTCTCAAGTTTGCATGAATGAAATGTATCTAGGTATCTTAAGGGTTTATGTGTTTCTAGAAAGCCTTTACAATTTAAAAGCTGTATTTTTGCTATCCAATTATTTGTCATGGACCATTCAGCTATTGAAAAATATCAGCAGTTGAATGTGCTTCATGTCATACCTGGAATGATACTTATTCCTGGAATATAGATTTGAAATAACCTATGTCACAAACCTATAAATGTTTTTAAAAGTGCAGATCAAGACCCCATAAAAGAAAATTCCAACTTGAGTTTACTTTATAACATAATGTCACCATGTTTCATGTTTTCCTCTTACAAACTTATATTGCAGGTGTTTTATAATACCTGACTTTTAGACCTTTGAAAATATATCAAAAAATATTTACTAAAGAACTGCTAAGGGAAAAAAATCAAGCATGGGAAGGCATACCTTGGAGATAAGAAGTGAGGATGGTTTGGATTGTGTGGCAAAAATAGGATTCCAGTGCTGGTCTGACAGTTAAAGACTGAAATTTCAAAGGGATTAATGAGAACAATTATTTATTCTTTCAAGTCTGGAAACAGCTGTTTGTGATTTATTGTAAGTATAAGGAAAGGCACTGGAGTGGCTTGGTGTGGGTGGAGGCCAGTGGTCAGTGCTGGAAGTGCTGGGTCTGTATGGTAATTATCTTCCTAAGCAGGGCTGAAAAAGACATTTCTGCTTCTCTGCCAAGGTGTGGCTTTGGGGTGACTAGTGGGATAAGAACCTACAAAGAATAGATAAATTTAAAATAATATTTAGACCATTTTGGGTTTTTTTTATGGTCATAAAGTCACTGAGTTTGTCAGTTTCTGTGATGAGTCTGGAAGATTCTGAACTAACTTCTGCTACTTAACTGAGCTCCAGGGTTCCAAATCTAGATCCTGCACAAATTCCATATGTTCCTTTTAGATCCCTTCTGGAAGAAAATAAAGGTCATAATGAGGAAAATCCTGTGCAAGGGCTGCAGCAAATGCACTCAGTAGACTAAGCAAGACTGAAGTTCTGCTTCAACCTGATACAGCAAATAAGGCATAATGTTAAGACAGAGGAAGAGTAACACCCGCCTCCTCCTCCTCCTCCTTCTCTGCACACGCACAAGTTGTTTACAAAAGTGCCTTGTAGTGACTGCTGGTGGTGTCACTCCGTCCCATGCCCCAGAGCGATCACCGGGCCTCATGGGAGATGTGACTACAGCGTTGGACATGGGACTGTTTGTTCACTCACTTTCTGTGAAGAGAGTTTTGAACTGTGTTTTGAATAGACAGCATTTTCTTTGTGTGGTTGGTAAATAACACAGAGCAAAGTTAGTCAGCAAGTTGCATAGCTTCTGCATTCTGATTCTTTGGAGCCCTTTTGTACCAAGCTTGACAGGATGTTTTTAACAGAATGTGACCTCACTGGGATACCAGAGGTAAGGAAAAAAGTTATTGAGGCTGTTGTGGAATATTTTGCGCAGAGCTGACTGAAAGTACTGCTTCAAAATACCTTTTGTAAAGAAGATGGTCTCATGGTGATCCAGTCAACACCTTGTTCAGTGAAAATCAATGTCTTTCACTCCTTTGTGGGTTGTAGGAAGTCTTAACAAGATTTTCAATTTCCCACATGTGGAAAAAGTCTGATCTGCAAATCTCAGAACGATCATGTACTTGCTCATTGAGCAAAGGCCCAGTTCTAGAGCATCAAAGTGTTTTCTTTCTAACCCAGCACAGAATTAGCAGAGCAGATCCAGTTGTTCATCCAAGTCCGAGGAGCAGCAGCGTGAGCCTCGGAGCGGTGGCAAACCCAGCAAGACCGGCACACGTCAACCTTGCGGACGCCCATCCTCAGCCCCTGGGTGAAGGTAAGAGGCAAAGCCACACAAAGCAGTGGCTTTGTCACCAAGTCGGGCAGGACCAGGAGTGGTGTTTCATCACGGACAGTGGAGCTGGGGCTGCCCTTGTCGCTGTGCCCGGGGGCAGAGCAGAGGGGGATGCGGTGCCCCGGGGTCTGCGGGCACTGCGGGCTCCCCCTCTCCTCCCTCTGCTGGCCAGGGCAGGGGACCCACACCTCCGGGATGCTGGGGAGCCCCACCTGCCCCAGGCTTCCCCAGGGCTTCCCTGGCACTGACAGGATGGAGTAGTGCGAGCTTCAGCTGCAGCAAAAGGGAGAAATATGAGTGTTCCACAAGTCGGAGAACGTGATTTAAAACCAACCAGAATAAAGAGGACATCAGATTCAGATAGTTATACAGTATAAAATGTTATAGATTCATGCTGAATATCTCAGTGATTTGTTTACATTCAGGATCTAGAAAGGTATTTAAGGAAAATGAAAGAGAAATGTATTATTACAAAAAATAGCTTCATGTATAATAGGGAACTTGCTGTTCTGTAATGAAATTACCAATATGTGATCCTCTTTACTATCTATATCAACAGAACAACAAAGCTTCTTTTTTTTTTTGTGGTCAGCAATTGAAGGGAGTTTTTTCAGACTGTATGGGTCTTTAAAATTTTAAAATTTTAAAATTTTAAAATTTTAAAATTTTAAAATTTTCAGACTGTATGGGTGACTTAAAAATTTTAAAAGTTTGTTTCGAGTCACTGGTGGAGTGGTGAGAGGAAAAGAAATTCTCATGATATGTAAAACTGTTATTCATACTTAAAGAATTTCATAACAAAGAGATTGAAAAATATGCTTTTAAAATTGGAAAGTTTTGGGTTTTGCTGACAACGAAAGTGTTCTTTGGTAAATGAGAATGGAAAACTTTACTCACTTACTTATGAATAGCTAGAGTTGCTTTTTACTGTAAAACACATAAAAAGCTAGGTCTTTGTTTTTTCTTGTGATCAGTTAAAAAGTGGATTGTTTGAACTTCATTTGGTTGTATAAAAGATGAGGTGAGTGCATCACTCCTCCTAGTAAGATAGGGTAATGACTTTGGTTTGACAAAGTTTTTACAGTGATACTTTTATATTGCTACTGTGCTTTGATTCATTGCTGTGTGGTTATAAAAGCTGCAAGGTCTGCCCTAATTAAAGCAAATATTTGTACTGAAGAACCTTCTAGAGAGAAGCACGTTCTGTGAAGCAGAAGTATTTCAAATGGGGATGGCTAAAGATGTTAAATTTATATTCACAACTTTGGTATTTGTGTTGCAGTAGTACTTCTGATCATCATAGGTCAGATGCTTGGAATTCTATAATAAAAACCAAGATTTTATAAAGCAAACATCTAATTACCACATGAGATATGAAATAGCAGTTCAATTAAAAAAAATAGAACAAATTACTAGTAATAAATGTGTTAAGATAGAGTTTTCAGATTTAATATCTACCTACAGCTGCATCTATATACTGTGAGACAGTTTTTTACCCAATGATTTTTCCTAGTGTCTCATTCACTAAAGATAAACTGCCACCAGTATGTGCAAGCTTGATCTTTTATGACCATCCGTCAGGGAGAAGTTAGCAGGGTGGGATGCAATTTACTTAATCTCAGAATTTGTGGAAAAGAGTGCAAAACTTCAATAAAAGTGGATTGTTTCGTACTGATGAAACGTAAAGTGGAGAAACCGGTAGAGGTCAGTGCAGAGTGCTGAAATGGAAGGAGAGTGCCAAGGCTTTGTGTATTTATGCTCTCTACTTTTGATCTTTAACTTTTCCTTTAAAATGGGGCAAAGGCTTACAGTGGCTTATGGGCAATATTCTTATCCTCTTCAAAACATAGATTAAACATACTTGTGATAATATGATAATGTTACACTGCTTAAACAGGTCAATTGAAGCAACAAAACACATTTTGTTGCATGTTATAGCTAGCAAACAGATGCTAAAAACCTTATTTGGTGGAATCATTATTGAAAACCATATGTAATACTTATTACATATACTGTAGTGATAACTACATCTAGCTGATGGCTAAGTAGCAACAAAAAAGTAGGAGAAAGTATAATTTTTAGGGAACAAGTTTTCAAATATTTGAAGTTAGAGTAACAACAGAATTGTTCTTGTTTTTGGTAAAAATTTGGATAGTTATTGTTATGTGGTGTTTTAAAATCCTTTCCTTCATGTGTATACATAGATATGCAGGGGGCTGTGGGGAGGCAGACTGTATATAAAGTTGAATTATCTATTGTTTCTCTTTTTAAAGCCATTGTTTGCTCGTGGTTTCCTTTTGTGATTTAAAGCAAGGAAAAGAATCACTGCCTATAGTCTGTGCATGAAAAGATCCTTCAATATATATTAGCTGCAAAATCTTCTCTCTAAAAAGCTTCTGTTCAAACTGCTTTCTGTGGATCTAGAAAGAGCAACCTGCCTGTCCGCATTCTGTTTCCTTACACTTTAACTAAGTACTTTGAAAAGTAGCTTGCTATTGAATTGTGCTTGTTGAATATCAAGGAATTGCAAAAAAGATTATCACCAGATAAAAGGGGTTATGTTCTACTTTGATTCTGATACCAATTTACATCTACTGTCTATGATGTTAGGGAGAAATTTCCTGTACCTTTAAAGAGAGTAGAGTCACACAAAGAGTAAATATTCTTGAAAATCCTCTTCACTTGTTCTGCTTACCTTTCATGTGCTTCTTTAAATTGATTATGGAGGCATTGGAAAGAATCCAACACCTTTGAAAATCATACTTTCTTTTCATTTGCTTTATCATGCTGTTAAAAGTGACGGGAACCAGACAGAGACTCTGCAACCCCTCCTCGCAGGCGCTTGTGCTGTGTGCCATGAGCGTGAAGGAAGCTCCAGGGGCTTTAAAGGGAGGATTACTGAAGGGGAGGGATTCCCTGCTAACTGTAGGAGATATCAGCAGTACAAATTGAGGTGGGAAGGAGAGAGAGAGGTGTTATCAGCTGCTGTTGCATATCTGACCCGTGATGTGTTTTTGCTGCAATCCTCTGTGTAACATCACACACAGGTCTTCCAATCCCTGGGTTCTCATGTCAATATCTCCCTTTATATATGCAGCATAAAGTACTGGATTTGCTGAAGCCAATGAAGTGCTCCTTCACAGTTTGAATCAGTGGTGAGACCAGAAGCTGTACAGCTCTCCTTTTTCCTTTTTTCCCTCTGGCAAAGGAAACGTTGAAATAATCTCATTTCTTTCACAACACAGGATCCAGTCTAATAGGGTGGCATACAACTGATGGTATGTCAAATGAGAGTTTCAGGTATGAGTCCAAATTTTTACCAAAACTTTGCACTCAATTCCTCTCAATTCAATTACTGAAGAAACAACTTTAAGTACTGATTTCACTCCTGGATTTGATTGCGTTTTGAAAAAATAGTCTTGAATCCAAAAGTCAAATCCACCTTCTTTCCCCACACAGTCTTCTGTTGTCCATAGCATTTTGACAAACAATATTTTCCATTTGGATTTTATATATCTCTCTCATTTTTTGTTGGTTAAAAAGGCTGTGAGAAATTGTATTTAACTGAACCACAGTGGAAGTGCTCAGTTGCAGTAACTGATTCCCTTCATTAGTTATTTTTGGGAGGGAGACCTCCTCTTCAAATGTCTTTCCTGAAAAGTAGTGCAGTGGTTGAAATTAAACTACCATTTATAACACTCAGTGCTTAGCTTTTAGGCATTTGATGCTGAAATCCACAAGCCCAAGTGGACTCTTGCCTCAATGAAGTTTGTTTGTTAAATTTCATCATCTGCTCTGCTTTTTTTTCTTTTTTGTAACATATTTAATCCAAACCCCCAAAATTCAGAGACCAAAATAATATTGCTGAAAATGTGTAGTTTAGTCAAGTGTAAATCTATACTAAAACTTTGGTGCTCTTATCTGCATCCTGACCAAAGGTAGAAGATTGCAGCCAAGCTGTTCATGACCAAGAAATAGAAGGTCTGTTTTATCACTGAAGTTCTCAGTCTCTCATAGATCAGTGTTTGATATTTTCTTGGTTGTGGTGTTACATTCGTACATACAGGTATAGTAACATCATGTGGTTTTTTTTTTTCCTTCTCTTCTGGTGTCTTTGATCTATATTTTTTGTTGGTTTTTAGAAGTTCTTCCCTGAAAAGTAGCTATCCATAGTTAAATTATCCTTCCACTATATTACCACATTTATGTTTAACTCAGGGATATGTTTCTTTATTTTTAGAGCATATGGGTGTACCAGTATCTTTATGCTACCTGAAATGAAGGTACCTGTCATTCAGCTATAAAGCTTTGTATTCTGTTTAGGCACATATCAAAAATATGTGGGCTTGTGTCCAGATGGGAATAGCACTGATCCAGGCAGTGGTGATCAGTGACCAAGGCAGCAGCACCAGTGAAAATCTCATGTAAACAAGGCAACTGTGGCATTTGCACCAACAATTGAATAAATTCGGACTCTTTGCTGAAAATTACGTTATAAATCTGCAGATTGTGAAATAAATAAATTAGAGTCAATAAATTGGAATGATAAATATAGGCAAATGAACCCTAATTTCAAACATTTGATAGGGAAGAAAAAATATAGATTTTTCATCCATTTCATGAATAAATGGACAGCCTAAGCAATTGGTATGATTTTGGGAAACGTAAACATATATCCCAAGAAAATGTCAATATAACAGTTTAATTTTTGGTGGTTCTATCATTTTACTGAAACATATCCATGAAGAGACCTTTATTCCTAATGTGCTTTAAGAATCAGAAATGGTGATTTCCCCTGATAATATTAGATTGGATAGTGTTGCTGGGTTTGGGTATTTTTCACTTTATCCTGGATTACTGTCGGGAGTTTGTTACCTGCCCTTTCCACTGTGGATCTCAAGTCAATACTAGGCTTTTGTTTAGCATTTCTTCACTTTCTCATTTGTCAAGAACAAACTTTAGACTTCAGTGCAAAGTCTTGGTATTCTTTGACTCACAATGAAATCCATACAGAGCTGATAGAAGTTTGGAGTGTCTTGCACACCCTGGGAAAAAAAAAAAAAACCAAAAAAATTACAACTTATGGGTTCTGATGACCTAAAGCTAAGGAATTGTATGATCTCAACATTAAATCTGAGGAATATGCAGTATTAAGGATTTCTAGAAATTCTGAAAATCACTCCCCTTTTCTAGAAAATTTCTGTTATTTCTCTTTTGCATATGTATTTCGAAGAGTTTCATACTCACACTGGTAGCCGTAAACAAAATAAGTCTGAATTCAGTTTTTGTAATACATATTCATTTTTATGTTTACAAGCAAAATCACTTCAAAAGATATTTATGTTTTTAACAAGTCTCATCTAACACTGAATCCCATATTTTGCTCTACTGTACAGAATAACATTTCTGTCAACAATCTGTAACACATCAAAGTCTTCTGTAGTGGATGTTTGTGATTAGTCAATATAGTTCAAGAAGTTATTAAGAATAGGGTTCACAGAATAGAAAATATTCAACAAGTTCATTTACTTTTTCTTATTTTTTCATGGCTTACTTTTTCCTTTTTTATTTTGATGGCATATCGCAGTTTCAATTTTATGCACTCAGTTTTCCCAACACTGTAAAAATACAATAAATAGCTGTTATTTAAATACATTATTTTACTATTCTTTGGGGATTTCATGCTGGTCCAGAAAAAGAAGTGTGCTCCTCTGAAAACTTTTTTCTTTATATTCTATTTTTTTCAATATATTAATATTTTAGATTGATATATAAGTATGAATCTGTATAAAACATTATGAAATTTCTGCAGGGAAATGATACTTAGGAGCTCATCAATATATTTTATGATCTCAACAAGTTAATATGGATATTTTATTTTTTCCAGGAATTAAGGCGTTAAACTTAAGAAAACCCTTCATTAAAATTAGATGAAATATGGATCGAAGTCTGAAAAAATACTATCTGCAGCTTTAAACAGCATGAAGCTGAAACGCATTTCCCATGAACTTGACTCACAGAAATATTTTTTCTATTTTTCTCGGTAATAATTTTATTAGTAGTGCTCCTCTAGAGGTGTTAATCATGTGATTGCATGTGTCACAGATATTCCATTTTGCTAGCAGATTTATGTTACTTCAGAGAAAACATATGAGTAAAGATTTTCTGGCAGCTTAATTTTGGTGGTAAAGATGACCACAGAGAACATGAATGTTTATGCATTGTATGATTATATCATGTTCTTTTATGAAAAAGTGATCTGGAGTAGCATGGATTTTAATTCTTAACCAATACAGTAGCATTTGCAATGAGATGACTGGAGTAGCATGGATTTTAATTCTTAACCAGTACAGTAGCATTTGCAATGAGATGACTGGAGTAGCATGGATTTTAATTCTTAACCAGTACAGTAGCATTTGCAATGAGATGCCAGGGTTGACTGGATTAATGTTTAAGGGGAGCAGGGGATATCATCTGCTTTGACTTTGGCAGGTTTTTTAGCACAATCTCCCATACATTGTAATATTGATGCAACATATTTGTGGACTAGATGGAGGGACAGGTACATGAGTAGAAAACAGATGGATCATTGAATTCCAGGGGCTAATGGCTCATACTCCATCTTTTTATCTGAGTTCCTTAGGGGACTGTCCAGAAGCCCACCCTGGTTCAGTAACTTCCTCAGTGTCTTTGTGGACAGTGGGTTAAACATTTTGTGTGGACGTTGATGAAGAGAAAAAACAGTGGGCTGTGTCAACAGCAGACTACCAGACTTCCCTGTAGATCAAAGAAAGTTGTGGTTCCCTTATATTTGGTACTAATTAGGCCACATCTAGAATGATCCATCCAGTTCTGGGTACCTCCATTCAGGGCAGAAGTTGACCAACTGGAGCTAGTTGAGCAGGGAACTATGAAGATGGTTGGAGGCAGCAGCATATTTGCTGTGAAGAAGCTCTGCAAAAGCAGGGCTTGTTTAGGCTAAAAAATAGGTGCCTTCAGGAAAAAATAAAACATTTTTAGACAGAGCAATCCTGAGAAAATAACCCTGTGGCAACTTCTGAAATAATGTTTTCCTTGTAAGTAGGTAGTGCCTCCTGCCACCATTCGTATGCATCAGGTGTGCTTGGGCTGCTAAGCAGCTCCAATGAAACACCAAACATTGCAAGAGATTCCCCTCACATTAGGCAGTAATAGTTAGGTAGTAGTTCACTAATTTTTAAGGGTAAAGTATTGCTTTCACATAGACAGTAAAGAAAAATATTTTAAAAAATGGCATTTTAGGGCTTATTCAGATCTGTGAACCTCCTGTGTTTGCTGGGAGGATTCTTCCTGCAGAGTAGTTCTTGCTGTTGTTCCTGGAACGTTGGAAATTACCAGAGTACAGCTTTTTGGCCAGGGTGGTGAATGCTTTTGATAGGGAAGAGATGACTATGGATCTTGAGCTGTGCCTTGGTTTGATTTGATGGTGCTTATCCTCTGCTTTGTTCCTTTTCCCTGAAATTTTATGTGAATATTTTTGCTGAGGAAGAAAGAACTGCGTAAAGGAAACCAAGAGAAATCTGATGCATTTTTGCTTGGAAGTGAAAACAGTAGAACAAAGAGAGTGATTTGTAAGTCTACCTTTTCCTTATGCCAAATCAACATGACTAACAGTGAGGACTGGGAGCTAAAAGTAGAAGGAAAGAAACGAAGCCTCTTGGGTCATTCTTAGAAAATACTCTGCTTGGAAACGTAGAGTACATTGTAATCAATCTTTTACTGTAGAGATTTGTGCTGTGAAAGATATTAAGAAGTGGCTGGGAAGATACCAATGTAATCAGTCCTGGAGATGTGCCAGAATGTTCAATCTGTCCTGTCCAGATGTTGTCCTTTTAGGCCAAGGAAAATACCTCAGCCCAGATAGCTCCCTCCTTATTGCAGAGGCAGGTTTGATATTTGCATTGCCTGTTTATAAGTTTGATTTTTAGTCCTGACTCAGGCTGGGCTCATCAAATGCAGGACTACCCAGCAGGCAGCACTGCTCACAGGACTTACATAATTTCTAAAAAATATTTTTAGATGTTGTTTTTCACCTCTCTGGTTATCTATTTCCTGCTTCAATCTCCTCCCAAAAAACAGCCTGTCCCAATTTTTTTCCCCCCACTGATCCCAGTTTGCTGTATCACTTTGCTAGGTCAGTATTTCTGAAACCATTTCTAGTGTGCTCATGGCCTTGCATGGAATTTCTGCTACATTTCCCTGGGCACTGTTGATCTGACATGACTGCACTCACCAGAGGTGGTCCTCTTCAAGTGTCTGTGAAGTCTGACCATATGACTGTCTCCAAATGCCTGTGAAATCCTGTGAAATCCACCCATTCTTCATTGCACTATCTATCGAGCTTATTGGCTTCTCCATTTATAATTTTGCAATAATTTTTTAAATTTACTTTGCACAGATAGTTTCAGCATGTCTTGTTCAGTTGATTTAACTCCAGGTGGAAGCAGCCTTGTTGCTTTCCTGAGCCCCAACACCAACATCATCACCCTTGGTTATTGCTGCTGGTGTCTAGGTGCACAAAGGGAGATGAGGAGATAAGGGCATGGGCACTGGTGATGTGTGGTTGAAACCTCTTCAGGTTCCTTCCATGCATCCTGGCACAAGAACCCATCTGCCAGAACTACTTGGGAGTTACAGTGTATGAATGGAAATGGGAGAAAACTCCGCCTATGTTCCGAGCCAGTAGGAAATGAGGACTCTAATATTGTGTGAGTAGATGTCGTCACAGTGGCTGTGATAAATAAGCCTTGTTGGAAGGCTGGATATGGCATCACATTTATTAGCTCTTGTATGCAATAGGAGAATTGTCTGACTTAAAATATGGCAGTGTGAGGTCTCATCTGCTCACAGTTACAACTCATAATCAGTGAGACAGGAAATTTTTTCTTGTCATTCCTGGTCACTGAGGACAGGGAGAACAGAACAAGTAGGAGTAGCTGTAGGCTCAGCTGTCATTGCAGCATCAGTGTGGGAATAAACACTTAGAAACTGGATACTGGAAAAGTCCCTAGTTCTAATCCATGGTAAAGCCAGATAACTTTGGGTAGTCAGCTGTTAAATGGGAATTAAATGGGAATGTGCTCTGGTTATGAGACATTGGATCTCACCACAGCTGTAAAGCAAAACTTAAATAATACAATCCTCTGGTTTTACATGAAGAAACAAGTCACTGTTCACACTTTGTGATTTAAAAAAGAAAACAAAAACCTCTTTCCTAAATTATTTAAATTTAGGACTTTAGGAAAATGACATTGATGCTACCCATTTTTATCTCCTGTAAAGACCATACTCAAACACATGCTTAATGGGTATGCACCTCTTAAAAATTAAAAACTATACAACTTGGGGTTTTTTTAAAAAATATATAATGTTTTGGAAATTGCATTCAGTCAATTCCTTTCTGTATTATTAGATCTTTACAGTACTTGGCTGCAAGTACAAGAAAGAAACAGCATGCATAATCATTTCTGTGATTACCATGTCTGCTGCTCAGTGACACAAACTCTGTCCAGAAGGAAGGGAAAAGGCATCACTTCCTGTACATCTGCTTATGCAGTCTTATAGACATTGCTGTTGCAAAGACATCAGGGTTTCTTCCATTGATTTATGGAGGTCAGATTTCATTAGCAAAGTGAATAAGGTACAATGGCCAATGCTGATTAAAATGGAAAGATAAGGTTTGTTCTTGTAGCAAGAAAAAGTTCAAGAGTCTAGTATCAATGAAAATACTTCTCTTTTTGAAACAACACTGGGGTTTCCAGCAGGAATATCAGTGGGATTATACAGTTGGAATATGATTATATTCTTAGATGGCTTTTGTTTCTTTGTTAAACACTTTGTTAAAACCCCATCAAAGATACAAGCATTTTGTTCCAATTTTAAAACTCTTTTGTAAGTCCTGCTATAGAATTGCCATGCTTCCTTTAATCAGCTGACAAATTGACCAGCGCTTGTACAAGTTCTGCAGCTGCCTCAAAGTACGGCTGAAAAAGGAGAAACTTGAAATTCTGACTTCCACAGGTTCGGAACGCAGTTAATTTGGTATATAAAGACAAAATCTTGAAGAACCTGAGCTTATTGTGAAGATTTCTTTCACTCGGAGGAAGAGTTTTTAGTACCGTTTTTGTGTGGTCTGTTCTCATTTAGCTCTGGAAATTTTGCTACTTGCCTGTGGTGATTGTAAAAGGAGAAAATTATGGTGAATTAAATGTTACTGTAATACAGTGTGTTCTGTGGTGTTTGCCCACCTTTATGTACATGATCTGCAGATACATAGCATATGTATTAAAGATACTTCAGAATGAGAAATCAATGTTTTCGGCAAGTTTTATTTAAAATTATTGAAAACCAGAAATTCTTTATTCTTTAGTTTTGACATAGGCAACTTTCCTTTCTGTTTATCTGGAATATGAGGGAGAGAAGCACATCGTCCTCCTTTTTATCAAGCTTTTTATTATGGGAACATTCCTCAAGCAAAATATACCTGGAGTCTAACATTCCACCTCCAAAGGCAAAATACATTCTCTTCTCAACATACCAGAATGAAGGACTGAATCATAATTTAAATTATTCACCATTTGCCAAAATATCTGGTTAATCTATTTAACTGAATAAAAAATGATCCTGAATGCTCAAAGTACTTTTGTGAAATGAAATGTATGTTATGCATGTACAATGACAGCGGGAAAGGAAGAAGCAGAGGTTGCCAAGGACATTCTGAGAACATTTATTGATTGGAAACAAATCAGTGGATTTTTTTTGGTTTTGTTTTGTTTAGTTTTGCTGGATTGTTTTTTTTCTTCTCCATATTACATGAAGTGGTCTCTGTCTGGGTGTAATTTTTACTTTTTAGTGCCATCTGCACCTGTGGCCTTTGGACTTAATGTTTATGACAGATGGACTGGACTGTGCTTGCACCATTTAGTGTATAATCCTTCTGTATGTATCTATGCCATGCTAGGCAGTGGCACTGGCCCAATGGGCATATTTATTAGTGCAGACTTCCTGTCTGCTTCCATTGTTCTGTTGCAGTGTCCTTTGAGCCTAATGGACCTTGCTTTGTGCTGGGCCCACCTACAAAATATTGTTTCTGATTCGTGCCAGATATCTATTGCAGACTCTGATTTTTTTTCTCTAACACATTTGCCAACTAGAATGCTTAAAATGGATCAATTCCATATTGTAAATGCTCTTCCTCTCCTCTCAGCCTGCAAGCTTCATTTTGGAACAAGCTTGCTAGTTTTGTTTGCTAGTATCAAGATGCTTGATAAAAACACGAGAAGCATTCCTATTGAAAAATGCGACCTCTCATTACCTGAGCTGCTGTTCTGCTGGAAGCAGAAGTTGTCCCCAGAGAGGCAGTGGCCCCTGCAGGAGAGGGTGCAATAAACACAGCCTTGGCTGAGGAGCTTGTGGCTGGCTCATGGCCTGCAGCCCGGAGCTGGGTGCCTCATCCCATCCCTGCTGACTTCATCGGCGCTGTGTGATGTGGGAAAAAGGACGGACTACTATTGAACAAGAAGTGCTGCCTTCTGGATCTAAACAGCAAAACAAATGCAACACTTGGGCACTTGCAATTTTTCAAGTTATTTGTGAACCTAACAACCACAGAGCTGATATCACGAAAACGAAGAACAATTAATTATCAATCATTTATCTCATAAAACCAAGAGGTTGCCTCTCTAAAATTTTTGGGCCTGCTACAGAAAAACATGAAATTAATCTCATAGTTTAGTTGTAGTCACATTAAATTAGTGGCAAATATCAAGAAGACAATTAAGAATCAAACTCATCCTGTTCTAAAAGTATAATTTTTTAAGATATGTATCCTAACTGTTAAAAAAGGCTTTGTAAAATATTTCTACAGAAAGTAACCATGCCTTTGTAAACTCTCTATGGAGAAAGAGATTATCTACATATCTTCCTATATTGCCTAGCAAGATTATGCATTATGGCTCATATTATCATGGTCATGAGAAAAAGAAACACATTCTGCATCATACACGTGCCATAACAGGGATAGTTTCTGTTGTGATATCGGCCAATCAGATTTCTGCAGAATGAGAATGAAGACCTGTGAGAGAGAATTCATCACTTCATGAACAAAGAAGCTATTATCAGTAGCAGTTTCATGTCTAGAAAAGGTTTCTTTATATTATTGAAATAAAGCTGTATAGTAAAACCAAAACTATTATGATGGCATATTCATGACTAGGAAGAAGGAATTTATTTTTCATTCAGCCATTTTAAATTTGGCATTTCTATTTTGTAGTAAGAACTCAAACTATCAAACATATATCCAGAATATAATACTTGTGATCTTGGCCTTGAGAAGAAAGTGTGTAGAAGTCCATATAGAAATATTCATGTGTGCTTTGTATATCTGCCTTTTCCATTCATCTTTAATGCTGTTTAATAATTAGAACTTTTGAAGATCAGGTACACCAACTGCAATGGTGAAACTTCATATAGGCAACCCTGAATTTAAAATTAAAACACATCATTGAAATTTGAAAATCTCATGGTGGTATGTTTTACAATTGTCTTTCATACCTCAAGCAATTTATATTTGTTTCTTGTTGTGATATCTGGAAGGGTTTCATCAATTTAGCCTATTAGTTGCACATCTTGGAGGAATATTTTGAAGAATACAGTCTAAAAAATGTGCAAGCTAGTTGTAGCAAATCCTGTTTAATACCCTTCAATTTGAATTACCAGTGTGATGATTCTGATTTTTTCCATGTGTTGGCTGTGGCAGTATCACAATTTGTTTCTCATAGATTATTGCTCACCTACTCCATGAAAAAGCCATTTTCTAAGTTGCTTTTCTCTGCTGCCAGTCAGTGTGAGGATGAAGTGTCTTCTCAAAAGTACTGTAAAAGCTGCAGAATCTCCTTATTTGTAAAAGACAATATATAAATTTTAAGGTGGGAGCAGAGGCTGCTACAGTGGTATATCACAGAGGAGACAGGATATTACTGAGTGTTTATTTTTTTATTTGCTTTTCTTTCTTTTGCTTTACATAGTTCATAGAGAAAATTCAGGACAACAATAGAGATATTATCCAAGTTTTCCAGAACAGAGCAGTAATCTTCTTCCCCTAAAGTCTGTTGGTTATGTGATAAGATTAGCTTTAAGATTATTGCAGTGTTTGAGTTTCTGATTTGAGCCCTCTGCAAATAATGACCTGAGGGGTTGTGTCATGATGTAGACAAGCTACATGACCACTGAGCTGTGATTACCCTAACTTCAGTGCCAGTAATGTACTGTGCCCCAGAACTGTGGAGCTAGGTATCATGTCCTGCAAATGGAATTATTCAGTTAATCACGGAAGAGCCCGGGGACTGAGCTGCTGGAAGCACATAATAGCAAGGTTATGCCTATCAAGGATATGCAGCCTAAATCTCTCAACTGTGAGGCATGGTAGAGACAAGTGTTATGTGATGGCCCTCCCTTGTGGGTCATCATCATCTTATCCCCTCCCTAGACAGTACCTGA
Organism: Ammospiza caudacuta; assembly: GCF_027887145.1. NCBI lineage: Eukaryota > Metazoa > Chordata > Aves > Passeriformes > Passerellidae > Ammospiza > Ammospiza caudacuta. Next base: position 114,762,373 of record NC_080593.1, on the reverse strand, counting down.
TTACCTGCCAAGCCAATATTCCAGACTGCCATCTTCCACCCTGGCATCTGCAAGGCTGCATCTGAAATGAGCACAACCAAGGGGATTTTTCATTACCCTGGACATTACAGAGTCAGCCTTATCTGACCTTGACTGAATTCATACTTCTCTTAGAGGATCTATAAGTCTAAAGAGCTTTGCAGAACTTTCAAACTGGCCAATGGCTGCCTGCATGTCTCTGGGAACATTAGACAGGAGACTGTGGTCATCTGCAGGCAGACAGACTGGCTTTCCCCATCCATGACTCTCCAGGTGCTGACCAATGGATCAGGCCACTTTGTCCTGATGTCTCTAGGGTGTTCAAGTCTGTTTTTCAGAAAGACCAATCTCCTCACCTCTTAACTGCTGAGGGATTCCACTGATATGGTTTATTGTAAGATCTATTAAGGAAACCAGCTGCTTCTTTTGTCTGCTGAAACACCAGTTATTGCTGCTAGACCACATGTCAGACATTCCCATGACCAGGTTACTGTGAGCCACACTTGGCACCTCCTGGAGGGGTTCTGAGCATTGACTGATGGCAGATCTGCAGCTTTTTGCTCCTCCACCAATTTCCTTTTCTAGTATGTCTGCACATACTATTTAATTCCATTATGAGGGTCTGTCTTTGCAAGTTATTTTTAGTGTTAATACATTTCTGATGCTTTATACCTAGATGTTAGGAGCAACCTGATCTCATTTTGATGCAATTGAATCATTCTTCATATCTGCTCCTTACAAAATCAAACAATTTCTCCAATGTTGAACACTAGATAAAAGGATGTGGTGATAAATTCATCAAATGTGATAGTCAGAGTAAAGCTCAAAGGATTTGTTTTACAAATGTATAATATGGCTGCAGCTGCTTTATTTTAGAAGTTATTCTCACTCTGTGCTCTCAGGAAGCATACTTAAATTCTGAATAACTGCTACTAGTTGAAACAGAAAGAAAAAATTGTATTTCATTTATGAGTAAAGAGACCAATACAATGTGATTTGTGCCCCTTTTTTTAATTTTAGAAGTAATACTTTTTCCTTTTTTTTCCCCTGTAGACTGATATATACAAATGACAATGTATAAAAAACATCCACATCATAATAAAATTGTTTGAAAAAATAAAAAAAAATGTCAAAACTGCAAATACTGGAATAACAAATGTTAAGAGACAAAATGAAAAATTTGTGGGAAGCTTTTGTGAGAGATTTGTATAATATTCTCTTGTTTTAATTAAGGGTCTTTTTTTGCATAAAGACCTCAAGTTTTCTTTGATTCTCTTTCTCATTGTGTTAGATATCATCAGGTTCTGCCTAAAAAAATTGGAAGGACTCTGTGCACATACAACCCTCCTATGTTTCTTCCCTAGTTGTGTGGAGTTCAAGTGCTGAATAAAGTGGAGTGGGAGACTGTGATTCCAATCTTTTGGAATTTGTTGTTTCTCTGTATAGGGACTCATAGAGTGTGATGAATTTCCTTAGGCAAAGCCAGTAAGCAGCCATCAACTTACTTTAAAATCTGTCCTTGTGGTAGTGTTCAGTGCTAGGAAAAGTAGTTTTTCACATGTCTGACAGCCCCAGATGTAAACCTCACATCACAACTTCTGCATGTGACTGAGACTTATATGGCCAGCAATGGATTCTGTGTGAGATCATTTCGCTTGTCCCCCTGTCTGCTCTCAGTCTTTTTCTTCTGTCTGTTACTTGTATTTCCATTCCACCAGCTAAGACTGCAGTCAGGGAGGATGAGAGAGCAATTAATCTTTTTTACAGGTCTTAAGCCTTTCTTCCATCTACCTTACATGTTTTCCCTAAATCCTGTGATTGCTTGGGCTCAAGCAACAGAGACAGATGGAGGTTGTCACATCTACATACAAATGATGAAGAGATGATGGCTGTTGGCCATTGACTTGCTGTGGCAGATGCATCTTTGACTTTTACCTCATAGGAGCCCCTTTTAATGATCCTGTCATCTTCTTTGGTTGCTGAAAATGCAAAAACTGATCCTCAGCTCTCATATACTTTGCCACTGACTCTCTGTGTTGCAACAGCAAGTCATTTACACAGCAGAACTCTTACGTAGAAAAAGCTAAGCCAAGGAAAATGTGAGAGACTAGTGAGGTGCTCAGTTTGTGTTGAAAATGTCCCATATCTAATATCAACATAGAAATCTGAAATGCAACATACCTTTCAAATGAGATAAATTTTAAGGTGGTTATTGATGCATGTACGCATTATCAGAAATCTGAATTTGAGAATAAATGACTCACTAATGTCTCTTTTACTGAAGTTGATATCAAAGTTAGACTCTTTGTAACATGACTGACAAATTTTATGAGGATCTAGATAATTCAGAGAAAGTGTCCTCACAAAATGGTATTGATAGGCTAAACTGGTAGCTAAACAATTAGACATGTTTGTGTAATATAAAAAAGGTAGCTAATCAAGTCAGTGTGGGACCTAATAGCTCAAAGCTTTGATAAAAGATCTGCTTTGACATAAATACAAGCACTGACTGCTTATATTTATGTTAACGAGTATCTTCACAAATTAATAGTTGCTTCCATTTAAAATAGTAGCTGCACTATGTTTTCCCTGTGTTAATGTAAAAAAAAGAGGTGTACTTGGGGGGAACAGGAGGGAAGGGATGAACGAAGACAGAATTTCCGTTAATTAATCAACTTTGCTATAGAAAAATAATGGGTGAAATAGCAAGCAAAATAATATTTGTGTGTTTGTGTGTGGAATAAATCCAAACATATTAAAAGACCCATTAATTCTAAGTTCTCAGTGGTTAATACTAGCATATATTTTTGGTACTCTGATATTTGAGTTTATAGAATATATATATTCCTTCTGAATACTCTGTAGTCTTTTCTGTTAATTATCATCTGAAAGACTCAGTAGTCCAGATCTAAGTGACATAAAAATGCAGTAATTCTCAGAAATTTTCCCACTGATGCCTGTGAAGCTATTTGCAAGAGAAACTGCCAGCCAGAGTAATCAAGGGCTCTGATAAAGGGTTCAAATTAAATATAAAGTTAAATGTATGTTTGCTTGATATATTCTCATTCTCTAACATTCTCTTTGTTTAAATCCTTATTTCTTTTTCTACTTATATTTCTAACTCCTAACTCTTGCTCTGTTTCTTCTCCCTTTTCTTTTATTCTTGTTTTTCTCTTTCCTCCTCCTAATATTGCATTTTAACAAGATTTTGTGAGTCACACTGATTCCAAGCAAACAAGCTGCTGTACTGTAAAATAAATAGCCTTGAAATTCTACAAAGTAAATCACTTGCCTTCAAGATTAAGCTTAAATGTTTGCTTCAGCTTCATGTCTGAACATCCTTCCACTTAACCAGATGATAGCAGACTTTTTGCCAACAAAACATATCTTTACTAAACCAGGGCCATCTTTCAATAAGAACAGAGCAGTAAGATGCCCTCTGCCATCAAAACATGCCTCTAGCTCTATTTATTTATGAGGAGCTTTGTACTGGATACAAACTGATCATGAATGTTATCCAGCTTTATATAAGACATCACATGGTATTGGTAATCTGATACAGGGTTTTAAATGGATAGCTACACTGCCAGTCTGAAGTGCCAGCATTTTATTTTTTTTCATTTTGCTATCAAATAGCATAGCATGAAGAAATAGTAAAGACTTCACTGAGTTTATGTCTCCTGCAGAAGAATTGCTGCAACTTTATTTTGCCTTTTATTCTTCTGGAAATTCTAAACTATTTTGTATTCTTTATAGAGAATTCTGGAAATAGATTGCTTTAGGAAGAACAATCTATATTTTACTCCTTTCACCCAAATTTACCTTTTTCACAATGTTGTGTTTTCACATCTGTTTACTGTATTTTATTAAAATAGTTATACTTCAATTTTACAGGTCTGGAGAATTTTGAGTAACAGGCAGGGCTTCAGACAATAAACACTGACTTTTCTTGGTGTTTTTTCTCATAGAAATCTATTTGATCACATATACTTGTTATTGCAAATTTAGAGAATCAGCTTTACATGTGGATTAGGTATATAACTGACATTTGCTTCATGCAGGCATGGAAAAATCTAACCTGGTGTGAGAAACCTGAAGTGTGACTAACATTCTGAATTTTTGCTTTGCAATGTAATCTAGAGAATGGATGAGCATTAACATGGAAAATCTAGGCTCTTTTTCCCAGAGGGCACCTTTGCATTATTATTGCTGAAATGCTTTGTGTGCTCTATCACTTTGATCTGAAAGCAAAAATCTGATGAACACTTCTTGGAGTGTTTTAAAGGTAAAGTTAGTAAAGCCTGAATTCCTTGATTGTTGATTGCCTTGAATTCCTAATTTAAATCATTTTAAGACAAGTTAAAGTAAGATTCTGGAACTGGTCTGTGCACTCTTAAGGGAAGGAAAATTGGCTGATTTGTGCCTGACTTACTAAAAAGCAAGTATGAGGAAAAATATGGCAGAGGGAACACTGAAAAAAGTGAAGATAACCTAACTGAAAATTTTGAAAGCAATTAGACGGTAGCATAGGTAAAGGTGTCTCAAGACAGCATTTCAGTAGGCAATTGTTTAGCAAATATTAATTTGCAATTGAAATAGCTTGAGTAGAGATGTGACAGGGGGCAGAGGGTGGAACTGGTAAGGAGAATTGCATGCTCAATATCTGTTTATATGTTTCTTCTACCATGACAGAAAGACCTGTAGGTTTGTATGCTTCCCTAAGTCTGCACATTAGAGAAACTGAATAGCATGACTGAGTTTAAAAGGGGTGACATTAATGTGAAGTCTAAGGATTCTTTATGTGCATGAAACCATGATGGTTCATTCCATGAACAGCTGCTAGCCAATAAGCCTTTTAAAAAGCCTTTTGGAGACAACACTGACAATCAAGAGCTTACACTCTCACTGCAAGATTTTTTACTGTGAGCTTTCAAAAATAGGACACCTCCAAATACATGTTAAATGGTAATGTAAATGCCTCTTTGGGACTCGAGATGATATTAATTGTATATCTCACTAACATAGTTTCGTCCCAGTCTGCAGCTAAGCCTCACACAGCCATTCATTTACTCCCCTCAAATGGGACTGGGGAAACAATAAGAACAGTAAAAGTGAGAAAACTCACTGGTTGAGTTAAAGATGGTGCAGTAAGTAAAATAAAAGACACATCTTCGAGAAAAGCAAAACAAAGAATTAATTTGCCACTTCCCATCAACAGAAAAGTGTTCAGCTGGGAAAGCCAGGCTCCATCACGCGTGACAGTGACTTGGGAACACAATGCCAACTCTCGAATGCCCATTCTCTTACTCCTTCTTTTTCTCCCAATTCTGTATGCTAAGCATGATGCCACAAGGTGTGGGATGTATATTTGGTCAGTTGGGATCAGCTATGTCCCCTCCCAATTCCTTGTGCACCCCCAGCCCATTTGCTGGCGGGGTGGGGTGAGAAGCAGCAAAGGCCTTGGTACAAGCCCTGCACAAGCCCTGCACAAACCCTGCCCAGCAATAATGAAAACAGCCCTGTGTCACCAACACTGTTCTCAGTACAAATCCAAAACATAGCCCCCTACCAGCTACTGTGAAGTAAATGAACTCTCTCCCTGACAAAACCTGTGCACCAACATGACATAGAAATAACAACTCTACTTTGTACCTAACAGAGATGTTGTACAGTGTTAAGCACATTTAAACATAATTAGATGAAACTGCTTTGAGGTGGTGACTTAATTGTCCAAGTTTATATCTGGATGAATCTGGCCCTTTGGCATTTTTACTCCTGACTTTGTGCAGGCTGCAGAGCTCTCACAGTTTCAGTGAGAACAGAATGCTGTGTATAATAGCTGGAGCCCACTAGTGAAGCTATGCCAAAGCCTCTAACAAAAGCCTTCCACTTGGCTATATATGTTGAGGTTATATTGTCAGTTTTTGGGGGAGACTCTTAATTTATACTCTGCCTGCACAGTGTTTCTGATTACTGAGTAGTGCAACACTATAAGAAATAAATAATAAAATTTATGGATTTGCTTGTAAGTTGGGCAATTGCTGATGATTCCATATCTCTTCTTTCCTGCACTGAGAGAACCTTAGATATTAAAGATGTGATATCTAAAATGATGGACTGAAGGAAAACAAAACCAGTCTGTTTGTAATCTATGTTACTGCAGAAATGCAGAATAAAATAGAAGAGTAAAAGATGTTAAGATGTTAAAAACCTGCCTTCTCTCTTTCTCTGGCATAAAATTTTCTAGGAGCTAAAGGATGGGAGTGCCAGCTCCAAATCACCATAAGTGTTCAGCAGTGGTAGAATTGTCCATGGAAAGAAGCATCACATTTCAGGGTTTCTATCCTTGTACGATCAGCACTAAGGATTAAGGAACTGCAGCTTAATTATGGACAGATGAGGGCAAACTGGCAAAAGTACTACAGTCACATGGCCCTTGTACAAAGATAAACACAACCAGCATTTTTCTATACCTAAGATATTTTAAAATGTGTTTAATTTTTTATTAATTTAAAGCTATTTAAATTGTAAGGGTTTGTAGGACTGGTGTCCTACATGTCCTGACCAATGCATAGGAAGAAAAATTTTATCTCCTTTTAATGAAATTACAAAACATTTCCTTGAGATCTGATCCTGTAGCTTAATAGAATTTTCTCATCTTATGGACAACTTAGCTAATGCTGGTGAAATCAGAGATGGCTGCAGTAGCATGAGTTGGAAATCCATCATTAAGGATGCAACAGCTGCAACTTCTGCTTAAAATTTGTCATATATCTTGAAGTACAAACATTCAAAATACGGTTCAAAAGAAAAGAGAACCTTCAGCTAAGTGACTTTCACCACTGAAATGGAATTAACAGTAAAAATACAAATGACAGTCAGGCAGCATCTTTGCTGCCTTGTGTTTGATGACTACAGCTATTAGGTCAGGACAGGAGGTCTTTGATCACAGTCTTAAAGTATATTTTTGCACTTCCTTTTGCATACTTGATTTGCATTTTGTATGCAAATATATTTGTTCTATATTTGAAAAGTGTCTCCTTTGAGTCTGCATTGGCCTTATTTTCTTTAGTAGAATGACTAACTTGCTTTGTGTAAGTTACACTGTAAGGACAGCTTTAATAGTTGCATTAGATGGTTGGCTCACTTTTTACAGTAGATTTTTATTGGACTAAATGGACGGTAGACAGGCTTAAAACCAATACCTACAGGTATCTTTTCAGCACAGTGCTCAGGAAATTAACCATGGCGCTCTCATTAGCATTAATGGGTGCTTAGTGGTTAATTTACTGTGCACCATACTAAAAACATTCCCCCCAGGGTGCTCACCAGGCTGTGTGGGAGATTTCTCCCTGCTGAGCTGATGGTACTGTAATTGTATTTTATTAGATCAAGTTGCAACTGAAAGATTTTGATTTCTATGGCATCTGTGACTGACTCTGAGTCAAAGACAAAACACACCTGTGTTCATTATGAGTCAGCTGTGACAGCAAGATACTCCTCTCAAGAAGTTCTTGTGGAAAGATACAGTAGAAAAAACCCCATACTATCAATACTTCCAATTTCTTGTAAATGGAAGGTCACAGCAAATATATTTTTAAATCATATATTTTAAACATTAAAACCATAAACTTTCAAAATAACTGTTCTGAAATTTGGAATAGACCTTGATATTTTAGTTTAGTCTTACTATGTACATGTTTTCAATTAAAAAGAGAATACTTCAAGAAATTAGGAGATATCAACTGGAATTAAGAGTTTGGGAAGTCAAGTTTTAAAGAAATGAAAGTTTTCTCAGTCAGAGGTGCAAAAACTCCCTGGAATCCACACTCCAGCCCAAGATGATTGCACTCAAAGTCTGTACTGAATAATGAATTTTTTAAAAGCGTTTATCTTAAACAGAAAGCTATAAAAAATGGGGAAAGGTGAAAACAAGAAAGAGTCCCGTGCTTTGTTGAATAGAAATTGATGGGATAAAGGAAGGAAAAATCAGTCTGTGTCTTTGCTTTAGAAAGAAGATTTTTAATTTCTTAACAGTACATGAAGAAGGCAGATGTGCTTAAAATTATCTCTAACCCAAAACAGATTCAAATTATATCTGTTTCACTTATTAATGGGACCAATACTAAGTACAAAAGCAAAGGCAGGCTTACTAAAGCAAATCTCACTAAGCCTATTGTATGTGTATGTGAAGGAGATGGGAGACAAAAAGATTGTGTCCTTCCCAAAATATTGGAATATAAAATAACAATCAGACAGAAAGCATTAAGAAATATGAATGTCTCCACCATAAAATTGTGGAGTAATACAAATTCTAGCTACATTTAAGACAAGAAAAAAATAAGGAACAGACTAATTTGGATTTAAAACTGTGGCCTTATCAGAAAAAAAAGTTAGAAAATGTTGACGATAGGAAAAAGATGGAAGTAAACAGCATAAAACAAAGGGCTCATATATCATGTTAGATCAATCTCAGGTAAGAATTTTTTGTTGTTGTTAAAAGAAATAAAAGTCAGTCTAGCTTGTCTGGACTTCAGAGAGCTATGGGGAATCATGGGTTAGACTGAGAAAAATAGGGATTAATAAGAAATTCTTGAGTGAGGGAAGAACTGACTGGAAGAGAGATGAGTAGATTTTACTTTAATACTAGTACACTGCTTGTGTATTGCTGCTCGTCTGATAATATGGATCCAAAAATGTTATCTATCTTACAAATAGTTGGCCACTGGGTATTTTTAAGATCCTTTTGATCAGCATTGTCTGTAATGAACTAAAGAGCAACTGTTACATTGTCTGTCACTTAAACCTATGTCATAAGTGTCACAGATTCTCATAATTCATAATGGTAGTATCATTTTGTACATTACAGGCTTTAACATCACTAGTTTGTGATACCCATCTATTATTTATCCTAACCTTCTTCCCCATTATTGCACATATACATGCTGAAGTGTTTGCTACTCTTTAGTGACCTGCTAATACCCTGTGTCAGCCTGACATCAAAAAGGTACATAAAAAAGGTTTAGGACAGTGCTTTGCAGTCTAACAGCTTCTAAGAAAGTTAAGAATAAAACTGAGGTTGAGTAGCCTGTTTTAGACAGAGAAAGTGGCTGCCTCCAGAAAAAGATCTTTCATTTGTCTCAAATATGTTTACAGAATATAAAATCTGGAGGCATATTTAAAGTGGATATCTGTCCAAGGGTAGCTAACTGATATATTACAATCTCCAATTGTGAGTGAACTGTAACAGATGTAATGAAGTGAGTGGTGCAGGAAAAGCACAGGATAAAATATGATATATCACAGCTGGAAGTCTAATGTATTTCTTTTCACAGATATACTGATTGACTGTGTGTAGTTGTCCACAGCAAGTAAAGGAAGGGTAACTGTGGTTTCACTTCAAAAGGATGATTCCAAAGCAGCTTTTCTGGGCTTGGAATAAAGCAGTTTTAGTGACACATACAGAAGAAAACTGCAGGTCTTGTCTACCTTTCCCTCCCTGGATGAAACATGTGTTCCTGTGGTTTAGGTGATCACAGTAATCTGTTTGAAAATTTTTCTAAAGAAAAAAGCACAGTGTAGCTTTTGTTACCCCTGTATTCTATGCTGGCTATAAAAATGCTATGAAAGAAACTTCTACCATTTATTTTCAGAAGTATCTGTTATTTAAATGCTGTCAGCCTTTGAACTAATGTTCCTTTGAGAAAGTGAGACAAATTCCTGCACTAGAAAAAATTATGACAGAATATATCAACTGTTTTAGAAGGTTTGTACTTGTTCTCCTCAGTGAAGAATTTATTTTCCATCACTATATTCCTTCAGTATTAGCAGGTTTTTTTATCTATTTCTTAGCTTGAGTGAAGATTGAAAATGTGTCTTGAGTGGGTGAGGCATTGAACAAATAGTGCTTGTAGGAAAGGGTAGCAGGCAACAGCCTGCTCTTACACAGCATAGGAGGAAATAAAAATGCTGCCTTCATCACAATTATGAAGAAACCTGAGAGAATAAAGTATCAAGAGAGGCTCCTAAAATTGCAAAATTGTCTTCTTACGTCTGAAAAGATGTATGCATGTCAAAATGACTGCAAATGCTTTCCAGAAGTGTGGCAGTTCTGGAGCAGACTGTGTATAAAGGGCATCTATAGCTCCTAGAATACGCCCTTCAGTGTTCCCACCATATGAAGACATCTTGCCCTCTACCAGATATAAAGTTCTATCAATGCCCACAGGAAGGCTTAGAGGCTTCTGGAAAAAGGGAATAAAACTTCATAGGAAAAAATCCTGACTCCACTGAAGGACATGGAAACCGACCTACCGGCAGCAGCTGTAGAGTCTGATTTTTCTCTCTAATTAGCAAAAAGTCACCTGGAAAAATAGACAGATCTTGATGTATTTCTTAACAAAGAGCAGGTCCATCTAAAGTCTTCAGTCTTTAAATAAAGTGAGGATTGAATATACTTTTGCCATACAAATAAATTCTTAACCATTCAAAGAGCCAAAAATGTGATGGCAAAACTAATGATGGACAGTAGGGTGTAGTAGGAGTAAGGATAGATTTTGCATCCACTTTGACGATAAAGAATATTTAATAAATCCAGAATCCTTATGGTTAATAATTGAAAATTAAATTTTCTGTGATATACTTTCAACTTTTACCAGTATAAAATAGTTTGATGAGATGATATGTTAGGGAAAAGAAATTCAAAAGGTTTTCCAGCAGAAAATTCTCGTCTAATGAAATTGAAGCATATGGGAGGATGGACAGACACATGCCAGCTAAATTTATTTAAATTGAGAGATTGATCTGCACCTACACAGTATTTTTTTTTCCAAATTGCTAGATACAGTTTCACAAAAATAAAGCCAAATAATTCACTGTAATGAAAAAGACTATTTTAATGTCTTTGACATTTCGCAGATATTATTTGCTTTGAATTTGCTGCTTCTTTCATTTTTGATTTCTCATAAGTGGATATCTCTCACTCCTTGCAGTGTGAACTAAAGGAAACTGTATGCTTTTTGGTAAATCAGATTCTGTTAGTTTTAAGAGCGCTCAGAGTTTCCCTTGTGAATCTGTATTGAACCGACTTCCTGTGGATGCAGACATATATCTGTGTTTTTCTTCATGGACCTTCAGCTAGAACGTGAGATCGGGTAACCCATGTGGTTTGACACAGGGTGTGCACTTGTACTGCAACTGCTGCAAATTGTTTGCCAATTTCCCAGAAGCTGCATTTTTTATCTTTAGTTATAGCATGAAAAAGAATTCTTATCTGGTCCCATCCTTGCCTGATGTATCTAGAACACAGAGATTTTTGGTTGGGAAAATGCATGATAATGGGATGGCTTCTGTACTAGAAACACACACAAATGTTTAGTGGGTCCCTTAAATCTTTTTGTAAAAACACCTGACCTGCTGTTATCCTGCATGGAAATGCCAAAGCTTTCTAGTACTCCGATCTGGACCGACTATGAGCTGCCCTATATCAGCGTGACTGATGCCAGCTGAGAGCCTGTTCATGTTTTTTCATATACTTGCTGGTCACATCCTCATTTACAATTTCCATATCTAAGTCAGGCTTGTCAGTGCACTGTGCAATATGTGCAAGTCCACATTGCTGCACAGAGCAGGTTCCTGTACAAGGTGCCAGAACACAGGTGCCTACATCTTAAATGATGCCTCTTGGAGGGCCATGTCTTAGGTCCTAATTTTAGATGTCCCTAAAATGTCTTTATAATTTAAAGACCACTGCAGTCAGGTAACATAAAATTCTTCCTATAAAAAACTGCCTTTTTCTTCTTCCTCCCCTTTAGCCATCTCTGCACCACAAAATGAGTATGTACTATCTCACAGCACTAAACAGAAAAAAACCCCAGGTAATATAAAGCCCATATATCATACTATGTATATATATATATATATATATATATATATATATATATGTATGTATATATGTATATATGTGTATATATATATATATATACTATGCCTGGTATATGGACTGTAGTCTCTGAAAATTTTCTGCTCTCATATCGCAGAAAGCTCTGTACCTTTTCTCACGGATTTGTGGCATTCTTTCCAATGAACATGTGATTTTCTCTGTATATAATCTCAGTGATGCTGTAGCTGCATGGTATGACACAAATGTGTCTTATGTATATTTACAGGGAGCAGAATAGTCTAGTTTAATTATGCAAAAATATTTATCTCCCCTAATACCATATCTGAAAAGTGTATTTCCCACTTTCACAGTTAAATGTATCCTCATATCAATTTCTCGTATGTAGTTCTCAACATGATGCTTTACATTTTCAAAGTGCTTTAGAAACATTAACTAATTAACTAATGCATGTCATTACAGGCCTGTGAATCTTGGATGTCAAAAGGCAAAAGACAAGGCAACCAGAGTGAATTAAATAAAACACAGATTAAATTGCCAGCATAGCAGCCCCCAACAAATTCCTCTACCCCGTGCAAAACTCTCTGATCTGCACTACTTTTTCTTGTTTCTTTCCTCTGGTGTCAGGCAGCACTGTTTGGTGATAATCTTTCCCTTCAATTTAGGCCCCATAATTCATGGCATTTTTCTGCTCCTGTTTTAATGCATATGAACATAAGATTGTACTGTCCTTGATATGTGGTTAAGATAGCATTTTTTCTGAGACATACTCACTGCACAGTCTCGGAATAGGGATGAATATAAATGCAATAATCTTGACTTCTGATAAAAAAAATCTTATTTGTCAATTTTGATCAGAGTCATGGTCTGAAAGTGAAATCTAAATATGAGAAAATTATAGGAAATAATTACGTATTTTGATACAGTTCTGACATTGGAAGGACTGTCTGTATGAAGGTGTCTGGTCTTTTTCCTGGGACAATGCCCCTCATGTACTGAATACAGCCCAATGGAAAAAATTAGTTCTTTAACTCACAGTTCATTTAAAATTTTTCTCTTTCCTTGGATCTCTTCAGATATGGACAGAGAGTAAATTAATGTCTAGAGGAATTTTTATGGCTGTTTGTTCCTACCCTCTCTTTTCCAAAGTTCTTTAAACCTATCCCTACACATAAATATATGGTATGTTCCTCAAGTGACCCAGCTAAATGCTCTTCATTCAAAGAAAAGTTCCTCATATGTAATGGTGCTGTGTTTTCATAGCTGGAACCATATTTTTTCATATACAACTGAATGTAACCTTCATTTAACCAAAATAAGAACCATATTTACAGTCACTGGTCATATTCTTTTTCAGTTACACTGAAAAACAATATTTTGTGCAGATGAACTCATGTGACAGGTAAAAAACTTGAGGATCCAGTGGTTTCACAGGAGATGGTGAAGCCAATATTCTTGATAGGATAAGTGGATTATTCAGCACAATTCCTCCTCTGCAAGAAGCATAACACACCAGGTCTTAAATGGTTAACTGATTCATAGAGAAAATCAGGCTGCATATTACTCATTAGATTCCATTTAACATAATCAAATACCCTAAGAGCTCCAGGAAAGGAGAAAACTGCAAAGGGAGAAGGGAGAATAGTGAAACACAGCAGAGCATAGGTGTGGCCATCAGTACAGCAATTCATTCTTTCCTTGGGGATGACTAGATGGGCAGGTTTTCTGAACCAATGTGAGCTTGTAATAAAAAGTTTGTAATGAAAATTACTTGCTAAAGTTATTCTTACATTTTCTGCAAAAATAGAATTTACTTCAGTGATTTTATCATCTTTCATTCTATATCCTATAGCCCAACACTTCAGCATTCCTAGGGGGCAAATAAAAGTTGTAGGTAAAAGGCATCTTAATAACTACTGGATAATAACAAAAGTTCTGACAATTTAAATTGATTTTGTACCAGTATTAATAACTGCAGAGCCATTATACAGCTATTAATGATGATACAGCTATTATAATTACAGCTATTGTAATAAATGAGGAAATTATTTCACTGGCTTAAGCAGAAAGATTATAGTATAATCTATATGAAATGGCTCTTTTCCCCCTCCTGCAGATACTTCATTAACACAATCATACTTCTCTAGTAGTAGCACCTAAGAGTCCCTTATTGGTATGAAAGAATTCCTGACAGCAGAGCCAAGTTGCCTTGAAGTTGAAGTGAAGAGGCCTGAACTATAAATATTTTTGTGACCTTTATGAATGCAACCAGATTGCTAGTTTTAAATGATAAGTGTATAAACAGGTTGGAAAAGCTGGACTGTGCTGCTGAAAATTTGCCATTAACAAATTTTTTCCCAGAAATGTATGTTCAAGTGATTAATTACTTCACGTTACGCTTGTCATTAATCTCCCTGGTGCAGTGCTCCCCCATCTGTCTGTCTCATCGTCACAATCTCTCCTGCTCTAAGTGTAGTTCCTTCTCCAGATATGTGGTTAGATACACACCCAGAAAGACTTCATAGAAAATGGAGGGCAGAGGTCCAACAAAGTACAGTGTGCTGTTGATGGGGTTGTTTTTCAACAAGCTTTAAAGCCAGGGATTGTCTTTTAATGGTGTTCACAGTGCCTCATTACATGGGCTTCTCCCAGACTCACCACCCACAGCTGAGGTGTCTAATCTTTACCACCATCCAAAAATAACTGTATTCAGTTCAGGCATGTTCCTGGTTTTAATTTAATAACAGTCTGTAGATCAAATCTGCCCTTTACATTATGGTTAATAAATAGTGTCCCAGCACAGAGGTTCTAAACCAGCTATTTTGGCTGCTGAGAGGGAGACACTTTCTCCAGAGCTAATGAAACTTTTATAGATCTGGATTGGTCCCTGTCCATCAGATCTTGGGGGAGAATTTTATAATCAAGGCTTAACGAGATAAATGTCTGTGGTTGGTACACTCAAGGACATCTTTCGCAGCTTTGTGAATAAAAGATATTATCACCTCACATAAAGTAGGAGAGATGAGGTGCATGAACCTGAACTGTGCATCTGGGGCTAGTTTAAGGAACAGTGCTCTGTAAAACGTGATAGTAAAACTAGACTTCCCTGAAGCTTTATTTGCCAGTCAAGAAAAAAAAAAGCCTGTTTTATTTCCTCATGTAATATCCACATCTAATATATATCTCTAGGCCAATGCTAGATGGAGGGACTTAATTAATTGAAAACAGTTTGAGATTCTCCCAATAACTTTTATCTTAGAAGCACATTGATAGGTATGTAATCAGCCAGATATCTACTTATTAAAAAACAAGTACTATGTTTTACTCCTACTGTACACAACTGGTGCCTTTATACTGCCTTAACCTTTTAAATTCATAACTATGCAGTGATTTTTTTCTTTTTGGTCATGTACAGATCAGCAAGGCTGGGTCTTCTATTTAAACCAATGCTTCCTTTAACATACTGCTTGAGAATCAGAAATGTTTCTTTTGGTTTATATCTTGACTTCTATAATTCTTTGCGGCCCACCATTTTTCTTTTTCTCTCCCCTAAAAAATTCCAACCACACCCCCAAAAAAAATCTCAAAACCAAACAATAAAAATAAAAATCCTAAGGAAAAAATCTCTGGCGCAGTCTGAAGAGGTAAGTCCTTTGCAATAATGATAACATACCCACAATGGTCTGTGCTTCCTACTTCTTATTTCTACTTTATTCCATTTAAGTGAGCATGAAACATGTATTTTTTTCCATTTTCTCCCTAGAAATGTTCATTCTTATATAACTATAGAGTATGTATTGAAATGGAGTACATGCAAATAAGTGGTAATGAAAGCTCTGTTCATAAAAAGATTAAATGCGATACCGAATGTTTAGTCAATTGTTAGTCTCTTCGATTACATTCAACAGATCAATAGGCTGTTATTTTCATGAATTACTGTAATTCTGACAGTTTTCTGTTTGCTTATAACATATGTTGTTTGCATTTATATTGTAATTTGCCTTGTAATTTGCAATATAATCTTAAGGAAACATCAAATATTTCCTTGATATATAGGGTCCCCTACGGTGAGATTTTCAAAAGTCAAGCTCAAATAAACCATTTGGATTTAAGCAGAAGAAAGGAAATTAATAATAAGATATTAATAAGAACTTTTTCAAGGAATTTCAGAACTTTGAGAAGAAAATGTTTGAACTGGATCTGTGTTGAATACACCCACGACTTCTAATTGTGGTCTTGAAAACTGACTTATGTAGCCTTTGAAACAGGAGTTCTGTAGTTGACCATATTGGGGCAATATCAATAACAGACTGTACCGGACCTTCATGTGAACCACAATCTCTCACCACAAGGTTCATTGAGTGTGAGCAGGACCATAACTAGAGTTCATCAGAATTTCTCAAGGATGCGTTAACTCAAAACCAGGGATTTAATGCTACCAAACTTTCTGCCAAGAGCTAAATTCTGAAGTACCTTTATCAAGAATTGAATGTGGAGGTGAAGCAGAATCTCAACCTGAAACACCCAACAATCCCAAAATTAGGGAGTTCCTTATGAGTGTGTAGTACCAGGTTTAGGCTGTCCTTCTGGCTGACTTTGACTGAGGAATAGATCCTGGATAATTCTGTGCCTCAAGCATATCGTTAACAGGGATAGCATATCTACTTGAAAAGGTATTAAAAAAATGAGAGATCCTCTGCTTTTTTGCTAATATATGAGAGAAATAGCCTTCTAGCTCTGTAGAGTGCAATGGTAGTGCTGTAACTGCTAAGACAAAAATTTTGTCTGAGTATACTTGTGGAGAATTATTCTGTCTGCCTGTTTCAGGAACACCTACTCTGCCACCCTCCCACCCATCACCACCAAGCTAGAGTTATAAATGTGGTATAAATAGTTAAATATTCAGTCACTTAGAGGGAAACTTTCTGGGAAATTTGTTTAATGCCTGGCTTGTAAAAGACATAGTTTCAACTTCTTGTGCCAACTCAGGTAGAAACATAGATTTCCTGAAATATTTTCCTGTTCTTGTTGTCTGTCTCTCAAAATCTCTCTCCTTTTTTTCCCCCTTTGATTCTTTCTCTATTTAAAAAATATAACATAACATTATCAGATATCAAAGAAAATTTCGATTTTCCAGGTAGGCAATGCATAGTCCCCAGATTACATAATGCAAGTCCTATGAGCTGCTCCAAGTCACCTTTTGGAGTCTGATCATTCTCCAGTAGTTGCTTGAGGGAGGATGACTCTGTCTTGAAGTTCAGAGCATTTATGAATCTAGGTTGAATCTGAGCACCTTCCTACCACGAAGTGCAAAAGGTGTAATGTAGCTGCTATAGGATAATGGGATGTCCTACAATATAGACTGAGCTAAAGGAGGAACACAGCAACAGAAGGAAGAAAGATAAATGGAGCATCATGATTGTATAGAGGCTTGAACAAAACCCAGGTAGGATCCAAACACACTGCAGGAATTTCAAAAGAAAAAATAAAGAGCTGCAGCTCTTGGGATATTTCCATATTCATTTACTGTTTGAGGAGCTATTGCTTTTAGAATTTTACAAATTAATAAATGCATTAGTTTTGCTTTATGATTTCCACTGTAGGAGCATGTGTTGGATATCTGCCTACTTGTAACTCCTTTCAGACAGCCATTTTCCTCCTATTTACCGGCTTTTTATCATTTTAATTACATGACAAATGCTACAGATTACAGATTTTTTTCCTGATTAATGTTGCTACTGAGGCATTCACTCTTGGAATACTGTTGCAAGAAAAATATGTATTTATTCAATCTTTAGGATTGCTTAAATAATAAAAAAACTTGTCACTTTGTAAATCTCCTAGAAAAACATTTTTGTTTTGCCAGATCTTATGTTTCATACAGACGGCATGCACCATGCTAACAGTCAAAATACAGTATTACTGTAATATCAATATTTTATACACAACGATTTCATAAGCAATAACCTTGCAACTTAAAACAATGATTCTCTGTCATAATACAGATAATTAGGGATGAGCATCCTCATTCTGTTCATTTCTGATTGCCTCCTAATCTCTGTAAGTAAGAATATTAAACTCCAGTAATCCACAGATAATATGGTGGGAGTGACTGACCACAGTTGTGTAGTGGGATCAAATTTGTTACCTCAGAGGCATTTAGCTTCCTTCAAATGACAAAAAAAAATCCAGAAAATGGAAATAAAATAACTAGTTTGTATCCCCTCTGCTCCCCCCACTCTCCCCAGTCTTTCTGAAAAATAGCTATTTGTATGAAAAAATTAAGCACAGTTCTAGATGTTATTTGGGGATTTAAATTCATTCCACCACAAAGGAGAAATCAATATATTATAGCATTTCAACCAGTCAGAAGAAAAATCAAAACCTATTGGACACTTTTATTCTATTCTCATCTATTGAATATCTAAGTGGGATTTTTGTGGGGGGGGGGAAGCTCACACATAAAATACATAAAGAATTTAGAAGATGAGACATGCAGCCTTGTAACTGTGAACCTACAGATCAATGACCTGCACAGAAATTCTGAGGGTATTTTCTCACATAATGCTTGCAAAACTCCAACAAACAACCTACATCCTCTGAAATGTCTCACTTGTCTAGATAAACAAACTCAGTTTCTTCAGTCTTTATTTCCAAATCTTGTTTTCCAAACCTAATTCATTGCTGTTGCTTTCCTCTGGACTGTTTCCAGTTGATCCACATCTCCCTGCCAAAAACTCCATGTGATAGAGCCAGAACCAAGTGGAGTGGAAGGATGACCTCACGAATCTAACATGACACTCCTATTTGTACACTGCCTCTCCATCTTTGTATTTATATATCACAGTACAATGTTTGCTTTTTTCTTCACACCACTGAGGTGCTTTTAAAAACCTGTCCATCTCTTATCCTCCAAACACTTACATGCTTAAATTGACTTGAGTTTAAGGGGGCAATTAAGGTGTGTAAAGCAATGCACATATTTAAGCATTTCAAGGGTCAAGGACAAATACTTCTGTCAAGGAGTTATTATAAAAAAAAAAATTGAAAAGCCAACCTGAGTCAAACACAAAGTAATGCAATAACAGAATTCTCTAATGTAATTAAATCTTTACTGATCTGAACTTACATGGGATCCAAGTGTGCCATTGTGTGAAGAACTAAATGCTGTAATAACAGTATTCTGCATCCCAGATCTGCCATTGCTTATGGAAAGGATGGAAAATTATCTTATTTCTAATTGAGTTTCAGTTTAATTTTTAAGTAAATAGAATATATTTTAATTCACAGACTTCAAGGTTTTTTAAAGATACTAGCCAGAGTGAAAGCAGTCTACCAATTAAAAAATTTACATAAATGCTAATCATATTCTGCTAACAGATTAAGCAACAATAGATTGCTCAAATTAAACTTATTTCAAATGTGTTCCAGCAAAAAAATCAAAATAATATCTACTGTTCAGTATACATATATTTTGTCACAAAACAATTCAGTAGTTAATAGAAAGTTTAATTCTGATTGTTAATTTCTTCATTCATGCTATCTCAGATGTGTAAATTTGGGTTGGTTTTTTTTTGGTTGTTTTTTTCTTCTTTGTAAATATTTTTTACCATTTTTATAGACACTGTCAAGAACCTTTTATTTTCATCACTGATTTTCTGAATATTTTATCCAAAATATCTTTTAAAATGATATTACTTTTTTAGAAAAGAATTATTTGTATATTTTTACCTATGTGATTATGTAAATAAACATTTAGATAAGGTACCATTATTGAACTGCTTTTAAGGATGTTCGGTACACAACAGCTGACCCATCATGATGTGATTACTCATGTTGCCTTCATTTTCATTTCAACCAGAATGCAGGGTTTTCTTGGTCCTATTGTAAGAGCAGAAAAACAATTATTTTATGCATGACTGATGATAGTGATGGAGACTCTATATGGGACACAGCAGGAAGCTGAGAACTGCTTGATGCTTCAAAATGCTGTGTACTTACAGCACATTCAAATGTTGGAAAACCTAAACCTTCATCTTAATTTTATTTGTAACTTTAGTTTTTCTGATCAGCTGTATATATATATATTTAATTCCAACGACATGCTGAACAAATAATACTTTTCAAAAGATGTATAATGCATCAGTTTTAAAGCACAAATGAGTTCTGACTAAGTGGATGCTTTACTAGGCAAACTGGTGTTAGAAGTTAATTGGGTTTGACTAGCAAGTCCAGTTATTGGCAGAATTTATAAGCTTTTGCAGAATTGTGACCATTCTGCTATCATACAGTAATATGCACAATGTGAGATCTGACAGTAAGTGCTTGCTGTCTGACAGTAAGTAATGAATACAAGTAAAAAATATCCTTATAAAATAAACCCCTTTTTGAGATGAAATGTAGTACAAGACTATTTTTCAGGATGCTTAAACATTTATTACATTGGCATATAATTAACTTTTCATTGTCTCTCTGTTCTGTGCCAAATCTGTTACAGGAATGGTCAGTTGTTTTACTCCATGGTGGAGTAAAAACATTCCTAGTGGAGGAAGGATTTTTTAGAAAATATTATTATATAAATATAATAATTATTCTGTATTTGGGGAGAATTCCTAGCTCTTTCTGAAACACAGTGCTATAACTTTAAATCCTAAAGTAGAATTCCATAAATCCTGGTGGTCTATTGCCATATTATATTTTTTCTTTATGTGCCTAAATTTCTGCAAATATTTAGACATGCAGTAGATCTTTTAGCATTGAGCATAAATTTAAAATCACTGAAGAAAATCATGCATATGTTAACTGTTGTGTGATGCATTTTGTTTTTATTTAGTATTGAGTTAATCTGGAGAAGCATTTAACTGCCAGAGAGGTAAACATTACTGTGAAGTGCATAAAGTTTTACAATTAAGTGCAGTTTCATTGAGGAGAAAAATCACTTAATTTGCCTCTACTTCTGTAATGGCAATGTTTTAAATTTTTTCAGGGGATTGTGACAATTTGAGGTTGGTAATACATCTATGCCCCACTATTTTTCCTTCAATTATCCAAAGGCTGGAAGAACCTACTTCCCTTGAGAGCTTAACTATTGTTAAAATCCCTGTTTTCCTGCAGGATAACCAACTCCTGGCAATTGCCCTGGAGCCCAGAGTTTGCCTTTGCAGGCTCGTGCGTGCACATCACACCACCCGTCTCTTTTCCTGACTGCCAATTCCATCCCAATGAGCTGGCAGGGTGCTCAAATTCACATCAATTCTGTTCCATGATATTTTCATCAAATTGCCAAGCCTTAATTGCATAAGTGGGCTACATGGTTTTTTTTGTGCTTGCACACCATTGTAAATAGGGCTGGCTACATGGAGCTGTTGGTAGAATATTTTGCATTTCAATGTTCTCATTTTTTTTCTGGGGGATCACTTTGTGTTCATCCCCTCATAAGATGCTTTTCTAGGTTTCTCCCTTGTATTTCATCAGAGAGTTTAGTTTGTGCTTGATTTTGCATCTCACAGAAAGCTGTTTTTTCAATTTATGAAGGAATTCAGACAATTCTCAGAAAATATGCAGAACTTCTTGTTCTTTATTGTGATGTTTCACTAGTACTTGGTGGATTACATTAGTTGACCAAATGCTCTTATAGAATGGGACTGATTCACCATCCACAGCAGTACCTGGAATTGTGGTCTGACTTCCCCTTCACTGTGTTTATTCAAGCCTGAAATCAGCTGCTAAGGTGATGCCAACAGCAGTTTTGGTACTACTTCAATGCAAACCTCAGGGGTTTGAGAAGGAGGGAGGGGGTGGGATGTGTGTGTGTGTGTGTGTGTGTGTGTGTGTGTGTACGTGTGTATGTGGGTGGGTGTGTGTACATGTGTATGTGGGTGGGTGTGTGTACTGATTTCTGAATGGGACAGTCTTGAGAATTAGGTATGTATATTTTCCTTTTTGGGACTTAGTTCCAGCACTGACGCTGCAAAGTGTGTTACTGTGATTTTTCTCTGCATTTCTAAAGCAGTAAGGAGAGTAAACATCTTGGTGTTATAGTTTACGTGAAGAAAAAGTAGACCTGCAGGCTCTGATGTTGATGTTGAAGATGAGTTCAAAGACAGAGTTTGCATTTGCTTCTAATAAGCTTTTAATAGAACCTCAGGGATCTATTAAGTCCTGAAGTAGAATTATTTCTAGCCATTTTTAGAAAAGTGCAGGCAGTGGTGACTCTTTCCATGTTATACCCAACTAAAATAAAATGATGGGAGATTTATTTGGATGCTGATCTAACAGCAAAAAAATCAGGAAAGTAGCTTATATAAAGCTTAAATGCAAGATTTGTTTATTTAAAAATTTTCTGATTCCATTACCCTGAAATACATCACTACAGGCCTTCAGCCTGACATTTCTGTGAGGGAAGGTCATGGAGCAGATCATCCTGTGTGCCATCCCACACCATGTACAGGACAACCAGGGAATCAGGCCCAGCCAGCACAGGTTCATGTGAGGCACATCCTGCCTGACCAGCCTGATCTGCATTTATGACCAGGTGACCAATCTAGCAGATAAGGGAAAGGCTGTAGATGTTGTCAACCTGGACTTTAGTAAAGCCTTTGGCACAGCGTTCTCCTGGAGAAACTGTCTGCTTGCGGCTTCAAGGGGTGCACAGTTCACTGGTTGAAAAGAAGGCTGGATGGAGAGGCCCAGAGAGTGGTGGTGAGTGGAGATACACGCAGATGGCAGATGGTCACAAGTGGTGACTAGCTCAGTATCAGGGACAGGCCTGTTTAATATCTTTATGGACAGTATGGATGAGGGGTTGAAGCGACCCCTCAGTCTGTTCACAGCCAACACCAAGTTGGATAGGAATTTTGAACTTCTGGAGCATAGGAAGGATCTGCAGAGGGATCTGGACAGGCTGAATTGATGGGCTGAGTGATATGAAGTTCAACATGAAGTATTGAGTTCTGTACTTGGATTGCAGCAACTCAAAGCAGTGCCACAGGTTGGGAGCAGAGCAGATGGAAAGCTGGTCAGTGGGAAAGGGCTTGGGAGTGCTGGTTAACAGTGGCTGAACACCAGCCAGGCTGTGTCCAGGTCGCCAAGAAGGCCACTGTCATCTGGGCCTGTATCAGCAATAATGTGGCCAGCAGGACCAGGGCAGTGACCGTCCCTTCATACCTGGCACTGGTGAGACTGTACCTTGCATGTTGTATTCAGGGTCCTCTTTACAAAAGGACATTGAGGTGCTGGAGCATGTCCAGAGAAGGGCAATGGAGCTGGTGAAGAGTTTGTAGCACAAGGGTGATGGTGAACAGATAAGAGAGCTGGGGGTATTTCGTTTGGAGAAAAGGAAGCTCAAGGGGAAACCTTATCACTCCATACAACCGCCTGAAAGGAGGTTGTAGCCTGCTGAGGGTCAGTCTCTTCTCCAGGAGACAAGCGATAGGACAAGAGAAAATTACCTCAAGGTGTGCCATGTGAGGCTTAAATTAGGTACAGGAAACATTTCTCATGGGAAGGGTTTTGAAGTATTGGAACAGGCTGCCCAGAGAAATGGTGGGGTCACTAATCCTGAAAATGTTTAAAACATGTGTTGATGTGTTCACTTCGGGACAGGGTTTAGTGGAAAGCTTGACAGTGCTGGGTTAGTGGTTGGGCTCTGTGATCTCACAGGCATTTTCCAACCTAAAATATGCCATGGTTCTATGATTCTGAGTAGCCAAAGGTCTAGCTGTGCTCCACTGGCTGCATCTGCCTGCATATGAAGAAACTTCTGCTGTTCTGCAGCCTCTGGTTGCCTATCACAAGCCTTGGGCATGAATATGGTTAAATCATCTCAAAATCTATTAACTAACTCAAAATAGGGAGTTGTATAAAATGAGTTGTTGAGCTGAAACATATGTTCTTATGCTGAGTATTGATTTTTAACTGCAAGAAATTGTTAATTAGTCTGTTTCCCCAGAAATAAGCAACAGCAACCAATAGCTGTTCAATATTTAGTAACTGTTGTCCATTGCATTTCTACATTTCTCTGAAGATTTAAATGCTGAGGACAGTTAAATGTTTGTAAATCACTAATCACTAGGTTGTGTAGAAGTCCTAAGAAAGACCCCATCAGCTGGCTGGTTTAGATGATGGTATTAACACGTCTTGAGAAGAAAATCTCTCTCACGGTTCTCCAGGACTGTAAAGAAGCACATAGGGATTTCAAGAAGTCTTACAGAGTGCCATTCATGTCACTTCCTGCTTTTATTCAATGCTAAAGAAATACCTCATTTACCATGTGTCACGGTCCATCCTAGTGGACAGACAGCATGATGGTTCGTAGGAGTGATCTCAAGGTGCAAAGAACCAACAAAGGCACAGGGGATTTGCAGTAACAATCAACAAATGCAGTTTTATTGAAATAACCACAACAGAAATGTGTTGGTGCGGGGAACCGGGGAAAAAGGAGAAGATAAGGAAAAGAGAGAGGAAAAAGGGGGGGAGATGGGTTATAGCTACCAAACGTGGTGCTGCTTTAACCTTCAGGGGTCCAGCCGACGAAGTTCACCAGGCCACATCCGGGGAGATCTTGGAGGCACAACTCATTTGGACCCCAATTTATACTATTTTTTGTTGGGGGAAGGGGAATGAATTTCAGAACTGAAACAAAGGACTTCAGGGGGAAAGAGTAGGGGTACACAAAGTCGAGCCAGACAGCAAGCAAGAACCATTGTTTCCATGGCCCAGTGCTCACACCTGTGCTTGCTCTGGGCAGCTTTCCTCCCCCCACTGCACACCTCTCCTGAGTTGGGGGGGTTTCAATCCCAGTCTCTGGAAGAAGGTGAGAGGGGCCCTTCTTGCACAGGGGTTTCTTGTCTCAGTTCCTTTATGAAGAGGCCTATGTCTCTACTTTTCTGTCATGATGGTTGAGGATGGGCGAGAGGGGTCTTCTCTTGGAAAAGGGACCACCCCAAAGCTCAAACCAGCCAGGCCAGGAGGTGGGGAGGAATTCCAGGACCATTTTCAGAAAAGGGCAGGGTGTCCCTTCAAGTTCAGTGTCGCATATAGCAAACAACACCTGTGGAAACAGTGAGCTAGGAGGCACATGATTTTCCCCCCACTGGTTCAGCAGTTTTTAATTTTTCGGTGGTCTCTCTTCGTGGCAATCGTGAGGCAAAAATGAAGGATCTTTTGGACAGCATCTCACACCATGTTCACAGGCTATAGTCTACAAAAAACAAAATTAAAAATCCCAAATATTGATATCATAAATACAGACCTGATTTATTTTCTCATCATTCCCACATGTGGAAACTCACGCACATAATGCCCAAAGAAGCATCTTGAAAACTTGCTATATGGAAGCATTATATTCTGAGTCCTGCATGAAGAAATCAGTACCTCTGGAAACCAGAATGTGTTCAAAAAAGTAAGTGTTAAAATGACAAGACAAAGAAGAAATTAGACTGAAGAACCCACCTTGACAGGTTAATTCTTTGTGCCTTTGCAGTCATTGAGCAAACTAAGTGTCATGCAAACCAGGAAATGCTCTTTTCACTCAGTCATGTTTTGAAATAATTATTGACTTTTGTCCTTGCTGACGTTTAGGTGGAGACTCTATTTTCTGTACTGTGTGGCTCTGTATTTCCATGGTGTATAAATTGTTTTCCTTAAAATCAGTCAGCATCTTCAGTGCTGTGAAGATAGAAGCCCAATCTATCGGTGGCACCAGCTTTGAATAAATAGTTCATTCATTTGGATGGAATATCAAAATGTACAGTAACCTATACATCCACCTGCATTACCGAAATGCATTTCACATGCCCATTGGGTGCATCGCACAGCACTGAAGTGATCAGAGTGACAACCACTGGCTATAGTACTTGTACTACTGTCACATGAACATGCTCAGATAATTGAATAATTTGGTTTTGGGGTTCAGATAACATATAACAGTAAATGCTTATGCTATAGAAGGTACTCATGCTTTGGAAGGTGTTTACTAAAAGGTATTGTTATGCCCCGTTGAGGTAGCATTGTTGTTAATTTAAGTAATTTAAGTAAATTTAAGAAAACTCATTGTTGTCTCAATGTTTTATCACGAATTTCATGGGTGCCAGCAGTACCAAAGGTTTATATGGTTCTTGCATAACTAGTCAGGGAGCGGCATTTGGGATTTTTGCAGGAGTGAAGTCCTGGCTGGCTGCCCAGCCTTGCCTCTCTTTTCCTGGGGGTTGGAACTGTCAGGGGATTCCCCAATAACAATCAATGACCTGCTGGCTCTTCTGGCAGCATGCCATCAAGTTGTGAAACTGCTGAGAATTACATGTCCTGGTTCACCCTCACATATGCCAGGGAGCTTCCAGCCAGGAGAATATTCTAACCTGTTAAACAAAGATAATGCATATATTCTATGTCTAGTCAACCATTTCCCCCCCTTATTAACACAGGGCAAAATATGGCTTTTGTCTGTTGGACTTCTGTGCAAACACATCCTGAAATCTCTTTTTATGTTAGGTTTTAGTGATTCAGTAGGGGTTTTGAGTAATATCTTTCATGCCATTTTTTCCCTTTAATTTTCATGTGAATACCAAGAAAATCTAAATGCATACTCCAGGTTTTTAGGTTTGTGTTATTGCTAAACAGATTTTAATTAAAGGTGATGATAATGATAACATCTATTTCACCTAAACCTTCATTTCTCATTTTACTTTTTACCTTCAACAATCTTCTGGCTACAAATGCCAGAGTGCTCCACTTTGCATGCAGCACATTTTTGCACTTAATTTTAAGGCTACTTTTTGCTGTGAAATATTGGTTTAAATCATGACTATCTTGTACTTACCTATCTTTGTTTTTTTGAAGAAATTTAATTTACCTTGGATTATAACAACTCTGTGCAATGCTACAGGCTGGGGCAGATAGGCTGGAAGGCTGCTAAGCGGAAAAGGACCTGGGGGTGCTGGTCAGCAGCCGGCTGAACCTGAGCCAGCGTGTGCCCAGGTGGCCAAGAAGGTCAATGGCATCCTGGCCTGCACCAGAAATAATGTGGCCAGCAGGAGCAGGGCAGTGATTCAGTGATTGTGCTCTTGTATTTGTCACTGGTGGGGACACACCTGGAATCCTGTGTCCAGTTCTGGGCCCCCCCTCACTGCAAGAAAGACAATGAGATGCTGGAGAGAGTCCAGAGAAGGGCAGTGAAGCTGGTGAAGGGTCTGGAGCAGATGTTTTGTGAGGAGTGGCTGAGAGAGATGGAGTTGTTTAGCCTGGAGAAAAGGATGTTTAAGGGGAGGCCTTTTCACTCTCTACAACCACCTGAGAGGAGCTTGTAGCAAGGTGGGGGTCAGTCTCTTCCCCAGGCAAACAGGAAGACCAATGTTGTCCTGGGCTGAATCAGGCATAGCGTCACCAGCCTTCCTCAAGGGAGGTGATTACCCCACTGTGTGCAGTTCTGGGCAGCACAATATAAAAAATTAGAGCTTTTAAATCTTTTTTAAAACTTTTTTGTCCAAAAAAGAGCTATGAAGATGGTGAAATGTCTAGAGGGGAAACCATACAGTGAGCACCTGAGGTCACTTGGTCTGCTCAGCCTGGAGAAGAGGAGACTGAGGGGAGACCTCACTGCAGTTAAAACGTCCTTGTGAGGAAAAGAGGAGTGGCAGGCACTGATCTCTTCTCTGTGGTGATCCATGACATGAGGGAATGGGCTGAAGATGTGTTGGAGAGGTTTAGGTTGGATATCAAGAAAAGAATTTTTAACCAGGGGGTATTTGGGCACTGGAACAGGCTCCCCAGGGAAGTGGTCATGGAACAAAGCCTGATAGAGTTCAAGAAACATTTGTACAGTGCTTTCAGGCACATGAGTGATTCGTGGTGTGCCTCAGGATATTCGATGTTTCTGTAAACTAACAACAGAGCAAGAGGAAATGGCCTCAAGCTGTGGCAGGGGATGTTCTGGCCGGACATCAGGAAGAATTTTTTCACTATGAGGGTGGTTAAGCATTGGAATGGACTGCCCAGGATGGTGGTGGAGTCACCATCTCTGGAAGTGTTCAAGAAATGACTGGGCATGGCACTTAGTGGCATGGTTTAGTTGGCATGGTGGTGTTCAGTCAAAGGTTAGACCTGAGGATCCTGGAGATCTTTCCCAACCTTAATGACTCTATGATTTTATGATTCTATGGTTTTACTGGGAACAAGACTAAGATTCCTGTAAGACCAGTTGTGAAACTCTGACATGGCATTACATTCTGTGGAAGCATTCTAAGAGAGTACTGAGTATAAGAATTCATAGAGATTTAATGACATTCTTTGCTGCTAAAGTTAATATAGTGACTTGGACTTAATAGTTTCTTGTCCTTCAGGGCCTTGTTAGGTACTGTTTTAGGGCTCTAAAAGATTTTCCCTGCTGATATATTTTAGTTTCCAGAAAAAAAATATAGAAAACTTTGAGTCCTTTTAGGTGTAGTCATAGATATAGAAAGACATCCTGTATCAGTGGATCAATTACTCTTATGTAGTCAGTTACACATATCTCATGCTATTTTCAACTTTTAAGAACAAATGATTCTGCAAACAATTGCATGAACCTTGCCAAATAGTTTATTGTAAAATCCCTTAGAATGTAAATTATCCAGAGATTTCTAGCGTATATTTTATTATGGCTTCATTTCTGGTACAATTTTGGAGTTTAATGCAAATGGATTTTAATGGTTTGAATTTTTATGGCTTTTTAAATTAATGCCAACTCAAAAAATCTTTCAGAATCACATCTAAAGTAGTTACTGACTTATTAAAAATCAATGTACCACATTTTACAACATACATTTAAAAACTCATCTAACAGTATGCAACAGGTTATCTTACATTTTTGTTGTATAAAACACGGTTCACTGTGAAATTAGTTTGAGCCTCTCTAAAGAAGAAGCTGCCTACAGGTAGGATGAACAAGATATGTGTGTGTAATCATGTTTCCTTCTTCTGAACCAGCAGAATGGTCCTCTTAAAAAAAACACAAGATTAAAGGTAGTATTTGTTCAAAATAATTCAAAAAGCTTTGTAGCTTAAGTGATTTCACTTAAGTGATTTCACTAATCTTTTGGGTTGGGTTTGGTTTGGTTTGTTTTTCAAATAAGCCTGTCTTTAATAAATGTGTATTTTTCCTCTTGATGAGGAACAACTGAAATTCTTACTTTTAAGGAAATCAAGGTAGCTCTTTATCAAAGTGACCACTTTTATTACATTTACTTACTCACAAATGAAAAATCTAGGAAAAACACAAATCAAAATGTAAAAACCCCCACAAACTGTGTTTCTAAGTGCCGATTACAATTGTGGGTGTGGCTTCTGCATGGAGTTTCCTTCAAAGCCTTCCAGTCTCATTATGCTAGATTTTGACCAGCTATGTAGTGAAACTGTAGGATTGTAAAGTCCAAAGCTTTTCTAACTTTCTGATTCATATTGCAGATGTCAGATCGTGTCCTGAGAACAGGAGGAAGAGCAAATAGTGCACTCTGCACCATGTTTTCCCACTGGCCTACACCTTGTTCCACCTAGTGGTGTTCACCTCTGAGTAAAGGTCTGTGATTGCATCCTCCACATGGCAGAGTTGACCAAAATTGTACAGCAATGGGCCTTTACAAATTGCAAGCCTTTTTTCCCAGTATTCATGCATAGCTGGACAGGGAATTGTGACTCCTTTGGGTCAAACCTTGTTTCTGGTACAGTTCCTCACATCCAAACTTACCTTAGGTGATCTCACATTGGAAGATTCATTGAATAAATGTTCTTAAAGACACCTATTAATGCAGGAGAGCAAGTGGCCTTTACCATTTTTATTTTATTATTATTCTGGCAAACACTCTCACACAAATGAAATTCACATTTGAATTGAGATATCTGCTTTGAGAACAAAGAAAATTGTTAAGATCAACTTGCAACATACTGAAAAGAAAAACTTTAATGAAAATCCTGAACTACTTTAATGCACTGTGACACACATTATGTTGGAATAATTGTGTGTGTGAACAAACTGAATGCAACTGTACTGCTGTCTTGCTATCACTAACAAGAGATGGCATTAAATACTTCAGCGGCTTTACACATTTCATCTCTGTTACTAATACTAATGATACCTAGATGGCAACCCAGAAGCATAATTAGTTTGCCATCACCACTCCCATTATACTATATATGAAAGAAAAATGAGACCCCAGCTTTTCTACATTCCAAGCATCACAATACCATGAACATGAAGCATAACTGTGGAACTGAGAAAACATATTGAACAGAATACAAATCAAGAGCTCAATGACATAAACACAGCTCCTTCATGTGGCGAGGAGGATGTCCTCTGTGATGACTTGCACGAGCTGAACAAAATGCACTTTTATTTCCAAATGTGCTTTGCCCAGTAACACAGACACGAATTAAGCTGACTGTGATAATTTTCAGGTATGAGGTATTTAGTGGTACTGCCCATCCAGCTCGGAAAAAATTTAACATTTTTAAAACATCTACCCTAGTGCATGTATTAACTGCATGTCATATTACTCTGAAAATATGCTATTACCTATTGCAAAAGCACTTGCATGCCTTGTAGCAAACATCCCAAGTCACACAGCAAGGCTGAGTAGATGTTATAATGCCAGGGCATGCACTTTGTTGTTTACAACCAAACGTGTAATTTTTCTTGACCTCACTGGCCACTCTGTATGCATGACACTTGATGTAACTTTTCCTGCCATGGTAAAAGATCATATTTGCTGTTCAGTAATAACACCTTTGCACTTTGTGTTTGTGTCTGTGAGCATGACACACAATCTGCCTCAAGACTCCAATTGGGAGTTTTCTTTTCTGCACAGGAGATAATATATAGGTTGAAAACAGCATAATACAGCATATAGCATAGCATGCTGTTCATAGCAGAATTTACTATCAGCCATCTTAGAGAAATTATTTTATTCCTCCCTATTTTTTTTTTTTAAGGAGAAAATAAATGATATTTCTGGTCCAGCTAACGCAGTGGCCAGGACTGTCGAGCTACATTTCCTCAGTTATGGTGAGCCCAGGTGTTAAACATGGCACATGACACCAGTACGCACCATGCAGCGAGGCAGGGGCATTGTGTGCTGACAGAGAATCAATAATGAAGTGGAAAAGACAATGACACTCTATGGCATTGTCTCTCTTCCTGACAGATCTGTTCAGCCCCAGAAGTATTAATTCAATTGCTTCCGTAGCATCAGATCCTGATTTCATTCAGAAATCAGCACTCATGTGGAGTCTGAGTAGCATCTATCATGCATAAATATATTTCATGCTCCTTTCATTTTAAGTACTTAGTTATACAAATTGCTGTTACTCCTGATGAAGCCACAGTGTGTTCCAGTCTTCTCAATGATAACCTTTTCTGTAGCAGAAATTCAATTTTAAGTCAGAGCTACCACCCTTGGCTTGACTCCATACTTGGGTATTTTAGGGAGAATCTAGTGGTAAATTTAGTTAAAAGTTAATTAATTCAGTTTAGACAACAGATCTATGTTACTAGTAGCTATATAGCAACAAAGTAAGTTGCATATGTTCATTCTTCTCTCTACTCTCTCTATTCACTGTAATGACCACTGGAAATGTACAATGCTTTCTACTTTTTGTTCACAAGTACAGTCACACTCAATATTAGTTTACCTCTATGTCCTCGTTTCTCCCAAAATTATGGCACCTATGTACTGAGAAGTCTCAATCAACAAATCAAAAATGGGGAAGATCTGAGTAATATGTTTGTAAAAGACATCTGAAACATATAGTCTGGAAAAGCTTAGACAGTGTCTGCAAACAATATTTTCTTTACAGACATAAACAATATTTTTCTCTATAGATAAATAGACAACTTGATTGTATTCTTTTTTAGCTTGCACAAATTTCACAAATGAATGTTACTTAAATTTTAGATCAAAATACCTAAATTACATTTGATTTTCATTCTTTGAGTTTTCGTTAGTTGTAATGGACATGGCATCCTTTCAGAATATTTTTCTTTTTTCAAATTAAACTTTTCACACAGGTTACTTAATCTTTGGGTGTCTGACGTTTAAGGATCATTCTCTGGATACTTAGGCCTCTATTTTTGTGGGGGTTTGGGCAGAGAAATCAGAATGGTGAATTTAGACTACTTTCATATAATCAGATCTGTTGGCACTTGTGTAATCACTGTGGGCTTCAGCTCTACCATTTGTCCTCATGGTTCAGTTTCTATAGGAGGCCATACCAGAGACAGATAGCATCATTCCCACACTAGGAAGTAAAAAAATACCAGTACTGGATTTGCATTTTAGGATGTGTACTCACACAAATACTTTAAGAAATAATCTGGAATGTAAACACAATTTGTGATAGTGAATCACACAGGGCATTCATAATCTTTACCTGATGTTTTGTTTTACATTTATCTAAATTCTGATGGCCAAAGTTGATGAAAAGGTGTATAAAACCAGCATACATCTATCAGTACAAAATAAATCTGAAAAATGTTCTTGAATCAAGATCTGCTGAAAAATTCAGGAAGGGAGTGTGAGTTTTAGACAGTCATAGAGACTTTAAACAAAGCTAAAACGACACACTGAGGTTCTGAAGGCAAGTTAAGATCGTGTCTAATTGCTATTTTAATTTTAATTGAGTATATTTACTTTCTGTACTGAATATATATTCTACTCTTGAAAGTGAATATCCACAGAGAGACCTGCTTGGAAATAGTATTTCTATTAAAGTTGTTATGTATTTTTGTCTGAGTGAAACTGCCTTAATAAAGCCTTATTCTATAAGAATTCAGAGATTTTAAAACCTGTAATTCTTCCTCATGCTAAACCAGGAACCTTGCAAGATGTGCCCAAGTAAGATACCAATGAAACAGGATTATGAGAAGTTGATGTTTGCATGATTTTGTGAACATAACTCTATATAATGGAGGAAAACCAGATCATTTTTCAAATTAGTAACTCCTTTTCAAAAAAAATTATTCTGCCTTTATTTTCTTTAAAAAGAGCCTCAAAAAAGCCTGTAGCTTTGATCTACTGATAGGAAAAATTAAGATCACACTGGAGAGAGGAAAGGAGAGAGAAAGGAAGCAGGGAAGAAATGTGAGCTGCTATCATTTTCCTCTTGAACAGGTATTTCTTTTTGCAATCTGTGTTCGTATCTGTGACGTGTAAACTACTGAAAATGTGAAGCCACCTTAGGAGAATGCATGTGCAATCTTGATTTTTGTGTTAGAGAAATGAATATTTCTTACAGCAGTTGAAGGCTGGTTGTGCTGTGTAGAGCCTCATGTTGCTCTGACAAGGCTTCCATGTCAAACTGTGGAAATTATATTGTCCCAAATTTTCTCCAACAAGACATCACAGTAGATTATCTGGCTGCCACCACTCACCAGGCTGCAGCTGTTACCCTGCTCTGCTTGCCTGAACCAGCTCCCTGCATCTCTGCTGAAGTCAGATGGGATGCAGACCATGCTTGAAAGCAGGTTGGATTAGCAATAATAAGGAGGCAGACTGTGAAGCCAGTAAAGAGTCAGACATGACTGGTGGTGCAAATCCAGGCTCACCCAGACTTTTGTTTGGTGCTTTGGTCCAAGGGCTAGTGGGGTTTATCCATCACAGCATTAAAAATAAAAGAGTACATTGATGGTCTTGACCTTAACATTATCCCTTTGATTTAATGTTGACCTCGTAATTTTGCACCAAAAGGATGAGGTACTGCTAAAACATGTCAAGAATTGAGAATGTGGGGAGTACAAACAGGAATGCTGTGGTAATGTGTAGAAGCAGTGTACTGTTGAAGACTCTTTCTACTTCAAAAGGTTTCGTAATTCTGCAGCTGTATACAAATGATCCATTTTGTTAATCTGAATTCCTAGGGTCATTAAAATTTTTTTCTCTCCTCTCCGAAGTAGTTTATTACGTTGAGAGAAAAAAATCAGTTTAAAGCCAGGTAAGGGAGGAAAGACGACAAAAACATAAATTAGAGGAAGAACTTAATTTAAAAAGTGTCAAAAAGGATAGATAGTCTTAGTTCAATAATAAAGCCTGGTTCAAGAGCCTTCTATCTTAAAATAAAGCATTCGAGCACTCTATTACCTGTATACAACCAATCTTTGATTTCCAATCTAAGCCTATTTTTGCTTCTCATGTGATTAGCATACAAATGTAACAAAAAAAAAAAATGTGGCTACTCTGATGACACCTAGGATGGGTTTTTGACTTTCATGTCAGTGTTAGTGAGAGATTCTGTATAATTCTGAAGGTAAGTCTTTAATTAAAACCTCTTGTTTTTCTTGAATCTAAATATCATCACTACTGAGTCAAGTTATGTCTACACTTCCTGGAATATTTCATGCTGTGTCTTGTTCTGATTTATGGAGATGAAGAATGCCAAAGAATTTTTATTTTTTATTTAAGGGATTTGACCTTTTCTGAGCTACTATACTGTGTTTCTGAATGTGAATACCTATTGAAGTCGCACAAGGAACTGTACTTGGAGAATAGAAATGCCATCCAGAGTTGCATAAGCAACTCTTGCTTTCCCTAGGATTTAATGCTTGCTGGAGTTCTCCTTGATAGGAAATCCCTCAGGATAGTCCTTTTGAGCTACAGTCATTAGGGTACTCTTTTTTCAAGATATTATATGCAAGTATAATCAAAGCAAGATGCCACAAACTTGAGGAGAGTGCTGCACTTTGCATTATTTTCTTATAAATATTTTGCTTCTTCTTATATTATAGACCAAGCCTCAATTTTTCTCCCAAGCCAAATATCAGCAGCAACCTGTACAACCAGTTATCATAACTTCTGTGCCAAGACAAATCTTGGGTGACTCTGTTGGAGCCAGTTGATTTTCTTTGAATATATACTGATTTCCAGTGATGTTACACAGTAAAGTCATCATATTCAGAATAAGAGATGTAACCCCATTTGTAATTCCCCAACTTGGTGTAAAGGGAGCACTAACGAATAAACAAAACCAGTCAGTGCGAATAGTCAGAACTGTGAATTCCTTCCTACTGATCCATGCCATCAGCTTGCTTTTTTAGTGGCACCAATTGTAAGAGGAGATGTGTATAATTACATCTCTGTGGTTTCCTTTGGCTTTTTGCTGAGACTGGGAACAAAGATGCCTGTTATGATGGTGAGATTTGTGAAGTCTGTCATACTTTGTTTCTACTGGCCTAAGATAATAATTATATTTCACGTAGTTCATGCATTGAGATTATTTCTTTCTTAGTGCTGAGAGCAGTGAGGTCTGAGGAGTTTGCAAATAACTCTAATCTTCAAATCTCTTTCTCAAAAAATAAAATCAAACCTAAAATTAAAGTTGTTGGCTATTTGGTTATTTAATTATCTTTATAGCAACAGCTGCATCATTTGCAAACACTCAAATCTGATTAAAATTAAAGATACTGAATTTACTAGCCAAATATTTCAGTCTAATGATCACTGAAATGGCAGTTAGCCAAAATATTTAACAATTTAATTTCTGGTAGTGCATACTGCTTGAGTTCTTTAATATGCACTGTCTCATTAATATTTCATTTGTGATGAGTTTCAGAAGTTCTTTGTAGTTAAGTTGCACCACCATGAAGTTGGTTACTCTGCATTTTTTCTCATAAAGGAAATAGTCTCCTGGGGGATGATAATTGACTGCTTGGGTTGGTCTCTGATGATATTAAAGGTCCTCTTCACAAGTGCCATTTTTATCTGTAAGTTTTGGTCTTCTAAGACAAGATGAGTGTCCAAAAGGACGTGCACTCTTAAGTTGCTCAGCTGCAGCGAGGTGACAGCTCTCTTGAGGGAATGCTGAAACCCACTCTTCTGAAATACACCTTTTGGTAGGGAGGCACTTCCTCTCTTTGTCTCTAGACCATCTCAGTAGGAAACATAACTGAGAACGTGATTGCCTTCTACAAATGCCTAGGGTCAGAGTAGCTTGCAAGAGTTCCACCTAAGTTTTATTTAGGTGGCTATATTATTGCTACTGTCTGCCTTTGTTTTGCTTCATCATTTTCTTTGGCACAGTTTTGTTCTTTCTCTTGCTTGACTCCCTCTTATTTACTCAGGTCAGGAAATTTGTTATTTTTCTCTATATTATAGAGAGATTCACTGACATTATAAATGTTCTCAGGAAGAGACAAATAGATGTTAGCAATATAGAAGTCTAAATAATGAATAATGACCTACCTGATTTCTCTCTTCAATCCTCTTTTTTCATTATGTCATACAGTATTTAATTTCTCGCATAACTGCATTTTCAGATATTGTGACTTTTAACACTGTTACTTCCTTCCATTTGTGCTGTGGTGCACTGTGATAATTGTTCTTTTCAGTGTAGACATTTTTTTGCTTTATTTCTTCTTTTTTTGTTTGTTTGTTTATTTGTTTGTTTTTTCATTTCCTAAAATTTTGGTTATGGTGGTAAATGTTACCACTTTCCTGGCAATTTGTTTGAAATGGATGGAAAATACTTGATTTACAGTGTACTTGAGTGATGACAATACTTTTGCTCTGCTCTAATCTTAGTCAGTTTACAGTGAGATTTATGCTTACTCTTTGCAATTGCACTAGTTGTTTTTTGGGGCTGGGAAGATGTGTTTCCCTCCCTGATGGACTTGTAGATGAGTCTCCACTCTGTAAAGTTTAGCTGTGTAAATGATGAAGTTATTCAGAATATTGGGTAACAATGACTGGCAGAGATGCTTGATCCTCTCTATATTGCTTTATTAAAAAAAAACAAAAACAAAAACAAAAAAAAACCCAAAAAACCAAAACAGTGAAAAAATACACAAAAAAACATAGCAAACCTTCCCTGCAGCTCCAGCTCATGGGGCATTAGGAGGTATAGTACCTACCTAGCTGTGTATTTCATGCCTTCTACCCAATCATACCAACCTGCAGAAGTAACTCAGAAATTCCTCTCTCTCCAGTATCTTATAAAACAAGTCCATAAGTCCAATGAACTATGAGAAGACTGGTAAAAGAAATATGGTCTTGGAGGGTACAGATGACATCTGCGTGGCTTTCCCAGGTGCTTTACTAAATTTACGGTTTCAGTAAGCCACATTCCTGGCATCTAGAGGTGCTGTGTGGTCAGGCTTCCTGTTGCTCCTATCTTGTAGGAACCTGTGTTGTTTGTGCAAACACCACCTCTTTTTACTGCACAGTAGCTTCAAATTTGTACTAATCCAAAATTAAAAATAAACATGTCCATGTTCTTTGTAATGAAATATTTTAAGGAGAATAAGATCCTACTTTAAGTCTGAATAGTTAAATTTTGTACTGAACGCATAGTCAATTATAGCAATTTCTATATTTGCAGTGAACAAGGAAGTCTGTAAATGTAATAACTCACTGCATGAATACAATACTACCATGAATAGAAGGTAGAACAGAAAAGAGGGTTAATAAGGCAGACATTATAATAAGTATATTTTTATGTGTAAATCAAAAGATCTAAAATGTAAAATATTACCATGCATGAGAATTGGCAGTAGAAACAACAGAGCTTTAATCTAAAGTACACTAATGCAGCTCAAGTATAATCAGGGTTGAATAAATATTCATCACCTGTATTATACTGTACTCTGAAGAGGAAGATACAGAAAAAAGTACAGGTCCCTATTAAAATTCAGTTTTTGGCTTTGCAAGCTTGTTCAAGTCATTAATTTATGTGCAGCTTTATAGCTAAAGGCTCACCGGTGTTGCTGCTCAGAGCATGTGCAGTTCTGTCAAAGTCAAAATGTGTCACTGAAGTGGCCAGTTTTGCATGAATTCTGTTTGAAAAGGGAAGGTGGGGGGGGAAATCCAATTCCATCACAACAAAAAAGGTTAAAACATTAACTTCAAGCTGATTTTTCTTGTTGACATTTGGTATTGTGCCTTAATACAAAATAACACAGTTGCTACTGAATAATCAAAAAAATATATTTAGGTTTTTGTTGTATTAGCCTTTGCTTTGGTTTGGAAAAGAGCTATGCTTAGAGTCTTAAGTTTGTTTACATATTTTGCAGTCCTTTTCAGATTAAAATAAACATACATCTGACCCTTCAAGGATGAAACTGCACTCTTTCTCAAGTCCTGAGAAACAATTTCTGTTATTTTTAATATTTTACAACAACATTGTCCTTTTCTTAATTCTGGTTTCCTGCTGCGGTAGCAGTATACTGCTTCTGCTAAGAGCAGATATCTTGTGCCTTTAGAGTTTGCTTTCTGCTCAGGAGCTGAGAACAGAGACAATAAATTGAAGTGGTTTAAGAGAACCAGGTAAAAACCCTTTATAAAATTCACCCAGAACTGTGCCCTGGAAAGTCTTTCTTGTTCACAGTCTGGCTAATAATAATTAGAAACAAAGCTCAGAGAGAAGATCTGAGTTGTGCTCATCTAGGGTGCAGCTACTGACAGCTTTCCAAGCCCCTACCAAGGCTCTACTGAAAGCACATTGCACCTTCCAAGGACTGGTGTTTTCTCATAGATAAAGACGTTGGGAATTTGACATTTCCAGTACACTGAGATTCCTGACGATAGGGATTTATTCGTCACTCTGCAATCCTTAAGTGAACTTGAAGACTGCATTAATCACCAGTTGCAGATGGCTTCCACAGTTTTACAGTTTACTTCCGACCACTTTGGTTTCATGCATTCTAGGCAGATCATTTTTTAAGGTGAAATGCAACATCAACAACTGCTAAAGTTATTCACACTTAATCATTGATTTCACTCACTGGTGAAAGATCACCTCATAGGAACCCTTGAGGAAGCTGAAGTGAGATGCCTTCTAAGAATATTGTTTCTTTCAAGTATTCCATTCTTCTGAGCCTCAGTTAATTATACACATGTTACTACATTGCCCTAACTCAAAGGTAGCTAATTGTACTTAGTTATTCACTCAACTATGAATAAAGCTCATAGCTTCACCTTTAAGTAGAAGTAATTAGCTCAGAAACAAGTAATTTCCAGCTAAGGAGGTAAAAATCCTGTGAAAATAATTGATGATAGGACTAGGAGAAGAAAACAGGTCATCTAGTTCTTGGTCCTGTACCTAAAATGAGATTATTCTTCCTTCTGTGCTTTGAAATGTCATTCCATTCATCAAGTTAAATATACAGTGGATTAATGATACCAGTGTGTTCTAGCCAAATTATTTCCCTTTTGAGATTCTGTCATTGTAAATGACAATATTATGTCAGTAAGCTTTCATATTCTTTGTAACAATAGCAAAAATTTTGGACAATATTACAGATATTAATCAGATCCTTTTAATGTAGATCTGATTTGCAAATTGTTTGTTTCCTTTCTTCTGTACTAGATGAATATGTTACTGAGGAATAAATGTTTCCATTATTCAATTAGTTGTATAGATAGTCAAACAATGTTTAATTTTGTGACCTATTATCATTTTTCCATCAATTGATACTAAAATACTCACAAGTAATTATTTTCATTATTCAACCAGATTTTTAAATGATCAAATAATATTATTAAGTTAAACTCAATTATTATCAGCAAATGAAGTGTATTAGAGTATTGTTTTTCATTACTTCCTTCAATGCACTTGACTATGCCATGAACCTGGTTTGAGATGTTTCCTGTAAAAGTAAAATCTTTTGTAAACTCACATGTACCACTAATTTAACCTCAGACTGAGGAGTAAACCTGATGGACTGGAAGAGAAGAACTGGAGATCTCACTTCTCCACTGTTGGTAGGGTGGTTGACCACTTCCTTTCAACTGTGCTTCTGTCAGTAGTTTAGTATGTGATTTTTTTTCTACCATATGAGGAACCATAGACTACTATTTAAATAAATACAACATTTATATTTTAGTGATTTTAATATTGTTAGTTGAAATTCATTGTTCAGCCTGGAAGCAGATTTGTTTGCAAGTTACAGGCTTCTTTCTTTCTTTCCAAGCCAGTTTTGGATTTTTACACCACCTAGTTTTATTTGGTATATTTTAAATTCAGTCTAATATGGTGTTCAAAAACCACTGGTATAAACGTGAAGGAATGTTAGTGTAGGCACAAGAACACTGCAACGCACTTGACAGATGGAAAAAGTTTACAGTGATTGTATCATTGCCCTATGGTGGAGAACAACACTGTTCATGGATTAATGTTCATTTTATTACAGTCATATCTTAGCATCAATCTGTGTGTAGAACCCTCTGTGAAGTTGTTGTGATCTGCGTGCATCAGTAAAGGGTAGTATGTGACATTTAGGACCGTATTTTCAAATGTCGGCTCTTGGCATCTGGAAATCCTCTATCTTATATGTCCAAAATATTTATTTATACATGGAATTATTAGTGATTTCAGAATGATTTTTTCAGTGAGACAGTGAACCTGAAGTGTTTGAAAATTTCACTAATTTAGATTTACCTAAAATTGAGTTAAATTGAGCCATAGGCTTAAACCAGCTGGACTCAATGAAGCCAGTTCCACAAAATTTCCATTCACAATGGCATTAATGTAATTTTCACCAGCCTGTATGACAGTGCAATCCCCTTGCCATGTAGCTCAGGATGATATCTATGAATTTAATTATTAAATCTGTTAAATATGGGTCTATATAAACCCAGAAAGCAATGCCACATTCTGAACAAAGACTTTGGGCCTTATTGGGGCCTATGTTAACAATTATTTCAAAAGAGTTTTGCATGATTTGAGAACCTGCATTGTTTACATGTAAGCAACTTCTGTTTATCACCATTTCAGAGATCTCAGACCTCAGACAACAGAAGTAAATATGTGGTCCCTGAAAAAAGTCAGGGATAATCTCTACTTTTAGCATACAGTCAAATGGAGAAATAGTTTTGTCCACACTTGCTCAGTATGACCTCTACATTTTGTGAAATCAGCAATGACATAGGATTGTATTCTTCTAAATTGATATTATTAGAAAAGTCCTCTAACTGTTGAGATTTGAGAAGAATAATTTACCGTCAATATAATTTCCTGTGTCTCCCTTTGTGATGCTCTAATGAAGTTATTATAGTTTGGCCCTTCAGCCTATGACAGATTGAATTTTCCATGACTTGATGATGTGACAAAGTCATTGCTCAAAGGCAAATATACTTTGTAACTGATAAACTAATGCAAATTAATTTATACTTCAAGTAAAGTTTTTTAAAAAGGCATCCAATTTTATTTTCAAGCTCAAATTAAAACCCAAGCACTATCATAATTTAGCAGTCTCAAGAAAGCAATAAGTACTTATTGTGATACAATCTGTTATGGAAAAGAAGTATTACTACAGGATTAGGAAAGTTTCAGAACTTTAATCTTTTATTTTCCAT
Source organism: Ammospiza caudacuta (assembly GCF_027887145.1). Lineage (NCBI taxonomy): Eukaryota > Metazoa > Chordata > Aves > Passeriformes > Passerellidae > Ammospiza > Ammospiza caudacuta. The sequence goes on along the minus strand of NC_080593.1, from coordinate 114,721,147 downwards.
ATTGTTCAGCTATGATGATGGCCAATGTCCTTTTAAGAAATTTTAGCTGTATCATAGGCTGATTTAGGACAGAATGGAGAACTGGATGGAAAAGTAATTTTCACTTGTCATGTTCATGCAAAGAATATGTGAATTATTACTCTGAACAACAAAAGCTTTACCCAGATTGTCAATTCACTTATTTCATTGCCTTTAGGCCAGAACTCTGGACAAGGGTTTGGTGCTGTCACATATCCTTTTCCATCTCATTTAAGTGATCTGGCCTCTGTTTTGGGAACACATTTTTATTATGCTGTTAAGCCCAGTGTCCCTCACATGAATATTTCATATCTCTACTAAGTGCTTTCACTGAATATATTAGACCCTGGGTTTTTTGTTAAGTTTTTTTTGTTTTTTTCATGCCTGTTGCCACAAATAAGGTGGTAAGCATGCCCTAAATATACAGGAATAATCCTTTATGTGATGGGAATTTTCAGATGCCAATAATAGCTACTTTGTCAGGTTCTGGGTAGACTATTGAAAATGTTTAAACATAATCTATCCGTCATACTACGTAAGCATTTTTCTATTTATATCTGCTTTACCAGTCCACAACAAACATAATGAGCAATGAATGAAGCAGTGGCCAAAAGACACGTTTATGACTCATGCAGATGCCAAGGGACCATCCTAATATGGGCACTTCTTGGCGTTTCTGCTAGCAACAGACCAGAGTGTAACTCTTATTTGACAGTAGTTTTTAAGTTTACAGTCAAAGCCCCCAGACCTTACTCATCTTAATGTAAATTAGTGTTAAAGTTACAGCTGACTTATTCTGCTTAATATGAGAGACATCAAGGACAGGAAACCCTAGCACTTTAAACCAATATTTTGCATCAAAAGCACAACACAAACAAGAACAAAATTGGTTCTGTATTGTGGTAAAATGACAACATGGAAGAGTGCCCATTTGATACTCTTCAGACAGATCTAAACTAAATTAACACTGGAATTTAGCTTCACCTATTTTCTAAGAAATAAGCTTGGCTGTGATAATGGCAAAGATTTATAACCTCATTTCAGCCATTCTTGTGATGACCAGAATATTTCCCAACAATGAATCTCCTGGTAGTTTATGCAGATTGCATCTACAGAGCTGAAAATATATGTGTACTTCCCATGAGTGATTTTGAGATGAAGATGAAAATAGAGCAAAGAATGAGTTAATAAAAGGACAAGAAGGATACTTTACATGGTGTTAGAGAGCTATGATCTATGTTTTGGGCCTATGTAGAAACTTCCTTGCATGCTGTTCTAACCTAAGGTTTAAAAATAATGTCCTAGGGGACTTTCAACCCTTCTATTTCTCCCGCTTGCACACTGGAGTTATGAGCCAAATGTACCAGTGCTCCAGGAGAGGTTCTTGGGGCTGTCTGGCTGTGGAGAACCTGACAGATGAACTTTCTATCTTTTTCTATACATAACTTTCTATCCAGTAAAACATTTCTTATTTACTGACCATATTTACGTGCCCTTTTGCTGTGGAAACAGGGCCCCTTTTCATCTTCAGAAGGTGCTGCAGGAGCCACTTCACTAGTTTAAAATGTAGTTTAAAATCATGGTAAAATCATTTTTCCCTGCAAAATGCAAGCTGTACATGCAAGGCTTAGAAGTGATACAATGACCTTACCCACGTGCAGCTCTGAAACAGCCTGTTTCTTGGCTACACAGGAGAAAGCCATGCTAACATTCTGAGTCCTTCTCCATTGGTGTAGAACAGCTTCAGAAGTCAGCTATATTGTAATACTTCTGTCTGACAGATGAAGTGCTTTTCATAAAGTCCACTTTTGCTGATACAAACTGCTTGGTTGATTCCCTGTACTTCCAGGGAGACCAATCTCCTTTATTCCATGTGAAAAACTCCTTCATCAAGAAGTTTACGTGGAGCTGTACAGTAGGATGCAACTTTTGTTAGGGAGTCAAGGAAGCAGTGTTATTACCCAGAGAAGAGGAGCCCACATATTTATCACCATGCAAGTTTGGCATTATTGACATCTCTGCTTCAGACTGGAGTCTTGCCACCAGTTTACACTAAAAGCTTGAAGCATGCTGAGTTCAATGGAAGCTTTTTGCATTAAAACCTGAGTGCTGTGTCTCAAGCTCTAGGTGCCAATTTGTTGACTTTTCAGAAATAAACATGTTTAAAACCCTTCTTAAGGATTAGAATAGGCTACACATCACCAAATGAATTTTTTATCTATATGTTTTATTTTATATTTATTTTTAAATAATCTCCATATTAACATCTGATTAGCAGCCGGTTGTTTAAGAGAGCATATCAGGTTATCTGGCTGGAGATAACAAAGCATGTTTTCCATAGAGATTTCCAGACTAGAGGCTACACAGATGTGCCTGAGTTAAAAGGATCTCACTGTGTACTTTGAGAAGTGTAGATGGCTTCTCTATTTAGAGAAAACTCATCTGAAGCATCATAAAATAAAATGTACGGAAAATATAATATTCCATAATTAAGATTTCTAATGAATTGCCTTGTTAATCCATACAGTGTATGCATGTTGCAAAATTTTCCTGGCTTAATTAGTGCACTTGCTGATTATGTTTATTTCCTGATGTACACACTGATTAAGCATTGTCCATACACTGAGGCTTGAAGCGGGATCAGTCTACAAAATAGTACCTAGTCATTTAACTGGAGACTCAGAATGCAAATAGATCAACTTATGTAAAATTAAATTAGTTCTAATAGAACCCATTTTGACTGAGCAGCTGGTGACACATTATAAACAGAATTCTCTTGTTATGTGAAATAAAGGGCTTCTGCTAACAGATGCTTATATACTTTTAAGCCACAAAAAAATATTGTACTATGTTTAAGGTTTAAAGTTAATGAAAGAAGATAATTTCTGAGCTTGTTATGTAACACTTCTGCACTGGATCTCAGCATTCCTACTTGAATACTGTATAAGGTCAGGTAGCCCTTTGCAAGGCTCCATGTAGGAACCTAAAGGTGAGTAATCACTAAATCATAAGTCTCACAGCACATTGAACCTGCTCTATTTAGCAAGGAGTGTCTCCCAGCTGATTTTTGAAACACAGTGTTAAGATTTGGTACTGTCCCTTAAATCATAATTATTTTGTTCTTTTAATAGAAATGACTATTTTTTGTTTGACTTTTTTTTTGCAACACAATTTCAGACTTGTTATAACACTCAAACTAGCCATTACAAAGCAGTTGTGTGCCGTTCCTAGTCCACATTTCACAATGAACTGCAATTTTTTCCTAGGAATGTTGTCAGACATCCTGAAATGTGTAAAGTCCCTGTGACAGGATTTTTTCCTGGTGACAGAACGTTTAGTGTTCTGTATGAATGAGTCTGGTATGTTTAAACTCCTGGATGTACTGTTTATTTATGGTAAATTTCACCCTTCAAGAAACAGAACAAAATAACTACAACAGAAATAAGTAATTAAGCAAGTGAGTAAAACATTAAAGGTCTAAATTTGTATTTTATGGGTGTAATATATTTAACTCTGATCATGGATTTAAGATAACATTTTGTGAAGAAGGCATTATACTTACAGACTCCTTGATTTTTGTTCTGTGTTTGACAGTGCTTACCCTAGAAAAATTTCTCTCCTTAACTGACATACAGAAGCAAACAAATTAAGGCATATGGATGCTTTAAAATATTGTAAAATTAGCCATATCTTTAGTAAGTTAATTAGGAAAACAATCAAATGCTTCCTTTTTTTCCATTCATGGCAAATTTGTGATTGCATTTTGGTTTTTAGTCAGTGGCATCTACTAAGTTGAATTAAAAATATTGGTTGATCCCTTCACACTCTGGTAGTTATTCTGACTTTACAAAGTTTTAATTTAATATCAATGTATTCTATGGAGTTAGAGGTCCACAGAATTTATACTCCAGCATTTTAATCAAAATAGATTAAAACAGATCAAAATAGATATGTGGGCTGAACCTAGATGAGTAAAGACAGATGAAAGTCACAGCAATTTAAATATCTACTTCTTACTATCATTTGAAAAAAAGGGGGAAAATTGACTCAAAGGATTGCATTTGTATTCTTATTGCAAGAATTGCATTTATTTTCTTAATGCAATGTTAAACTATGAAGATGTGGATTTTCAGTGGGCAAGAAACTTGTACTACATTTGTTACTTCTTTTTGACAACGTGGAAGATACACTAGCTTCACATTTGAATAAAATCATTTGAATGTACATTTCTTCAATTGCCTATTTTTTGCATTTTGTTTGAAATTTTAAAATATTTAAAACTTTTTTATTTGTCTTAATTTTTTCATTTAAGGGACTTAATTTTTTATCCTTATCATGTGGCTGACTATTTCTGTGGGGAAATGGGAATTCAGTGTGGTACAAACACAGTCAAACCTTGATATTATAATATATGCATAAATTTATGGTTTAGATACATTATAAAAAGTACTGAAGCATTCTACACTTAGAACTGACTTTAAAACAAAATTATAATGTTTTCCATGTATGGTTGGATGCTTTATGACTAGAATTTCCCATGTTTATTCACATGTCTATTCATACATGGACTTGAAGAAGAAAAAAGTCTTACAGATTCTTCAAGACCTGATAATTCTTTTTTTTTTTTTTTTTGCACTTAAGAGTACCTAAACCAGAAAGGAAGGGGTATTGGGTATTCTTGGATACTCAAAAAGGCATGGTTCCAGTTTTCTCTGCTTGTAATGTAATAAAACCCTTTTCAAGTGTGAAATGCCACACTTTTGTGTTCTGAATAAGACTTTTGAAAAACAATACTGCTGTTTTCATTAATATTTGCAAAGGACAATTTTAACATTAAAGCCTACTCTTTAGAGTATTCTAGGGAAAGAATACACAAAAAATATGTATTATATACTTGGGCAGTAATTTTAGGAGACATTTTGTAAATGTCAAACGTAAATTTTGTCTTTAAATACAGTCCTTTATTCCATCATTTCAATTAATAAATGTGTGTGAGAATTAAATTTTTAAACTAATTTCCTCCATAGTCACTTAGGATTTTAATACTGCAGAAAAGAATTTAAATGCATGAATCTTTTAGCAACCCTCACTGGTACATTATAGTTCTGCTCCAGAGTTTCCCAACTATGCCTTTTTTACAAGTGAAGCTTTTTTGCCTGCTGTCTCCAAAAAGGCAAGAGCATTTCTACCCAGAAATTGTGCTTTTAAGTGTGGTTAGGCCCTTAATCTGCATGCAAAGCTTTTTAAATTGGAAGGATATTCTCACCTGTCATTGTTATGAAAACATTTAAAAGTGTTAGACATAACACAAAATCGAGCTCCATGGCTTTTTGCAGACATAGAAGCAATGGAGCAATAGATATGAATGGACTTAAATCTACACCAAAGTTTTGGAGACCTGACCATATATCGGAATTTATATGCAAATAAATCTTTCCTCTGAGGATGTCCATTTCACCATGTCTCATCCCCTCTGTGTTCCCTTGAAGACACTGAAAAAAACCCACACCAATATGACTTCTGATTATTTGAAAACAATCCCAATTTAAATTTGCATAATCTCATTCTTTTACTTGCTCTTTGTTGTTTGTCAGCAGCCTTTAGTGGTGATAAAACATTCAGATGACTGAAAAACATTTACTGCTGGTCAAACCTTTGTGCAATAGAAGCTGAGGCTAATAATATCATACCTGGGCACTGATTATTATGGTCACAGTTTACATTCCTGACACTGTCTCTGTGGTCTCACCCATTTTATGCCCAGAAAAAAGAAAAACAGCCAGCGTGCATTCCAGACTGAAATTTAAACAGCCAAAAATCATTCTACCGTTAAGCAAGAAGACAATATGAAGCAGGAAAACTAAATCTAAATTTGTTTAAATTGCTGCTTTAGCCTGCATGGCCTTTTTGTATGATTCATACAAATAAAAACAAAACCAAGCCACCCCCAAAAACACCCCAAAAAAGAACACAAAAACCCCAAAAACCACTAACCCCAAAATAATTTGGGATCACAGCTCTGAAAAAGTGCAAAGCTTCATAATTTTCCCTATTTCTAATACATATCAACTGCAAAATGCCAGTGTGCTAGGATCAGAATTAAAACCACATGAAGTGCAATGTCAAACTTTGTGCTCAGAAAAAACTAAGAAAGTTCCCGAGACACAACCTTAATTTAAAGAAGCAAAATTACAAGAAGTCATGCAGAGCAGTATTCTCCTCCCCTCCTTGGAAATGTGCAGCTCTTTATTATGGAAAGGCAGTAGCCCCTCTGTAGTTAGGGTTGCAATCAGCTTCCATTATAAAGCCCTATTTTAGCCCCCTGTAACTTTGGCTTGAAAAAATTGGAATACAAATTGCCATATTTTCTCCAAAAGCAAAGAAGAATAGCTGAGGAATTTTTTGTTTATTTAGTGGGGTAGACGAGTGTGATGATTAGGTTTTATTTTAAGCTTTTTTTTTTTTTAATTGAGGACAAATTGTTTAACTGTAAAAAAGTTTAAGCGAGTAAGGAAAAAAATAACACATTTAAATTTTTAGGTTTTTTGGAGTTTTTGTACACTTGCTGCCATATCTGTCCTTATTAGTTGAAATTATTTTCAAATCATTTAGTAGAAAAAAGATTGGCTTTTCTCTAGTAGGAGGGATGGGCCTAATTTTTCTGCTGCTGCTGACAGTAATAATATTTTGCTGGTGACTTGTATGGACATAGGAGTAGGCAATCTGATCAGTATTTTAAAAATCAAGTCGTGTTTGGGAGCGTGGTGTATCTTACAGAGGAGCATAATTCATGTGTTGATCTACCTGGAGTTTTTGAGCAAGTGATTAGTGTCTGGGGCTCTCTGCATATTCGTGGTTGACATTTCCAACACAGAGGGAATGACTGAGCTTTAAATTAAAAGACTGCTTTTAGAAATGCCAGAAGAAAACATATACTTAGTTACTGAGGGCTAGTGACTAATGACACAGTGGTTTACACTAGCCACTCCCAGCATTCAGCCTTATTTATCACGCTTGGCTCATTTCCTAGGATTAGGTCCAGAATAGCCTCTGGCCATGTAGGCTGCTCAACAAAGTGTGTAAGAAAAGAAAGCAAGTCTAGTCCATGGAAACATAGTTCCCCCTTTTTTCAGATGGTTGTTATCCCTTTCTGGATTTAAGCTTTTTAAATACTTCATGATTAAAGACCAGGCATTCTTGTAGATCTCATTGATTCACAGAGGAAAAAAAAAGACAAAAAACCCTCTGATGGCTCCCCTTTACTTTTATGCAAACTGTTTAGAAAAAGTTTATAGTACTATTTGCCTTCTATTAAAATTAGCTCTTCAGTGTTATTTTTTTTTTTTTGCCCTGAAGGTTTAATTAAATTATGCCTAAAATTTACATATATATATTTATAAGTTTATATTAAGTACATATTTGTATATAGATACTGGAAAGCAGAGATTAATTTGCATATGCCTATTTATAGTGGTTTGGACAGCCAAAGTTTGCACACACTGTGTTATAACATTAAGTGTTATAATTGTTTATTGCATTAAAATGGTATTTTAAAATCCTAATGAGGTGCATAAAATGCAAATTTAAATCCAGTTTTGGTCATATACTCAAAATATTGCATACACAGATTTTAGATCCTTTTCATGCAATGTTTAAGATTTCCTTGTTAGATTACTTGTGTCTTGTGGCATGACTTTCTGAATACATTTCAGTAAAGTTATTCAAAGTACAGCAACATTAATGTTATTAGAAAAAACCCCAATAATATAAATTTAGAAATTTTAACAGTGAAATCTGACAAGGTTTTAAAAATACAATAGAATTCTGTGTACTAGGAAGATGGTTCTACTGAAGAAGTCAGATTGGTTTTAGTAGGATATATCTATAAAATAGATCCTAAAAATGTAGAAGCAGAAGGAAAATCCTGTGCCAAAATCCTGGCGAATTAAAGAAGGCAGAGGATGCCAATATTTTCTTTCTTTATATCCACAAAAGATATGTTTAAAAATACTTCTTTCAACTGGCTCCTTTCATCGTGATAATTAATGTTGAGACCCCTTTGAATGTTGGTTCACCGTGTAGAATTTTTACACCCTATGAACACTCAGATCACTGTTTCTACAGTGTCATTGGGGTTTTCTTTGGAGAATAAGGATGTTCTTTGCACAAGCAGAAAGGAGAAAGGAAAATGATGTGCAGGATTTCCCTGGAGGAAGCAGCTGTCAAGGATCAGGTAAGACATTGCTGGCAATAAGTGTTGAAGTTTTGGGTATGTAGCTGAGACAGCAGCAGAAAAATTTGCCTTGGCACTCTCCCAAGGCATGGCTATCAACTACAAAATTCTGAAGAACCACAGCTGGAAGCCAAGGGAAATATGAGGACAGGAACTTAGACTGCAAGACAGATGGGTGTTTACCTGTTGAATTCCCTAATCTGGAAAACTGTGGAATGTGAGCAACAAAAACACAGCAAGCAGACATGCGTGCCTGCAGACAAGTCCAAATCAGAAAAAGAGTGCTTCCCAAAGAGAAATTGGAATGCTCCCAGTTGCCATAGGTAGGCTTTAATAAAATACGCATAATGAAAAATATGAAGTAATTTGAGGGAAAGGCGCAGTTGTCAGAGATCAGGATATTTACACAACTGTGTTGAGCTTTGTACTTCTCAAGACTATTTAGATTAGGTGAGCTTCACGTTAACATTTTCAGGGCTCATTTGCTCTGGCATAAATAATTATATTCCCAGAGTCAGATGCTGCTGATACTCATGATGAAGTTTTTCGAGGTTAACAGTAGAAGTTAAAGGTATCACACCCCTACTTTCTTACAAAATTTATGACAGTGTGTGAAAGGTACAAAGGACACATACAGTCACAAATCCTTAAAATAGGCAGCAAACAGATCAATAATTTAGAAGTCAAAAGTTCTCTAAAATAAGGTTTACATAAATATAATAATTTGGCCTTTTGAGTCAAGACTTAAAATTTACTAATTTATTACAAGATCCAACATTGCGACTCAAAATAATTTTTCCAATTGATCAGCTATGTAAAATGCAAATGAAAATCTGATAGTATCTAGCACAGAAAGTTACTGCAATAGCAATATGATTATTGTTTTATAATTTATGCATTTAATAATACAGTGATTAGGAGAAATATATGTTTGAGAGCTTTTTTTAATTAGCAGCAAGAGCTGAGAAAATTTGTTACTATTTAGCCTTATTATGAGAGTTTTTGAAAGGCTTAATCCATATTTGACATCACCTACACCTAATTTTCAGTGAATATTAAATAACTGCTTTCAGTTATTTATTAAGGCTATATATTAAAGTAAATAAGACTGCAAAAAGACAATTTCCCCCCCAGTTTTAGATCTGCCTGAATTTCATGAAACTGCAACTGTAACCAACAATATTCTAATCTCGCTTTCAGCGAGGTACAATCCCAACCATAAGCCCCATGAAGAATACTTTTTTATATCCTTTGCTTAGAGAGTTTTCCATAGTCCTTTAAGCATTTTAATAGAAAGCCTAAGAGAATTGGGTGCATGCCTGCACTAGGAGACTTCAAGAAAACTCACCTGAAATGTCTGTTTTCAGCATTCTGTGGTATAATTTATTGGCAGGAAAGGAGTACTTCAAAATTTGCTGGCTTTCTCTAGGGCAATGTTGAGCAAACATTTAAGAAAGAAATTGGCTAGAGAGAAGATGAAATCTCTCAGTTATTTCAGTAAATAGAATATTTCGCAGAAAACGTGCTGAAAACCTCTACATTCCTATGAACCAATATATAATTTTAACTGGAGAACTTTTTCCCTGTTAATATTAGTTCAGGTATCTTTTTTCCTTCCTCCTTTCTGTTCCTCTGAATGGAAACTTTGAAGTAATATGTTGTACAAACATAGTTAGTGCATTTTCTAAATGTAATTTCAAAGTTGAATGCTTAATGATTTGTAGTTTTTATGCTATGTATATATCTGCCAGCTTTCCTCAGCATAAGCTGGCTAAAATAACTCACTCCAGGTTGATTTATTATTTTTATTCAACCAGGTGCTTCACGGGTTTGGCAACTTTGGCAACGTTATTGTCTATAATGACTCTGCACTTGGTGCTTGATGATGTCAACCTGTGCAATGAATTTACTGGCACCAGGAGAGAATATTTCATTCCCTTATCTCTTTGTGAAGCAGCACGCTTCATCTCCCATATTGCTTGTTTTTCAATACGTCTCATGTAATCTCTCTGATTTCTTTGATACGTCTCCCTTTCAGGAGTGTTTAGTTATGATTCTGCTGAGCTAATAGCTGCTCACAGAAGTAGAAATACATTTGTTATGTTGAAGTTTCTTTATAATTATTGTCACTTTCTATTTTTTTGTCTCATGGTGTCTCTTAGGCATCTCTGTTTAGTTTGGGAGGAGGTATAAACAAGTTTTTCTCTTTTAAGTAGATCTGGAATATTATTTGGTAAGATGTGGGGATACAGAGAGTACATCTATTTCTGCAGAGTGCATCTATTTCTACATCTATTTCTACATCTATACTGTATATTGCAATGCACATTTGTTTAATTTGTGTTTCTGCAAAAAGCCATCACTCTATTATATTTCACTTTTACCTAAGTATCAGTTTGAGGGATAATTTAGCTTTTTTTCCCTTTTCCGCATTAATCTTAATTAGTTTTAAACTTGCAAGTTTAAAACCTTCTATCACTTAGAGGATAAAAACAGTATGACTGTTGGAACCTAAAGTTTTGCTAAGTTTTAAGCACTAACATCCTATTAAATGGATGCTAAATACAATCCGATCTGTCAGTTTCCCAATACTTATGGGACTGCAAACCATGCAAAATGCAAAGTTGTGTTAAATCTGAACTTTAATTAGTATTGATTGAATGACAAAAATTCTTTCTTTCTTACTTAGTTGTCTCAGTGGAATGTAACAAATACTTTTCAAATCCTTTTTTAGGATGTAGTTTTCAATACCAATGGCATTACCACTTCAATTATATAGATATCATAGAGGGAAAAGTAACCTGTGTGTACAAATGTTACTCATCCTCCCAGTTGCATGTTCCTCCCATGTTCAAGAGGATCAAGAATATCTTTGCTAAGTGAGCTGTATCTTTAAGGTAAATGAGGTGCTTATACTTGACCCTGGAGAAAATAAAGACAGTGACCTAATTGCCAATCCCTATGATCAATTAAGGCCATGCACAGCAGATCACAAAAAAAAAAAAATAAAAAAAAAGACTAGAAAAAAGGCTCCATCTGGTTCAGAAGACAGTGGCCAGTCCCATAAATAACACAAGCTGTCAGGAAAGCTTCATTCCTGAAGTACTCTCTGAATTGGCTTTCTGTCCAACTACTGCTCCACTACAAGGAGCTCCAGAGCTTTGCATAGGCTTGGAACAAACCTATCTCTTCATCTCACCTCAGTGCCTCATTCATGAGTTATTTCAAATTAGCAAGGTGGAGAATGAATTGTACACAAATAAAGAACATGGACATATACAATTCTAGAATCCAATTGCACATGTGCACATACATGGACACACACAGACACAAAAAGCCCATGTACACATTAAAAACAAAAAAAAGTCTGGGTTTTCATTTCAGCTGAGCTTTCCTGAGACAGGAATACAAAACCCAACTGCAACATTATGTTTGGAAAATGTAATGGCAAACTCCATACGAAAGTGGGAGGTAAAGATTAACAAAAAGCTTTACATTATATTTATTTGTTTTTCAAATCATTGTCTTGGGAGCTAATGACATTTGTACTCCAGTAGTACCTATTACTAGGTCTGAAGGTGAGAGTGCTGGGTGATGTACAATTGTAAGGTAAATAAATAAATACATAAATGTTCTGAAAGTTTATGACATTGGTGCACAATACAAATATACCTGTCTTGGTGGTTTTTTTTAGTTGGAAGACAGGTTTCATAAAAAATGGAAATGCTAACAGAGAACATGAGTAGTGTTGAGATGGTGCTGAGCCCTGACACAGCTGGAGAAGATTCCACAGTCCCAGCACTGCCTCTGTAGCTTTCTATCACTCACTTCTGAAAGCATCTGGTATCTCAATTTTCCTTCAGATGCCACTCGGTATCTCCTCTCTGGTGTTAGATTTAGGGCTCAGGGTATGTGGGCTCCTAGGAGAACATTGAAAATTGCTTTCAACAATCTTACCAATTTTGAGGAATCGTCTCATGTAAGGGGTAGCAAGTTTCCTTGACTCAGTTCTGCATTAAATCTCTGACACATGATGGAGCCACTCCTTTCCCAGAATGTTTTATCAGTTTTACTTAAACATCCTGCCCCCTTCTGCAGAAGGAGACAAAGGATTCTCCATTTTTATAAGGTCTTCCCTGGGGAACAGAACAAAAGACAAATAGTTTCTTTAAGTATATTTTCTTAGTTAAACATACAGTTTATAGCTGAACTGTATTTCTTAGGAATCAAATGGTTACTCCCACACCCAAAGTATTCAAGTATGTAAAAGTTGTGGCATGAACAGGGTGAAGAGACACTGTGGAGATTTCTCTTTCTTAGGGGTAAAATGGAGCTCGGTATTCCTGCCTGTTAATCTGTTGATGATAAATAGCAAACTGCTGCATTTACTTCTCCTTCCTGGTCTGCATTCAGAAGAGAACACACAGAAAATTCACTTTGAAACATTTTCTTAAAAGTGCATGATCAATCCCTAGGGAGAAATTCACAGCCCGGAGAGAACCTTGTGCTGGTGTTTGATAGTGACAGATAGCAATGGAATACGGTACTCAGTGCTCCGAACTAAGAGACCATTATGTGTGCAACTCACAGTGAGACCATGGCAGAATAAAGCTTCCCCCAGCCCCACCCAGAAGTGTGGCTGCCTTTGTAATTTTAATTGGTCTGTGTTTGTGGAGTGGGGCCTCTATTTACTTATGGCTTGGGGCTTGTGTTTACCAAGCCTGGTGGAGGCCAAGTGTCATATCACTGAAGCTTAGTTCCTGCAAGCTCTCCTGCTATATCTTGAGGCACTTTTCTTTTCAGTATCTGTGCCTGTCTAATTCACGAGCTTCTGTGAAACAAGCACAGGAGGGTACAAGGCCTACAGGGAGGAATTACACCTAATTACTCAAATAATTGCTAGGCTGTTGCCTTCTTAGTCACTGAAAATAATTTCCAGGTCCCTGGCTTTTATAGATAGTCTTCTAGAGGCAGGAGGACACAGCCCCCTTTTTAACTCAGCCCATTCACTCACAAAATCAGAACACTCGAGCCTGCAAAATTAATAAGCACCACTTCCATTACATATATTTTAGGTTGTTGTTGCCGTGGCGATAAAGTCAGGGACATTGAATCTCCTCTGTTGAGCCATTGTTATCATCCCTGGCCATCTGCTGCAGAGGAGTGATATTCCATCTCATTTGCATGATGACTGATATATGGGAGGTTTGGAAGGACATATGCCACAGCAATCATGTGATGAAAATTAAAGTGAAAGTTTTGGGCCCAGAGCCGAAAAAAATCTGTGTATGCGCATGAGGCTGTTGATGTGCAAATGTGAATCATATTGAGAAGGTTTGAATAGGGAGGTGTGACGTAAAGAGGGGACACAAACGCAGGTGCTTATCTCTAGGCAGTCAAAGGCGCTGGATGTCATATCATGGGAACTACCTTTCAAAGACACAGCTTTAGTGCACAGTTCAGCACACAAGGGAGGAGAAACATATAAGTTTTGGAAACAAAAATAAAGTAAGTTTAACAACTTTTTCACACTATGATCCCATTGATGTTTAAGCAACTTGTACTGTTAGTAACTTTCTGTCTTTTTTTTTGTTGTTTGTGCTCTAAGCTTGTGAAAAGCAAAAAATCCTGTCCATTTATTGATGTTAAGATCTTCTTGAGAGATTTGTGTTAAGAAGTTTGAGGGGTTTTAATCCATGTTTAAAATGCTTTCTGCAAACTTTTCTTTTTTTTTTTTTTTTTTTTTTAATGACACTAATGCTGTTTCTTCCACAATGTATGCTTGGTCATTATCTTAAATGCTATTTTGGGCCTCAATTAAAAAATAGCTACTTGTAACTGCTTTGAGACAGCTTTCTGAATAAAATGTCATGGTGTAATTGCATTTATACTGCCTCAGTAAAGCCTTTGTTCATATACATTTTACAATTGTGTAAATTTGCAGCTCTAGCTATTTGATTTGAGGAAATGATCACAAGGACTCTTTTTCTCTCATTTTGAAAAGTTACTGAACTTAAATACTGGCTTTTTAAAAAAGAGAGATAAAAAAATGAGGTGGGAGAGGGAGAGTGGGACCAGTGTATTTGTAGGAACTGTTCGATAGATGCAGGTTCATTTGCAGTTCTGTATTACAGACCAGAAAGCTTTCTCAGGATGTTTTAGAACCCTTTAAAATCATGTGTAATGCTTTTGAAATGAAAATTGTTGATCAATATGCTTATTAACTTTACTCAAAGGGGAAAAGAATCTTTCAAAGCATGGCACTTCTGTCCTTTAAATTATTTGGGATTCAGAGAGTGAATTGAGAGCTTCTGATTAAAAAAGCGAATACTGTACTTCAGAATGAATGTATGTGTCAGGAAAATCTTTAGAAAGTTAAATGACAGTAATATCATGTAAGGTTGAAGAATGAAATAGACCTTCTGGGACAACGTTTTGCAGGAGGATAATTTTTATGAAATAGCATTTGATGCTAGAGAAAGTCTGTTTAACACTCTGATCAGCAATAGCTCTCTCTCTCTCTGACTTTCTTTTGTCTTTAACAAAGCACTTAGTTCAGATGTTTGTCTTCCTTCATATGTAAATAGCAAGGCAATTTTGTGCAAGGTGCTGTGAATTTTTCATTTAAGAGATTATAAAAGCACAAATCCCAGATTTTATCCCTAAACTGTAAAACTGTATGGGGTGAACTTTGTTAGTTAAGGATCTTTGTGGGATTCAAAACGACCGTTTACTACCTCTTTTGTCAATTAAATTAGTTAAGTTAATTGCGTAGATGTGTCCTCTTTGGTTTGGCTGTGCAGTGGTTTTGTAATTTTTAAAGAAAATTACAGCATCTGTGATGAAAGCTTTTTCTGAGACAATAATATATTTCTGCTCTAAGGTGACTAATTAATAATACAGTTTTCGAATCAGGAATTTCTAAAAATAGGCTTTGCCTCTTAACTTCCCAGTTTGGAGCATTTTATTGTTACTTGTAAATATCATCTTTGTGTTATAGTACTTTCATGCCTGCAGGCTAAGATTACCAGTCTTCCTTTTTTTCCTCCTCCTTCTAAATATTCAATTACTCAATGGTAATTATTATTATGTGGCCTTCTTGGCTTACTGCATTATTAGATTAATATAGATTTCTTGTGCCAAATTAGCGGAAATCACTGTTATATACAACAACGGATCACTTTTTTTTTAAAGTTTTATTTACTTTGTTGAATAACAGGAAGACTTTTACATCATGATGTTTCATTCTTAAGACTTTTAATATAATATACCTTTGAAAGCTGAGCGGGAGAGGGTGCCTTTTTGTTTTGCTTTTTCTCTTGTAGGTTTCTAATAGAAATTTTGGCTAAATTATAACTTAAATTTTTTCAGAGATGTATGAATAGGGATCTTTGTGAACGAAATTGTAGTTCAAGCCCCCTGATCTCTGATTCTCGTGACAGAGGTGTTTAGCAGAAGTGAGAAAACTGAAAACGAAAGAAGAGGAGCTGTCCAGGGTACTGCAGCTGACTAGTATTTCCTGCTACTGCATCGAAAAACATCTTTACTGAAGTGTTTACAAAACTGCCACCATTTGTTACTTTTTATTTTCCCACTCAGAAATAGAAAAAAACCACCCACCTTACAATGAAGTCAACTATAAAAACGATGCACATGAAAAACTTAAATCAGGAGCACGTCATCTTTCTGTGAATAGCAAATACACACTCACATCACAGTAACTTTCAAAAATTGCTTAGTAAGATTAAATTTCTATGCAAAGTTTTTTGTCAAAGTTACAGACAATAAACTTTACCAGTCTAAATTAATCTATGAGTACAACACAAATGGTTTCTATGGTAGTGCTGTAATGTAAACAAAACAAAGGAAAAAAAAAAAGCAGATCCCAATCTTGCATTACTTGATTGCTTTTGAAATGAATTCTTGTCCTTATGTGACCTGAAATGTGTGGTTATAAAGCTATAGAAATCCAAACGATCATATTTGTTTGATATGAAATGAAAAAAAATAGTTAAATTGAAAGTTTAACATCATGAAATTCAAAATCCCAAGCGGTATATAAACATTAAAAGAAACTTTGGACTGCTAATCCTAGGAAATGAGTTTTATGGATTGAATTCAACAAGGCTTCAGAAATGGTTCCATCTGCTGCCTAGCAGCTGGTGAAAGGATAAATTTAATTCATTAATTCATTTGGAAAAAAGGATCCAAATAGTAAAGAGTTCATTGCTCATAATGCACGTAGGTGAAAATCAAAACTGAAATTAGGTCCAGTTGATCATCTTTGATAGTGAGAAAGATTTTCTTTGTAATTGTTATAATTATCTTGATCAGTCAGTTGACAGTATATTGACTGTTAACAGTTAATGGGTATTTTTATGTCTTAAAAAGTTGAGAATAGTTCTCAACTCTCTCGTCTTCCAGAAGGAACATCCCTTCTTGGACAGTTACAGATTTTGTATGTTCTAAAAGTTAGGTTGTTTCAGTGAAATAATATTGGTGTCTTTCTATGAATATTTGCAGATTGTCTCTTATTAAGTCAATTTAAGAATCCAAAATAGGGGACCACTGAAATTGGAAAATAGACTTATGCGTAGTTAAATCACTGTAATAGTCCAAACCCAGAACATCAAATGCAGAGTTTATTACTTTACTTTTCTATTAGAGTCACAAGTTTTCTATTAAAGTCACAAGCTTAATATTTTTTTTCTTGTCTTCATGTCTGAGTTTCATGTTAAGTGCTACAAACATAGAGTATGAGTGAAAAATTTAAGTTAACATCTGAGAAAGGGTGATATTTAAAAATTCAGCATTTTAAAGGCAAAATTAATTGGACAAATGCTTAAATAATAAATTGACATTCAAGTTCTTGTTATAAAGTTTTCCAAATTACCACAATCTCCAGATAAAGATTTTTTGAAGTGGTTGCCTCTAATTTAATCTAAATCTCAAGCAGTGAGTGCCAAGTTAGCTAAGGCTTTCGAACAGTAAGATGGTCAAGTGGAAAAATCTCTTATACCAGGCACACAGGTGAACCTGTGCCTCATTACATGTGGGGAATACAGAGAACTGATGAACCTGTTATCCTGAAACCAGCTAAATATCTTCCAATGCCTATTTTCAATGTTTCTGCTTGAGATGGTGATTTCATGAATGATATTTGGCTTTTCCCATTTCCTCTGTAGCCCATAGCTCACTGTGGTGGGTTTGTTGGATTTACTATAAAGGTTCTGTTCGCACCCTGTGGGTTGGGTTAAGAATTAGGATTTATGCATTTACTTCTACTGTTGCTTTGTTTATACAGCTTTGGTTTAGTTTTGATCCCTTTTTTTTTGCCTTTGAGGCTCTTCCACAGTGTCAGCTGCTGACTGATAGTAGGAGAACGGCCTCGTGGTGTGAATGAAAGGGACCTAGCGGTTGGTAAACAGAGATAAGGAATAAATAGAGCACAGGCAAAAGGAGATAGTTCTGTGGGAGCCCAGATTGCCGCCAGTCTGTTCAAGTGAGATGCAGTGCCTGTCCTTTTCCCAGATTAAATTAGTGTGCGAAATCTCCAGTGACCTCCTCCCCTTCTCCCCATACTCTTTAGCCAAGCTGAACAGCCTCTGCTGTAAAGTATTCATTTTATCCAGGGACAAGTTGGACAATAGAACTCTCCCTGTTACTTATGGACAGCTGTCGTGATTCATGGGGCTTTTCAGCATTTCATTTTTCATAAGAGTTAAAAGGGTTTTACCTTGTAACTGAAGAGAGGTTAGAAATGCAAAGATGCCAGCCCTGAGGTTGCCTGTAGTAAGGAAGTTAATAAATAAATATCACACACACACACAAACACATCCCCTCCCCAATGTGTGAAAGGCTGTGGTTTTTTGTTAGTGCTGCTCTTCTTATTTAAAGGGGTTTAATTGTGATAACATGATTACACTGAAGCATGAACTGCATGGAGAAATTAACAAGCAGAAACACAGCGATATGGAGGGCCCCCAAGGTTCCCTAAATTAAAGGTGACCAATGCAAACCTAGTGAGTGCCCTTTTCCCTTCTTTGCCCTTGCTTTTGCCTACAACTCCTATCAGTTTATTACCTGCAAATAACTCCCAGGAAAGAGTAAACACTCATGAGATACCTCTGTGGTCCCGTATTTTTTTTTTTTTTTTTGTGATTTACTGCAAATATATTCAGCATTTTGACTGATTAAATAGACCTTCGGCAACCTTGAGGGTCACTGTGTAGAGTATGTACATAGAAAATGCATCAGCCCATTGTACCCTGGCAGCTAATGAGATTGGTCGTTAAGTAAATGACACAAAGCCTACAAAAAAAGCTTAGCAGCTCACTAGAGTATCACAGAGTGTCCCTGCACACCACACAACGACACAAACAGTGGACTAACCTAGCCCACCCCTGCTTTATTCTACATCACTGCTTCCCTGATGTCAGCGTGAGAGGCAGAACAAAGGCTAAAAGGCACACGGTAAGTCAGTCTGACAATTATGCCCTAGGGAGAAAGTAGAGCAAATCTTAGCCTAACCATGGGGTTGAAAGTCCGTTTCTAGACAAGTAGGTCATAATGAAGGGATTTTTTTTCCCCCCTGTCACTTCATGAAGGGGAGAAAAAATGTCTCTGGAATCATGGTTGGGTTTGTTTCTTGTTTGTTTGCTTCCTTTTCTCTCTGTCTGATTTGTCAGTTTACAAAAGTTTCAGGGATTCCGAAAGTAATGTGAAACAGTATGTTTTGTGAACTGGATATTTCAATTATAATCTAATGAATTAAATATTACTTGGAGGAACTGCCACACAGTAATCATTGCCTGGGATGTACATTGCATCTGATGAACTTTACAGATAGAAAGTTTCTTTTTACTTCTCTGTAAAAATCTGCTGAAGATGTGTTACATATATATATATATGAATGCAAATTTCAATCCACTAGACAGCTACTTACACTCCTAAATCCCTGGTACAGTTTTTACAAGTATGCAGATGTAAATGAAGTTGCTACTATAATTTTGGAATTTTTAGAAAAGATTTTTACATGATGTCTTTCTCTATGTTGTTTTTTACACGAGCTGAAATTAGAGCTGAAGATTCCTTTTTAACAGTTGCACAGTCATTACTTATTTTCCTTGCACAACAGCAAAATATTCAGCTGATATCTTATAATAGCAGGTGCCTGCCTGTGTAACCAATGATAAAATCTTTTCTGGTAGTGTTTCAGTGTAGTACCTCAGGACCCTTTATTTTGCTGAAAAATGGCAACAGGAAGTTGCTGGAAAGTCTTGTTTGCATTACTAAAATGTTTCTGTCTGCTTTGCACTTTGGAGGCTCAGGGGATGTTAGCTTCAAAACAACATGATCTTATTGCAAGATGCCTGTGTGCATTAAGTAATGCTTCTTCTCTCTTCCCTACAAAACCACTGCAAACCATGTGTTTTAAGAAGTATTTATCAAATACAGACAGTTAAAGAAGTGGCGTTTAGATACCAGTCTGCATTACAATTGATCTTTTGTTGGGTTTTAGGGGTTTAGTTCTTTGTTTTGCTTGTTTTGGTTTTATTTTTTTTTTTAATTGTTTTGCTTTGCTTTGCTTTGGGGGACTTATATAATTTAGGAAAAAAGCTTGTCAATATACGTGTATTTAGACATATCAGGATAACCTGCTCACTTAATTAAAACTCTTCACAGGTCGCAGAAGTCAGTTCGTTATGATATGTCGCTTACCCAGGAACATCCTTTTTACTTCATGGGCAATAGAATTATCACCATAGCTTACAGACACTAAAATAAGGTGTGAGATTATAACAGAAACATTTGATGATACCTTGTAAAGGGGAATGAGCATATGAATATATGCGTGCATACTTATTAAAAAAGTTCACATATGCAAAAAACTATATTCACCTATATATTAGGTATATCTGCAGTTATATCTGCTTTTGTGTTTCCCAGTAATTCCAGCTTAGAAAATATAATGAGAAAGTAACCAAACTGAAGTAAATTTGTGTATCCCATTTTACTTTCCATATTTTTAAAAGTTGTGTACATCTCAGCAATGCTTTCCCGGTGTTACCTTAGCAAATATGAGAATTCAGGCATCAGAAAGCAAGCTTTCTAAGTCCTATAATTCAAACCTAGATAAACAGAGATTTAGCAAGCTTCAGTCTTGCAACAGTTTTGCTTTAAAATATGCTAACTGATATTGTTTCAGTTTATTTTAACAGAAAATATTCCAAGATATTTGATGTTCAAGTGCAGCCCCACAGTTTTTAAAAATTAGCATATCCCTGTGACACAGTCATGTATCCTTTTTACATACCTACACCAACAAGAGTAAAGAGTATTTCATATTTCAGCATTCACCTTATTAATAAGTTCAGCTATTTATACTGTTAAAAGTAAAGAAGGGTTTTATAGGAGTAATGCACTTGCAGCAGCGTTACAGAAATCATACTGCTGTAATCAGACAGTTGCACTCTGTAATCCGACAGGTTGAGCCTCAGTAAGTTTCAGTAGTTTCTCACAGCTTCATTTTTTTCCCTCATTTTTGTCATTTCTTTACTACACCTAAGAAAAAAGACAAAGAAAACTTGATTTGTGATTATTAATGTCATTCATCTGATCTGCCTGATAAAACTATAAAACACTCCAGATTTTTAGAAACCACTTTTCACTCGACTTTTTGGACATTACAATCCAGCATGAGGCCTCTACCTTTATCTTAGCACGCAGTTCCAGAGTGTGAGCTGTGCATGTGGATCTGAAAAACTTCATGGTACTATGCAGTTGATTTGAACAATTCTAATTCAGTTTTTTTGCATGTTTATAGTTTTTCAAGACAGTAACCTCAAAATATGTGATATTACTGACAAGCATCTCCAAAGTCACTGACAATCCTCATAAAGGCCTGATGCTGTCGCTCCAAAATAAAATACAGAAGATAACATGCAGAATAAACTTTATATTCTACTGTATCCACAAATATATAGAGAGAATCTAGACCAAAGTCTTTTTCTGAACGGATTGATTTTGGAAGCGTACATAAATACCTGGGTTCGGGTCACTTTATTGTTATTATGCGCATAGTTGTGGATTATTAAAAACTACATAAGCAAAGTCAGTGTTTCTGGATTTTAATTATCTTGAAGTACTTAAGATTACAGATGCTGTTCAATTAATAATAAAAAAAATTTTCCTCCTAAATTTTTTTAGTACTTACATCAAATTTCTTTGGAGTAGAGGAGAGTTGCTCTCTTTTATGTTTATGGAAGACTTTTGATGATACTAGCCACTCTTGCCTTTCTAAAGAACAGATTTTCGATTCAAGAAAAGGTGATAACCCAACAGCAAAAGTTACTTTTGAATGAAAAGGATTTGCCTTCTTGGGTAGGTGAACACTCACAAAAACATTCATACACGTGAATGATTCCACTGAGGTGAGGTCCATGGCTCACTTTAATACAGTAAAGCAGGTGTGAAAGCTGCATTTTGAAGATGAGGGTTTTATTGATTTGCTTAAGAGATTCAAATAACATTTGCTACCACATATTTCAGGTTTGGTTTCATACTTGAGCTTTTCCCTTCACTAAGAAACATTGGTGAAAAAGAGCTAGATTTTTATTTAAAGGCATGTATCTGAACTCTGCTCTGTAGGGTTTTAAATTTGAAAATATGCATTAAAACTCTTCCAAAACATTGGTTCAAATGAGGACCGGAGTTCCCAATTTCTTCTAAATAGTGGTCTTCTTTTTCCAGTGGTAGAGTCACTAGGTCAGTTCCCTAAATCTCAAGAGAAATTTTGGCACTTTCGCTGCCCTTCCTGCCCCCAAGTTGAAGCACATGTACAGCATCTGGATTGGCACAGAAAAGTAGTGATGGCTCCAAAGGCACTGTTATGGACTATCAGGTCAATAATCCTTATGTTAAGAAGGATTTACATGGTACAGAGTAATGGCACTGTCATTTCTGAAGTAAAAACCACTTTTTAATGAGCGTGAAAATATTGTTTAGCGCTCTTCGCATCAGAGATACATCGGGAGCTAAAAAGACAAACATATATAACTTCCTGAAATTAAAGCTCTCATTTTAATATTTGAATCAAATAAATGTTAAAATACTGTAGGTAGACAGTTACAGTGTACCAAATAGGGACGTTTTTGAAAATGTATTTATTGCTCTCAAATTTTTTCTTCCTTACTATATTAGAAGAATTAAAGGATGTGCATATCGTGTCTTCAAATAGAATTTTTATGGGACAGTCCAGAAATAAATTTGGCTTAGGGTTTTGTTTAAATTTTTCTACTGTGTGATTTTCTCCTCCTTAAGGCAGAGGTTTGACACAGTCTAGCATACATGATCTTGTTACAAAAGTAAGTTTGAAAGTAAAGTTGGCAGCCATAGAAAACCACAGTAGCGATTTTTTTTCCTATTAAAATGTTTTCTTCTCTCTGATTGAAAAAAATATTTAATTGAAAAAGAAAACCCAACCAAACCACACACACACACAAAACATCTTTCTTAAATATCCCACATTTAGGGAAAAAGTATTTTCCTTACTGATAATGTGGTTAACTCAGATTCCATAAGAGGCATGGAAAGTCACCAAATCCTAAACAGAAAGAATGAGCACTGCAACAAAAATGGAGAGAATGAGTGCATATGACATTTTCATTGCATCTCTAACATTTTATAAAATTAAAGACCATTTTGAAGTATGTGTCTGATGGGAATCATCCTATATATAAGCATTCAACATTTAGTGAACAGAGTGCAACTGAGCACATAAATCACACTAAATAGCATTGACACTTGGTCAAAAGAAACATATATTTATTGCTCAAGTGTATGTCCAAGCTAATCTATGGAGAACCTTGCCATTATTTTTGTGATAAACAGTGCTGTCCACAAAAAGGGTTAAAGAAAATGCATTCTGTTGCATCTGCTTACTAAATCCCTTACTTTAGTAGAAATTCAAATTTTGTAAAGATTATTCGTTTTATTGATGCATATAATTATAATCACAAGCCATCTGCTGATTTGGCAGGCATGGTTAAAATTCTCTAACTCTCATAACCTTTCAAGTACAGTGCCCTTGGGACTCTATTTCACTTTTATATTTTGGAAAACATGTAGGGACAAACAAGAGAGGTCATCTGCCGAAAGTCAGACCTGTAAAACATTAAAAGAATAAAGATCATGTTGACTGCTCTTGTTTTAATAGGGAAAAAAAAGTATTTTCTATTTTGCTTCTCACTTCAGGAAGGATTATACTGGTTTTCATCACACACTTTGGGAATTTGAATTTTTTTCTAGGGATTAAAGCTCTCTCCTAGCACCTCTGGGATCTGGGTTCCAAGTTTAAACTAAAAGAACAAATATTGTTCAGTTTGGTTGCCACAGGTGAATTAAATGTATTTAACCTTGGCCTTAATTTTTCTTTTTTATACAATTCTCATTGCATTTCCATTTGAAATGTTTTAACAAACATTATTCCAATTTTTTTTTTTTAATTTGTTTACTGAGTTTCACAGAGAGGCTCCTATCATGTATTTAGCTTTTTCCTGTGAAGCTCAAAAGAGCATTTTGATTTAGAGGGCTACATCCAATAAGGCATAACATGAATGGCTAACATTCTTTGCCATAGCCCTTTAGAAAAAAATGACTTTATTTATATTAGCATACCACTGACTGGTGGTTAGCCTCAGTTCCAAATGGTTGGGCTTTTGATCTGTGAGAAGTTTTTTTGGGTCCACCACCATGTGTAGCCAAACTATTTTGTGCTTGACTGTTCTTTCTTTTTAAAAAAATCTTTATAGATGCCATTGTGGTAAATGTGGTGTTACTCTGCTGCTTCTAGCAGAAAACAACCACAAGGGGAAAAAAACCCCAACCTCTAAGGTGCTCTCTCTGTCAAAAATAAAAGAAAATATCCCATGTAAACTAGCTGCAGTATATTCACAATGCTGTGATTTAGGAGAGTGTTTTTGAGGGAAAATACAGGAAGATGGAAAAGCTATCTGCAGAATGGGATAGTCCAGTGACTTCCTGATATTAGCGGAAGGCAAAGGCAGTAACCCTTCACAGAGTTCTCTTGGCTCATTCTGTATTGATGTGTATCTTGCAGGGACAAAAGATGCAACTCTCACTTGTGTTTAATTAGTGTATCTGAAGGCCTGTATGCAACATGCACGCTGCTTTACTCCTTTTGGAGGTTTGATTCTCACCCCACACCCTCATTATGAGAAGCAGGAGGGAAATGCACATGTTTAAAAGTGTCTTCACAGCTGAAACTAGGGAAACAGGCCGAGAGTAGCTCTGGTTTATTTCACAACCAATTAAGTATGACATCTGTTGAAACTCAGGAAATAATCTCCCTTCCCCCGTTCATATACTTAAGCTGCCAGACTTTTGTTTAGATATGATGAATTTCACCAACAAGGGTTTTTCCTTTGGGGTAAATACATGAAATAATAATAATAATAATAATAATAATAATGAAGTAATAATAATAGTAATAATAATAGTAATAATAATGATGATGATGATGATGATGATGATGATGATGTAAAATTTTTCTTAATTTTATTTTTTACACTGCATTTCACTGAGTGCATATGACTTAGATCTGTTTGACACTCACAAATCAAGCAAAGAATTGTGTTAATAATTCTTTACCTAAACACTCACATTACATAAAAAAAGGGCATATTTGTGGTAAGCAATGATAATGACATTTTAATTTTCGAAAATCTGGTTCTTAGGTTCTTATTAACTCTAAAAGGCCAGCAAAAATCGTGAGAAAGAATTTGGGTTTCAATTTATTTGCTTACATGGTTGAAAATTTGACTCAGAACTGAAGACACCAAATAAACCAGGGCAGGTGGAATCATGTATGGCTAAAACAAAGCAATACAAAAGAATTAAATGCAAATCCACTGTCACTGGTAAGATCAGGTTTCTCTGGTGTACAGCAGTTTATAGTAAAAGAAACATAGATAAGTTCTATTAGCAACTTTCATTCATATGAGACCCTTTCCATTTATCAGACATTAATCCATGTGATTAATTTACTTTAATTCCTTCCTAAAATATTGTCCAATGCAAACACTAAAAGGATGGTGTTTCAGTCCATACAAACTCTTAGAGTTCTGTTTCTCTCTGTTCTGCTTAGAGCTTGATTGTCTTCTTTCTGCTATATCTAGATAAGAAATATTTACCATATCATGCTGACCTTCTCCTTTGCCTCTTGGCACTGGGTTCTCCTGTGTCTCTGAAACCACACTGCTCACATCAAAGCTATGGCTAACTCTCCTTTTCCGTAAGTTTCACCATCTACCAGTGCTCCCTTTTATCTGCTCATCAGCTTCATGCTGTTTGCCAGTTCTTTCCTACAAGGACTGGCACTGCCTTCCTTCCTGGAGGATGCTTTCCCATCTATTTCTCTTGCCTTCCCAGCCCTACTTCACAACACAGCTCACATGGCATACATGCTATTTCAGCTTTAAGATGCTGCTCAGTGATGGCCATAGGTTCCTTGGTTAGGAATCACCATTTGGTGAAATGCCAGCGTGCACAGTGGAAGTGGCTAGACCTGAGCCAGTCATCCAGATTCCCTTTAGAGTCAGAGGAAAGAGACATTTCTTGTGTGCAATTCATCTCACCCTGAAGGGTATGAAATGAGTAAGATGCATCACACGTCTACACAGGCTCAGAGATGCCTGCAGGTTGCCTACAGGCTACCCAGAGACCATGGGCATCCAGCAGTTACTGCCTCAGAAATACATGTTTGCCTTTCAGGCACGTAAAGTTATGAAGATGAATCCTGTCTTTCCCATCCAGCCTACAAATTGGACTGGATTTCTTCTTGAATTGTCTCTACACAGAAATATTTCTCAAATATTCATACAAGACAGTGATATGGATAATATGATACACGGTAGATCAAAAGTCTCCTCTTACTCCTCTCCTCACATGACATTGGTGAAAATCTTTGTCTACTTAGCTATTGCAGGAGAGCAGAATAACAGAAGTGAGTACTGCTGTGCAGCTCAGAGGACTAAATTTTGCTTCTGAAATGTAATTTTTACAAAAGGGAAGGTTTCAGTTCCTTGTTTTCTTCTATGAAGCCATTATAGTTCCTTTTTAAAAAAGTTTTTCTCAAAACTACTTAAAAAATAAAGAGAATCAAACTGTGAAGATTTATCAATATCCATTAATTCAAAAATACTTTGAATTTGTTGTATTTTTTAAACACTGCTGATAGGAGCATTTTCAGACATTTTCTTTTTCCTGTTAGTCACCACTTAGCATCCAGAGATACTTTTAGGGGTGGTTTTTCTGTCTCCTCAGGCTTTCAAGACTCTGTTTCCTGAGCTTCAAAGTAATAGAAAGATTGATTTGATTATGGTTTTGCACTGTTTCAGTGGGTGATTATAAGGATTCAGTATTCCCCATGCTTTCATAAAAACTATAAACAAGCCTTCAGATTAAAATTTCAGATGCTGTGCATACTTTGCATAGATTTCAACTATTTTCTCTCATTTTTCAAGAGATTTGATGACACAAGTTTAGATTTTTTACAGAATTATTTATCATCCCATGATTTTAACATGTAGGTGTGTGATTTTTAAAAAAATCATCTTTTAAATTCCTAGGGACAGCTTCTCAAAGTTCCTTCAGATCAAGGCAAAGTTGTTAAATTCTCCAAGTGAGCAGTTCAAGATTCCTTCAGGCTTCAAAGTCACATGCAACTCCCCAGATCAGTGCTAACCTTTATGTAGAGGATGGTCCCTATGGGAAGTGCATGTATTTGGCCATGCACTTCCCTAATCCATGCCCCACAAGGCACAGGTGGGTCTTGGAAGCAGGGAGCAGTATCTAAATCTCTGATGCTGTTTTGCCTTTTCAGACTCTTTCCCCAAGGGTAGGATAGGCACAGGAGTAAATTCTGCTGGAAGATAATGCTCAGTTTGATCTTATTTTGAAATGATGAATTTTACAAAGGGTGAGTGACTCTGCACCTCCAGTAGCACCTCCTCAGACTCAAAGTCAATGAAAATCATGCACAAGATCTTGGGCATTTATTGTGGTATAAATTGGCAGCAGTTCAATAAACATAAACCTTTATGTTATAACATTTCTTCTGAAAACTTAAACATAACATTCTCAGACTTTTCTTCCCAAAAATCAAAAATTTAGCGTCTATCATCAGAAATTGTCTTCTTACATATCCCTAAGTCATTCTGAAGAGTATGAGAGAATAAACAGCTTTAGCCCTGAATGCTTTGGGGCCAGTGTTATTTATAGCAACAACATTAGCAAGACCAGTTATTTTTATTGTTATTAATGTGACTTACATGCTACTCTATTGTGATCATGGGAAATAGTACTGGGATATTGAGGAAGTGCAAGCTGCTTTCAGTCAATGATTGCCAGCCTACAAACAGCAAGGTCAGCATTGCAGAAACCCTCCAGGTCACAAGGCTTACTTCCCTGTATATTTGGGGCTTGGTGTCTATTTGTTAGGTGCATGATGATCCCTGTCTCTTACATTTACATGATACTTTAGGAGTAAAAAAGTAAAGTTTGTGAGAAGAAACTGTAGGGAAGACACCATGGCTTTTGGCATAATTTTTTCCCTTCTTCCTGAATTTCCTGCAGAGATCCCCACAATAGGAATATCATCAGCTCAACAGACTCTTTAGGGAAGTTCCTTCTAGCATCCCAGTTCCTTCAGTGTACAGCATCAAGCCAGCTTCTAGCGGGGAGATATTGAGCCTGGGTACTGACAGAATCCAAGCTAAGCAGACCAGATCTCAGAAAGGTGAAACTCATTCCAAAGGTGAAGCTTTTTTATTCACCAAGTGGAAAGGATTTTTTCCCTATTTCCTGCCCATGGATGAAGGAGATATAAAGTTCTTGAGAACTCAGGAAACCTAAGAAAATCCAGTAGCATGAGAAGACTTTGACTGTATGGAGAATAGTCATGCTATCCCTGGGAATTTATTTTTTTGTTTCATGAACAGTGAGTGAGATACGGTGGGTTGGAAGAAGGAATATGGTCAGAGGAAGAATCTGAGACAAAAAGAGCTTTACATAACAGTTTTCCCAGGTCTGACCTGAGTGATAAGGGGTTTCTGTGAATCATTAAACCCAATTAATGTACCTTCAGGAAATTCACTTTCACTTAATCCAAAATCAAGCAGGAGAATTGCTTCTAATGGTGCAATAAATAAATATCTGCTTTTTAAAAAAGCATAACCACACAGCTCACATTTTCTCCCTGCTCAGAGTTGTTTGAGCTGTCAATACAACTTGCACAACCTAGGATGCCTGACAGAAAGAAGTGGTTTCCTACAATAATGCTCTAAGTGCACTACCCATTTCCTAGATGACCACTGAAGTGATCCCTTGGAATGCCATGGTGCTTTGCTTTTGTGTTCTCAAAAGGAAATTTATCATATTTTGAGCTGTCAGTCCTTCAAGGTTTATCTGGAGCTGTAAGCATAAATTTCTTCTTCCCTCTTCATATTAAGATTTCTATGTTCCTGCCACAAATTTGTCGATTTCCATTATCTCATGTGACAGCTAGCAAGGAATTCAGCCTCAAATAATAACTTCACGAACAGGCCTGTTGCAGATGAAACTGCAGCTAGCTGAGCTCACTCTCACATGGCATGTACTCACATGACATGTGTGTGTATGTTGTCCCTTTGGTGTCTGGTGAAAATTTGCTTTCTCTGCTCACATCTGCTGATCTTACACTGAGGAAATCTCCCCAGATCAGGGTAACCTCCACAAAGATATTTTCAGCATAAAATCATTTTATAAAGACAGCACCAGTTTAGAGTCCTGCCCTCAGTTATACGAAAAACATTTTCTGAAGGTTGACACATACAGGGCGTGAATTTTGGAAGAGCTGTCACTATGCCTGTCTTTGGCCATAGTCTTTGTAGCCTCCCACAGGAAAGCTGAAATAACCAGCAGTGAGATCTACTCTTGATCTTATATGATGATAAAAAATACATCCTCTTCAACTTAGCTGGAAATTATGTGTTCTATTTACTTGCTACAGAATTACCTGTTGGAATTACATACAAAACATGAACAGTTTACTGATAGTCTTAAATCATTGTCTCATTTAAATTTGCCACATAAAATAATACAAACTCTCTCCCTAACTGCATTAATTCTTGTGCTATTATCACTTATACTACTCAAACCAATATTTTACAAAGAAGTTTTCTAGTTCCTAGATCAGCAAGCTATAAATAAACTTCCTCACTCAACAATCAGGTAAGATAAGCTAGATGGCTACAAGGATCTAATCTTCCTGATACAAACTGTTATGCAATATTGCAAAAAAACCCCCTTTCATTAGCTTTTCTATCCTTTGATTCCTACTCCTGCTGATGCATTTAGTAATGTGGAGAACGTGGTGTTTGCCCAAAAAGCAATGTTGTTTCCATGAAAAAAAAATAGGATTGGAAGGAGTTTTAAGTATTTCTTTTTTTAAAATTGATTTGCAAATTCTTTGCACAACAAACCTCGCCAATATGTAAACAGGGCTCTAGCTACTGTGTTTGTCCACAGCTAGAGCTACAGATGAACACAGTGTAGTTGTGTGATGACAGGAACAGCTGACTCATTAGTAGAGAGCAGTGAAAGGTAATTAACCCTGGGAAAAGTACAGCTGCCATGCGAGCTGTTCCTTTCTGTAGGATCTGATTAGAAATTAGTGTTAAACCACTGATTCTTTAAAAAAATGTCATTGATAATTCACTTTCTCTCTCAGGTGTAGCCCCTGAAAGGGGCCTAGGATAGAACCAGTGTACAAAAGGTCTTCTATCTAAAAAGGCCTTTTCTGAAAGAAGTGCCCACCTGTTTGGCTGCTTCTGGACTTTTCTTAACCATGAATACTGTCCCAGCTTTCAATGTTTTGAGGACAGCCTCCAAGTACACAGGCAGTGCAGAGAATGCACTGTCAAAATGATTTAAGGCTGTTGGTTGCCATAATGGAGTCTTTAGTGAGGCTAGTTATTTAAAAGTCACAGCTACAACTTCTTGTGTCAGGACACAGCTCTGATGCAAAATGATCAGACCGCTTCAAAAGAAAGCAAAAATCTGTCTCCTGAATAGGTAAGCACAGCATATGAAAATAAAAAGAGAAGAAAAGGATTATGCCCTGAGCACAAAAAACACTCCTCAGCCCATCCCTTCTCCTGCACATACTTTGCTGTTTGAGGTACCAACTCAAGACACAGAGCCCATGATTTAACCAGACCCCAAACAACAAACCAGACTATTACACACAGACACCTGATTAAGGCCTACTTATCAAGAATGAAATAATTATCACCTAAAATAACAAAATTTCATTTAGTGTGCTCTTGTAATTTCCAAACTGCTGTTTATTATTTACAGCTGTCACATGCAAAATAGTTTTGATCACCTCACTTTGTCAGACCTGACCAGGAGTGTGTGTGCAAACCTGTGTGATTGACACTGAGTGTGTGTGAGAGCTTTCACATGCAGGCCGCTTCTACTATTGAGGTCCACCAGAGTGTCCTGGTTCTTTTCAGTGCAGCCAGGCTTACACTAGGCAATCTGAGCTTTAAGTGACAAAGTTTGTAAGACATCTCTCCACAGGATGATTTTTTCATCTTGCCGTAGTCCAGTTTGTTACAATAGAATTATTACTATTATTTTTCCAATATAAAATAGTACTACAATTAGTACTGATACATATTGGTACTAGAAATAGTACTGATATATTCTTCTAGAGTCATTAATACTGTTTAGTGGTACCACAAGTAACTTTTTTACTACACATCTGAGGTTCACATTGAAACAAACTTTCCTCTTTCAAATTCTTTTAAATTAAACACAGCTCTTGTTGTGTGCAATATTTGAATTTAATGTTGCCAAAAACATGTAAATAAATTTAAATACCCAGAAATATATATATTTATAATCACACACACATATATATTCATTTTCACTCATAAATAAATATGCATATACACACACACCTTATTGACATTTTCAGCAATGAGAGCAAAAATATTCAAAGGAAAATATTAAAGATATTTTCTCTGAGAATGTTTCTCTATACAGGAAAACAAACAGATTTTTATGATAAGGGTCTGATGTGTAAAGATTACAGTTATATCCAGATTGCCTAAGATATTTGGAGAGAAGAGAAAGGAAATGTGTTTTAAATTATTTTGCTGTTCACCATATGTTTTTTTTAGTAGCCATCCTTCTCACTGTTGTCCTTTTATATTTCTTTTTGCTTGTTTGTTTGTTTTGGGGTTTTTTGGTTTTTTTTGTTTTATTGGAGGGTTTTTGGGGTTTTTTGGGTTTTTTGGGGTTTTTTTGGTTTTTTTTTTTTTGGTTTTGTTTTTTTTTTGGTTTGGTTTGGTTTGGTTTTTTGTTTGTTTTTTTGTTTGTTTTGTTTTTTGTAAAAAAGCCTGTAGTGAAAAAGGAAACATTTCAAGTTGAGTTTCAGAGGAAGTTAAATGAGCTACTGCTGAACTGATGAATCTATGATGATGAAAATAATATTTGCTACATTAAAGTGTGTTTAGAAATGCACAAAAGCACTTTACAGCACTCTATGTTGTTATCCTCATTTAGCTGAAAGGTGAAAAGACTTGCTGAGGGGCACAGAACAGATCAGTGGCAGAGGCAGGAAGAGAATTCTAGAATCCTTTTCTCAGTTATTTGCTCAATCATGGTGCTTTCTATTTATGCCTACGACAGAAGACAGGTGTCATTTTAGGAAATAATCTTTGTCTCACTTTAGAATCATAAAAGGCTCTGAAAAGAGAATTTGAACCACCACTCCTGGTGACGCAGACCTCTTATCATGTTTGAATAAACTGAAAATGCTTTTCCTTGCTTGATTTACCTGATGCAAACATATGATGAGCAAAACTTTTTGCTTAAGAAGTCTGTCCCAAGGAACATTTGACACGCACATTTTTGTATCTGACAAGTATTAGTCATTTTTTACTTTGATTTGCAAGGTGGTATTTTTATTCTCGGACCTTTTTTCCCTGTGCTCTTCAACGTGTTCCTAAGATCGTCAGGGCAATGCAATAGTGTAAGAAAGCCCCCATTATCTTTAGCAGTTAGGGTCATTACAAGTCTTTTAAATGGTGGCAGACTGTACTTCACATGGCACTCTTGAAGTTAATGAACATATGTGATTTGCATGTTGAGGGAAGGCACACTTCTTCCCTTTGTGTGACTTTCCCTTTCCTGGGACATGCTTGTCATGCTTAATGAGGAGAACTTGCTCAGAAAGGGCAAGATGAGTGCAGAGGATAGCAGAGTGGTAGTTTATATTTTTTAGTAAAAGTAGATTGCATTTTTAGGTTCATTGTTCCTTTTGATGCCTTGTCAGAAAATGTCAAGTCAGCTATTTAGCAATGGTTTTGTCCACAATTATTATGTCCTAATTCCGACTATTACAATATTTCTAAAAATATATGGCTGGAACAGTCAAAAATCACAGGGAATGAATAGAGGAACTTAGATGATGCCTGTGTTTGAGAAGTGACCACCTTTTCTGAACCTAACCAGCTTCAGAACTTCTACAGAGATCCTGTGCAACCATAACAGCACCCCATAAAACCTATCAATTCCTAACCCATCAATTCCTAACTAACTGGAAAAATCAGGTACAATAGAAAGGCTGCCCTTGAAACCCATCAATTCCTAACTAGCTGGAAGAATCAGGTTCAGTAGAAAGACTGTAGCAGTGGCAGCTAAACAGCAGGCAAACAGTGCAGCAAACATCAGAACCGGACCAGGATCTTCCTGCCACGGAAGAGGGCAGTAACAGAGTAATTAAACCCACACAGTTTCGCTGATCTTGGTTCTGCTGATCTGTGTGCTCAGGCATCTCCTGCTGGCCTCAATCCTGCACCTACTGGGCAGCTCTTCCATGAGCAGAGCGTGGCCATCTCTTGCTGGAGGCGGCGGCGTCCTCCCACGCAGCGCCTCACTACAGAGATGAATCCACAGGGAAAGTCATCCTGGCTGGAAAAAAGTAAACATGTTTTAGAAGAAAACAAACCCTGTGTTCCAGAGTCAACGACGCATACTCTTTGAACTTTCTTTTAAAATTACTCTGAAATCATAAGGTTGTTATGGAGTGGTTTTACTCAAAATAATGCATATCATTGTAACACAAGCCTTGAAGTTAAGTGGCTACTTTAATGAAACATAGTTGCCATAGTTACTGTCGGCGAGCAGAGAATAACTTTTAGTTCTTTTGAAGCTATAAATTAGTTTAAGAGGAAAAGGAATAAACAAGCATGCAAAAGTTTATTATTCAGTGTTTCATGCCCGATCAACTCTTAGAAAGGAAAATTCTCCCTAGACTAGGTTATTAACTTTTTCTAGTTGAAATCTATAATTGCCCATCAACAAACACAAAATTACTTTTCAACTCTCCACTATGTCTGTTTTCATGTTTTCCTCCATTTTTTTTTCTCCTGAAGAAACAGTTTTTCAAAGTTCTGCTTGCAGAATTTTGTTAATAACAATCATTTTACAGCATCTAAATTGCTATAAAAATAATGTTCTAAAGGCAATAATGTATTGCTTAACACAACACATGAAACCTATGGTCTAGCTCTATTATTCATTATGAACACTGTCTTAAAGCTGATGAGAGGGAAATGAGAATTTATCATGGTGAAGATGTCTTCTAGGACCAGCTCCATTGTTTTTCAGTTTAGCATTGAGATGTGCTCTCTCCCTGAAGTGTTAATGGAGGTCACTGCTGTTGCTCTCCTTTACTGTGTCGAAGCAAAAGAGTTCCTACATAGTTGACTATTGAGAAACAAAATGATGTTCTTTCCAGTATATCACCTTCAGCTTATGAGCCTCTAGAGCAGTCGTGATTAACAGGACTTTTACAAAGTTTCTGTGTAGTTACAAGGACAGCTTCAATCTTCTGTCATTTTTTTGCATTAGCTATGATTATGCTTTTACCACCAAAATGCATTTATTCTAAAGGTAACAATACCGACTCAGAGAATAGCTTATGTTTCATCTATATTTATCAGCACTCACTGTACATTTGTGTCTTCATTACCAGGAAATATTAAGGGACATTGTGCCATCTATTCCTGTTTACAGTTTATTATGCAGAGATAGGAAACACTTAGCATGTAAAATGAATGTAGAAATTATTCCTGGATAGAAACACGGACATTTCCCACTCGTTGGCTCTTTCTCCTCCATCACCGGATCAGAGTGTAATTGTCAGTAATCAGGCCTGCTTGCTGCTGATAAAACCACTCTGAATGCTAGCAGCCTTCTTTGTGTGATGACTCAATTATTCCAGAAGTGCCTCATCAAATCTGCCCCATCAGCTGGGCTAATAAATAAGGAGAAGAAACTGGCCCCCCAAAGCAAATTATAAATCCATTTGCATTAACCATTTCGCTGGTCCATGATCTAGGCAGAAATAAGCATGGCAGATTGCGTTAAGCTTATTTGAATATGTTTATAATGTTTACAGCTTGCAACCTTTTTTTTTTTTCACAAGGTGTTGGAATTATCGGTCATGAATAGCATCTAAATGCAGTTATGTTAATTACAGCAAAGCCTCCGGCATCTTTGAGAGATAGTTTGTTGCTTAAATCAGGTGAAAGTTAAACTCCTCTGCTTGGTGAAATATGATCTTGGCTTTGGAGTTGCTGCCCTGTTTAAAAGAGAGGATAAGTGGAAGTGAAGTTTTTTAGAGGTACTAGAAGGGCAACTGCCTGGGCTACCAGCCTGTCTCACACTGCTAACGTGACCTTCTGTTCATATCAGGGTAGAACAAAATAAGAAAAAGTTTAGCATTAAAGTTGAGAAAGAAAATGCGATTGTTGAAACAGCAATAATCCTGCTTCCTGTGTACTTTGTACTAAATGAAACAAGGGCAAAGACAAGTACTCTGCCCCAAGGAAACTCCTTTCTGAAGCTCAAATCATACACAAAAAAAGAAAATCCTTCCAAGTAGAAGGATATTTCTTGCAGGGAGTGTGTAGGTGTTGAAATTCAGTTACTCATGAGCTGAACATTTTACATGTACTTCAGGATCTCCCCGAGGCTTGTGCAGAACTTAATGTGTAAAGTCACAGACTTCAGACTGTGCAGGATAAAGATCTTACTGAAGTCCACAGTTATCTTTATTTATTTGCAATGGTATCTTTCTTTCACATGTTATTTTCTCAAATACTAAATACACCGCATTATTTTGCTTTGGGGAAGAGAATTCACTGTCACTGTAGAACCACAAGAAGTGTTCAGGGATCATAATGGTGAGCACATTGGATTTTGTTTCTTAGATATTACTTTTATTCTGAGTTAACAAATCACAAACTGAAGCCATGATTTATTCCCACATTTGCAGTATATCAACCAGAGATGTGGTAAATGAGAGAAAATCAAATTAACCTGTTGGAAATGGAATATATTATGCTTTAAAAAGCTTTTGCGATCTTTCACAAATATAGTGCAGCTTTGAGTACTGAAATTCTGATAGAGAAAACAACTTGGGACTTCCGATGAGATAATTTTTTGGTTGTACAATATGTCTTTTCTCATTTTAAAATCCCCAGGAGCTCTGGTAATCTGACCTGAATGAGTGGACTTTTACCCATAGACGATGGGTTAATCAAAATAGCTGTTTGAAGGGATTTGTCACCAACATCTGATGTAGAGGATCAGGACCTAAACTGTCATTGACATCAGTATCCTGGTATGACTCATGGATCTCAGTAGGATGGCACTTCAGAGTCAGTACAAAATCATGTAGCATTGGAAATGGCTATAAACCAAGGAATGAATTGCAAAGGCTCCAGGTGACTTCACTGAACAATTACAGTG
The DNA here is from genome assembly GCF_027887145.1 of Ammospiza caudacuta. Lineage (NCBI taxonomy): Eukaryota > Metazoa > Chordata > Aves > Passeriformes > Passerellidae > Ammospiza > Ammospiza caudacuta. Next base: position 114,685,005 of record NC_080593.1, on the reverse strand, counting down.
ACAAATCAAGCAACTCATATATTCCATCTTTGTGGGTTTATAAAGTTTATTATTCTAGTTGAATTGAGATGGTGGTTGAAAAGGATGGAAGCTTTCTTTATATCCAAGTAGCTTTCACCTTCTAGAATAAAAAATACTGTTCAGACACAGTTGAAGTGTAAGCATAATTTACTGCCTGTAAATTGTTTTGAATTCTTGATTAAAAAAGAGAAATAAGTTAATGCAACTAGGAATAGATTGGGCCAAATGAAGATACATGTGGACCCTAGGGGACTAACCCTCCCAAGGAGCCTTGATTGACAAATAAATAAGTTAGCTCTGCCTCATTTCTATCAACAATGGTCTTATCATCAAAGCCACCAACAATCTGGTTAGATGTACTTTGTAGGCTCTTGTGTCTGAGATCTTATTTTCTCCAGTTGGTATTGTAGATTTTTGTACTTGCAATACCTCACGATTTGGCCCATGATCAATTTCATAACTCATAAAACTTCCTAAACAGATTCAGTATAAGGCCTTGATATTCCTGCAAAATCAGCACCAAGCCTTTTTTTGCTACCTCAACTATCAGGTCCCAATGCTTATATCTGAAATATAACTTACTTCTTGGAGTGAGGACAGGGGTGACACACAGTTTATGTTACATTAAGGGCATGTCACATCCCATGACACAGCATAATCCTGCAGACCCTGTTTGTAGCATGACAGATGCATGGCATTGTACTAGAGTTTTTATGAGACACCCAATCTTCAAATGTGGGTACTCACCCACGAATCAGCTGAATGGCAGCCAGCACCCAGTAATGTGAAAAGAATCAAACCCAGCACATTTAAACTTACTAACCACTAGCAGCTTCTGCTGTGTTTAAACACAGCAGAGGGTGCAGGTTTTCGTGTTTTGCCAGAATTGCCTGCAGTTCTTCAGTACAATTTTAAAACCTGCCCCCCAGACTCACCTCAGTCCAAACTCCTTTTCTTATAAGGAGGACTTTCAATACACTAGCTTATTATGTAAAGCTAAATGTGGAAAGTTTAGTGTGTTTTTCCTTGTCCTTTGTGCACTTTTCCAAGTGGATCTCAGCTGTGCTTTCTTAACTCTCAGTCCCTTAGGATGAGAGAGACAGCAGATGGGGTTAGGGCAGAGGGCTGATGCTGCTGACAGCAAACGGCCTGGTTGTTGAGTGGAAGCTGTGAGCGTCAGGAAGCTCCTTGTCCCCAGAGAACCAACTAACCACTGAAGAAAGTTGAAAATGAGCCCTTTGAGAAACGCTATTAAAAGTAGTAAAAAATTGCAATTGTGCAGATGATGTGCTGCTGTGTGGTTATTCGGATGCTAATGAGTTTGACATCTGGGAACTCAAAGGGTTTGCAGCTACTCCCTTATGTGATTTAGTTCTTTAGTGGCAATCTTTGAGAAAATAAAGGAAAAAATATATTGTTAATAAATACTTAAGTTGCTAGAATTTTTAGACAAAAATCTGTTAAGTTTAAATCTTTAGAAAGCTTTTCTCACCATTGTAGTTATTCTCAGAGGTCTTTTGTTTTATGTTAGTGTGTTTTAAACAAAGAGGAAGAGGAAGGTAGAAGGCTTTGAGACTTCTTTTGTGGTTTTGGTTTTTTATTATGAATGTTGAAACAGAATAGCAGGAAAATAGGGCTTTGAGGATAAACATCATTTCTTTCTAGTAAAATGCAGTTTAAAAAAAAGCTTTAAAAATCCTGTTGGTATTGGGATGGTTTGCTCTGGGTTTTCTCCCATCTTAATCATCTTACACCTGTTGCCTGTTTCATTATTTGATGAAAGTGTACTGATTATAATTAAAAGTATTTGATGGGATAAAACAAGCATCCTATCTATTGGAACACAAGCAGAAATTAGTCACTCAAGAAACTCCAGCTTCCCTGTTTAGAACGAGCCTTTGCAAGTTCAGAAAAGTAACATTCAAAATTTTGTTGAAAATGACATCACCAGATATCATTAAGAGAACAGTTAAAGTTCTGAAACCTTATTTGCAAACTTTGTTCTAATTGGAATATCTTCAATGAATAGATCTATTTTAAAAAATACACTGGATGATATGTGAAACAGACCTCCGAAGTTGCAACTGATAACAAAATTTTAATGTTTTGGTCACTACTGCTAGGAACAACCTCTAAATAAACCTTGCCCTGAGTAACTGCTCATTGTCAGATTCTTCCAGGTTGCAGGTATCTAGAACTTTAAGTGTTAGGAGGATATTTCTGAAAACAAGGATCTCAGTGTTGTACACTCAGATGTGAACTTCTGCAGCTCTACTTCCCTCGCTGTCACTGTTGATTTAGCATAAAGTCCCCCACAGAAAGGAATAAAAACTGAGCATGGAGAAATGTCAAGGATTTCCTTAATTTGGCTTAAACTGAGAACATTCTCAGCTTGCCAAACTTTAAATTTTAATATTTGAAGTCAGAAAAAATAGAACGGAGGGGTTTTCTTCTGCTTTTAAAATGTTTCAGAATGCTTCTCACTTATTTTGCATCATGAACAGAGCCATCCCACTCAGTCAAAGGGGTTCTGATGCAATTAAAATACTTGGCTAAGGATTTCTACATATAGAAACGGTAGATTTTTGTCCACACAAGACGAAAAACTTTTTCTTAGAGCAGGTTTATTTCATAAGTGATCAAGAGAGCATTAATGATGTAAAGAAACTACTTTAAGAAAAGAAAAAAACCCATACTCATTACGCCTTTTAGAAGCACCATTGATGCCTCTAAACCCTATCTTTGTAAAACCGCTGAAGAAAATATTGCACCTGGATTATTTACCCATTTGATTTAAAGAGTGTCTTGTTTTATCTATGTTTTATTTAGCATAGCTGGGTTTTTTTTTGTTTTGTTGTTTTTGTTTCTGTTTCTTTGTCTGTTTTTTCCAGAGAATGAATTTGAGGATTATCTGTTAAATCAGGCAAGGCACCTTGGGCTGTGTGACAAATTTGGTCCTTTGGAATCTGCACGTATTTTCACCTGGAAACACACAAAGGTGGGATGATTTATTTAAAAAAATTAATTTGAGTAGAATATGGCTCTATATTAGTAGTAGAATACTATGTGGTTTCATGTGTCGTACCTCATGCACTAGGATTACTTTTCTTGCATAATATTTGCTGTTTTAAGAAAGTCTTCAACAGTCAGGTATAGCAGTACTAAACAGTAGAAGAGTTGAGAAATTTTGTAAATGCATAGAAATTCTAGTTGTTAAATTTGTGAACTACACTTTTTTAGCCGTACATACTGTCAGTAACACAAGTATCTTTGAATCTATATGACTCCAGGAATGAGAATATATTTCACAGTGCACTGCTTAAATTTAAAATTATTGGTTCATAACTTATTGGTGATTTTTATATATATAAGGTTTATTGGTTTGGGACTTTTTTAACTATATAGCAGTTGGGTGGGCTAAAACTTCAGTGTATTTAAAAAGACCTCAAAGCATCAAAGCTTTTATTTTTTACTGACTCTTTCTTCTAAAAAGTTATGTTTAATGTATACTAGCACAGGAAATAGTGACAACACCTTGAACAACAGAAAAAATATTAGTCTGGGAAGAAAAGCCTCCAAAAAAGTAGCCTGGGCTGAGCTGCATTTCAGCTTAGTATATAATTTTTATATAATTTTTCTCTGAATTTAAAAACTGGCAGTTGCCCCTCAATTTTATGAGGCTGTGACTCTGCCCCCTAAAGCCTTGGTAAAAAAGACTAATAGAAATACTTGGCACATGTTGGTTACCTAAGGGAATAATAGAACTATTTGCTGTAGTTGTTTGGCAAAAGGACATAAACATATGGCTTTGGTTTATATTCAGCACTGCCAGTTGTGCAAAGTTGCATGGATGAAGTATACAACAGCAGTGACAACTCAGAAATCAGAAGTGAGAATCAAAATAAATCATCCTCATTACAAAGCTATTCAAGCTTGCCTCTGATCTAAGGCTTATTTTGTCTCTGCATATTTTCAAGTAGTGAATTCAATATAAAAAAAAATCTACTTCTCACAAACGGATACACCATTCAATCACAGTATAAAATGCCAAATTGTTGATGATTTATATGTGTTATAAACATGCTCTAAAGTTTGCATTTAGTAAATGTACTTATTTTAATTCTCAAGAAATTCATTGAGCTGAACCAATTATTTCCATGTCATTCAACTTTTTCCTAGAGAAATCAGGCACAGCTTTGAGCAAGCTAAAGCAAAATTTTCAAAAATAAAGATGGGATGACTCCTTGGTTAAGAATAGTCAAAATCACCAAAAAAAGGCATAATTTTAGTGATAGTCTTTAGGAATATATTTCTAAATATTTTTTGTTTCTGGTCATCAACATATTTAAAAACAAAAAAAAAAAAAGAAAGAAAAAAAAAGAAGAGCAAGAAACTTTAACCATATTGCAAACAATGTTCTTAAAAAAGAATTGCATTTGGATTCTGGATTATTTTTACAGCCAGAAATGAAAATACATAACTTTTTCTAGAAGCTGTTATTTTTGTTCTCTGCATTTCTTTTTCTCACTATACTTCTCACTGTCAGTGTGAGATTAGTAGTTGATATTAAAAATGTTATCATAGACTAAGAGAAAGATTTAGTCAGCACACATAGACATACAGACAAATAATGATCTGCTCTTCTTGGCAGGCTATAGGAAATCTTGCTGTCAGATTTATTTATTTTTGTTTTTCTCTATGACTTTATTCTCTTTTTATGTGGTAAAATCTTACCTGAGTTAGTGAAAAGAAATATCAAAATATGAGTATCAAAATCACTGAAAATCTTGCTCAGAGGGTTTTACTGTATGGAGAATTATTTACTCTAGGGACAAGTACACAGAGTGTCCTGTCACCTTGGGACACAGTATAGCACAGTCCTGTTCATTGTCCTTAGCAGAATCTGACTTCATCTTTGAAGTTTGTGGCTTGTGTTGGAGAATGGATTGAAAATGGATTTGTGTGCTTTAAAAATCAGTGAGGTTTTGTCTTCTGACTAAGCTTGTGACAGATATAGCTCTTGTCTCAATACTAACTTCGGCAATTCACAAATTAAAAAGAGTAGAGAAAAGTGATTCTTTTTCCAGACATCTCAAAATCAGGTAAAGTTTGTCCTAGTGAAATGATTCACTGAATTTAATTTTGAAAATCAGGTATAACTTCAAGTCAGAAAGTCACAGTGCAACCATAAAGCTTATACTCCTTATCTCTAGATGAACTGGGGATTTCTATTTCTCTAACTAGTTATGCAAAAGGAAACGGACTGACACTCCAGCAGGGTGAAACCCACTCCAGGAAAGCCATGCTTGTGTGAAGACTACAATGGAAATTACAAACTGCACAGCTCTTACACGAGCTCTTTCCAGGAGATGCATTTCACTTTTACCTATGTCAGCAGCACTGGCTTCCCTAAGCCATAGTTTATTTCACAGTAATGTGCTGTAAAACTATCCTACCCAGATAGTAGTGTCAATTCAGTTTCTGAAATTCAAAATAAAAAATGTGCAAATAAACTGAAATAGTTGCTACTATTATTATTGTCATTATTATAATTTATTGCACATGCCCTATTTTCAGCTGTTAGTCATGTTCTTGGATACTATTATAACATCAGTACATGCACATGTGCACAGACAGACTCCAGGCACACAAAAAGCCAAACTCAGAGCCAAATCCTGATTCTCTCACCCAGGGAAGTATTTCCAGGTGCTGCTCTTGAGTCTGTTAACTGCAGTGGGATGATACAAACAAAAGAAGTGCCATTTGGTTCCTGCAGCCAGGAACTCTGAAATAGTTTGCTCAGAAAGTATGATTGCTGCTATTGCACCAGTAAATTAATCCAGAGAAACATGAATATCCTGTAGCAGTTAAAAAGTAAATTTTTTACAGTTTCAGCCAAGCAGAATTTGGGGTACTGTCAGTGACTCCAGTCAGTTCTCTGTGATCCAGTTGTTGACTTACACTTACGTCTCAATCAACATTGAAGGAAAAGTGGAAGAAAGATCAGAATGAAATTCACAGAGTCAGGCAAAGGGCATTCATTGACCTCTGGGGATTTGTTGGAATATGTTTTCAGAAAATAATTCAACATCAATATCTTCAGTAAATTTTGAGATCACAGAAATGGGATGTAACTGAAGCAGAAAGTATTTATTTCTTAGCCTACTTGCTTAATGATTTGGGACTGCAGAGCTGCTGCACCTCTGTCCTTGTGTTTCTGACTGTGTATTTCCCACTAATTCCTTCAGAGTCCATTAGCTAGCTTCAACTAATTTTGAAAAGAAAATGTTTAGAAGAGTTTAAAATCCATCAAATGAGTGAATCTAGATATAAAACACAAAGATTAAGTGGACTTAGTTCCACTATTCACTCGCCATTATTTTTATAAAGCTTGCCCTTAAAAATTATGGGACTATGACCTCCAATAAAATTTTCCTGGCACACATTGCATTCTCCCCATGGTCCTGATGGCTAAAAAAAAAATTAGCAGTGAGATATTGTGTGAGGATTTTGTGCAGACATGACCATTCTGTTTACCCCTTATGGATTCTTGACTCAAGACAACACATGTAGTGTGAGGGAGGGTGACCATCCCCCAGCCTTGACAGCATGAAGCACCTTCCAGAATCCATCCAACCTTTACAGTCACAACAGTAATGATACATGTCTCAAATTAACACCTTCATAACAAATACCTCTAAAAATGTTGGCTAGAATTTCTCAGAATTTAATCCTAATTTAATTCCATGGTTGATTTGAAAGTTTGAATGCTTCTTGCTCCTTTGATGTAATTTCATGTAAAATTATCACTATGTAGATGAAAAACAGAAGTAAGACATTTCATTCACTTTGCATCAGTATCAGGCAGTCTCTAAAAGGACTACCAAAATCCAAAGATAAGACATTTAAATTTTGAGCAAGACAAGGGTTTTTATTTGCTGACACATTTTATAGATTTCAGTTTTATTCAGTTACTTTTGTATTTCAAGTTAATGCATAGTGCTATTTTGTAAGTTAAGGTATCTTTTGTGCGATACAGACATGATGATTATTTTGATATGTATATGCACCAGGCTAAACTGTCTTATAAATTATAGGTTTGAGTTGATAAAAAGATATCTCATAGTGTGAAACTTTTTCAAGGAAAGAAAATCTATGGAAAAATCACCCGCATTGATTTTGTCATTGGTTTTCAATCTTTGTGCAGTTTTTAAATATTCATCACAATGCAAGCTGCTGTTTAGACCAAAGTAACTGCTGTTCAGTAGAAGCAGTGGGCACTTTTTGTTTCATAATTAAAAGAGCAGCACTGTGATTGGTGTGGTATTTATTATGAAATGATGACAAAGGACTACCAGTGGTTTTAATAGTTTTAGCTTACAGGAGCTGTTGTTAATTTTGTCTGTAGAGTTGCAGGTGAAATAATGCACAGTGGATAAATAGTCTATATTGGTTTAACTGAACATAATATATAGTGTGTTCTGGAGTTGTTTGTCTCAATAGACTATAGTAATCAAAAGTAATGAACCTATTATGTGCAGGACCTTGGAGAGCATAGAATGGCAGTAAAAGTGTGGCACATAAAAGGTTTATTAAAGGAAATTAAAGTCCATCATTGCCACACCTGCTCCCCTATTATAAGTCTATGGCAGGTCAGTGCCTTCAATCACAACTCAGCATCAGAGAACAGAGCCATGTTTCCCATTACCATTGCAGTCACATTGCAAAAACTCGTTCTCCAGCTTTTAAGGATAGTAACAAGTAAAGGCTGCCATCAGCCCCACTACATAAACAGAAGCTCTTCATGTTTTTCCCTGCTAATAATCAATATCAGATGTAAATTTAAACAGACAAAAGGTATAATTGTCTGGCTTTGATGTGCATTTCCATCAGTTTATATTTTCATTTCAGACATCATTAACCTGTGTTCTAGAATTAAACTTCTTCAAGTCCATGACTACCCTTTTCAAATGTTTGTGTTCTCTCTTTCAAATTGCTATTTTGATTCCAATATCTGCTTATAATGTTCAAGCATATATAAAAACAAATAAACCCCAGGAAATTAGAGAAATGCTTTTTATCCCCTAGAAAGGCTGACTTTACTCTTTATTTCTCAGGTCAATTTTGTAATATTCTGCAATGTTCTTTCAGATAAGACCTTTGAAACATCTCAGTAATCTGAGTCATATTGAGCTAAAAATAAAGCAAACTCAGATCTTCAGACTCTATATATGGAAAGAGGCACAAACAGGACTCCTTGCATCATTCCTCAGTTCAGTGCAGTTCAGCAGATTCTCAGAAAGAAAAAGTGAAATAATTGACAGGATCTTCTGTTGACATCAGTATTTATCTTGTGACATTTTTCAGGGAGAGATGCCTGGCAACTTCTGGTCTCCATATCTACCTATCACCCAACACAGTTTCATAAGTCAGAGACTGATGTCTGCAAACTGATCTGCAGAAGCCCATGAGAGTTGCTTTGTTTAAAATATACTTATCATCACCATTTTACAAACAGGGAAACTGAAATTCAAGTAAACACAGATAGCAAGCTTCCTTCAGAGACTGCAGAAAAATTCCATAGTTCCCAAAATTTTGCTGAGAAAAAATTCCTGGTGATAGAGTCTTTCTTATGTATAAAGAGTTACTTTTAGAAAGGAGTTTGCCTCCCTGGACATGGTCAAAATTGCACTGTTGTACAATCTGCTATATGTCACTGCAGTTCTCCACACCACAACATGAAATCTTAATCCCTTTGAATTTCAGGGGTTTGCAATAAAATCCCTGGATTGAAAGCCTACCCCTATAATTATGTGTCTGGGCCACATCCAAGACCAGAAGGTGCATATTTCCAGTTTGGGTTTAGATGTAGCCAAAAGTGTAGTGAGAACAGCTGATCTTGAAAGGATTCTCTTATTTCAGTTAGAAAACTTATGATATCAGCTGACTTCTGGGGGACACTGGGGTTTTTGATTGTTTGCGTTTGGTTTTATTTAATATAAAATACAAATATGGACACTAGATTCTCCCAAAAAAATCTATAAATCTGTAACTCACTGTCTCTTCAAGCAAAACGTCTTAAAGAAGTAGTTGATTAAGTGTTGAAGAATTTCAAAGCTGTTTATGTGTCGTTATGCATTGGCAAGCAAGAAGGTTTCATGCCTTAAGGACGAAGTAGTCAGAAATGCAGGCTCCAACATAGCTATGGAGCTATGCCTCAGTTAGAATGAAAATGCAGAGTTCCTGCAGCCATGGCAGCTTTCTGGGACCTTTTGTTTCAGGAGGTGGATGCTGAAAGCAGCACTCATGCAGCATTACTCTTTCTAACCTTATGCCTTCAGCTAACACCTGTAGACCTCATCATTAAACCTTACAGAGTCACTCATAACTATCACTTTATTAAACAAATCTGCATCATTATAGGTATCTCCTAGGTATTTACTAGATATTCACAGATGGCTTTTTATCTCTTTGACAAGATTAATAAGGCATGATTATTCTTTTTTTTCCTATTACTGTCTGGCCTTTGGAAATCTGAAAAAAAATGTATTGGAGTGTTGTTTTTTTTTTTCCCTTTTTTTCCTCTATGGCAAAAGGTATGAATTAAAGACCTTGTGTTAATATTGCAGATGGATGCAGATGGGGAAAATAAAAAGCTGCGCACACGCTCCAAAGGAACCAAGGGTGAGTTAGCAAGCACACGCCACGACCCCGTGCCCAGAACACCATGAAATATCATAGTTCTTGTGCACAGCCCTTAATGTGCGCTGAGAGACTCTGGAGCTTCCTTACGGCTGCTTTTTTTAATCAGGGCAGGACACAAACTGCTGGCATTAAGAGGCACAATGTTATTAGCTATGGTATAAAGAAAAGCCAAAAAAATCTACTGATGCTATTTTCTTTGAGTTATTTTTCAAAGACAATAAAGGCTACACTTTTTATTATCCAAAACAAGCAAACAAAACCACCACCACCAACAACAACCAAAAAAACCCCAAAAACCCAAAGAAAACCCACAAAACCAAAAATCCCCCAAATTATTTTCCACAGTGAGTTGAGTTGACAACATTGAATGGATGCTTTAAAAAATTGTGTATCAAAACTTTTTCTCTGCCATCTGAATGTTTTTTCTGTCTATTGCCATTAATTATCTATAAAATAGCTGTGTAAATGGTTCAGAGGTAAATTTTCTTCAATCAAAAGCTGCAGGTGTATGTGGGAGAAGAAATCTTGTGGGTTTTTTGAAGCGTTGGTGCTCATGTTTCATTTGCAAAGTTATGACATAGTTGTATTTCCCAGATATTACTCTCTTTTTGTAAGGAACAGATGGAAATGCAGTACAGAGAGATAAACAGGCCCTTAATGATCTCAACATCTGGAAAACCTGACTGACTAGCAGTACAGCCCTTCCAGGAAAATAACTTTTTATTTTAATTCATAACAGTTTTTGTGACTCTTGATAACAAGTGAAAAATGGATATACTTAAAAATAAATGTCAAAGTTTGCCTACCCTGTGAACATTTTTGCTTATGACTATTTTCAGAGGCACAAAGCACCCATCCTTCACTCTAATTTTAATGAGAATTGTTGACTCTAAATATTGTCAAAACGGACTACTTCTATTTGTTGTCCCAACTCACTAATTTGAATTGTTAATATTGTGTCTTTAGGTTCAAGTTATGGTCAGAATGAAAGATTAGAGTGGTTTGGCATTAATTCTCTATTTTCAAATGATCAAAGGGGCAAAAAGTGCTAAACTTCACTCAGGAAAAGAGAGGAAAAACGTTGAAGTACTGCAGACTGCATATAAGGGAATAAATTCAGACAAACCTTTCTAAAAACCATTATCATTGTCATATCAAAACTTTGATGCAACCCTCACTTGTGATCTATGAAATTAATATAAAATTCATATATATTTGAAAAGTACCAAACAGAGACCTTGGAAAGTCTCTGATTAGGGAAGTTATTCACACCCCAGCATTAGGGCATGTATTCTCTGTTGGTCAGGACTGTGAGTTAATAGAGTTTGGCTGGCGGAGCAAACTTCAGTTGTAGTTAACAGGGGTTTCATACCCTTTCACTCAAAAGGCTAATAACACAATTTTAAAACTTATGGGATTTTTTCTCCATGTTTTTATGTGCATGTGCATACACTCTTACAACAATTAATATATCAAGAACATTTTCCCCAGAAGTGGAAACAACAAAAATTGCCTCTGCCCTATGAGTAATCCTTAGAGACACCTGTTGGCCTTGTCAATATGCTGTATACTCCTGTGTGGGCAGGAATTTGTAAACACCAGCCTTTGCAATCCCCAAACTGATTTTAAATTATGGAAATTAGAGAATTTGCATTCTATTTTCAGGAAAAACAAGGGTCTTTGCTTTACTTTTATTTCCATTATTTTCCTTATTGTTCCACTGAACATCATACTCCAGGTTTCATGCATCCTAAAATAACTGAGACAATTACACCTTCATTCAGCATTTGTCACTAGTAGCTACAATCCTGTGGTTAGCATGAAATAACCACCTGTGTTTTGATAGCCACTCCTCTGTCATTACACATAGGCAGGTGCAAGGCCGCCGAAAGAACAAATCTGGAAGTGTAAACTAATTAATTCTTTCCTGCTTTTATTAACAGTTCAAGTGGACTCCATAGCTCAAGAGCTCAGGTAAGAACTTACATATTTTATTTTTACAGTTTTATTTTCTTATGATATTGACAATTTTATACCACTGCTACTGCCATAAAATAAAGAATCAAGCAAATGCATTTTGTAAAGCTGTAGCATAGATCTGAAAAACAATAATTTATGCAGATTCACTTTTTAGATATACAAAAAACTACAGCAAAATGTTAGCAATAATTATGCAAGCATAATCAAACGTAATGTGAAGTGGCCAGGATTCTGGTATGTTGTCTTTATTTTCAGCCTGTGTCAGGGCACAAAACAGAATAATTTCTGGTGAATCTTCAGCTCTTCAGTCTTCTTTTTCCTGTCATATATGTTACAGCATTTCAATATCTGAACATTCCAAGAGATATTAATATATTTTACTAGATGGCTTTTATAAAACTGGTCTGGATACCCTGTAAATTCTAAACGCAGTAATGGCTCATTCTTCCTTAAGTATTTGTTGAGATTTCATAATTTATGGAACCAGCAGGGAGTATTTCTCAAGCTTGCACAAAGAATGTCAACCCACTCAAAAACACAAACTACAGCAGGATATTTCAGATTGCAAATGTCTAGTAAATTTCAACATAACTACTTTAATTTACCTATGCATGCACCCAATCCTAATAACTGATCCAAAAGCTTAGATTAAACTCTGGAAAGACTGGCAGATGATTCTGTACCAGTTCTTCAAGAAAGAAAACATTTAGAGGTACCTACAAATTCCTAGAGTTATTAATCAGAATTAGAATTCACTACAGCTTCAGTGTAAATACTGAAAAAAAAATCTTTGGAGTTTTTTGTAAATTAACTTATATTCCCTACACTCACTTTTCATCACGTTACTGAGATGCTTGCTTAATCACAGCAGGCATCCAAAATATGTGCTTGTGGGTTCATCCGTCTTGGGAACAGAAACATCATTGTGTGATTTATTTAACCAACCAAAAGTGCCCAATCTCTTAAAATAGGACATGAAATATTTTCAGCAAGTTATTTGCAGTGAAGACATACAATATTTTAAGGTTTTGTTTTATAATAAAACTGAGGAAATTATAAGCTTCTTATAGTTACTCCATGAACAGAAGTGTAGGCTAACTTTTTGGATAAATTATTCATGGTGAGTCACTCATTCAGCTCTGCTGTGAATCTCATTTTTTTGTATGGCTTCAGTTTCCTGAGATTTAGTGCTTCTCCTTTTTTCCTCTGTGCATCGCTAATTTATGCACCAGAAGGATGCATTAATCCGAAGAGGCAGCCATCCAAAAAAAGGGATGGTCCATGTGTTCCTAAGAGAAAAATGTTTGAAAAATAGAGGATGTGCAAGTTTCTGCAACATCAGGGAAGCTGTGATTTATGTATTATCGATTGCTATCGTTTTTCCCAAGCAACTTTATTTCACTCTGTGAAACACTTACTGTCTTAGGAACTACTGTGCAGCAGATCACTGTGTGGACCTCCTCCATAAGGAAACAGGCATTGGTTTAAAACAGTGAGCTAAACAGCACAGAAAAGCATTATCCAGCCCTTAACTTGGTATTTATAATTTCTCCTGTACCAAATTCCATGTTGGGTATCTCCACAGTCAAGTGACTGGCACACAAGTCAGGTGATCAACTTTTATGGATCTACTTGTCCATGAAAAGGTAGAGGGAGAGAGGCAGGGACTGCTCTTTGGAAATGCAACCATTGGACTGCATCCCTGTTAGTCATACCCACGTTATTGTGAGAAAACCATTGAACATTCCTCAAGAATTAAAGACTGAAATAGTCTGTTGTGTTCCCTGGATACAGATATTGGAACTTTTCTGACCAAGGTTCTAAATGCTGTGTTGGCTGAGAAATTTAAATCCACGCTTAATTAATTTCCCTTTTTCCCCTGGCTTATCCTATCTGACAAAGCACTTTTGCACTCCTTATTGAGTTTCTGTTATGAAGTGCCTTGGGATACTTCTGCATGAAAGACACTACATAAGCTTACATGCTCATTTTGTATTATTATTAATTTCATAACATTGATTGGTTCTAGAGCATTTGTTAGCCTTTTCTTATTCTGTAACTTGTGTTTCACAAAAGTAGAGAATAAAATAAATGAAAAGCAAAACAAAGAGTTTCAACCACCAATTAGATTCAATAAAGCATGAAAATTTCTCTCTTCTAAATTTCATGCATTGAAATCTTACTTAATAGAATTCAATGCCAAAAAGTCTCTTGATTTAAAGAAAGCAAAGGTTTCACTAAGAAAACTGGCTAATGTTGCTGTTATCATTCATCTTCTCCTGAAAGATAAGACCACCTTTCTGCATAAAGTTATTTATTTTTAGAAAGATATTATCATAAGAGACAAGCTGGGTTTTAGAATTTTTTTTCCTTAGTAAAATAACTAAAATTTCTCCTGCACTGCACTGAATTTTCAGAGAACAGACTTTTCTTCTAGGTATACACAATGATCTATGTATCAAACTTACATTTATTTCATATAACTATATGCCCTAAGGAATCCCTTAGTAAAACTTTCAGTAAAATAGAAAGAATTTTCTTTACACATGAACACTATAATATTTCTGTGTTACTAGTTCAAATTTATTAGGGTTATTTTGACAGTATCTACTGTATGTGCTGTAGTGTTGAAGCATAGTACACTAAACTTAGTAAGTCTTTCAAAACAGATCTGTCACTCCTTGAAGTCCTGATCATTTTTATGTTAACGACACGATTTAATTTTTTTATTTAGGAATGTACTGCTGTGGTGTTTTCACTGGTAGCTAAGCTACCTTAAAAAAAGATGAATCTTTTTAACACAAGCTAAACATAGCAAACAACAATGTGTGGTAGAAGTGAGTGTTGAAGCTGGGAGATCTCTGTTCCATACATTCAAGTTTGAATCTGACACATTTTGGGCATAGAAGCTCTGTTGTATCCATCTTCTGTGAGAAGCAGAATGAAGAGGTCTTCTCTTAGACAGTTTTGTCATGGACCACTGGAAGGACCAGGACCTTCAGCTGTGTTCAGGATTGGAATGGAAACCAAAGTAAAGTGAGGAATATTGGAGTGATGTATTCTCATTACTGTGTTTTATTTAACAGATGGGATACAGTACAATGAACCATCTGTAGGTTATGGAGTGGCATCTGGGTCAGGCCAAGGAAGAGGAAATTGGATTGATCCAAGCACAGAATTGCAAAAGAATAGATGGGTTTGGCTAAATCCATATCTGAATAGAAGGGGTACCTTTTCTGAGTTACATACAGGTGAAACCAAGTGGTTTGGGCTTCTGTCGCTGATGATTAATGTAGAGTCCACAAAGGTGCTTCAAATCATGGAGAAGAGCATTGGTGTTTGGTGGGAATAGTTACACTTCCCCTTACTTTCTGCACTGTTGCATGTCTTCCTCAAAAGTAAGGAAAATTACTTTTTTTATCTGGAGCTCTTGTTCCAGGGGTGGTGAGACACTTCAGATACTCAGAGGAGTTGAACTGTTCATTGTGAATGTACGGAGTTATGAGTATCTTGAATACTTTAGCAGAGACAGTACTAACAGAGCAGAGCTATCTGGATGTCTCCTTGTTAGAAGTAGTAACTGGACAATTCACCCTTTTGTGGCTGCCTGTTGATTAGGAGGGGGAGAAACTAGCGAAACAACCCTGCAAGCAATGGAACTGAAGTATCTCGGAAAGTCTGTGTTACTAAAATATATTCCTGTAATGAAGATGTACATTAATATACTGTTGTATATGACAACATGCTAAAAACCACTTAACTAACTGGTAGTTTTTCCTTATTCTAAATTGCCAAATGCTTTCCTGATTTCCTTTAAGAATGATTAAATTGAACATATTCAATTATAACTGAGCTCTGTTTCAACCAGTAATAAAATGAAGGTAGAGATTTTGGTAGATAGAAGAGAGTTTGCCGGTCAGGAAATGCTCATGGCATGAAAGAAAAGGCCTGTTCATGCCTAGCTGCATTTAGAAAGGACTGATTGGCAACTCTTTTTCTGAACTTTATAAAGTAAGCAAATTTTTTAAGAAGTATTTGTGAAAAAAAAGCAGTAGTATGGCAGATGACTCGAGAAAGAGGTGAAAGAGGTACTCAGATGATGGAAGAACTGAGCACATGAAGAAAAATCACATAAAAAGGCTCCAAGGTAAGAGCCTTAGTAAGAACTGAGATTATGGTTGATTTGTGTAGCTATCACCTTCACAATGGTGTTATCCCACAGCATTGCTTAGAAATGAGACAGAGACTGAGAAATCTGTTTGTTCCTAGCTGGCATCTGGAAAACCTGTCGGGTTTGTCCTTTGGGCTTGGCTTCTGTTTCCACAGGAGTTGGTCAGAGACTGATTTTCTGGAAACTGTTGTGGAAAAGCACGTTTGACATAATCCTGAATAAGCACATTTGGAACAGAAACTGAGGTGGACTCTTGCATTTCCTGGTGTCTCATCTGTCTCCACTGGCAGAAAGTGTGGGACCCTTGCAGTCCTTAATGTGCTTTGCTGAAACAAATTGTAAGTCTGAATTCAAACAGACTTGGTATTAAATGTTAAATGAAGATGGTCAGTAGTTATAGCTACTGCCAGACATGTCTGAGCTTCACAGAAAGTCTTTTATTTGCAATTGAAGATTGGACGTTGACAGCATACACTTTCAGCCCTCCTCCCCAGTGCTCCCCATGATGGTAACTGGCTGGGGCAGAGCTGTGCCACCTTGGCATTAAGGTATTTCTCCATGATATTTTGGATTAAGCATTCCACTTGAGTCAAAATTCTGTATCATGCTGTGTCTATTGATAACTGATCTTCAGTAAAACAATGGGCATTAACCTTAAGAGTAGCTATTCCCAAGATCTGTTAACAGAATGAGTTAGAGTATCTCCTGCTTGCTCTTTAGCTTGGAAAAGGAGCTTCCTTCCAGCCCTAGCCATTGCAGAAATTGAAATGATTATCAGGTGCTGAAAATATTAACCTCTGTCTCTTACCGCATGATTTCTGGTACAAGCAAGTCTGTCATGTTATTATGAATCATGCTTATTTAAATTCCCATTAAATCTTGTTCATTTACTATTCTACTATTCTTTTCTGACAACATTGTTAGGTTCCTTAGGAACTTTATCTGATGTGCTAGACCTTACTCTCCTAAAAGAATCTGTTGAAATCTATGTTTTACACTAAACAAAGATGGTTTTGTAGTTGATGTTTGATAGAAAACATTGAACAGTCAAACATAAACATTGAACAATCACTATGTGGTGCCATTTACTGCCAGGCAAAGGTAAGTATATGGTCACAGTATATTGTCACAGTCATAGTAGTGACAAAAATAGTGTTAGAACTCACCTATCCTTATTATATCCTGTATGTCAATATAGTAATCATAACTAAAAAAAAAATAATCAAGCATTAATGAAAATTGTAATGGCAATCAAGTTTATAGTCCATCATGTCTAAGTTCCTTCCTTGTTTCCTTCTTCACCTCCCAGCTGCCCTCTAATTAGCCATCAAACTGTGAAATTTACAGAGCTGTCATCCCTCGTCTCCCTTCACTCAGCCTCTCCACCTTGTTTCTTTTCCTCCTTTCCTTTTCCTAGAGTTTGAATGAGTTGATGGACCCCAGGCTTTTGGCTTTTTTACAGCACCAGATGCTTTCATAGTTCAGAACCAAGTTATTCTTTCAGTACTGTTAAACCAGTAACCAAGACAACAATTAACAGCAAGAAAAAAACAGAAAGAAAGTCAAAATTCAAACATCTCTAAGTTTTCTTCTTTCAATAGTCATGTGACTGGTTTAAGGCCTACATAAAATGTTTGCAACTTGTGTACAGAGAAGACGAGATTTTTTTTTTTCACTCATATTAAAATGTCACTTTGAATGTAAAGTAATAAGGTAATAAGAACCACTGTTCTGTTTCAGTAAATGGTAACATGGTTCTGGGTGACCACAAGTAATAACTTTTAAGATATTGCAGGTAACATTGGGGTTTACAGTTCTTTGACTTAAATAATGAGTGAACTGTTCTGAATAACCACTAAGATGGTTGAAATAAGAACTCTGTCTCATAATTATTTTGAGAAAACTGTGGTTGGAGCTGTTAATTATGCTTAATAGTTTACTTAATTCCCATGCATGTTCAGACCTTTTGATCTGTGTACTGTGATCTCTACCTTTTCTTCCTGGATTTATTTAGAACTTTTAGAGACAGCATTTCATGTTCAGATTTCTATTTTACCTTGCTTTAGTTGATATTTTATGTACATTTGTTTATAGGTGACTTTTATAGCTCTGTTTAACAACAACTGCATTAGATGTATTTATAGCATATTATAGGCCTCTTTTGATGTCTACTATGCTATTTCTAGCCAAAATTCACAATCTCAGTGTCTCTTTTCACTATTATATTTGATTGTGGTTTTACATTTTTTACTTAAAGCCTCCATTTAACATTAAAAAGGGTAATTATAATTTAGTTTCAATTTATGTTTTTCTGTAAGAGGTTTTTTGTAATATATGTCAAATCCACATCATTTTATTGTGGCTGCTAGATTGAGATAGTTATTTTCAGGTTTTTCTACCTGAGAGCTAGTTGTGTCTTAGAATACTCCCTGCCTTGGAGTAAAATTTTTGTGCTATTTAATATATTACACAAGTCCTTGTCTTCCCCATCACAACTTCTGTGCTTATCAGCACATAGTAAATGTTATCCTCCTAAACCTACACAGAAATTTAGGGTTGCATATGCCTTCATGCCTTCTGCTGCCTGACAGAATGCATCAGAACATTACAGCCCCAAATGTTCATTTCCTCTTATGGCAGATCTTTTCCCTGTAGATGACCACAAGCGACACAGAGATGGAAATGCCAGCCCATAACTTCTGCCTCATATATATCAATCATGAGTTAAATATTATGGCTAGCTGAATTGCTGCCTATGACTGATGTCAAGGGTTGATTCAGCCAAGCAAAAGTGAGCAGAAACAGACTGTGTACAGCCTGGAGATAGCAAGGAAAGGGAAAGAATGCAGCCATGGGACCTCCTGCTACATTAAAGGGAGATCCTGGCTGCTGACAACGAGTTGCTTATAGTCCCATTCTCTGTTGGCAAAAAAAAAAAAAAACAACAAAACCACAAAGCTGATTTTTACTTTTTTTTTAACCAGCCTGGAGTTACCAATATGCTTTTTATTTAAGCATTTACTGGTGCTAGCAGGCTGACCACTCGTGTGCAAGGCTTGCTGGATGCAAAGGTTGTGTGGATGATCTGTAGATTTGCCTAGAAACTTAATCCATTCTAAGCCAAATTCTTGGCCCGGGTCCCACTGGAATTTATTGACCTACTGAACCTGGACAGATTGAGTGAGTAAATGAAAAAGAGGCTAGGGAGGCTGGATTTGGCCCAGATCTTGGGCATTCATTCATATTACTGAGTTTAAGAACTTCTTGAGCTCCACAAAATAATAACTAAATTTTCTCTAAACTGGCTCTTACTAAAAAGAACTTACCTGTGAGAAAAGGGTCCAGCCATACAACTTGAACCATGCTGAGTTCTTGATTTATGGAATGAAGAAGTTATCCATTTCCTTGACATGGTATTTCAAATTGAGGTTTTATATACAATATTTTTCATAAGACCTGAATATTCTTAAGATCCTACAAGCTTATTAAATAAAAACAAGAAAATAATAGAAGTTAAATCCTTGCTGTCTTTCTCCGAGTTGCCTTTCCTTTCTGGAGAATCCTGACAAAATAATAAAATAAGCAAAATAAAAAAAATATTTATTTGAAAAGATAAATAAAAAGCCATTTCATTAACATCTTGCAGCCTGGAATTTTTGTCCACAGAGGCAGGAGCTTGAGGCATGGGTGAATTTCACCATAACTGCACGTCGTTTTCCTCTGTTACTGCTGACTTACCATTGTTCCACTGTTTTTACATGTGTCTTTGCATTTGCTCAATCATTTCACAGTCCAGTTGTTCTTTTTGGTCGGGTGGCCTGTAACATTCAGTTTACTGCCTGAAACATCTCCAAGCTCAGTACATAATGACTCAACACCATTACCCATTTCTCCCCAGCCTCTTCTTATGGGGTCTAATAAATCCTCTTTTACCAACAAGGCTATGACAGTTCCTTTGCTTTCCTTAAATGTCTTTTTAAAATAAAATACATCTTTTAATATCTTGCTCTGGCCAGCTTTCAGTTATGATACCATATTTTCTCCACATTATTATCTGTCCAGTTCTGCTCCCTTTTTTCTAGCTAAACCTTCCATTTGTGTATATAGAAGACATTTAATACCCCCAAGTTACTGATCTTTTTTTCTCTATATTAGTGCTCATAAATAAAAATTTCCCTTTTATCTTTTCCCCATCTATATCTCACATCCATTCCTTTCATCTTGGTCCAGCCCTGGACTGAACTTTTCACAACTCTGGCATTTTAGAAAAAAGAGCATTGCATAAAACTTCCATAGTTGTAGAAGGTTCTTTAACCCTGGAATGGTTATTACAGGGCACAGAACAGCCTCTGTCCTTTTCACAGATACAACTTGTAAGCCAAGTGTGTGAGCTACAAAGGGATGACATGAATTTTTTTGTGTGTTTTGTATGCTGTTTAAAAATTATAATCAGTCAGATTCATTTTAGTTACCATTGGAGTAAGTCCTCCAAGTTCTAAGTTTCATTGCAGCCCATTCTCTTTGTCCAAATGAAGAGCAATTTTTTCCAATGAATTTTATTGGTTTATGTTCTTACCATTTTAATGCTTTAAAATGTTGATGGAAGAAAATGGTTTTTTACCTTATGAATTCTTTCACAAATGTATCTTTGAGGAGTTTCCAGCCGGAAAACTTTTCCAGATTTTTCTCATCTCCTAGTCTGAATCAGTAAAATACAATACACTCAGTCATGGACTCCAAATGTTATAAATTATTGAAATAATCCTGTGGCTCGGTTAATTGTATAAAATAGAAGAAGCCAATAATGCCAATAACTCTGTCTCCAGATGAATGTTTGAGGCAAATATGTGTTTAAATTCTTGTCAGTGATGAGAACTCAGTGGTACTTTCCAGGACTGGCCTTCAAAATTTATCTGTAAATCTCATATTAGAGTTAACAAATGTACTTCTTCAATATTTTCACCTATGTCCATAACTTTTTATTTGCATGTTTGGATAATTTTAGCAATTGTAAAAATTATTAAAAATAGCTAGAAAGAAAACTGTTGTTTTCCGATTTAACTTGGTCTTGGACTGCTGATGAATTTTAGCTCAGACTTTGATGGCAATTTTCTCAGCTGCCAAAGTCTTACTTCTTGAAATTCTTCAGGTAGTCAATGTGTGGCTACCAATAGTTTGCAAATCAAACAGTTTTTTCAGGCGTTCCATCACCAGACAGTTGACAAATCTTACTTTAACTTATTTTAAGTAGGTAGGTTGGTGATTTATTTTATCCCTTGCTCCATCATATTCCACTTATTCAGGGATGAATTCATGGACTTACAAAACCTCTGTAAGCATAGTTTCATATCGTGTTGAGTAGAAAGATGTTTGGAAGTGCAAAATTCATTGCAGGATGGAACATCAGAACGCAGTGCAGTAGAAATCCTAACATAATGAATTAACACTTTTATTAATCCATGCAGCAGACAAAAGAGGAGGTACTGAAAGACAAATCCTTCTGAGATTGAGAGCTGAGGGGTAGACAAATGGATTGAAGTCATTACAGCCTTTTCTTAACTGGCATTCTCACTAATGAAAAGCATCACATCAAGAACCTTTCTTAAAAAAATATAAAAGGAATGGGTGAAGAAATCCTTCCTTATTACACAAGTAGTTTTCTTTATATGCTTTGAGAGAATTTTCTTCATTTTAAATCCACCAAATATATGGATTTTATAGTGGGATAAAGTAAGCAGAATAGGTTTAGATATAATTCTTTCCAGGTGTCTATAAACCTTGTAAATTTAGTGTTCATGATCCAAAGTGATGCATTTTATTTTTCTTTCTTTTACAAAACATTCAAATATATAATTTTAAACATATATATTTTTATGTGTATATATATGTGTGTGTGCGTGTGTGTGTGTGTAATCCATGACCAATCTATGTGTTTTAAAGTCTTTCGTATCTAGTTTTCTGAAGCTAGGGTTTGATTTTGTATACAGTTAGATTGTGTGAATTCTTTTATATTCAGTAAGAGATTTCATGGCATTGAAAACACCACCCTAGGCCTTGGCTTTGGAAAAATTCTTGCAGACCCGACTGGTGCAGTGGATTATCAGACTTTGCATGGAGACTCTGACTTCTTGAAACTGCTAATACCATCTTTCTATCTGTTATCCTGTGTAGAGAAACCGATCTGACAACACTTTCACTCTCAGTGAGCTACAAGATTTACATACACTCTTCACAAACAATGAGAGTTAATTAAGAAAGTGGAATATAAATCTGTTTTAACCTGAAGACAAACCACTGAGTCATAGTAACACTCCCCCTTCCTTCCCAACATCTGTTGTCCATCTGAAGTTACTGTAATTAGCAACACCTGTTTTGGTTTCCCATTGCAGTGATGAGACTACAGCACTCTTTTCTGAACTCTGACTTTGCAGCTCCTTTCATGAACCTCTGTCATTGATGGTTGATGTAAATTATATCAGCAACGTAATTTGAACTGACGTGCGATCCATCCTAGGAGCAAATAATCTCCTTTTTGTATCCAGTGCTAGTAAATTCTCCTAATCATCATCAGTTCATCAAAGTTATTCTGTGATTTTAGGTGATCAGATATTTTCACTGCTGTAGCCTTATGCTAAAAAATTAGATAGAATCCAGTTAATCTGTGGTTTAGAGAAAAAACTGATACAAAAGAGAGACTAAGATGGGGAGATGTTCAAAATTTATCTTCCTTAGGTACTTCTGATTCTTAAACTTCTTAGAAGAAAGCCCAACTACGACAGACACTTGGTATGCTACTGCTTCATTTTGAGGGGCAAGTGTCCCTGAATTTTCAAATACCAACTCTTTTTTCCTGTAAGGAAAATGTAGTATTTGACTACATTGTCTTAGGGCATCTGAAAGTTTCATAAAAAAAACTTAATTAAGGTCTAAAGCATCTGGCAATATCTTTAACCACAATATGATTAAGGAGTAGTTAGACTTACCTTCTCTGTGACAATACTAGTGTGAAGTTAAATGCTTCTGCATATCAGAAGATGCTGTCTCCATTCTAATTCAGTAATTAGGCAAACAGTCAAAACCCAATTCATGTCATGAATTTAAAATTATTTTCTCCACAACTAAAAAGTTCCACTAAGTTCTTGCACAAACTCACATAAGGTATGGGATCCTTACATAGTAGTAGAAAATAAATACAAGTGCCTTGATATTCAAAAGCATTTATTTTCTCTCTTGAATCTAAGAAGTGTACATGAGATGTGGTGTATTCTGGTCTCATTATTTGACACGGCATGCATTACAGGCATTATTAAACACCAGTTTTCAGGCTGAATGTATCTCTAGTTTTACCAACTATGGCAATTCTTTGCTCTGTTTTCATGCTTTGCCAATCTGCAGGCTACTGTGAATAAGAAAAATGTCCTCAGAGGTCTGGAAGTCTTGCCAGCAGATTAACTACAACAAATCCTTCCTGGCTATAAAGTGGTTAAAGGTCAGGTTGAAGGCTTGACAAACACATCACTTAGATGAACCAATTACAAAAAACCAAAAAAAGAAAAAAAAACAAAAGAACAAACAAAAAAAAACCAAAAAACCAGAAAGCCTCCAAACAAACAAAAAAATCAAGAAAACAAGCAAACTAAAAAAAAAAAAAAAAACAAAAAACCAACAACAACAACAAAAAAAAAAACCACGAAAAAACAAACAACAAAAAACTAAACCAAAGTTTTTAAGAAAACTTTTATGTGTTTAGGACTGCTTAAAACATCTCTCCTTCTTCTGAGACATTTCATTGTGGTGGGGATCCAATGGGCCGTACTGACTGTGTCTGCAATATGTGATCTGAAAAGAAATAAAGAGAATGGTCCATTAAATTCCCCGAAAATATATTTAGCTATGAAATATCTATGAGGATTTATCTTGGAACTTTTTTCAGTATATCCAGCCAGGTCCTAAATGTAATAGATTTTAAACTCTTGGCTCACACTATGATAATTGACACAAGACAGGTTTGGTAACTGAATCATTGATTTAAAAAAGATGTATTAAAAACTTTGCTCATTCTAGATAATAGAGTCATGATTTTTTACCCATAAAATTTAAGCACAGTTAAACTGGGAAAAAAACCTCAACTATATATTGGCTTTGGGCTCATAAAAAAAGAGCTTCTCCTGTTTTATGAGCCTTGGATTACCAAATAACCTTGACAGCTGAATCAGTGTTCCATGACAACAAGCAGGCCATTGATAAATAGCAACAAAACTATTAGATGTTGAATTTAAGAGATGAGTAATAGAGAAGCTAAATTATAGGTTTACCACTTGACAAAGTACAGCTTGACAAATCAGTGATAACCTACATATGAGTTTATGTATGAATGTATACAAGGAAAATGGAGAAATAGAAACTTTTAAAGACAAAGGTGAAATCAGCATGACATGAATTTTACAAAGGCATAAATATGTTCTTTTCATAGTACACGAACTCCTGTTTTCCATTATCAAATCCCTAGTAAATCATGTGAACTTGAAAAAGCTGCCACTTTTGATTTTTTTCCAGTTTTATTTAAATTTTTCTTTTTCAGCACTGTAAGATAGAAAAGGGGAGGAATTTCTGATATGTGATAGAAATTTAAACTGGTTCCTGCAAACTAATAGATTCCAATTAAAACTCAAAAACCAGCAGTTTAAGGGAACATCAGCAAAAGCAAGAGCTGAAAATTCTCTTCCTGGACAATGGAGAGCAATTTGAATTTCCTATGAAATAAGGGACAACTATGTCTGTGAACTTCCTGAAATCAGAATGGTGTCAGGAATGATTTTACTAAAAGTTGAATCTCCTGTATTTTGAAAAAAATTATGGGACCTATGGAGAAAATCTGGATGAGTGACAGCTCATGTACAGAAAAACATATAATAAGGACAAGTTAACGCATCATATTTCATAGAGGAGAAATTTTCCAACATGACCAAGGTGCTCCCAGAAGATCTGTGGGCCTCCTGTCCCAGCTTTGATGCAGCAGCTTTTGATTTACTGCTGTGAACTGTGGTGGTTCTGTCAGGTGGGATTCCTGTGCTCTCCCTTCCAGAGCAGATCTGCAGGTGGCAGGGGCAGCAGTACCCCCACCCTGCTCTGTGCCATGGTCTGCTGACATCTGGGTTTGATTCTCTTTTCCAGCTGTGGTGAAAAACCAACACGTTGAGTAAGTGTTATGCCAGTCCCCAGTGTGGGATATGCAATATTATATTACTAGAAAAAGACTCTACTCGGTGAGCAAGAGTACAGCAATGAATTTACCATATTGCCATGTTTTTCCTTACCTTTAGGTTAGTCAAATCTTGAAAATATCCAGACAAATTACAGGATTAAGGCTGAAGAAATAGATGAAGTCCTGTGACCTGTGTTCACAGGAAGGCATATTACATGATTCAATTGAATATCCTGCTCCAAAAAGAATCTATTAATTATTCTGGTGTAAGCACCTGCTGTAGTTTTGTCAAAGGGGAATTAAACACTGGAAATTCATCATATCCTAAACACTTTCACAGTGGCTACTGGAGGTTAACTTGACAAATAAGTGAGAGACGTCAAAAGCAAACCTAGTGAAGGTTTTGGTTGACAAAAACAATTGTGTATTAAGAGATTTCAAACTTTTGTCATTTATTCAATTTTCCTGGAACAACAAAAGTGGTATGAAATGCCATTCACAAATATGAACTAAGTAACTGTATTTCCTTAGAAACAAGTTATGCATATTTTTTGACACTGCATCCACCTATCTGTTATATGGGCATTATTTCCATAGGTACACTGATATTACTGTGATTCTGATCTCTATTATGACATTCAAGTTATCCTCTCTTCATAAATAGAGAAATAACACAGAAACCATGTTTTATTCAACTACAGCATATGCTTACCATCCCATATTCCTGGATTCCAGATGCCCATAGCATTTTAGTCTCCAGAAGATCAAGAATATCCAGTGTTTGAGATGTATATGATGATTTAGCATTCCCCCTAAAATGCAGATCTTTGTATTTACATGTCCTTTATGTTTGCAATGAGGGATTGCCAAAATGGTGCTTAGCCAAAACCAGGGGTTTTTTTGTTTTGTTTTGTTTTTATAACAAAAAGCTCAAGTTAGTCCTATGCTTTCATCCAAAACAATCAGAACCTGGGCCAATTTAGTGCACATAAGGTACTTTGGAAGGATGAATTTATGCTGTTGAGCTTGTAAAATGTGTAACCAATAGGAGTTCTCTTCATACATGGCTTTTTCTTGCAAATCTTGCAGCTAAGTCAGTGAGCCAACTGCAAAATCCATCACCTGAGGGCATCGTGCAGATTTGTAATGCACCCTGGGGGTACCTGAGGTGGAGAAACCATTGAGTGGATTACACAGATCCATATATGCAGCTTTTTCATCTCTGACAGATATAATATGAGCAGTATTATTCATACTACAAAAAATTCCTTAGTATACTGTGTGAAAGAGAAAAATAAAATCATGTCAAATCACTTACATGAAAAATTATTAAGAAAAGAGTGCTGAAGATTCCAGCCTCTTCAGGGAAGTGTCTTATGTTGTACCATCTACATGTCGCTGAGTTTTGCACAGTGACAAAGGTTAGGCGAAATAACTCCAGAACCAAGTGAATATTCAGATCAATATATGGGGCTATTAGAAGTTGAAAAAAGTATATTAAACCTGCTAAAGATCTTCCTCTCTAAATTCCTGCCATTCTTCCTCCTGTCAGTCATCTGAAAGTTAGGCATCTGAACTGGGTAAGACCTTTCCCAGGGTACAGCTCCCCCTTTTCTCACATAGAAATAGCTTCAAGTGAAATGAATAGCCCTTTGCAGGAGCCTTTTTTTATTGTCTTTTCAGAGAACTGAGTAGAGCTGAAACCAGGTTTTTATGGCTGGAGTAAATTAAATGAAACCAGTGCTCAGGGCTAATATGGAAAGACAGAACTGTGTTGCACAACATTATCAATGTATAGTGTGTTTCTCACAGGTTTTCTGCTGTTGAACTCCACGTGTGTAATTGGATGTTCATACTGATGTAAAGGTTAAGGACCAAAGGCTCAGGGTAACTGGTGGTATAATTTTCCCTATAGCTGTTTTTCCTGGATTATCAACACAGGCTACGATTTTGTTTATCTTTTCCTTAAGGCTGTTAGGTTATGGATTTTTTTTTTGGTTTTGTCATACTCTTCATTCTCCTTCTCCCAAAACGATTTTGGCACCAGTGAAAAGAAACAACACTTGCCTGTGGCCTGGACTTTCAGTACCTGAGCTAAAATTAAATATCTGCTAGACATAATTTGCTGAAACTGCAAGTGATTTCCCATTTTGTCAATCTTCACTTTTATACTTTGAATTAAACTATAGGATGGTGCTATTTTTAAAACAGATTGCTCCTCACTTCTCCCATTTTTTCTCTGTCCCTGGCAATTGATCGTTGCAGTGCCTACAAATGCTCCATGGCTAAGAAGAGAAAAGCTGAAGATCAGATATCAGGTGTTCCTGTCAACAAAAGGAAGTCCCTGTTAATGAAACCCCGCCACTACAGCCCCAGCTTGGAATGCAAAGAAGAAAATGAAGACAGGACAGAGTTACAGGAAGATATCAGTGTCCTCGAAAGCAGCTCAACACCAGGTAGTTGCTTGAACTCCACTTGAACTTGAATTCCACAGGAAGGGAGATTAAAACCCTGTATTTTGAAACAGGATGCAAGACATGTTTGACTTCTAAGAGAGTTGGAATGGTGCCTTTCTGTCCAGGTTTAATCATCATACTTCCATTTATTTGTACAATAAGTTCTCCTGGGGTCTAGTAAATGCCATGCAGGTCATCCAGAGACAACTACTGCAGCAGGCTGGATAGTGAGCAGCATCTGCTTCTCCAGCACCTCTGTGAAAGAACAAGCTTAAGACCACCACCATCCCACACACTTCTGAAGAGCAGATTTTCACTGGAATATATAGAGCTCTGAGGAGGGAAAAATGATGCTTAGCAAAACATTGTTGACTTTAACATTTAGCAAAGCAATTTCATGCGTGTGACTGCTGTGTGTGTTCTGTTTAACATGATTATTAGACTCAGCACTTTTATACCTGTTATTCCAACACTGGTAAGCCAAACACATCCAACATTTTATAGCAACTTCTACAATGTGTATGCTGGAAAATATGGACAAGGATGAGGGGGCAGAAAGATATAGCCATAGTATGTTTTGATTACTATTCCTTTCTAATATTTTATATATTTATATTCACATTGAACAAAAAGTCTGAAACCAAATAGTTTTTTTCACATAATTGTCTAAGAATTCCTGCCAAAATAGTTAATCAGACAAGTTAATGAGACAAGCAAGTAGATATCAGGAATATACTGGCAGTCACCTCCACACAGCAAATGTTAAAATAAAAGGAATGCGATCTGGCACTGGGAAATTGATAATCATAGATAATATGTAAACTGAATGAACTTAAATGTCACTCAGTTTCTGGTTGCTATCAAAATTAAAAGATAATTTATTTTCCACTCAGTTTCTTCTTATCAAATGTTTTTGAAGGGCAGGGTGGTAGATTATATAATCTAGGATCCCTTTACAGCAAAAGATTGGACCTAGATGGTATTTTAAGGTCCCTTCCAGACTGGGCTGTGCTATTACTTTATCATGAACTGAGATCAGTTATTTGTGTATTTATCCAGTCTAAATTGAAATCCCTTAAAACAAAACAAGCCCCACGAATTTTATAGATATGATTACTATAAAACACACAGACGAGGAAGAAGAATGTCTTTCACATTAAAGAGTCAATTCCAGATTCTACTAAAACCAGTGGATGTCTTTGCAGCACTTCTATAACAGCAAAGTTTTCAGTCATCTGTCACTTGTAAATCTCCTAGGAGGAGATTCTTCCAAAGGGCTGCATCCCATTGCTGTGAAAGCCTAGAAGGTAGCTCCATCTTCAAACAGAACATTAATTAGCAAGGTGATACACAATGCCTCTGTCTTTTGAGTGACATTTTTAAGAAAAAATAATCAAGGAAAAAATCCCATACCTCTCAGTGCCTGTTCAGGCTGAAGGGAGTGTTTCTAGCTCCTAACATCAGAAGCGAATCTGTTGGAGTAAGAGTTCCTGTTCATGTCTTGGGGTTTTGTTATTTTTGTTTTGACTTTTTTTTTTTAGATATTTGGATTTTAGCTAAATTTTTTGTGTTGATTCAGCCTGGTTCCTGACCATCCAGAGTTGCACTCAGTAGAATCTTTTTTCTTCCCCTTTTTCTGTTCTCTGTACATCTTGAAGAATTTGATGAAGGGGAATTGCTATGATGGGTGTAAAGGTAGACTCTGTGGCACAAACCTAAGTTATTTAACTTTTTTAGGTTAAGTTATCTAACTTTTTTTAAAAAAGGGCAATTGTTGGACCAAATCCATTGATAAAAAAGTAGGGAAACCACGACCTTCAGTCAAAACAAAAAAATCCCACTTGATTTCGAAAATATTTCTTTGATACCAACATAATATATTCCAACCTGCTTGTTCAGTGATAATACAACTTACATCTTTTGCATAATTTTTACCAGCTACCAAAAAAATTTCAGTGAAAGCATACATTTGGTCTGGGTATGTAGGTACTTGGGATTTCTTAGTGTAGTATTGCTCCCTTTATTATGAACTCAGGATTCTTTTCAGTTGATCAGTTAATGATTCAGTTCATGGATTGATGCAACTGTAAACTAAGCTGAGTTTTGATTATTTGAAAAGTAAATTTACAGCCTGTGGATGTAAAAAGCAGAGCTGGGACAGCTGAACCATTAAGACTGATTCAACAACAAATTTTTAAAGATTGCTTTAAAAATCACTGATTATTTAAGGAACAAAAATTTTTTTATCATGAACTTATATTATTTTTCATCTTTCTCACATAAAAATAACTAAAAAATCCTTTTACCATTGAACATTTTGTCTGATTTGTTTTCTTTTGATGGGCAGGAGATTTCTTTTAAGATAGATCTTGTTCCTTTTTGAAATTACCCACTGATGGGATTCTGTTATTTTCCAAATGGCAGAAGAGCAAATAATGGAAACCCATTTGACTAAAGTTATTCATAGAGCCAAATCACCATTCTTACTTGCTGAGATGTGAAAAGATGGCACACTTTGTTCAGAATACTGCAATGTGTGTGGTACTAGACCAGCTGCTAAAAAGTTACATGAAGGTTTGCAGACACTTCTTTAAATACAACTTTATGCACACAGTGCAAAAGGCCACCCCTCCCTGCATGAGTGCAATTTTCTGAAGAAGAATAAGAATTAATCAATATTTTCTTTTAACATATAACAAACAGTTGAACCAAACAATTATGTAAACTGGAAATGACCCAAAATGCTAACAGTTTGGCAGCAGTAAAGTGAAATGCATTGTGGTGCACATGTGCATTTTTGTCCCCCTTTTCCCCTCCACAATAATCTGCACTTAATAGGAATATTTTAAACTATGTAGCTAAGCAACAGAGGTAATTGTTGCTTTCTAGAGCTTTTGTTAGGCACTCTAACACAGCCCAAATATGCATAATTAGGTATAATGTCTATAAATCATTATTGTACACATGTGGGTAGTTAAGTGGATTGAGAGAATAGTTCAATGAATTGGACATATTCACTGAAAATGCTTTTTATTTGTTTTCTGTAGTTCATAATACTTTAAAATTATCATAACCCTTTACACTTTCTCTTAATAGCTCACTGTGTTATTGAGAGAAACTTAATTTGCATTTTAGGCTATGCTTAATTTATTATTTAAACCTGGAGTTCTGATTCAGGAAAGGACAGACACATCTTATGAAATAGTGTATGCTGGTTTATTCATCCTCCTTTCTAGGAAGTAAAATGTTAAATTTTTCAGTTTATGTTGAATAGATCCCAACAAAAGAATGTACCCTATAATCAGCATTATTGAAGGGGCTAGTGTTGTGACTAAATTCTTCCCTTCATCCAAAAATGCTTTTAGTTACTATGGCAATATTTACTTGATCCTGGCAAAACCAGTGTTGATTTTAGAGAGATAATTACCAGAAAGGAAGATGATGGAGATGTATTTTTGAGTGTCCTTGTCAGAGGAAATGTTTATAAAAAATTAAATGAGATACAAAAGGCATATTGTCTTCCACACTGACAACCTCTCCTACATGCTGCCTTTATTACCTGCTGGCTGCTGCTTTTCTTCTGAAGAAAGATGTTTATAAAGACAGGATGCATTTCAGTAGTGTCTTTAACAAGTCCTTTATGAGTCTGTACATAACAACCACTTCTGTTTGCCTGTGCATGACCTGATCTATCACTTAGTGTGGCAATTTCAATGGTGACCAGGATCTTGCCCTTTGTGAAGTATTGAGGATTTTTCCATCAAGGTCTTTCATGGGATCCGGGGTGACGGGGAAAGTAATTAGGGTTTATTTTGAGAAAATATTTGGAAATCTTAGATGAAATAAAAGTGAAAATAGATCAGAGGAATTTTAAAATGTGCTTGTGTGCATATATATCTATCTATATATATAGATATATATATATATATGCACGCAGGTTATATAGATTATATGTACATATGTAATATCAACATATTGAGCATTATATTTACATACATATATATGTCTCTGTGTGTGTGTGTGCATGTGTTCTAAGAAAATATCAGTGAGAAATGGGGATATAATTTTTTCTCCTATAGTCCTGGAACATTATATAAAGTATATATTATTTTAGAAGGGTTTTTCATCCTGCTACAATTAGTCATTTCAAACAGATCCTTGGTGTAAATTTGATCATTTCAGAGTACCTTTCTGAGTAATGAAACAGCAATTGGTAAGTCAATGTCTCCACATCACTTCTACAAGATACAAAAAATATTTATTCTTACATATTTCTCTTACCTATTTTTCTCATACAGAGGAGAGTACTACAAAATCATCTGAGGAAACCCCTCATTTGGGTGGGCAAGAAAATTCCAGTCAAAGAAAAGACAACTACTCCAGCTATCAAGATGCCGTGGCCAAATCTTTGATGAACATGGGAAAAGTAGCAAAAGATGCACCCAGTCAAGCAGTGGCAGAAAATCTAAATGATAGTGGCATTCAATCATTGAAAACAGAAAGTGATGATGCTGATGAATGTTACCTGATTAGCTCAGCTGAAGGAAAGGAAAAGACTGCTATCTCTGACCCAAAATACTGTTCATCTGAGGAAAATGAAAGTAACTCTGAAATTATGGACAATGAGTGGGATAGCTCTTCAAATTTCTCGGAAGAAACTAGTGTAAAGCCCCATGTAACTCAGAAATATATCGTAGAGTGTAATCAACCCAGCATCCTGGAAGTCCCGGAAATTAAGAAGGAAGAGGTCGAATATGGTCCTTGTGAAACACTCTGCGACTCAGAAACAGAGCTAAGAGCACCCCAGGAGCCTCACTCTGATCCTTTCGAGAAGAGAATCCAGAATCTCTTCCCTGAAAGTGAAGAAGACGACAACGAGTGCCTGTCGGAAACCACAGACGTGTCAGTTGAGCTGGACAAAACAAAAGGGAACTTGAGTTTGCTAGAGCAAGCAATTGCTCTGCAGGCAGAGCAAGGGCATGTGTTCCACAGCACCTACAAGGAACTGGATAGGTTTCTTCTGGAGC
The DNA here is from genome assembly GCF_027887145.1 of Ammospiza caudacuta. Taxonomy (NCBI): domain Eukaryota; kingdom Metazoa; phylum Chordata; class Aves; order Passeriformes; family Passerellidae; genus Ammospiza; species Ammospiza caudacuta. The sequence continues at coordinate 114,652,440 of NC_080593.1, read as the reverse complement.
ATCTAGCAGGGGAAAGGAGACAAACCAAAGTTATTGACATTGGTGGGAGACAGATATTTAGCAGCAAACGTAAGGAAGTATTTTTGGCTCTTCTTGCTGGCTTAAGCATTTGTCCCGTGACTGATAGAGGATTCTGAGCTGGGTTTTATAGCAACAGTAAAGAATCTGGAATTTAGCTGGTAATTTTGTTAATTATGTACCTTCACACTAGTGCCTCACGTCTAACCAGGTTAAACGCTAGGTACTTGGCTTCCTGCCAAACTGCTATGTGAAATCATCAGTAATGGGCACTAAAAGGCCTGTGTAGCTGGCACTGACATTCCTCCTCCTCCTTTTCCTCCTCCTCTGCTTCCTCCTCTGTAGGATGCTAATACAAACCTCCAAAGTTTCAGCAGCCGAAAGACAAGGCATTAAAACAGTACCCAAGGGCAAGTTTAGGGTGAAAAATTGGCCTCTCCCAAAGATATCAACTGATTCCTAAGCCATGTGTTTTCTGAGTTCAGTCTACTTCATTAGCATCAAGTATAGTATAGTATAGTCAAGAATAAGTATAGTATTATAATACTATACTAGTACTATAATACTATAGTATAGTATTATATACTATATTATAGTATTACTAATACTATACTAAGTATAGTATTAGTATATTGGTATCAATCAATATTACATCAATCAACATTACATTTTTCTATATCTAGCAATTTTGAGCCAGGAAAACACAAGCCATGCTCTTCTGCCTCATTTGCCATCAGCAGAAACACCAATAAATTCCAAAATCTTTATTGTTTCTGAGGGTTTGTGATATCCTACAAACCCGTAGGAACATAATTCAATATCTCTTAATCAGGCTTTCAGAAGTGGAGACTTAAAAGATTTGGGTTTGATTTATAAACTGGGCTGTCTTGTATGAAACTCCTCAATTGAGGATAATTACAGAACATCGAGAGATGTCATTTTATAAGCACACTCCCTTCTGTAGTAAGTAACAATACATTCATCTGTCCTTTGACTTTTCCTTTTGGCCTTGCAAACATCCCGAGGTCACCCTAGCACTGATGTTATTTCTGCTTTTGATGAACGATTTACTTTGGTATTTCTAATGTAACTTTAGAGTAGTCCCTGTGGACATAATAAATAAATATTATAGTAATTTACTTATCTGAAGCATTTAGTGTGAAAGAGAACTGACAGGCATTTTTAGGAGCTGCAACTATAAAATATTTCCTGCAGTATTAAGGAAGAAAATGCAGACATCTCATTTTTGTGTCTCAAACACTGTTTTCATTAGCATGTCTTAAGCTGTCCTTGCATGTACTACATGAACCTTTATTTGCTCAGATGACTTTGGCTTATGCAGGAACTTTATAAATATCTTTTCCTGCCCTGAGAGCAACTGTATTGGCCAGGTTCACATTGGTGTCAATGTGACTTTCTCACAGCACACATAGGAAAGAGCAGCGATGTAGGAATGGCAGAATCTATCCCTTGCTGATTTACCTCATATTATAATTAGCTGTGGTTTCCAGGTGAGTTCAGAGGTAATACCCATGGAGAAACATACCAGGCTTTGTTCGGGTTGTATAAACACCATGATTGTAGGTAATGTTGTATCGGGCTCATAATTTTGCCACTTTATATAATTAACTGGGTTTTATTTCTAAAAAATCTACCATCAAATCCATCAGCTCTTAATTTTCACTCTTGGATGCTAGATCAGAAAAAAATCTATTCATCATAAACCTTTCCAATTACCGGAGAAAACACTAAATCATATTTCTGCGTCCCTCTTTATTTTCTGTTCACTATTGCAGCACTTTCCATTTGCAGTGATTCTAAAAAGCATGTGGTCTCCTGACAATGCTGACTCTATTTGCTTTCCTCCCCATTTATTTATTTTATTTTTTTTAATCTAAAAACTTGCCAGTAAGTTTAACCCTCAGCTGTCCCTGGTGATTCTGTCCCTAAGCATATCCTACCTCATAGTCCAGAAAAAATTAGTTTGAAAGAGGCAGCTCCCTGTGTTGGCTGCAGCTGTTTTCTCCCCCAGCACCAAATGCTGTTGGCAGCCAATCACAGATGGAGCTAAAACCATCCTCAGCAATTTATGCGGCCACTTCCTCCAGATTTCTCACAAGAGAATTCCTGGACCAGAAATCATTCCTTTCTCGCCCAGACTTTTGATCCTGCATTGGAAATCAAATAAAGGTTTTCTGACCAGTGCTTCTTGCACTATTCTAGGTGCTTGAAACAGAATTTGGGAGGCTGTTACAGAGTGGTAGCAGTGGGGCTGGGCTGAGACCTCGCCTTTGAAAGGGTATCGGCTGCTCCATGTTTTCAGCGTCTTTGTGGGCTGCTCCACAAAGCAGCACTGCCATGTGTACCAGAGGGAGCTGCTTGCCTTGCCTCTCAAATGTAAAGGGGCATGTATTCAGTTTCCTAACAAAGAACCTACAGCCTAGAGATCTGTGATATTTAAGGAATGGCTTCTGGTTGAAATGCTTTTTGTTTGTTTGTTTATTTGTTTCACACCTCAGCTTTTATTTGGTTGTCCCAGCTTCCTGGAGTCTGACATTAACAAAGCAAAAGATTGTTTCTCCTTTTTTTATTTATTCCTTTATAGATCTTACTGTTGGCTCATGCTGCCAGTTTTCTGGCTTATTGGATTGTGGCTTCTGTCCTGTTTGAGGCTCTGAATGGAATAAATGATACTGCAATCCTAAAGCTATATAATTTAGCACATAAATGGCATAATGGGAGAGGGAAATAATTGCTTAAGGGACACTATGAAAACCTGAAGTGATCTTTCAGTGGCATACATCCCTGTTAAAACTTTGGACAGGAATTAAATCTGAAGTATAAAATAGAGAATATCATTCAGGTAGGATCACTCAGCTGAGCACAGACAGGGCCTAAACCCAAACAAAATCTTTATCTGATTTCTCTGCAGATTCACCCAGGCCTGAAAAGAGAGAAACCAAATGCCCCATCCCAGGATGTGATGGCACAGGGCACGTAACTGGGCTGTACCCTCACCACCGCAGTCTCTCAGGCTGTCCACATAAAGTTAGAGTGCCACTAGAAAGTGAGTATCACTACCCCGCAGCCCAGAAGAACGACTGGATCTGTCTCAGTATTGTGGGTAGTATGTGCTTATGCTGGAGAAGAATCCCCTTTTTTCAGCATGAGATAGCAGGATGAGGCTGGGAAAGAAGCCATCACCCCGTCTTTGCCCTCTATCTCACAGCACAGCCCTGCTTCCCACACTTGTGCAGCTCAAGTGCTCCTTACAGTAGCATTATCCTTACAAACAGCAGCAGGCTCCTTAGGTAGCCTGGGAAGAACAAGATCAGACAGCCTGTTCCCAAGCTGCCAGCAGACCTGCATGCTGCAGTCCCATGAATCTTCAAGTTGCTCTCTCACACCTTTGCTAAGGCACAGACATCTCCTGCTTGCTCCGGAGCCGAGGCCTCGTTTGCCGCAGCCGCACACGGAGGCTGCTGGCTCTCACTGCCAACAGATGAGAGGCCTGGGCATGCTTATGCAGAGATGTTTTTAGCATCCCCCTTGCTGCTGAGCTCCAAAGGGTTATTTCCATCAGTACATCCCAGTGCTGGTCCACAGCAGGTCCCTGTCTAGTGACAGTATCACACTAACCCTTTCATGCCCAGTCTAGCCTGAATTTCCCTGCTTATTTCTGACTGTGCTGCTCTGATAACATTGGCTTGTGTGTGTGTGTGTGTGTGTGTGTGTGTGTGTGTGTGTGTGTGTGTGTGTTTGTGTGTGTGTGTGTAATCCTGCAACATGATGCAATGAAATGCTGCATAATAAGCCAAAAACTTAATGTGAAACTATCCACTTAAACAACCTAGTTAGTCAGATTGTTCTTTGTGGTGATATGCATAACAACAAATTAAAAGGATATTTGCACTTTACCAAAATCCTCTTCCTAACTGTAGCTCTCCCCTTTTTTAAATCTGGTACTAAACTCTATTCATGGAAACATCTGCTGAATTAAGCAGGCTGCATTTGGAAGTTCTTAGCAACATTAACTTCCTAAAAACTTAAAATTAACAAGTCCTTGTTAATTATCATACTTCCAATTAGATGTGCTCTGTCCTAATGGGGGAAAAAAAAGAGAAGAAGTTAGAATTTGGTTCCTGGCAGAACAAACCTGTGGAATGAACAGTCAGCTTTTGTGAAATACTGTAAGATGTTTTATGTTTAACATAGACATATCTGTCAGTTTTAGCAAAGGTCATCCACATCCAAGGACATTAGAAATATACAGGCAAGAGTTTGTAATCGCTGCTAAGAGTGTAAGCCGATGCTTGGAACTATTACTGATTGGTCCAAGGCAGTTCCAGCACAGCTCAGATGAGCAGAAGGTGTAATGTTCAAAGGGAGATACTCTAAATATCTGATAAAATGAATAAACAGCCTTCCTGTACTGGAGAGATTTCCTTTCCTGGGACAGAAAGGGACTGCAGCTCCATGGAATATGGACTGTGTGGCCCAGGGCTCCTCTGTCACCTGCCTTTTCCAGTGTTAGTGGTGTATAAAGGGATTCATGATTCAACACCTTTGCTGACTTCCACTTGTGTTCTTTTGAAGTCGGTATAAAGAATTTTGTGCATGTGGGAAGCCTCACCACAGCAATATAAGCTGGTTTATGCTGGAGGCACCATATTCACTGCATTGTAGGTCCTTTGCTTCCCCTATTCTTTTGTGATAAAAATGTGAAAGAATTGAGAATCTGAGTTCAAAGAGGATATGTTCATTTTTTAAAGATATGTATTTTTTACTGATGCCTTTTATTATCAACTTTTTTTTTTTTTTCTGTTTAGTTCTTGCCATGCATGAAAATGTTTTAAAGTGTCCTACCCCAGGATGCACTGGAAGAGGACATGTCAACAGCAATCGCAACACACACCGAAGGTAGAGCAGAAAAATTCCTGTCCACTTAAAACGTAACGCGTACTCGGGAGTAAATTGATAGGCACATCTTGGAAATAGATGCTATGTACTACACTGAAAAGTGTCTATGAACTGCAAGGGCAGCCTGTATTATTTATAACCAAATAATTGTGTTTAATTCCTTTACATAAAAAATGGCTGCAGCACAGAGGATGGCAAATTCCACTAGTATTTTCATAGATGAGATTTAAAGCTACAATTTCATCATGGTCCTCACATTGAAAAATAATCATGTACAAGGAGAAGGAATGAAAAAATACATTATTATTGCTACAGCTGCAAAACCCAATGGAAACCAAAACCCATTTATTTTGCACCACTACATGCTAGCCATTGACAGGAACTTCCAATCAGGGCACATTCCTGTTTAGCAAACCAGAAAATTTTAAGTGAACTATTTTGAAATCTGTTTAAAAACTCCACTTATTATTACCCTCAGGAATACAATCTTCCTGCCTGGAACACTCCTGTCTGTTTAACATGCTGCCTGCAGGAGAGAAAGTAAAATTGAGAAAAGACTTCCAGACAGGCAGCTGGGGAATCACAGCTGGACTGCAGGTGAGGCAGAGATCCACTCTCTGTCTCCAGCAAGCCACTGCTGTCAGCACAGCTCTTGTCAGTACTGCTTTCTGCTGGAAGCAGTATATTCCATCATACTGCTGAAATTGGGAAAATATAATGTCAGTCTTAAAATCAAACTTGTGACATAAGAATTTCAAAACCAACTCTCTTTGTTGATCTGAATTTCTGTGGAGATTTTGGGGCTTTTTGTTTATTGATTCATTTGTTACTGCACCAAAATTAAAATTTATCATACCCTTTTAATACAAAAATTAGTAAGTCTTTATCAGACATATGAATAGCTTTTCTATAAAAATATATAAGGAACAAGCAGATATTTTTCCTTTGTTTTCCCTGTTTTAAATCCCTAGTCATCTTTGAAGCACATCAGCTGTATCATGAGCAACCCATGAATAGGATAAGAAAACATGTTCTAATCTAATAAAACAAACAGGAAAATATAAGCTAGCACAACTCAAAATTATAAAATGTGTTCTTTGGTAACAGTCTCTCATATATCCCTGGGTTTTTTTCCCAAATTCACTTTCCTTTTAATCAGCAGGAAGCTTATATGCATGGTTTAGCTGATAAAGTAAATGTCATTTGTCAAAAAATTTACTAGTGACTTGCCAGACACAAAACATCAAAGCTGAACTGTGGAAAACTCCTACATGATTCAGTTTCCAGATATATCACCTAAAATACACAGATTTCACAGTTTTGCATTAAGGATTGAAAAACAGATGAATCTGGGCAATAGCAACAGCAGTTCCCTTAAGTGCACAGACTATCAAAGTCACTGGTTTCCACAGAAAAACAGCACAGATCTCCTCTGCAGAATAATTAATTTCAATGTTTTTTTCTTGTTGTCTCTGTTCTTCACCTTTGCTTTTCAACAGCCTTTCTGGTTGTCCAATTGCTGCAGCTGAAAAGCTGGCAATGTCCCAAGAAAAGAACCAGCTCGAGTCTCCAAAAGCTGGGCAGTGCCATGATCAGACTCACAGGTAGGACCCCTCACAAACCAGTTTCTCCCAACAAACAAACTCTTATCTATGCACAAACTCTGTTGACTGGTCCTCAGATCTTTCACCCACTTCAGCTTCAGTGGTTACCCAGTTTTCCAAAATGAGGATCTGCAAAACCATCTGATTCTCAAAACAAACCACCATTTTTCTGTTGGTTCGTGTGCATGAGGCTGACATTAAAGACGAGAGGTGTATCTTTGGATAAGCAACCAAATATATCCTATTAAATCTTACTTCCAAACAAGTAACCTGATCAGAACAATTAATAGAATTTCTTTATTTTTAGTTTATTGGTTTAATTACTTTAATTTATATTTTATACAATGACATCAAAAAGGAGAAACACTTTTTAGTGCAATTGTATTTTGTCTGAGTTATATGGACCCTACAGACACGCATAATTTGCACATCATTGGCACCATGACCATTACAACCTATTATATTCAGGTCTATTTGGGGACACTTTAATTTGTGGATTATTGACATGATCAGCTCTAACGGTTCCTTCAGAGCCATTACAGAATATTATGTCCATGTGTCTGCCAACTGCACATGCCTTAACTCTACATATGAAAAGTCCTAAGGAAATTACTAAAGACAAGTAGTTACTGAACATTAACTAAATGGAATAACACACCATAAATCATTCGTTCTTCCCAAACAGCACAAGCAATTATTTCAGGTCATCTTATATTATATTTATACCATACTCATTCACAGTAAAGTGAGAACAATACTGATCCAAAAAAACTAAAAGCTAGGAAAAAAATCCAGACAAATTTTCAGAACTAAAGGAAATGGCAATCTAGCGGTGAGTAACTTCCTTGTAAGTAGCCCAAACTGCTATTAAAGAATACTGCATTTTTTAATGTCCCTATCTTTTAGTTTGTGAATTTTTGCATGTGACAATAGCACACTTTTGGATTGTGAGATGTAATCATATCCTATTTTTCAAGACAATGTTATTTAAAGACATTCTCATCTTTCTCCTTCATTCTTTTTCTCTTCTCTGCAGGACAAATTTAACAAAGCAGTCTGAGCTATCTCAGTTCAGTTACAGAGCTTCACAGTCAGTCGCTTCCTCCAGAGGCACCCCGGGGAAAGAACAGGAGAAGTTTGGGAAAGTCCCATTTGATTACGCCAGTTTTGATGCACAAGTCTTTGGCAAACGCACAACAGCACCTGTGACACAAGGTCGAAAAACACCTCAGTTTCTTGAATGTAAGCTCAAAATTCAATTTTCTATTGAAGAAGGGGCAAAATGTCAATGATTTCTTTTTCCTTTTTGATTGTTCTGCTTTCAAACTTCTAGAATTCTAAAAAGGTCTGTGGAAACCATCTTTAATCATGTGTGTCTAGAACGTTAGACAGAATCACTAAATTGTGAAAGACAGAATTTTGAAACACTAAATATCGTCACTACAATGTTTACTTTTTTAATGTTTCCTTTAAAAGCAGTTATCAGTGGAAAAGAGGAGTAAAAGGAATGTTCTATATATTACCTGTTACCTTCTTCCTTGATTAAATTGAGGTATCATTATGGGATGGAAGACAAGTCCCATGGAACCTGTCTGCACAAGGTGTAATGAACTGTAATACAGAGAAATCCAAGTTAAGTTTTAAAGATACTGCAGGTACCATTTAGGTGAATCTACACTGGTATTATTTCTCCTAATGAGCATGAGCCCCAGCTACATCAATTGTGGGCCTGGGGTAAATTTGGCTTGGTACCTCATATTTCTGTACTAAATCATACATATAGTGCAGTCATATTCAATGCGTCAAATTGTTATCAAGATTCCTCTTCTTGCATCATTTACAGATTTTCTGAGGCACTACTCTGTAAAAATGAGATACCACAGTGCAAACACTGAAAGTTTATTGCAGATGCTCTTCAGAATCTGCATGGGAAACACTGGCAAGGTTCTGCCATTGAATTGACCATTATAAAATATTCTTTAGTTTAAATAAACAAATAATTCTGTTCCCATGAGGGAAATGGAAAACAAATGTTTCATTCCACCAAGACTGGGTTCAGAAGAAACAGAACCAGAACAATGTGAAAAAAAAGACTTTTTAATTGGCTTTTCTTTTGTTAATGACCAAAAGGAAAATAAAGTAGGAAAACAAATTTTGTCCCACTTACTCCAACAAAGAAAACCATTCATAGCAAGGTGAACAGAAAAGCAAAAAAAATTTGTTAACGAATAAATTTATATATAAGTTTATTATAATATAATATGCATGTAATACTACAAAATGTTATATATGTTTTATATATTTATAAAATTTTGTGTATTTCTATATTTATTTGTGTACATGTCTGAGTACACAAAAACACACATATATGTTTGTAGGTATCTGGGTTTTGTGTGTATATATACAAATACTCTATTTAAAATTGCAAATGAAAAGTAGATATTTATCTGACCTGAAAAATAGGCTTGCTTAAATGAAAGCAAATATATGCATTGCCAGCTTCTTGGGTGGCAGATTTTCCAATTTTGTTTGTAAAATTGAATATTCCCTATTAGCTGTCTCTTTTGCACAGATGTATGTCTATTTCACAGGTTCATTTCAAGGAAAAAATGATTGAAATGTTTTTATACAAATGCAAATACATATATATGAAATTTATGTATGAAGTATATCAGAACTGAAGTTTACAGCCTGTTGTTCTTGCAAAGATTGCAATGTGCAGCTATTATTTTAATGGAAAGGTGAAAGTAAAAGAGCTGGTGACTGATTTAACTCTTCAGGTATACAAAAGTTGGCAATAAGAAGCTGATTATGCAGTGATGGGTTCAGAGTCCTGTGTAAATATGCAGCCAGACAAAAGCCCATCATTAGCCCTCTGTGGATTCTGCATTTGTAAACTTGTTTGTTGGTTTGATTATTTTTAACAAAACATACACCCTTTAAAGCCTTGGGTGATTTTTATGTTGGTTGGTTGATTGGTTCTTTTTTTGGTTTTTTTAGGATAGGTAATGAAAAAATGCACTTTCTGATCTTTAAACACAATGTAAATTTCATTGTAGTAAGTGTTAAAAATGTAGACTGTCTTGTTTGTGCTACAACGCTGTGCTTACAGCAGGGTAGATAAATCCTTTTTAATTTTCACTAGAGAAAGGGAGGACTGAATCATGAGGCTTTCATGTATTGCTCTACTGAGATGCCTCTAGTGCTTAGAGAAATGGAATATAGCATTCAGCTCCAGTCAAAGCACATAAACCAGCATTTCTTTCAGAGCATCCCAAGTTTGAGGGAAGATGAGTTCTCTTCTGCCTTAGCATTAGAAAGCACTCAGCCAAAGCTCTACATCCAAAGGCATACAGAGCCTTGGGGCTCAGATCTTTAGGGAATGAGCAGATGGCCATATGCAGAAATGTTCTTGATGTATCTGGGTGTAGGCTGAGAAATTGGATTTTGCTGAGTTTATCTTTGTAGGACACTGTGAGGGCTGCAGACAAAAGAAGTGATTATTGCTTCTTTAGAACTGAAACCATGGTGCTGTGTTCTCCCTGCAACAGTTTATGCCATTTCAAGCTCCAAAATCCAGAAGAGAGAGCAGAGTTCTCTCTAACTGTTTTAGAGTAAATGCTGCTGATGAATAAGAAAACAAGGAACCACACACACCACTTTTGTTTGTGAAAGTGCTTTTCTGTTCACCTGTTAGTACTTAATTTTCAACTGACTTCCCTGTGCCTAATAAATCTGTGTATTATTGCAAATATAGCCAACAAAAGACTGTAAACAAAGATCATATGTATGTTCAAATTATTTTTATTGATTAAAGGGTAGATTTAAATTTGTAAATATTTCCACAAAACACTTAGCACTGAATGTTCCTTACAAGTAATGTTTTTATCTGATTTTTCTGCTTCATTCAAGAGCCTGGTTTTGTTCTCCTTAGCCACATAAACAAAGCTATTTAGGTAACTGACTTATTCATCTAAGTAGAGTAAGCAGTATTGTTTTTGCTAAGACTGGAGAAGTCACTTTTGTTTTTTTTTTTTTTTGCACATTAGAGGTCCAAGAGGAAACCTTTATAAGAGTACATTTACAATTGCATTTTTCCATTGGGGTGGTCAAATCACGGTGGATACCACACTAATGCTTGCTCAGTCTTTCCTTTGACATCATTGTTTTTAATGCTTGAGTTAAGGATAAGTAAAATATGAGTAAAAAATCTCAGAAAGGTTTGTTGACAGATGTGTATTTCTCGAGGAAAAATTAAATTATTGTGTTTCTGAAGCCGCAAACCCTTACTGGCAATAGCAAAGTGATTGTTTTAAAATGTAGTCTTGGAATATATATTTTTTTTTATGTATGAAATTGTAGTCTGCGAAGCGAAACTATTTAACGGGAAAAATTTCATACATGCAATTGCTAATCAAATCTCTCTTCAACAGCAAAGCATTTTTCAAATCCAGTGAAATTTTCTAATCGGCTGCCTAGTGCTAGCGCCCACACACAGAGCCCTTGCCATGCCAACTCTTATAGCTACGGTCAATGTAGTGAAGACACCCACATAGCAGCAGCTGCTGCTATCCTGAACCTTTCCACCCGCTGCAGGGAAGCAGCAGAGATCCTCTCCAACAAACCACAGAGTCTGTCTGCCAAGGTAGGGTAGTCCAAGAACCTGGAGGGTGTGCTAGCTACTGAACTGTGCGAATAAACTGTCTTTCATGTTAGTGACTGCATTAAATCCCCCAAAAGGAGGCTTCTGTTTGCATGCTCTTTTGAAGAGAGGCAGAGAGAGAAAAAAAAAAAAAAAAATCAGTAACGCAGTGACCAGTTCTGATAAAACTAAATAAATAGCAGGAATTATGTTGTTAATTCTTTTCATAATTGAGCACTAATTACAAGGGGGGAGTTTTCTGGGAGGAAAAAAGAAAAAGGTTATTTGAAATCCAACAACAATCTGTGGCAGATAATGAGTAAGATCTGTTTTAAGAGGGAATTTTTCTCCCTCTGAAACCTGCCATTAGTGATCATTTTGGAGACTGACTTAAAAAAAATATAAAGATCATATGATTAATCAAGGAGATATTTGCTAGCAATGGAACAGAACTACCTATGGAGTATGTTGTGTTTGGAGCCCCTAACAGTTTGGCAAGATGGAGAGGGGGGAATAACAACTGACTTTGGTAACATTCCCCTTTCTGCTGGCAAGAGTGGAGAATCAGGCCCACTGCGTTTGGAGATAGATAATTTGGGCAAGTCTGTCATAATGGAAAGATGCCTAATTTTGTAGATGTTTGTGTGGCTTTCGTGTTTTGTTTTCTGCTCTGCATTTCCTCACAGATCTTTATGATTTACAAATGGTGCTGTGTGATCTGTGAGCCTTATTTTCTTTGTCATTACATAGTATTATAATGCTGATGAAAATAGACGAGATTTTCTTCTGACGACAGTGGTGTGGGAGCACTGTTGTTTATTATTTACATTGAAGTCACACATGTTCCACTGCAATGAAACTTTTGAAAGCTCTTTGTAGATAATAGGGAGTCATTACAAGAACTTAAGGAGAAGTCACTGGGGAATGAAAAGAGGTGCATTTGTCAAAACACAGCATAGCAGGTGTTCTTCAAAAGACAGATGATCTGTTTTTCTGCAAGTCAGTGTCACTCCGCCTTATTCCTCTGTTATCTGAGCCTCACAAGGCTCATTCTGGCCAGGTGTGTCTTCCACAGCTGTTGAGCTACATTTTGGTTGAGGGTTTATTCACCACTGCTAGGAGGTTAGCTATTATTTTTTGAGTGGAACCATTAATTTTGCCACCAGCATAACACCTTGTCAGGTATTCTGAGCCTTGTGCCTTTGCAGAGTGGTATCTCCTACTTTGCTGCTTTTGTTTTCTACTTGTGTGTGAAGTTTTGGACATTAAAATCAACATTGGGAGCTGCCACAGGGTAAACTTTTTTAGAGTGGTCACAGGTATTCCCTGTAACTCATTATCTGTTCCAAAGATTCTGTAGAACCTCTCCTAATGACAAATCCATCATTGATATCTGCTGCAAAAAACCTTTATCAGTCTTTAATAGAGACTTCTTCTAGTAGGGAAATGGAAACTGATGCCAATGGTTGGATTAAATTGCTGCAGCAGCCTTTGGCTGACCTCAGCAATAGACCTTTCTTGCCAGAGAAGAGCAGTAAAGGGACCAGGCATAACCCAAAGATTTTCTCCTATGTACCTGCTTCACAGTTGCCAAATCATGGGGAAGGATTGAATGGAAGTGAACATAACAGTAATGACACAGAGGGGCACTTGGGGCACATAGCTGACTCCTTTTTCACAGCCAGGAATCCAGCCTGAAAGAAAATCACCTGCCTACCTTGCTATCTGCCTGCCTCCACTTTTGCCAGACTTTCTGGAGGGCATACTGCTACAAAACATCTGACAGAAGAATCAGAATTAGCTTCTGGCCAAAATACAGACAAGTAAGCCCCAAACAGATTTGGTGTCCAAAAGCATACAAAACGGATTTTTATTTGGTTTTGGATATTTATTACCTTGATCGCACAGGATTCAAACCAAAAATTTGTGAATTAAGTTGCCAGACTCTCGTCAATGAAGGCACTTTCTAATTTTAAAATATGAAACAATAAAATACTATTTATCAGTGTTTCTGAATTGTTTTGTGGCTGGTGGTGGCCACAAATGTAAATGTTTAATTGCTAGAATATCTTAAAAATTTTTAGATTATTAAAAAACCCTCTTGAGACTTTATATGTATTTGATCTCAAATAACGCAACACATTACTACAGAGTCAAATATTTCCTTTTTCTACTCAACAGCACACACATTCAACACATTTGAAAATAACTGTGTGGAGCGGCTGTGTTCAGAGCCCCACAGTATCAAGTGTCTCAGCCCTGCCCCTTGAAACACCCTTTTATTCCTTTTTCTAAGAAAACCTGATTAGCATCGTCAATACTTCAGCAGATCAAAGCTCCTGACTTGTAAAGGTGTTTGAGCATCAGGAGCCTCGCAGCAATCCAGTCCTTGGTTCCTTACAGATGGGAGGCTGTGTGGTGGTAGTACAAGGATATGTGAGACTGCAGAGGAATTCTCAGTCTTGCTGGAAATATTTTGCCAGTAGCACAATTGTCAGAGATGTAAAAATATTGTGCTTCTAAGTTTTAAAAGCAGAAGGTAAAGTTCAAACATTTCAAGTAAGTGGCGTTTTCTTGTATTTTCTCAAGGCATGCATATGTTGCCTTGCTTAAACAAGTGGGGAAAACAACAAAATGCTTTTTAGCACAAGTGTGTTCCCAAGTATCTCTTTTTCTTTTTTTCTCTTAAATTTTATTTATTGACCCCCAAAGCATTGTCCCTCTCCTAGAAAGTGAGATGGTTTACCCTGGTTATTCACTCCTTTCCTGTATATGCAGGTAACATTTAAATGAAAAAGTAAATGTATCTTTTAACATAGTTCCAAATTTCAATAATTTGATGGACATTCAAATATGTCCAATATTCAAATGGATATTCAAATATTCTCTACATATCAGTTCAAAAGGGAGAGTCCAAGACAACAGAAGAGAAAGAGTAGCAAGAATAGAGAAGTCACATTTCACATTAACAGTACCACTAGCGAGAAAAACTTCCAAAGAGACATTATGTTCAAGGTGATTTGACAAATATCCCACGTTTAAAAAGTATTAATTTAAAAAATAAGCCATTAAAATAATACATTTATTCTGAAATGAGCAGTAAAATTAATCTTAAACTTTATCTATGAATCATGTGTCAGTTGCATACAAAATAGTAAGATCATCAGATACTTTGATGATATAGTTTTCAAAATAATTAATGCAACATTAATGTTGCACTGTCTGAGCCATACAGCCTGGGACTGCAGTAAACTTTTCCCCTGAATACAATCCCAACCAGGCAATTCCCATGCAGTCAGTACCCCAAGGCAGTCTCCTGGTTGCTCTTGATTTGCAGTTGGTGTAGCTTCATTCAGCTCCCACAGAAGTCAGCAGAAGGGTTCCCCTAGGAGGCTTAGCCTGCAGTTTCTAGCTCTGTGCAAGAATCCACATCATCATAACTTCCAGGGATCTCCCCTGTTTACAGCCCTCGCCACACATGTCTCAGTGAGGTAGCTGCAGGCAATAGTTTATCTGTATCCTCATCACTACTGCTTGCCAAACATTTTGTTGACTGTTTTGGTGTTTTTCCCACCTGTTTAGACAAAATGGCATATGCACACTATGCCTTTAAATAAAACAAGAACAAAAAATGCAAAAATAAAATCACACTTGCTAAAAATGTTTAAAGTTTAAATTCTATTTTTTGAACAAAATTGTGTTATCTCTCCATTCTTGGATACTGATGACAGTGAAAATTGCATCAATTATTTAAAAACTGTAGTTAGCACTCAGCATGTTTGTCAGGCAGTACTTTACTCCAAATACCTTAAAGCCTAAATACAGGATGAAAAATCATCCAAGAGCATCACTAGGTACCATCCTGTAATACTGCTGTGCATATTGCTCTCTAAGTACCTTCTTGGCTAGCTTTTTTTTAATTTGTGAACTGCTTGGGGCCTAAATTGTGACTCCATTTTTGTCTCAGATGTTGTTGGGCTGTTACAAGCTTTCTCATTTTGACCCAAATTAATATTTTAATTTTCTGCAGAAGCACTGAGTTGCTTAAGTTTAGGTGTGAAAAATGAAGGACCTGGTCCATGTGTTTTTGTTGGCTGGGAATAGGAAAGATTGAACCATTTTGGATGGACCTGTATTAAGAATATTATTCAGACACGTGGCAAGATAGGAGTCTCATTTACTCCCAGTACCAGAACTTAAGAGCTCTTTTGAGCTTTCCAAATCAGACTGAACTGCTGGAGGAATGCAAATCATTGATCATGTTGTTCCTTTGGACTTGCTTAGCATTAAGTTCCATGACTGATACCAACCAAAGAAAACATGAATTTTCTTATATGTCATGGCACAATGTCCCTTATGTCACAGGCTTGAAATAAGATACATGCAGACACAATAATTTACTCTTTCTGATCCAGCTGAGATAAAGCTTAACTTGTAATCATTACTGGAGACTTTGGAGAGTATTAAATGTTATGAGTGATCAGATGGTCCAAAAGCATATGAAAAAATGGAGGAGAAATTTGACACAAAAAAATAGCATCCTTTATTGTCCTAGCTGTTGTAATCCAGTTCTAAGTACAGGACTTAATTAAGTACTAGAAAATATTCCCTAATATTTATGTCATAAGATAAGGCTGAAAGAAAGATTGACTTTATTGTAGAAAGCAGTTGGGGAGTATAGAGACCAATTTTTTGTTTTGGTTTTCATATTTATATAAGTCTTCATTTTTGGTAATAAATTACTGTTTGTACCTTATTTTTTTCACTGAATAGCTACTAGAATAAAGAAAATGTGCTCCCATCATTTTTCTTTAATTATTTTTTCTTGAATCCTTTTACCAGCTGCTTGTAAAATGTGAGGTGGGGGGATTAGACTGTCACTTATGAGGTACTAGGTAAGAAGTAACCTGAATTTAATTACTGTGTGTCTCCTATCATGCTCTTTGATTTTTCCTCGTTGTTTCAGTGGATATTTTCCTGGTTTACACCAGTGTAAATATAAATGTGAGTAAGATCAAAATCAGGCTGCAAAGACTTACACAGCTTAAAACAAACATAAGTTAGGAAGCTAAAAAATACATTCTCATCTTTGTTTTGCTTACAGTTTTAAGGAATAATCAGAACAGTTTACATTGTTTTAGTAGCTGTATTTTAAATATGTCATGATAAATGGATAAATATAGGCCTGTTCACACATGCACTAGAGTCAACAGTAATAAGATCTTGCCTTCAGTGAGGAGAACACAGCCTTTACAAGCTTGAGCTAAGCATAGTAAGTGCCATCTTCTGTCAGCATGTCAGAGCACTGCTCTAACATTTTTTCCCATTTGCCATTTTTGCCTTTTTAGTTACATTTAAAAATCGATGTAAAAATAAATGTGGAAAAGCAAGCAAAGGAGACATATTGAGAGGAGGGTGGGATCAGAGTAGGAATGTAAACTGGAGCAATAACTCTGACTTCCCTCTTTTTGCTCTGCCATTTGGAGTTTGCTAGGAAGGCACCAAAGCAATAGCTCTTTTATACCATTCTGAGTAAAAAGCCATGCTGAGAACCTGTGATCAGTTCTGCAGTGGGCAAAGGGGATGTTTTTCCCATGCCTTTATTTAATTGTTGCGTGCATCTGTGAGCTCACTTAAACTCCATCTGCACACTACTTCACAAACACACTTTGGCTACCCAGCCTTTCCTGATTGGAATTAGGTACGTGTTGGAGAACACAACTTCTACATGAATTTCAGGCAAGTGTTGAGAAAGCTTTAAATATCCATGATAGTAAATGTTCTGCTTATCAGTCAGAGCTCCTTGTGGAGGCTATTGGTATCTGTTTCTCAGAGAGAATGATTTTCTGATATTATTCTATGTCAAGTTGCATTAAGAAGGAAACCTTGATTGTTTTTGGTCCTTCTTGCTGCTGCTGTTGCCTTCTGAGTAGCAGATATTTTTTCAGTAGAGAGAATCTGCACTATTTATGGGTTTTGCACTATAAAACTACTGCAGCCCAGTCACATGGCTTCCTTTCCTAAGCCATCTGTCACAGAGGTCTGGAATTTTATGTGAATGTTGGTTGTGCAGACTTAACCCAAGATTTTTTATTATGAAAAATGTCAGCAACTACAATATTTAGCATTTTACTTTACATTGGTCATTAAACTTGATTACTGTAGCTCTGTTTCATTGCTATAGTTACATAGCAACTACAAAGCCAAAAAACACTGGGGCGATCATGGCAGAGCTGTATTGTCAGATCCTGGAGTGTGTGCTTGGCACTGATATAGTTAATATCTTGGATTTTTGTAACTAAGGTTTATTAATGCTGGTATAAAAATGTATTTGATATTATACAGATGGCATAAGATGTTGTGGTTACTAAGTTATTATCCAGGATAAGCTGCACTGTCAAATTCAGGGCTTAAAACTATCACAGGAGATTAAACTATTTACTAAAAAGGGGCAGAAAGATATAACAAAAGCGTCTTAGTATGAACATATTAGAAGTGTATTTACTTCCCATAAATATAATAAAACATCTCTCTCTTTAAGCTGTGTGATTGAAAATGTGAACTTGGCTGTGTGGGAGAAGCAAACATAAGAGGTGCCTGAGTTTCTGAACCAGGGACAAGCAGATGGCTTGCTGGTGCTTCAGCCTAGGTGGGCATCTGCATGGATGCAAAAGGGAGCCATGCTGGCTGAGTGAAGAGAGGTTGACAGGCCTTAAATTGTCTTCTAGCACCAGTATTTTCCTTCTGATTCAGAAGATTTAATCAATCACATTTTACCTTTGAATTATTCGTTGGCACTGGCAGTGGTAGAAGGCCAGGCTGCACTAAGGAAGCTCCACCCTCAGTCCACCCAGCGTGGCCGTGCCACACTTTCAGCAGAGGGGAACCACAACTCTAAAGATCCTCAGGCAAGGACAGGTTTGACTGCCCTATCTTTGGCAATTCGATGGTTGACGAATCATCATGCCCCAGCAATATTTAATGGTCAGAAGAAGAAAGGGGCTCCTCCCGCCAATGTCTTTCTGAGGAAGAGGTCTAAGAAAGACAGACAAACTTGCACCCTGGGCGTGCCTGACTCTTTTCTATTTACAACACAACATCTGGGTGATTCATTTACACCGTGAGTTTCCTATTACTCAAGGTAGGAAATCTAGGTTTATACAGCTGTCTCCTACAGTTACACAGCATTGCACACATCTACCCCAAATTCCCAAGTGTCATCCAAGCTTTGTGGTGACTCAAATTAAAAACAGTAGTGATCACAATGAGCAGTGTTAATTACAGTATTCTATTCGTAGATCTCTGACATGACTATTTATCTCCATAGTCTTTGAATGCTTTCCACATTATTCAGGAAAACACTGAACTAGACTACAAACTAGTCCTCCAGAAGCCACATTTCATCTTTTTCCCTAGGTGCCTTCAGCAAATGTTGGCAACAGCAAGGACTAGTCTTATATTCATCCCTATATAGAAGATATGTCAATATGCAGCAAGCATATTAAGCATGAGAGCAAATTTTTGTTGCTTACATTAGAAAACTGCACTTTCAGCAGCTTTTTACCATTGCAAGAAGAGGAGTTTATCCTCTTTTTTCTGTGATCAAATGGTGTAAGGCAGATCAATGACATTTCCTTCCTTTGTTCTTGTACACCCAAGCAGCATTTGCCCCTTTTTGTGAGCAGGAGAGCTTCTCCCAGACTGGAAATAGAGGTTGGGTCTCTCCCCAGACTGCACACACACCTCTGCAATTAGAGGCTGCTCTTTGCTGTACTCCCCAGGAAACAAAGGGTTTGTTAACTCAGGCAGAATATCTCCATTAGGGAGAACCTCCCCAAAATCCTCCTGTACCTCCCCATCTATTGGTCTCAGTGCAGACCTGTGCCTTAGTGGCCTAGTCAAATTCTGATAAAGGCAGTAGAGCATTTCAAGTGATGTAGAAAACCCAGTGAAAATTTCTCCTACTGTGCTACTTTTAGATGTATTTCTTTCCCCCTCCTTCTCCCCCACCATGATACAGATGTTGTAATGCTTCCAGGGTGTGGGGGGAAGGGAGAATATGTAATAGTAATGCTGTTGATGACCTAAACAATGCATTAATGCTTTTAACTGTGAATTGGGGTCATAGTTCTCTGTAAGAGTGAAAAGATCAAGAAGATTTAAAGCTAAACTTTTTTTAAATAAAACTAGATTTAGGGTGTATAGGTTATGGTTTAGTGGCATCTTATTTAAATTCTACTTACTATGTTTAAGCTGAGATGCAGGGATACCATTACTGAAGCTACCCTTAAGTCTGCCTAAGAGTTGGACATTAACTGACATAAATCGAAAAGCTGGGTTTAGATTCAGATAAATTTAAATAAGAGCGTGCATTTATATTTATCCTTTAAAAGCACCACATGGTTATTCTACAGCCTTACCACGTCCACATCTAAACATGTCTCTATTTCCTGTTGCATGTCAGGGAGCTGAGATAGAAGTGGATGAAAATGGCACACTGGATTTGAGCATGAAAAAGAATCGAAGCCAAGACAAAGTTATGCCTCTCACTTCTTCCAGCACAGCACTTCCCACTCCCACCTCTTCTCCTTTCAAAGCAAGTAGCATCCTGGTAAATGCAGCCTTCTACCAGGCACTTTGTGAACAGGAAGGCTGGGATACACCAATCAACTACAGCAAGACCCATGGCAGGAAAGAAGAAGAAAAAGAGGTATTTTTTCAATTTCTGAGTGACTTTCTCCCTTGCATGAGAGACCATATGATAGTCTTTAGGACCATGTAGTACATTTTAAAGGGAATCAATTTCCACAGGTAGAGGCTTGTGAGCACTGATCTGGTTTTAATGGTCTCTTGGATGGGATATAAAAAAACAAACCCACTACTCACTTTGGAAAATCTTGCTTTCAGAGCCTACTTGCTAATGTCTGTAAGTCTCTAAGGTAAGGGAAACAAAGATTACCATCATTAGAGGCTGCTTTTTAAATTTTGTTCCTAATGGCTCAGTCTTGTAACACAAACACCCAAATGGACTAGCAATCACCAGGGGAAAATGGAAAAACAAAACAAAAACAACCCCAACAAATTAAATCAAACCAAGAGAGTTTTTTCATGCTGAAACAAAAGACAATTTTTCCATACCAACTCTTTAGACTTCTAGATAACTTGATATCTAAGCATTTAAACTCAGACTTAAAATCTTGTCTGTAACATTATTTTACTGGAAAACTTTTTATTTTACATCCTGCAATAAATTTCTGCCACTGAGTGTCAGATCTCCAACTTGCAACTTATGTGATCAGTCTACTAGAGTGTTACTTCCAAATCAATAATTGTCCTAATTTTGGTTTTGTTTCTGTTTTGCTCTTTCATATCTGTTTATCCTGTCTTGAAAACAAGGCAGCATAGTCTACTATGGCCTTTCTCTCTTATTCTTCTACTTTGCTAGCAAGTTCGATTTAATATCTTTTTTTTCATAAGCCTGACTTTCAGGATATGGGTTGCTTTCAGTTTTCTTAAATCAGGAAGGGATCACCAGCTCTATAAAAGGCTGATTAGATAAAAGCCTATGCTACAGCTTTCAGAAAGAAACTAAAAGATGTCCTAGTTGGAAGGTTTTATACTACTTGCTCCTTGTTTGGTTTTACATATCTAGTAATAGAATTTGATCATTATATTAATATGACATTATCTTTTGTCCAAAAATCAAATCTGACACTTCAAGAAAACATAGATGGGGTAAAGCTATTTATAATTGAGGTTGGGGGATCAAGGCATCCAGTTCAAAAACCACCTGGAATTTGAAGATAATTCATTTCAATAAGGGAAACAATCTACCAGCGCTGGGTAGAAGGTTGCAACGTGTCCACTGAAA